>NC_080069.1:123789050-124389050 GCF_949987535.1 Balaenoptera acutorostrata
TCAGTGCTGGCTCTGACCTGTCCTTGTCCAAGAGCCCGACCCGGGAGTGTTCTGATGCTGGCAGCCAGCCTGGACCCGCACCCTAGACCCTTCCCGCCTGGGGCCAAGCAGGAACCGTCCAGGCCCAGGGACACAGGGCACCTTCCTGCTTGGCCTCGGATGGAGGTCAGTGACACTGTCACAGAAAGGGGGCCTCATGCTGTCCTGGAAGATAATGTCTCCGTGGCCCCAAGGATGCGTCACAGGGCATTCGGGGAACCGCATGGCCTCCTCCTATATAAGGCCCCAAGCCCGCTGCCTCGGACTTCCCTTCTCTCCAGAGCTCAGAAGTGCAACCACGGCTGCAGCCATGAAGAGTCTCCTGCTCGCCCTGGGCTTGGCCCTCGTGTGTGGCGCCCAGGCTGTCCACATCCCCCGCAAGGTGGAGGGTCTGGACATAAGAGCGGTACGGGGCTGGGGTCAGGGGCTGAGAGGGCGCAGGAAAGCCTGGGCCGCAGAAGTCTAACACGGGTCAAAATGAGGCCATAGCATTGGGGGACCACTTCATCCCCCAGATGTTGGAGGGACTTGTCTCTCTCCAGCCACCTGGTTCCCAGACGCACCTGTTTCCCTCTCCCTCCCGGGGTGGAGTCGTCCTCGAAGCTGCCACACCTGGATGCGGGCTGACTTAGGACTGCGCTGGGGGTTGGGTAGAGACGGGGGTTGTTCCAAATATGCAAGAGCTCCCCAGTCAGGTGTCACCACAGAGCTGCTGATCCCCAAGTGCACCTGGAACCCTAGCGCATCATGCTTCCTGAGAAACCTGGGCACACAGGAGACTCGGTGTGGCCCAGTTGAGGCGGGACTGAGAGCCCACTGCGGGGCTAGGGTCCCCTTCCCGGAGTGCAGCTCAAGACCCCTCCCCAGGTGTCGGGGACGTGGCACTCCGTGGCCATGGCAGCCAGCGACATCTCCCTCCTGGATGCCGAGAGTGGCCCCCTGAGAGTGAACGTGGAGGAGCTGAGGCCCACGCCCCAGGGCGACCTGGAGATCATCCTGCAGAAGCGGTGGGTGAGCCCCGCCCCCCGTGACATGGCATCACCCCTTCCCCGGGGCTGCGGGCCAGCGGGGGCAGCTCCAGGACTGCTGGGCGGTGGGCAGGGCTCCAGCTGGGCCCCGGCTGCACTGTGGGCGGGGCCGGGGCAACAGGGCTTGGAGGCTCTTGGTCCCTTTGGAGCCCCGTGCAGGGGTGTGGGGCAAGAGGCGGCTACACAGAGTGGCCCCGGGGTCAGTGTGGGGAGAGGCCTGTGTGGAGACGACTGGGCAGCTGCAGGCTTGGGTCCTCAGGGCCCGGGCAGTTTCCACCATGAGCCCCACCTGCCCCCAGCGTGGGGGAGCCGGGGTGTCGAGGAATTCTGGGCCATGATGAGACCAGTATTCTTGGAAACACTGTGTCCAAAGCCCCATGCAGACAGGGTCCGTTTTGAGCTGCCACATGCCTCCGGCCACCAGCCAGCTCGCCTGTGGGGTTCCTGGCTGACTCTGTCTGCCCCATTGTCAACTTCCTGAGTCACCTGCTTGGGTCCAAGGAGGGCCGCTCCCACTCAGGCCAACACCTGGTGGCGGTGCTTTGGGCGGCCCAGGTGTCCCCCTGCCCTGAGGACACTTCCCGGATCCCAGCTCCCGTCCCTCCGCAGGGTTTGTGAATGAGCCCCAGCACCATCTGGCTTTTCAGGGAAAACCAGAAGTGTGTAGAGAAGACCATCCTGGCTCAGAAGACCGAGGACCCTGCTGTATTCAAGGTCGACTGTGAGTGCCCCCAGCCCGGGCCCCACGCTCCCCTGGGGTAACCCCAGCACGTGCGGGGCCCCGCCTGATGCTCTGAGACGCTCGCCATCCCGCCATCCGGGCAGCAGGAGTCGGGCTTGAGTGTGTGGCCTCGTCCTGTGCGCCAGGCCCTGCTTCTCTCACCCCGCGGACGGTGCTCTCAGGGTGACGAGGCCTGGGATCCCCGTGCTTTCCTGCCCCTTCTGCACCCTGCTTGGTGTAGATGGAAGGAAGCGGGTGTGTGTCCTGTGCACCCGGGGGTGGGTTAGGGCGGGCACACGTTTCTCGGGCAGACACGTGGCAACTTCCCTGTTCACAGACTGGCCTGCGGATCCTTAAAAATATCCAAACAAAGCAGACCTGTGGGCAGGCACACTGTGCATTTGCCTCTCCAACCTGGAACCTGCTTCTGGAATATTCCAGGCCTCACCCCCCTCACCCCAGCCCTGGCCGCCTCCCTGGGACACATTCCTGGGCCCCCAGATCCAGCCCCACCCCCAGGGCCCACCAGCCCCGTCTCCAATCCACAATCTGTTGTTTGTCACGCCCTCTTTCTGAGAGGCAGTGGGCGGGGTGGGGACAGTCCCATCCCCAGAAGCTGCCCTGCCACGTCTGGGCCCAGCAGCCGGTGGGGGCGAGGAGCCACCTAGCCCCACGCCCGAGGTTCCCATTCCTCACCTGCAGGGCCTCAGGTCTACCTGGGAAATCGGCAGGACTCCCCAAAGAGCCTTCCCTCCATCGCCATCATCTTGCTCCAAATCCAGCCAGGACAAGGGCCCCGAGGACGCGGGGTCTCCACGTGCTCCCCCAGGTCCCCCGCCTCTGAAGGGCAGAGGCTCTGCTACCCTCTTCCTCTTGAAATACTGTCCCTTCTTTCTTCCACTCTCTGCTATCCACGTATAACCCCAGACTCCAGTGGGGCTCCAATCCTGGCATCTTTTTGATCGCTCACAGACCTGGGCGCCTGCCCTATCGAGGGGGGCTACCCGGGATTTAGTGCCTGGGGGTGTGGATGAATAAGTGACTGAATTAATGCCACGTCCAGGACATAGGGGAGCAGAGTTTGGCCAAGCGGGCCATAGGCACGGAGAGCGGCTTCACTGTAGCATCAACATTTAAGAGCTGTTTCCAGTCTCGGGCTGAGTGCGGAACGGGCTGGTCTCACCCAGACGGTGCGGCTCGGAGGGTCCCCGCTGGGGGTCCATAAAACTTGCTGTGCTGCCAGTGGTGGGCACCCAGTAGGGAGGGCGTCCCCTCGGTGTCGGGGAGGGGATATCCCGAGCCCGGTGGCTGCCGTGGGAAAGGGCGCTCCCAGGCGATGATCCGGGTGCCCCGACGGACGGGGTGGAGGGACTCAGACAAGATTTCAGGCTCCATTTCGGCCCCTTTTCCAGGTCACGGGGAAGGAAAGGTATCCGTGCTGGACACAGACTACAGCAACTACGTGATCTTCTGCACGGAGGCCCCCGTGCCCACCGATGAGCAGGGCACAACGTGCCAGTGTCTGTGTACGTGGCTGATCCCATGGGGCGTGTCCCGAGCGGCCGCTCCGCGACAGACACGCGGCCTTTGGTCAAGCTGTGAATAAGGGACGCTCAAGACCGCCCCGCACCTTCCTGGCCCCCGGGGGGAGGAAGGGGAGAGGGGCTGCCTCGCTGGCCCCTACAGGTCATGCTCGCAAAGGTCCCAGCCGTGGCGCCCGACACTGGCCGTCAGATGTGGGGTGACGTGCAGGGCAGGAGATGCTTGGGACAAGGTCCAGGACAGGCCAGCGGGGCTGATGCAGGAGGCTGGGGGTTTCTCCCTGAGTGGAGGGGCGTCACCTACCAGCTGGTACAAGTGGCTAATATTAATCAACAATCTAATAGAAGGAGATTTGTAATGACTCCAGAGCACTTTCAGCTATGCAAGCAGCTTTAAAGGGAGATTTTCTGACCAAAGTAAATATACAGGCGATGCTGCCCTTGCTCCCCAGGTGGCCGTGGCGGGCAGTGGAGGCTCCTGGTCATAAGTCAGCCAGCCGGGGGGGACTGCGGGGGACCAGGACAGGGGGGAGGGGTGTGCCTTTCCTCTCGTGACCGTGCAGACCCCCAGCGCTGCCCTGGGAGGAGGAGGAGGGGAATGGGCCGAGTGGGGAGGGCAGGGGATGGGGCCCTGCAGACCACCCTGGCAAGCAGGGCTAGACCAAGCTCTACAGACCCCAGCGCATCAGTGCCTCTTTCCTGCGCTAGCTCCTGGGGAGGGGCTCAGGGTCCCCGAGCTCTCGCGGGGGGAGCGGGGGTGCCCCTAGGGACTGACCCCTCCCCCACAGCCAGGACCCTGACGGTGGACGACGAGGTCATGGAGAAATTCGACAGAGTCCTGGAGTCTCTGCCCAAGCACATGCAGATCATCCTGGACCTGAGCCAGGGGAAGGGTGAGCTCAGCCCTGCCCAGGGTGAGAAGCAGGGAAGCATCCTCCCCCCTTACTGGCCCCCCCCCATTCTCCCCAGGGCTCCCGGGAGGAAGGGGGTGAGGGCGCAGCGCCCCCGAGGGGGGCCCCCTCCCCACCCCCTGCCAGGCCCCTCTGTCCCCGGGGCATCCAGTCCCGTCCTGACCCTCCCGCACGGCTCTCCCTCCCCCACAGCGCAGTGCCGCGTCTAGGTGAGCTCCTGCCGGCGCCCTGGGGGTAACGTAACCCCCCTGCCCCACATCCTGGGCACGTGCACAGGGTGGGGGTCTTGGTGGCGCCCGGGCTCCCCCATCAGGCCCTGGGGTCCCCCTGCGAGAATGGCTGGAAGCTGGGGTCTCTCTTGACGACTGCAGAGCCGCCGGCCGCGTGCCCACTCTCGAGGGGTGGCCTTTGGGGATGTCGTTTCCTGTGTCCTGGCCTCCCTCACGTGCTGACCTCCCCCTGCTCCTTCTGGGCAGGGCTGAGGGCCAATGTGGAGGCCCCAGAAGCAGGCACCGGTGACAGACACTCCACCTGAGCGGGGAGGCGGGGGTCCCTCTCCTGAGAAGGGGCCGTCCTGCACCCCCAGGCCCAGCCAGGGGAGGTGGCTGGTGAGGGTCCAGCAGGTTCCCCAGGAATCACAGGAGAGCCCTGTGTCCATTTCAGGGCCTGGGAGCCTTGGCGGGAGCCTTGGCCCCTCTGGGGACAGATGATGTCACCCCCACCTCCCCTATCATCAGGGTCAGGAGGGACCAGGACCAAGGTCACCCCTCTTGGGACCCAGGCCCCTCCGGGCCCCGCCTGGGGTCTCCTGGTCGGGGGCGTTCCTCCTTCAGCAATAAAGGCATAAATCAGTGCGCACTCCTGTCTGTCTTTCCTGGCCGATGCGCGTGGGCTGGGGACCCGGGCGGCTCAGGCGGTGACAGCAGGGATGGGAATGGTGGTGTCTCCTCCAGACCCAGCCCTGAGCCCAGCGGGGGCCCCAGCGGGACTCCTCGTCTGTGTCAGGGGCTATTGGACACAATTTCCCTTTACTATTCATCCCACCTCTATCATCGTAGGGCTGCGGAAACCCTGTTTGCTGGTAGGACAGCTCACCCTGAAAAGCATACGTTTTCATTTAAATTTCTTGAAAAAGAAATGTCTTGGCACCTCCCGCCCTCCCTGGAGGTAGGGGTGTGTCAGAGCTCCAGGGTGGGGCTGCTCTGTGTGTGGGCGGATCCACAGGGACCAGCATCAAAGAGCAAAGCCCCCCTCCCCCCACCCCCGTTAGAGCTCAGGGTCACCCCCCGACGGGAGCTGCGGCAGGGCTGACCTCCCCCTGCCAAGAGAGAAATGGGAGCAACAGCGTTCAGGCATTCCGGCTTCCTAAGGCCCTGCACGGTGCTGACACGGCTGTCCAGCCACGGGACCCCCAGTCCCTGCACCAGCGCAGTGGCAAAGCTGAGCCGGGCCCCTGGCCATTCGGCTCCACGCTCCAGCTCTAACCTGACACCGAACCCCTCCGATGGGAAAGCTCCCAGGTCTGGCTCCGCAGACGAAAATGACGGACAGGAGGGCAGGGCAGGACCTGGCCGCAGGCTGGCGGGAAGGACGTGAGCTCGTTTCTGTGACTGCCGAGGGCAGCGGTCATCCCGGCTGTGCGCTGGTCAAGAGCACAGGCTGCAGGCCAGCTTGCCTGGCGCCCTGCTGTCTCCTCTCTGCACCTGTTCCCTACCTGTAAAATGGAGCGTGCAGAAGGAGCGACCCCGGGGAGGCGGGGCGAGGATGGAAGGAGGAAACAATCCTCCTGCACCCAGAGCAGTGTCCACACGCAGCAGGTGCGCAGCGACCGCCAGGTGCCAGCCTGGCTCCCCCGCCACCGCAGTCCCGCCACCAGACCTTCCCCGCCATCGCCACCACCCACCAGGGCCTCGGTCTCCTCCGAGTCATTTCCAACTGACACAACGGTGTCTCAGAAGAAAGTCAGAGATACTCATAGGGATAGGGTGTTATCCAGAACCCAACAATGTCTGGCATCCAGTCAGAATCACCAGGCCTGCAAAGAATCAAGAAAATACAAGCCATAAGGAGGGCAAAGACCAACCAATTTAAACCAGACCAGACTAACGTAGAGTTAGAATATCCAGGCAGAGACTTCCTTGGTGGTCCAGTGGATAAGACTCCGCACTCCCAATGCAGGGGGCCCAGGTTCAATCCCTGTTTGAGGAACTAGATCCTGCATGCATGACACAACTAAGAAGCCTTCATGCCGCAGCGAAGATCTCATCGAGTGCCACATCTAAGACCTGGCACAGCCAAAATAAATAAATAATAAATAAATAATAAATAAATAAATAAAATATTAAAACAATATATCCAGGCAGCAACATCAAAACCTTTCTCACAACTATATTCCATACATACAAAGAATGAACTGGGACACATGGAAGATGAGCAAAAGAGCCTAAGCCAGATTCTAGAGATGGAAACTACAATCCGAGATGAAAAAGAAAAAAACAACAACACTGGGTGGGACTGACAGCAGATTAGACAACACAGAAAAAACATTAGTGAGCTTAAAGACACAGGAGTAAATCTATTCAAAGTGAAACACAGAGAGGGAAGAAAGACAAGAAAAATAGAGCAACAGTGAGCTGGGGACAAATATATATATATATATATATATATATATATATATATACTGGAACCTTGAAGGACGAGGAGGACAGAAAAATTATTTGGAGAAATAGTGGTCCCAAATTCTCAAAATTAGATGAAAACTGTAAATATACAGATTAAAGAAGCTCAACTAATATCAACCATAAAAAGCATGAAGAAAACTACACCAGGGCACAAATAACAAATTAATTAAAACCAGTAACAGAGAAAAAAAATTTTGTGTAAAAAGGAACAAAGATGGCGGCACTTTTAAGAATGATTTTTCCTGGAAATTTTGGTTTTATACACTTCATTAGGTTGAAGAAAGTCCCTTCTGTTTCTATTTAGATAAAAGGTTTTGTTTTGGTTTGTTTTTAACCAGGAATTGCTGTTAAACTCTAACCAATGTGTTTTCTGCATTGAGGTGACCAAATAGTTTTTCTTTAACCGATTGAGGTTGTAAATTGCATCAGTATGTTTTATAATGTCAGATGACCCTTACATTGTGGAGGAAAAAACAATTAGTCACGATGGGTTGTTATCCAGCGCTGGATTTGATTTTCTGCCTATGTTCTGGGGTACATTTTCCACTTATGTTATAGGTTAAGCTTTCTTGTCCTGTCCTGTCTTTTTTTTTTTTTTTTTTTTAACACCAACTGGTCAAACTCATATGAGATGTATTTATCTCCCAAGTGATAGAGCTCAAGTCAAACATATTAGAAATAATGCCATATGGATGTCAATTTAAAGTAGTGCTATGTTCTTTAGTACAAGCCTCTGGTCGTTTCCACAGAAGGGATTGGCTCAGGAGCTATTAAACTAAAGGTATTCCCACTGCTATAAAAATGCTCCATAATTATTAAAATAATTATAATTTTAATAATTGTGTTAATTTTAAACAACGTTGCTCTGGTAAATGGCTTAGAACATAGCTGTTTTCCAGAATTTAACACACTGTTCAGCCAGATGTCTTCTTAGCAGCACACAAGACTTTCTGTGAAGTCGGGGGTATTTGTAAATACTGGTCACACAAAGTTGATTCACAACCACATTTCTTGCTCTGTGGCACCAATTTTTTCCTCAAGCCTGTCTTCTGAGCTTTGTGTTACCCTTTGCTGAATTTTCCAAGGAGAAGGAGGAGAATCTGGTATAAGAAATGTGTGTTTCCCCAAAGAGACACTGAATAGACCTTTCATCGGGACTGTCTCACCTGAAATACCCTTCCTGCTGTTGGCCACTGCTGAGTCATAATCCCGAGGGGAAGTGTCTCTAGGGATAGAGGCAAAGGCCCCACAAGGGAGACTGAGGTTTTGGCCTTGGGCTCACCTCTGTTTCCAGTTGTGGTAGAAAGTCAGAGAGACTTCCTGTAACAGTATTTTGTAATCTTTAAAAATCTTTGTTATTAGTGTGACCAAGCCAAACTCGGGTCCAAGTGTCCAGGTGCAGTAAAGCTGATCTCCTGACACTGGTGTGTGATGAAGGAAAGGGTGGCGTTTATTGCAGGCACCAAGCAAGGAGTCCAGGTAGCCAGTGCTTAAAAGGCCAGAGCTCCCCAAAGTCTTCAGGGAAAGATTTTTAAAGACAGGGTGAGGGAGGGGGGCTGTGGGGTGTGTGATCAGCTGGTGGACATTCTTCTGATTGGTTGGTGGTGAGGTAATCAGGAGTCAACATCATCAACCTTCTGGTTCCAACTGGTCTGGGGTCTATGTGCTTTCGGGCAGCATACAGTTAACTTCTTCCACCTGGTGGAGGTTTCAGTACCTGCAAAACAGCTCAAAGGACATGGCTCAGAATATTATCTATAGCCCTTGAGGAGGAATTAAAGGTCCTTGGCTTTGTTTAATGGCTGAACTATTATAATTTTGACTTGTTTGACTGTTTTCCTTTCTTTCTGTAGTTTCTCACTTCTCTGATTAAATGTACTCTTTGGAACTCTGGGAAGGCCTAGGAGGCTAAAGTTTTTCTACAAACAAGAGGCAAGTGGAGGACATGGGGGTGTGGGGGGAGTCTGTTCCGGGAAGGCCCCATAGGGTCTTGCTTGGTTACATTAGGACATTGGGGGTTTTTGACCCTTCCCCACAGGACATTGTTGATAGTACTTTTCCTGATGCTATTTGAACTACAGTCCTGTAAACAAACCTTCATCAAAACTCCATCGTGCTTCCTCTTTATTCACTCACTCATGTGCCTATTCATTCCACAAACACGGACCCTGCTGGGAGACGCATGAGCTCATGACTCTGACCTAGATCAATGCTATCTCATCCCCCTCTTTTTGCTATTTCTCTCAGCAGCCCCTCCACGCTTTTAAGAAGTTAGGAGATTAAGAGAACTGATGACTCTCTAAGTCTCTCAATCTAGTCCCAACTTGTTAGATCCAACCACAAACTGTATGCAACAAGCCACTTAAGTTTTGGTGACCTTCAAGAGACCATTCTGAGAATCAGCACAGTCACCCAGGAAAGTCTTTTTTTTTTTTTTTTTTTGATGCTTCCACTAAGCGATCCTCAGAACAGAGTCATCTATAAGTACTCAGGTTTTGCAGCCAGGGTACCACACCTGTCTCATCTGTGCCCTCTTAGCCATTTCTTCTGCCACACTCAAGGCCAGGCTCTCACCTGTCCCTTAGATGCTCAGACTTTAACATGCACAGAACCACCTGGGGACCTGTCATGAATAAAGATCTTGAGCCCCACCACTTATGAACTGAATCTCAGTCTCAGGGGTGGGCCCAGTAATGGCTTGTTAGCTCCAAACTATCCTCATGCACACTAATGCTTGAAATCAGACCCAGAGAGACAGTAGCAGTGACGTCTTAATTCCCGATTGCGTTTTTAATATTTCATCTAGTGTGTCTTAAATATCTTTACTAAAATAATCTTCTCAAAAACCTTCAATGGCTCCTAATTGTCTAGTAAAATGTTTATCTGACTTTTCGGGATTTCCAAAAATGTAAACCTAGCTAAAATTTTAACTTATTCACTCCTAATCTACACAAAACTTATACAGGATTATTTCATGTTTCTTAAATATTGATTATATTTTTCCATCTCTAGCTTTGCTCATTCTGTTCCCTCTTGTTAAATTCTTATTAGTCCTTCAAGTCTGTCTCAAATTTCCCTCTTCCTTAAGAGGAGTGTACTGCCTATGTTTTCTTCTAGGAGTTTTAGTTTCAGGTTTTACATTTAAGTTTTTAATCCATTTTGAGTTTATTATTGTGCACGGTGTTAAAAAGTAGTCCAGTTTGATTCTTTTGCGTGTAGCAGTCCAGTTTTTCTAACACCACTTATTGAAGAGGCTGTCTTTTCCCCATTATATATTCTTGCCTCTTTTGTTGTAGATTAATTGACCATATTAGTTGGGTTTATTTCTGGGCTCTCTATTCTGTTCCATTTACCTCTGTGTCTGTTTTTGTGCAAGTACCATACTGTTTTGATGACTGTAGCTTTGTACTATAGTCTGAAGTCATAGGGCATGATACCTCCAGTTCTGTTCTTCTTTCTCAAGATTGTGTTTGGCTATTCGGGTCTTTTGTGTCTCCAAACAATTGTTAGAATTATTTGTTCTAGTTCTGTGAAAAATGCTATTAGTATTTTGATAGTGATTGCATTAAATCTGTAACTTGCCTTGGGTTGTATGGTCATTTTAACAATATTAATTCTTCCAATCCATGAGCATGGTATACCTTTCTCTCTGTGTCATCTTCAGTTTCTTTCATCAGTGTCTTAGAGTTTTCTGAATAAAGGTTTTTTACCTCCTTGGTTAGATTTATTCCTAGGCATTTTATTCTTTCTGATGCAATTGTAAATGGAATTGTTTCCGTAATTCCTTTCTGATAGTTCATTGTTACTGTATAGAAAAGCAACAGACTTCTGTGTATTAATTTTGTATCCTGCCCCTTTACTGAATTCATTTATTAGCTTTTTGGTGTCATCCTAAGGATTTTCTCTATATAGTATCATGTCAACTGCAAACAGTGACAGTTTTACTTCTTCCTTTCCAATTCGGATTTCTTTTATTTCTTTTTCTTGTCTAAGGGCTGTGGCTAGGACTCCCAATACTATGTTGAATAAAAGTGGTGAGAGTGGACATCCTTGTCTTGTTTCTGATCTTAGAGGAAATGCTTTCTGCTTTTCATCATTGAGAATGATGTTGGCTGTGGGCTTGTCCTATGTGGCCTTTATTATGTTGAGGTTTGTTCCCTCTATACACACTTTGTTGAGAGTTTTTAGCATAAAAGTATGTTGAGTTTTGTTGAAAGCTTTTCTGCATCTATTGAGATGATCATATGATTTTTATTCTTCAGTTTGTTAATGTGGTATATCACATTGATTGATTTGCAGATATATTTGCATCCTTGGGATAAATCCCACTTAATCATGGTGTGTGATCTTTTTAATGTACTGTTGAATTCACCTTGCTAATATTTTGTTGAGGATTTTTACATCTACGTCCATCAGTGGTATTGACCTATAATTTTCTTTTTCTGTAGTGTTTTTGTCTGATTTTGTTATCAGGGTGATGCTGGCCTCATGGAATGAGTTCGGAAGTGTTTCCTCCTCTTCAATTTTTTGGAATAGTTTGAGAGGGATAGGTGTTAACTCTTCTTTAAATGTTTGGTAGAATTCACCTGTGAAGCCATCTGGTCCTGGACTTCTGTTTGTGGGAGTTTTTTAAATTACTGATTTAATTTCATTACTGGTAATTGGTCTGTTTCTATTTTCTATTTCTTCCTGGTTCACTCTTGGGAGACTGTACATTTCAAGGAATTTGTCCATTTCTTGTAGGCTGTCCATTTTATTGGACATGCGTGGGGGGCACCTGGTGCTGGCCACCATGGTTGTGACCAGCGAAACTCAGACTGGCCTCCCGGTGCCGAGGTTGAGGCTCCGAGCAGCATGGCATCCTCAGCTGTGTGAAAGCCCACTGACCCTGCCCGGCCCCACGATTTCATCTGAGAGAAGTGATTTCCTGCT
Source organism: Balaenoptera acutorostrata (assembly GCF_949987535.1). Classification (NCBI taxonomy): domain Eukaryota; kingdom Metazoa; phylum Chordata; class Mammalia; order Artiodactyla; family Balaenopteridae; genus Balaenoptera; species Balaenoptera acutorostrata. The sequence continues at coordinate 123,800,904 of NC_080069.1, forward strand.
TCTGCAGTTACAGGCCCGACTTCCTGACATGGTTCTAAAGAGCAAGGGGTTTTGGTGGGAGGGGGAGCGACTGAAAGCTGGTGGGGGCCCAGGTCTCCTCCCAGGTCCCACTTTCTGGGGCAGCGCGTGACCTGGGGGAAGCTGAGCCCTTAGATCTCAGTCTCCTTCCCACAATGGACAATGCCAACTGCCCAAGGCCAGTGGGTGCTTCTTTTTCCTTTTCTCTCTCTCTCTTTTTTTTTTTTCAATTTTATTTTTTGGATGGTATTCTATGGAAACTGAAGATTCCTGGAAGTTATGAATAGCTGTGCCCTGAAGGGCATGCTTTGTGGTCTCGGTTCACAGGAACACGTGAGAACCTGCAGCACGGATGCCCCGCGGCTGGTGGGATCCCGATTTCCCAAGCTCACCGGGAAACACGGTGCTTGTTTCTTCCTGGCTGACATCCCTCTAACCTGCGTGACCCAGTTCTGAGAGCGGAGCTGTGTTGGAGGGGATGGCCTCTCACATTTGACCCCTGGGTCCAAGCCACCCGTGCTGGTGTCCTGGGGGGCCACCCACTGAGCGGGGGTGCTTCTAACTTCAGAAGTGTACCCTGTCCTGTCTGAGGCCAGAAGTCCACAGTCCGGGTGTCAGAGGGCCGAGGTCCCTCCAGAGACTCCCAGGAAGGATCCTTCCCCGCTTCTCCAGCTGCTGGTGTTGCATCAGTCCTTGGAGCCTGGTCTTGTAGAAGCCTCACTCCAATCTCTGCCTCTGTGTTCACATGCCTTCTCCCTGTGTCCCCTCCGTGTCCTCGTTTTCTCTTACAAGGACACCAGACAGTAGATCAGCCCACCTTCCAGCACGCCTCATCTGAACTACTTACATCTGTAGAGACCCTGTTTCCAAATAAGGTCCCGTCCTGAGGTTCTGGGTGAACATGTGTTCTGGGGCGACACCATTCAATTCCATAACTGCCTGTGACTCGTCATAAAAAAGGAAACTGGGGACCCTGAACTTGGAGGATTGTTGCAAGAATTAAAGGAGATAAAACAGATCAAGGTGAGGACTGGGGTTGCCCGAGCCTCCTCCTTCTTTCACAGCCCCCACCCTGGGAAACAGGAGTCTGGGGGCAGCCCTGGGTCCTGCAGTTTCTCCAGTGCACAGGCTCTTTCCTGGTACAGTAACCAGTGGTCTCTACAGGAAAGAAACCAGAGGCCAGATAGCAAACCAGAGCTAGTCTAGGAGAGCCCTTAGCCTCCCAAGAGGCTGACAACGACAGTGGCCACCTGGAAAGACCCTACACATCGGGGGGGCACAGGGGCCGACCCTCCAAGGCTCCCACCATCGGGAGATATCCCCACCTTGCCCCCTTCCCCCACCCCAAAGTCCACGCCCCCGCCAGATGAGCAGGTCAACCACCTGGAAGGTCAGTTGATGGCCTTTGCACCCCCCTTGGCACGGGACACAGGGCATGCACAGCCCCCGGGGGTGCTGCTGTCGAGGTGGACTCAGCGAGACAGATACTCTGCGCCCTGCTCGATTCCACTCCAAACTCAGGTACATGCCCAGCGCCAGGGCCCCATCCCTCCCAAGGTGTTGAAGGCGGCTTGCTGCAGCCTTGAGTGGTACGGAGGGAAGCGCCCTAGGAGATTTAAAATGTATGATTCGGTAGATTGAAGATTCAGATACTGTGGACCTTTCCATCACACTTACCGACATGCAGCACGCGGTGCTGCTCCGCTGGACCCCCGAAGGTCAGGTCACCTTCCCGGCTGGGTGGCTCTGGGGGTTATGATGACTGTTGCTGTCACTGTTGCTGTCTTTATTGCTACCCTAACTGGGCAGCAGACACTTGCAGAGCTCTCACTACAGGCCAGGCCCATCCTTGGAGCTCCACCTGAGCCCCGCGCCACCCTCACCCCAGCCTGCAGGGGGTGGGGCGACCGCAGAGACCCCTTCGCCCAAGGCCATGTCCGTGGGGTTTGGAGGAGCTGATGCCCGAGACAGGAGAGTACCAGAAGCAGGAGAGCCCAGCGGGACCATAGCCTTTCGGAAGGCCTTGCTCAGCAGGGCAGGGTGGGAGGCCCTGAGAGCTGGTGGAGCCCCCAGGAAGGGCAGCCCGCAAGAGAGGGGTGATGGGTGCGGGTGATGTGACCCCCTTGTTCGGGGCAGACGGCCACCCCCTGGCGCATGTCCCTGGGTCCTTCCTGGCAAGGGGCTCTCCAGACCCCGGGCGACCCACGGGCCCACCCTCCAGGACACAGCTGTCCTCAGTGCTGGCTCTGACCTGTCCTTGTCCAAGAGCCTGACCCAGTAAGTGTTCCTGATGCTGGCAGCCAGCCTGGACTCGCGCTCCAGACCCTTCCTCTCTGGGGCCAAGCAGGAGCCGTCCAGTCCCAGGGACACAGGGCACCTTCCTGCTTGGCCTCGGAGGGAAGAAGGCCTCCTATTGTCCCCGCTGAGGAAGCCACCCGAGGGCCTGAGGATGAGTCACAGGGGATTCGCGGAACTGCCTGGCGGGGAGCCCAGCACAGGCTGTCTGGCTGGCCCTCCTCCTATATAAGACCCCGAGCCCACTGCCTCTGCCTTCCTCTCCCTCCAGAGCCCAGAAGTGCCACCAAGGCTGCAGCCATGATGTGCTTCCTGCTTGCCCTGGGCCTGGCCCTCATGTGCGGCACCCAGGCTGTCAACGTCATCCAGGCTATGGAGGAGCTGGACATCCAAAAGGTTCGAGGGTGGCTGGGTGGGTGGTGAGCCGCAGGGCGGGCAGGGGAGCTGGGGTCTCAGAAGGCCAAGGGGGGACAGAGGAGGCTGTGCTGTCTGGGGTCCGCATTACTCTGCTAGGGCCGCCCTAACAAATACCCCCAACAGGGCCGCTTAAACAACATGGTTATCGTCTTGCATTCTGGAGGCTGGAAGTCTGAGATCAAGGTGTCAGCAGGGCTGGTTTCTCCTGAGGCCGCTCTCCTGGGTGTGCAGATGGCTGTCTTCTTCCTGTGGCTTTACCTGGTCATCCCTGTGTCCTAATTTCCTCTCCTTATAAGGTCATCAGTCACACTGGATCAGGGCCCACCCTAATGACCTCATTTTACCTTTGTCATCTCTTTAAAGACCCTGTCTCCAAAGAGTTATGTTCTTAGGCTCTGGGGGTTAAGAGGACACAGTTAAGCTCCTAATAGGGTCTCTCTGCCCCCCAACCTTTCCCCACCTCCAGCCACGTCTCCCCAAGATCCAAACATTCCCACTTGTGTGATGGGCTCCTCTGGGTCCTTCTTTGGGCTCAGAGTGAGTTTAGGAAGAACATTCCTCAGGGTGCAGAGGAGGGGATGTCTCAGGGCTGGCTCAAGTCGGGGTGGGACAGAGAGCCCACCGTGGGGATGCGGTCCCCTTCCTGCCCCCGGAGTGCCGATCAAGCCCCCTCCCCAGGTGGCAGGTACGTGGCACTCTGTGGCCATGGCTGCCAGCGACATCTCCTTGCTGGACACCGAGAGTGCCCCCCTGAGAGTGAACGTGGAGGAGCTGAGGCCCACGCCTCAGGGCGACCTGGAGATCATCCTGCAGAAACGGTGAGCATGCCCCCCACACCCCGCCGGAGCTGCAGACCAGCAAGGGGTGGGCGGCTGACGGGGCTCCTGGTGGGACCCGGCTGCACTGTGGGCAGGACCAGGGCCCCAGGGATGCGCAATGGGGCCCTCGGAGCCCGACCCAGGGTTCCCCACACAGGGCTTTTTTTTTTTTTTTAACTTTTATTAATTTGATGCTTCGGAACATAATAAAATAGATGAACATAAAACATCATTTTAGTTAACTTGGAAGGGGAGATAAAATCCACTGAAGTGGAAATACGTAGGAAAGCTATGTACATTCAGGCAGTTATTTTAATTCTGTGTTAGGTTAAGGATTACGAATGTACTTGAGCAACGGGGAGACGTTTTGCATCTTTTCTAGTCTGAACACTTCAATATCTAAGATGAACGGGATGTCACAGAAACACAGCAGAGTGGGGAGAGCCCCGCGTAGAGGTTGCTGGGCAGCAGCAGGCCTAGGTCCTCAGGGTGGCAGCTCCCACCACGAGTCCCATCTGCCCTCAGAGTGGGGGTGGGGTGTAGAGATGGGGACCCGAACCCCACGATTGTCTGCAGGTGCAGGTCATTGCCCCTGAACGCGGGGTCCGGCCGCTCCCGGCCCTTTTCTCCCTCACTCCGTCTGCCCTCTTGTGGCCTGTCCAGCCTGGTCACCCGTAGCCCTAGAGGTTACTGTGAGCGCAGCCAAGGCCTGGGTGACCAGCTGGGCTCCAATGCCCCCCGGCTCGGGCCCCTCCTGGGGCCAGCCTCCACCCCTGGCCCACAGTTTGGCCTGATCAACCGTGCATGGTCTGTGCATGTGGCTCAGGAAACGCCTGCCTTTCAGGGAGAAGGATGGGTGTGCTAAGGAGAAAATCATCGCAGAAAAAACCGAGATCCCTGCTGTGTTCAAGATCAACTGTAAGTGCCGGGTCTGTGGTAGGAGCCCCACCACCCTGGGGGGCTCTGGGCAGGTGCAGGGGGCGGGCACCGGGCCCGAGGATGCTAAGGGGCTGGTGGGGACGAGTGACGCTGTCATTACACCAGCTTCACTGCCCTCCCTGCCCCTTGCCCGGTGCTGTGGGGCCAGTGGCTGCGGGCAGGTCCCTGCTAGGCTGGTCTCACTCCCCAAGGTGACTCTCCAAGCTCTCTCTGCCGGGGCGGGAGCTCTGGCCCCTCAGGCTGAGCTCAGGAAGCATCTGTGCCCGTCCAGGTGGAGCTGAGAGCCACTGTCAGCGGTCAGGGTGCCCCACGGCCCCCAGCCCACCACATGGGTTCCTCCATCTCCACGAGACGGGTTCCTTCCCTCATCCACTGCTTCACTCATTCCTCACTAAATCCAAGATGAGAAAGCGCCATGGGGGGCAGGGGAGCTTCCACCAGGGCCGCTCCTGCCCAGCAGCCTGGGCCACCTTGGGACTCACTCTGACTCACTCACTCTTGTCTGTGCCAGACAAGAACTGACCAATGCCAGGGCGCCTGCCCCAGGGGCTCCAGCGCCACCTGCCCGCACTGGGTCAGGATGCTGGCGTTGCCCCTGAAGCTGCCTGGCCCTGCGGTGCCGCCGCCGCCCGCTGGCCTCTGTCAGGGCAACGCTCACTCCCGCTGCCCCGGTTCCCATGGCTCAGGGCTGCCCTCCAATGTAACCGTGCTTGGGATGCTCCCCTCCTCCCGCACTCGGCGGTGCCCAGTCTCACCTGCGGTCGGCGCGACAGCCCCATTTCTTGACCACTCTGGGTCCCGGGGGGCATCCTGGATTGAGTGGTGAGTGTTCCCGAGTCCAGGAGGCGGTGGACTGTCTCTGGTGCATCCATAGTCGATGGGCCTGGGGACGGCTTCGGGGAAGGGGCTGCACCACGTTGGGGTGCGGGGCTGCAGGAGGCGCTCCCCGCCCAGTCCTCGCCAGGTGGGGGCCATGGAGGAGCTGAGCCGCGCGCGCCCCCCTTGGAACTCACCTCTGCCCCGTCTCGGTCTCCCTTCCAGCCCTGGGTGAGAATAAGATCTTCGTGTTGGACACGGACTACGAAAACTACCTGCTCTTCTGCATGGAAAACGCCGCCGACCCCGAGCACAGCCTGGCCTGCCAGTGCCTGGGTACGCGCCCGCCCCCGCTTCCCAGGGAGACCCGCGGCGTGGTCCTCGCTGCCAAGAGGGTGGGAATGGGGGAGCTCGACACCGGAGGAGGAGGAGGGGGAGGGGGAGGGGTCATCGGGAGAGCGTCGCATCCTGGGGCCTGGTCTCCTGTGCGTCTGTGGGTGGCTGGGGACGAGGGACACACACGCGGGCTGAGGGGCAGGTGCACTGCAGCACCGTGACTGGTGTGACCATCTCGATGGCGCCGGCGGGTCACTATGAATCCAACAGCCTTTGTTGCCGCCGGGGAGTTTCAATACCTTCACCAAATAAGAATTCAGTTACAAAGACATCTTTCAACGATAACGTCCTGAAAACAAATGTCAGGTGACATCTTTACTGTCACAGAAGATGCGCCGTCGGGTGTTCCCGGGGAGGTGGCCGCGGGCATCGGCAGTGCAGGCTCCTAAGTCAGCCAGCCCCGCGGTGGGGCGGGGAGGGGAGGCGGAGACCCAGACATCCGGAGGGGGGTGCCTTTCCTCTTACGGCCGTGCAGACCCCCACTGCAGTGCTCTGGGAGGAGGAGGAGGGGAATGGGCCGAGCGGGGAGGGCAGGGGCGCTGAGCCCTGCAGACCACCCTGGGGGGGCGGGGCAGGGCCCTCGGCGTCCCCGAGCTCTGGGGGGGGCGGGGGTGCCCCCAGGGACTGACACCTCCCCCACAGCCAGGACCCTGCAAGTGGGCGACGAGGTCATGGAGAAATTCAACAGAGCCATCAAGCCCCTGCCCATGCACATCCGGCTCTCCTTCAAGCCGGCCCAGCTGGAAGGTGAGCTCCCAGGCCCCGCCCCCGCTCCCTGGGCAGAAAGCCACCAGCCCCGGGGACGACTTCCTCCTGTGGTGAGCCCCATTCTCCCCAGGGCTCCCGGGAGGAAAGGGGTGGAGGCGCAGCGCCCCCGAGGGGGGCCCCCTCCCCACCCCCTGCCAGGCCCCTCTGTCCCCGGGGCGTCCAGTCCCGTCCTGACCCTCCCGCACGGCTCTCCCTCCCCCACAGCGCAGTGCCGCGTCTAGGTGAGCTCCTGCCGGCGCCCTGGGGGTAACGTAACCCCCCTGCCCCACATCCTGGGCACGTGCACAGGGTGGGGGTCTTGGTGGCACCCGGGCTCCCCCATCAGGCCCTGGGGTCCCCCTGCGGGAATGGCTGGAAGCTGGGGTCTCTCCTGACGACTGCAGAGCCGTCGGCCGCGTGCCCACTCTCGAGGGGTGGCCTTTGGGGATGTCGTTTCCTGTGTCCTGGCCTCACTCGCATGCTGACCTCCCCCTGCTCCCTCTGGGTTGGGCTGAGGGCCAAGGTGGAGGCCCCGGAAGCGGGCACCGGTGACAGACACTCCACCTGAGCGGGGAGGCGGGGGTCTCTCTCCCGAGGAGGGGCCGTCCTGCACCCCCAGGCCCAGCTGGGGGTGGGGGCTGGCAAGGGTCCAGCAGGTTCCCCAGGAATCACAGGAGAGCCCCATGTCCATTTCAGGGCCTGGGATCCTTGGCCCCTCTGGGGACAGATGATGTCACCCCCGCCTCCCTCATCAGCAGGGTCAGGAGGGACCAGGACCAAGGTCACCCCTCTTGGGACCCAGGCCCCTCCGGGCCCCGTTTGGGGTCTCCTGCTCGGGGGCGTTCCTCCTTCAGCAATAAAGGCATAAACCAGTGCGCACTCCTGTCTGAGTCTTTCCTGGCCGATATGTGTGGGCTGGGGACCCGGGCGGCTCAGGCGGTGACACAGGGCCGGGATCTAAGGTGTCTGCATCACAGGCCTCATGACACCTGGGGGCCCTGCACACATTATCACGGCTCTTTTAAACTTTTGGAAACTAGGTATGGATGCGGCAGAGGCATCTGCCAGTTAACTTTGCATCTTCAGCCAACACCCAAACTCCACAAAGGACAGGAAATGGAAAATTGCTGTCACTTAGTCTAATAAATATTGATATAAAAACTTAATTTAGTTGCTTGCAGATCAAATTCTGCCCTCTTTTACAAAGGCAGCCCCATGACCCTCATGACCAGCTTTCAGGAACATAAAGGTAATTGCTACTAGTAAGACTATTGATATCAAACTTCATATGCCAAAAATGCATTGATCTTTTCTGTGCTAAAATGCAATAGAGAGATTTCCCCTGGATAGAGGAGCTGGACAAAAGAGGTCACCCCTGGAGGACACTTGTTCTGCAACCACTTTTGAGCATCACAAATGGAAAGGGGGTATATAGCAACAGAAACGGGGATTTTTAAATAATAAGAACAATTTACGTATAACATAATATACACACATATTGCTATATGTATAGTTACATATAGTAACAATTTATGTATAATATTAAAGTTTTGAAAATATAGGTAAAGTGGATACATTTCTAGAAAAATATTAAATACCAATATTGACTAAAAAAGAAAACTCTGAAAGAACAATAACTCTAGAAAATAAAGAACAGTTCCAGTTCCAGATCTTCTCAGTCTATGGATGACAACCAGCAAACCACCGTCAGATGGAGCCTGGTTCATACAGTCTGTTCCAGGGCACAGAGAGATGGGGAGTCTGGACTGTCCTCTAACAAAGCTGGATGGGATGATGCAGGAGATAAAAAAAAGCAGAGCTATCACATTTTGGAATAAAGATACAAATATCCAAATAATTTATTAACAGGTCGAATCCAACAATGTATTCAGTACATCGTGATTTAAGCCAGAAAATCAAGGATGTTTCCACATTAGACAATATATAATAAATTTGTTAACAGATTAAGAGAGGAACACCCATATAAGCACCATTAATTGATTTTAAAATAAATATTTTAAAAACATCATATCCCATTCACGAGGCAAATTCTTTATGCCTCAGGAGGGTCTTTCAACACAAGCTGGCTTTGCTGCATTAATGAACAACCCTAAAATCTCAGTGGCTCAAAACATCAAAGATTTATGTCTTGTATATGAGAAATCTCCTTTGCAGGTTGGCAGGGGCATCTGCACCTCGTGGTCACTCAAGGATCCAGGTGATCAAACAGCCATCACCCATGAGGTTGCTGGTCACCATGCCAGAGGGGAAATGTGGACATCCAGAGGGCCGAGCCATCCCTCCAGTGCTCTATCCTGGAAGGTACACACACCGCCTCCCTTCTCAACCTGTCAGCCAGAGTTGCCACTCAACTAGAATGGAGCCAGAAAGTACAATCCTACCTAGAAATAGAAGGGGACATCCCTAAACTGGTAATTAAAAAAATTTTTTTAACCAGCTAACATCATACTTAATGGTGAGACACTGAATGCCTTCCCCTAAGATTGAGAGCAAGGCAGGTTTCCCTCTTCCAGCATTCCTACTCAACATCATACTGAAAGTCTTAGTGCAGTAAGACAAAAAAAAAAGGGGGGGGGGGACTTCCCTGGCAGTCCAGTGGTTAAGACTCCATGCTTTCACTGCGGCAGGGGGGGTGTCAATCCCTGGTCGGAGAACTAAGATCCCGCATGCCATTTGACATGGCCAAAAAAGGGAAAAAAACAAAAAAGAAAAAAAGGCATAAACATTGGAAAGGAAACCTGTAATATGACTGAGAAAGCAAAAAAGAGAGAAGGCACAAAATATTAATATCAGGAATGAAAGAGGGGCTATCACTACAGACCCTACAGACATCAAAAAGATAATAAGGGAATTCTATGAACAACTCTGTATACAGTAATTTGACAACTTAGATGAAATGGACCAATTCCTTTAAAAAGTACAAACTACCAGGACTCATCCAATATGAGCTAGATAACTTAAATAGCCCTACAACTATTAAGAAAATAGAACTCCCCAAAAGACATTTCCAGGCCTAGATTGTTTCACAGGAGAATTACACCAAATGTTTAAAGATTTACCATGAATGCTATACAATCTCTTACAGAAAATAGAAGAGTAGGAAATACTTCCCTTCATTTTATGAAGCTAATATTACCAAAATATTATTGGTATTTGGTATACCAAATATTAGTATATTGGTAAAATGGATACCAAAACCATACAATGACTTTTTTTTAAAAGAAAAACTACAGACTAATGTTTTTCATCAATATAGCTTCAATGATCCTTAACAAAATATCAGCAAATAGATTTCAGCAATATACAAAAAGAATTATACACTATAATCAAGTAGGGTTTATTCCAGGGACGCAAGAAAAAGCATTTGACAAAATTCAACACCCATTCATGATTTTAAAAAAACAGAAAAATGGAATAGAGGGAGTTTTTTCAACTTGATAACGACATCTACAAAAAACTTAGAATTAACGTTGCACTTAATAGGGAATGATGAACCTTTCATCAGTAATGAATGACAAATGATCCAGAACGTGGGAATAATGTTCCTCTCACCCCTCTTACTCATCTTAGTACAGGAAGTTGTAGCAGTGCAACAAGGCAAGAAAAGGTAATAGAAGGCATTCAGAACTGAAAGGAAGACATAAAAGCACCTCTATCTGCAGATGACATGCATGTCTATGTAGAAAATCTCAAGGAATCAAAAAACAAAAACAAAAACCTCCTAGAACTAATAAGTGAGTTCACAAGGTGGCAGGATACATGATAAACATACAAAAATCACTTGCATCTCTACATGCTAGCAATGGACATGTGGACGTGAAAATTAAAACTACAATACCATTTATAATCACGCAAAAAAAAAAGTGGAATACTTGGAGATGTAAATCTAATGAAACATACAGGATCTGAAGGCTGAAAATGATGCAATGCTGATTAAAAAAAATCAAGGAAGATTTAAATAAATGGAGAGACCGTGTTCATGGACTGAAAGACTGAGCAAAGATGTCAATTCTCCTCAAATTGATATGCAGGTTTAATGCAATTCCTATCCAAATCCCAGCAAGCTTTTTTGTAGGCATAGATAAGATTATTCTAAGATTTATAGGGAAAGACAAAATAACTAGAATATAGAATAGCTAAAATAAAAAGAATAAAATGGGAAGAACCAGTCTAACAAATTTCAAATCTTATATAGCTACAGTAATCAAGACGGTGGTATTTGCAGAAGAACCATAAATCCGTGGAACAGAGTAGAGAACCCAGAAATAGACTCGCACAAATACGCCCAACTGACGTGCAGTCGTCTGGACTGGGGCATCCCTAAAACCATGCTAAAGCCTCCTAATTTGTGTACAAGATGAGGCTCGCTCAGACCCTGGCATCCTCCCAAGCTCAGTGCTACCTTGGCCAGCCCCTCTGTGTTCAGGCAAGGCTCCCAGCAAACAGTGGCCCCTCCTTGCCGCTCTCCGTGGGTCCCTCATAGCAAGAAGCCCTATTTCTCCAAATCACGACCCAGCATGTAGCACCTTGGAGATTCTGGATTCTGTTACTGTCTGCTTCCCACCTAATCACCAAAGCTGCTCCCATAGAAATCTGGCAGCTGAGCTTCCCTGCCTGTGGGGGATGGGGGGGCCGTGACTGTGGAACGCCCCTCGCACTCTAGAACGCCCGTCCCCCGTGACCCCTACTCCTACAGACAGCCCTGCGGTAGCACTTTTCACGGCTCACTGTCTTAAAAAAAAATTGAGGTCTCTTTTGTGCCTTAAATGCTGCAACTTCTGAACACCTGGAGCAAGGGGCTGCCTCTTGCCCAGGCCTCAGTGGCTGGGAGTCGGGCTGGGACAGCTGGGTGGGCAGCAAGTGGCCGCTGGAGGATGGATACGAAGAAAGGGCGCCGGCTGCCAGGCCTCTCCTCCCTCTGGGGACCTGGGGTCATGGCCCTGGAGAGAGGGCCCCTCCCGCTGCCGACCCTCAGCCTGAGCCTGGCCGGGGCCCAGAAGACTCCGGAAGAAGTGCCGGTGCAGCCAGGCTTTGTCGCCCGGGAGATAACCACGCAGCCCAGCCCTGGGACGAGGACGTGGATGCAAGTGTCACGTGGAGGCGGCACTCGGGGCAGGCGGGCAGGAGTGGCGCGGGACAGGAAGGGAGGGGCCGGGGAGGTGCATCCATTCCCCCAGGCAGGAGCAGGGTCTCCGCACTCCTGTGCTGCCAGGGAAAGCTGCAGTTCAGCCCTGAGGCCAGCGTTAAGACACTGGGGAGAGGGGCCCCAGGGGCCTGCCCGAGCCCTGGCGGTGTCACTGCTGGGACAACGGGGGTGGGGGGCCGGACCTGGGGGTGAGGAGGGGCTCAGAGTCACTCCTGCCCTGTCTGACCCCGCCTGCACCTCACCCATTGCTGTACTGCGCCAGGGGCAGTTCCAGGATGTCCCTCACCCTCCCCGGACTCAGTCAACGCGCGTGGGGCCCACGATGGACAGCGCCTGGACCGGATACAGAGGAGCTGAAGGAAGTCCGGGAGAAAGCGAGAGGGTGGTGGGGAAGTGGACCACTTCTCCCCCACGCTGGGGGCCCCCAGTTCCTCACTGCAGCCCTCCAGCCCCAGCCCGGCACCCCGTGGGCCAGCCCCCTCCCATAGCTGGGTGTCCCTCCCAAGCCCAGGGGGCCGAGAGCCTGGGGGAATGCAGGGACCCCAGCCGGGGGCGCCCCCAACATCCCCCTGCCGGAGAGCCTGAGCCGGCACTAGGCTGGTGGGCGGGGCAACATCTTCCACGCCCACTGTCCTGAGCAGGACAGAGCGGCCGTGAACGTGGACGTCACGGAGTCACGTTGGGCTTAGAAAATGGAAGTGCCTCGGGGAGAAGACGGTGCCTCGGGGAGAAGACGGGGCCCCGGGGACGGAGTGGACGGGGAGGCTGGGCCGGGCAGGGGGCCCGTGGTCCTGCAGACTGGCCGTGCTTGGGGGGCTGGGGGACCCTCTGGGGGCCTCACCGGAGGGGACAGGCCTGACGTAGCCTTTCAAGGAGGGCTGTGCCTGCCATGCGGAGAGTGGACCTGCTTCAGAGAGGACGCGGCCACTGCAGCAACCGCAGGGCCTGGCAGGGAGCTGGGAGGAGGGACCTCGTCCGAGAAAAGCCCGCCCCTCTGGTTTCAGCCAGAAGAATGCTAGGGGACCCCCAGTGGCTGGGGCAGTATCTTGAATACATTTCCAGGTTGCAGCTACAGGAAGCCCCCGCCTTCAACCTTGCCGGTGAGTGCTGCCCTCCAGCAGTCTCCCCGGCGCCCCTGAGGGCGGGGCTGGGAGGAGGTGGGGAGTGCCCCACAGCTAGCAATAACCACCTGAGGACCAGAGCAACTAAGGACCTGGCCAGCCTCTGCCAGGCGCCCCATACGGTCAGGTCGTTGACGGGTGCCTCACCCGCCAGATCTCATGAAATCCCTGTAACTCGGTGGGTGGGCACGATCACCATCTCCATCCTGCGGACGTGAACACAGAGGCTCAGAGAGGTTCAGAAACAAGGCCGAGGTCACACAGCCGGGAGGAGGCAGTGGGCGGTACTGGCCTCTCCCCGGCACCCCCTCCTCCATGAGTCATTCAGTCCATCAACAAACAGGAGGGCCAGGCCCTGTTCTAGGAGTTTCGGATGCACGAAAAACAAGACAGACGTTCTTCAGCCCGGTGCAGGTTACCTGGGGCCACTGCAGTTCAGTCACTAAGTTATTGGAGACAATGCTGGGGGAAGAGAGGAGCCTAGAGCAGGGAAGTGCGGGCAGGGAGGCTGCCTGGAGGAGGGAACGCGGGGGCATGTGGCAGGAATAGAGGGAGGGGGAAGGGGCGGGGGGTGGTTGTGGGGTCTTATGGGTCATCCTGGGACGGGGGGCCATGGCAGGATGTGGTGCTGGACAACAGAAGGCAAGGTGGTCCCAGTGGCTGTGCGCCGTGTTTTTGATTGATCGGTCGTCTTCAGAACGAATGGACGAAGGCCCTAGAATCTGACCTTGTTCTCTTCCCTCCACAGCCCAGTGCCCGCCACCGGAAGTTTAGCTCAGGTCCACCCCCTGAGCTTTCCTGCCGGGCCCCTCCTGCCCCGCTGTCCTCGCCTCGCTCCCCGCTCCCCTCCACCTGCATCCTGGCTCACCCAGGTGCCTTCCGAACCCCTCTGCCACCCCAGGAAGGCCATCTAACCCAGGGCCCGGCCCCTCCCTCGCTGTGGGTCTCCAGGTCCTGCCAACCAACAACTAAGGGGCCCACAGCCTCTCCCAGCCTGGCCCACGGGCTGGAAAACACTCTGGGTGTTGGGAGGGGGCGGCAGGTGGCCCCACGACCTCCCCCTGTAGTGCGCACACAGCACTGCAGTCCGGCGGATGGAGCTACCTTTGGGGTCCTTCAGGGACGGCGACCCTGGGAAGGGTCAGGCTGGCACTGCCCTGACCTGCCTGCACCCCGATCCCACTCTGGGCTCCGTGAGCCAACGCAGCCATCCCCGCCCAGGCCAGAGGGGTGCTGAGTGACCACAGCGCCAGCCCACGCTCCCCGGAAGAGCCAGGTGAAGCCAGGCCGGTGCACCTGTGTGACACGTGAGCTGAGACAGGCCCCCGCCCTCTCCTCTCCAGGTACCTGCAAGGCAGTACCTGGATAGAAGCTCCCCACCTCACCCTGGCTGAGCCAGGGGCCACCCACCAGCAGGGCCGGCTCTTCGGAAACTGGGTCTAACCTCAGTACTAACCGTCTGGAAATGCCAGAGACAGGTGTGACCAGATCCTGCCCCAGAAATGCCCTCGGCAAGAGCAAGGCCTCAGGTCGCACCATGGCCACCGCGTGAGGCCAGCACAATGGCAGTAAACCCACCGGCCACCTGTGCAGACGCCACCTGCTTCTCACGCAGAAGCTGAGGGTGTGGGATTCCCTGGTGGTCCAGGGGTTAGGACTCCGCCTTCCACTGTGGGGGGCACGGGTTCCACCCCTGGCCAGGGAACTAAGATCCCGCATGCCATGCAGCGCGGCCAAAAAGAAAAAAAAAAAAGCTGGGGGTGAACATATGCTCAAAGCATGGTAGCTTTCCTGTGAACCAGCAACCCTTATAAGACAAATATAAGGGACACGTTAAAATCACATTTAAAAAAACAAATCCTCACTCTGGGACATTGAAAAAAATAACCTGAATAAATAGATGTGTGATATTCCTACAAAGTCTTCAATATCACAAATACGTAATAATCTTAAGTTAACCTATACAGCTCAAGCAATTTAATCAACATGCCAATGAGATACTTCCCCCAAATTGCAAACCTGAATCTAAAATCCACGTGAAGGAATAAAATTTTGAAATACTTTAGAGAGAAGAGTAATGCAAATTGATCTACCATTCTACCATAAATAATATGAAACTACAATGATTAAAATTGTGTGGCATTAGTTCACTGACAGAAAGAAGGATCAGTAAAACTGGATATAAAGTCAAGAAATGAACCCAAGTAAGCATAATAACTTAGTATATTATACAAGTAGCGCACCTTAAAAAGCATTATTTATTCAACAAGTAGTGTGGGGGAAATGGCCAAGATATTTTGAGGAAAAAAGAAGGTTAGATATCTAACTCTGTACATTATCTTAAAATTAATTCCTGATTAATTCCGAATGAAAAGAAACCTTGAAAGTTCTATAATATCTATAACTTGGGGATGAGATGCCTACACTATGGATACAAACATCAAGGGAAAAGATGGTAATTATGAAAACCTTAAACTTTGGTACACCAAAAGCACCATCAACAAAATTGGAATACGAATGACAACTTGAAATTCCTATTTTCAACAAATTTGACAAAGGATTTACATCACATCTATGAATATATATCTCAAAACTCATTGAACGATGAAAAGGAACACCATGTTAGAAAAATGAGCAAAAGACAGAAATTGGTCATTCGTGCACACATGAATCACACGGCTGACAACTATAGTTTAAAAGAGGGTTCATCATCCTAAGCAATCCAAGAAAAAAGATGCTATTTTTGCTTATCAAATTGGCGAAATTAAAAAAATTTTAAACTCAATTAGCACCCACTGTGTGGGGAAGCACACTTTTGCTAGGAGGGTTGGAAATTGGAAAGGCCATTCAGGGGTGACCTGTTTGTGTAAGTCTTTTAAACAAGTTTGTTCTTGGACCTAGAAATTCTAGACGTTAATAACTTTACGTTATCAAGGAATTTACTGTGTTTTATACTGATCCCACGATATTTTTCAAGGTAGAAATTTAGAACCCTTCTCAGTAAGTCCCCTAGCCTTGTCCATAAATTGTCAGGGAAAAAAAGTTAGCTTTTGTTTGTTTGTTTCAGTGCAGTATCTAAATCATACCCTCCTCTCTCCAGGTCTGACCTAGGATACCTGATACTGATCACTGTAGAGGCAGGGCTTGTGGCTAACGGAGTATCTTTCTCTTGTTTGAAACTTTTACAGATTTTTTAAAATCTAGAGCTACTCTGTGACACGCAAGAAAGAATGAGTCACTGAAAATAGCTTCGTGATTTAGTCAAAGGCGACAGCTGGGAAGGAAAAAGTAGAATGAGCTACACCTTGACAAGTGTGTTTTTTAGGGGAATCTCGAGGATGATTGGTGTCATAGGAGGGGGTGGCAGACGTAACACGACGGACGGATTCTGGTTCTTACTCCAGGTCTGATCATCAGCTACTGGGCTCCTCACGCCACCTAAGTTTCCTTGGCCTCTGGCTTCTACTCCATGAAGTGACCGTCAATCTCCTTACCATTTTAGTGTTTCAACTGACATGACTTTTGCAACGCCTACTGTATTAGTTTGCTGGGAACGCCATAGCAAAGTGCTGCAGACCAGGCTGCTTAAACAACAGAAGTGGACTTCTCCCAGCTCTGGGGGCTGGAAGTCTGAGATCAAGGAGCTGGTCCCTCCTGAGGCCTCTCTGCTTGGCGTGTAGACAGCCGTCTTCTTTATGTCCTCACTTCAACTTCCCTCTGTGCGTGTCTATGTCCTAATCTCTCTTGTAGGGTCACTGATCCTATTGGACGGGGCCCATCCTAGTGACCTCATTTGACCTTAATCACCTCATTAAAGCTTATCTCCAAATGCAGTCACGGTCTGAGGTCCTAGGGATTAGGACACCCCATATGACTTTGGGGGAACGCAATTCGGCCCATAACACTTACTAAACCTGCTTTTTCTCCCATGAAAGAGGGTTAATTAAGAAGAGTGCCTTCTTATGACTTGGGACCCTCCAGCCCTCACACGCACTCTGTAACCCCTCACTGCCAAGAACAGACAGCTCCTAGCCAAATAAGCCCCCCGTGGGGGACCCCCCATCCAGAGCCACGTGGTGCTCCAAGCTGCCCACTTCGAGCCCTTTCGAACTTGCAAAAGAAATGCCACCAAGAGTCGCATCTCCCTGCTGTACTGCAGCTGCCTGAGGACATGGTCCTGCTTTCCATCCCTCACTGCACCTGGCAGACATCTGCCTCCACCACTGAGCTCCGCCCATGTCTTTTAAAAAAATAAGTAAAATAAAATGCCTATAGATTTTTAAAAATGAACTTGACATCTCTCTTTGTAACAATAAAAGAAAGACAGGTATTTGATAGAAAGTCTCTAGTTCACATACATCCAATCACGTGCTGGTCAGGGTGAGACAGTTTGGGGTGTTTAAACACAGCAACGTACATCCCAAGCCTGAGAAGCACCCCACCGACTTGTGAGTGATGGACGTTTCACTTTTTCCTCAACGTGTAATCCTTTGCCCTTTTGTGTGTGTGTATATATATATATATTTTTTTCTGAACTAGAGTCTTTCTGCATTAAAAAAATTTCATTTTATGCCTCCAAAATTAGTTCTGGGTTATCTATAATACATAAATATTGGCATCACTGTGTATTAAGCATTAAATAAGCATCCTTTTATTCTTTATCCTGCATTGGCCAAATTGGATGGTTCAACACTGCAGGGGGAAAAATTTCTCGTGGATGAGTGTATATGTCTATGTCTCTGAAACCTGGAATGTTTCAAGACATCCCACATTCTAAGGAACTGTCGCTGGTGGTACCTGAGGTCCCCGGCGAGTCAAAATCTCCTTTTGGACTGCTGGGCCACCTTGACGTACTGAACCTGGGGCGGCGGGTAAAACTCAGCGTCCCAGTTGTATTCTGGGGATAACGGCTTGGTGGGCTTCCGGAGGAAAAAGTATTTGTTGAGGTATTTTTCATAGGTGCTGTTCAGCCCGAGTTTGAGGTCATGAATGACACTTTTCAGGTACTCCTCAACGAGGTTTAGGATCTCGAGGGGCGTGCCGCCCACAAACGCGCCGTCGTAATAGAAATCACCCTGGCCAAACGGAATGCAAGCTGCTGACTTGGGCCTCCTCTCGTAGGGGAAACTCCCGGGGTTCTTAAAGTACCACCAGGCGTGGAGCTGAGCCACAGACGTGCCCAGGACCTCCACCCCGACGTCGTTCTGCAAGATCTGGGTGACGGTCATACTGAAGAGGAAGTCGACTTCGCCCTGGATGTCTGGACGATGTGCTTGCCCAAGCTCTTCATACGCATCAGGTGGACGCCGTCCGGCCAGCTGTCCTCTGTGACGGTAAACACTCTGAACTGTCGGAGGGGCCCCCGCTCGAGCTGGGGCAGCCTGCTGAGGGTGTCCAGCATGATGTAGAAGACCACTCTGTAGCCGGTCATGAAGTACTTACCTGCCGAGTGTAAGAACAGTTCCAGGTACTGCTCTGCAAACCTGCAAAACACACGCGCACAGAGGAAGATACTCGATTTCCCAAATTATTTTCGGGAGAACATCAACAAACGCCACCCACATGGGAGGCATTGAAGCTGCAGAATTCCCAGGGGACGAGGGCAGTGAGGTTGGGTCTGCATGTCAGCCGCAGTGGTTACAGAAGGAGGAGGTAGTGGGCCTGGGAGTCTGAAAAAAGCCTCTGAAGTTTTGGAACAGCCGTTGGAACGAGAGCACGAGAGCTAACTGGGCATTAGTGAAAAGACAGCCAAGTGGTGTTAATGACCAGCTAAGGAAGGAGAAAATAACCACGTCCCATTTTGCACAGGACGTCCAGAAACAATGGTTACAGGGAATGATGAGCGGCCCTTTGGAGGTGGGAGGTCCATGGGTATTCGTGTGCATTTTTCCAAAATAAAAAATGGCACAGGCTGGCAGCCCCTACCTGCCAATAGCAAAGACAGCCAAGCCCAGGGGGAGGTTCTTCTTTCTATAGTGTTTTTCCAGCACCTGTCTACTGAAAGTGCCTTCCCAGACAATAGGAGCAAGGCAGTTTGTGGCCGTGATCACATCAGGGCGTTTTCTGCTGAACAAACAAGAAGCTAGTGAAGCAGGTACCTGTACCGTGACAGCAGCAGAAGCTGCTCCAGCGATAACAGCTAATGCTTACAGAGTCCCTTTCCAAGTGCCAGACACCATGGCTCCTGTGGTCTGTGCAGTGCCCTGTGTAGTGGGCACGTCATGGTCCCTGCCCTTCATGTGGGGAAACAGAGGCACCGAGGCTGGGTGGGTTGCCTAATTCCACACAGTGGACACGTGTGGGTCAGGATGCAAGACGCAGCCAGTTCCTGCTTTCATCACACCACCTGCCTTTTTAGCCCAGGGGCTGATTTTGTGCTCTCACTGCAGCTTAAACATGGGCCGCCCGGAGTCAGAACTTCCCTGATTATTGCCTGAAGCCAGCGCTGTAGGCGCGGTGCTGCTGCCTCCCCACGTGTCCTTTATTTTCCATCCTTCTTTTTCTCTCTCCCACCCCTTTTCCCAGAAGATCTAGAGGGTGCTTTTTTTTTTTTACCTTCTCCTATATGCTTTAAGTCCATCAGTGAAGTCCAACAGAAAAAGATGAGTCCAAAAATGGAGAGAGACATTAGATTTGCTTTCAATAATGACAAAACAACAACAGGATTTAAAATATGCAGAGCTGGTTCAACATTTGAAAATCACTCAGTGCAACCTACCATACAAGAAGCTAAAGGAGAACCATCAAATGTTGTTATCAATTGACATACCCATTCATGATTTAAAAAAAGAAGAAAGAAAAAGTCTCAGAAAAACAGAGATAGAAGGGAATTACCTTAATTTGATAGAGAACATCTACAAAAATCCTATAGCTAACATCATACATAATGGTGAAAGACTAGATGCTTTCTTGCTAAGACGGGGAACAAGGAAGGAATGTCCACCCTCACCAACTCTTATTTAACAGAGTAATGGAAGTTGTAGTCACTGCAACAAGGCAAGAAAAGGAAATAAAGGCATCAGACTGGAAGGAAAATATAATGCTGTCCCTATTTGCAAATGACTTGATTGTCTACATAGAAAATCCTAAGGAATCTACAAATAAACTCCTAGATCTAATAAATGAATTCAGCAAGGTTCCAGGATACAAGATCAGCACACACACAAAAATTAGTCTCATTTCTATATACTAACAGTGAACATGGAAAAACTGAAATTTAAAACACAATGCTATTTAGAGTTAATCCCAAGAAAATAAAATACTTTGCTGTACCACCGTACCCATTAGCATCACTCTCCATTCCCCCCCTCACTGCAAACTGCGGCAACAACAAATCTACTTTCTGTCTCTGTAGATTTGCCTGTCCTGGACATTTCATATAAAGGAATCATACCATGTGTGGTCTTCTGTGTCTGACTTCTTTCATTTAGCATGTTTTCAAGGGTTATCTATGTTGTAGCATGAATCAGTACTTCATTCCTTTTATGGCTGAATAATATTCCATTGTATAGATTTTGTTTATCCATTCGTTGGTGGATGGACATTTTAGTTGTTTACATTTTTGGCTATTATGAATAATACTGCTGTGAACATTTGTATACAGATGTTTCTGTGAAGATGTGATTTTAATTCTCTTGGGTATATACCTAGAGATGGAATCTCTGGGTCATATTGTAATTCTCTGGCTGATTTTTAAGGAACTACCTTAAAAAGTTCTGCACGGCAGCTGCACAATCTTACATTCCCACCAGTAGTTCATAAGAGTTCAAGTTTCCCCACACCCTCACCAACACTTTTTGTGATCTGACTCTCTGATTCTAGTCATCCTACAATCTTTACATATTATAGCGTGAGAAGTGGTATTCCATCCCAATCCTGATGTGCATTCCCCTGACAACTGATGATGTTGAGCATTGTTTCATGTGCTTATAAGCTATTTGTATATGTTCTTTGGAGAAATGTCTATTCAGATCCTTTGCCTGTTTTTTCTCCCTGTTATTTGTCTTTTTGTTGTTTAATTGTACGAGTTCTTTATATATTCCTGATACTAGACCCTTATCAGACACATAATTTGCAAATATTTTCCCATTTTGTGCGTTGTCTTATTACCTTCTTGACAGTGGCTTTTGATTCACAAAAGTTTTTAGCTTTGATAAAGTCCATTTTACCTATTTTTGTTGT
Organism: Balaenoptera acutorostrata; assembly: GCF_949987535.1. Taxonomy (NCBI): domain Eukaryota; kingdom Metazoa; phylum Chordata; class Mammalia; order Artiodactyla; family Balaenopteridae; genus Balaenoptera; species Balaenoptera acutorostrata. The sequence goes on from NC_080069.1 coordinate 123,821,819, forward strand.
TGCTGCTATGTTTTTGGTTTACCAGGTTGAAAAAGTTCCCTTCCATCCCTAGTTTGTTGAATGTTTATATTATGAAGGGACGATGGATTTTGTCAAACAACTTTTCTGCATATATTGAAATGATCATGTGGTTTTAATTTTTATTCTATTAATATGGTGTATTACATTGATTCATTTTTCTATGTTGAATCAACCTTGCATTCCTGGAATAAATCCCACTAGTTTGTGCTGTATAATCCTTTTAGTGTGCTACTAGATTTGGTTTTCTAGTATTTTGTTGAAATTTTTTGCATCTATATCATATAAGATATTGGTCTGTAGTTTTCCTGTGATGCCTTTGTCTGGTTTTGGCATCAGGGTGATGCTGGTCTCCTAGGATGAATCCTCTTCTAATTTTTGGAATAGGTTGTGAAGGATTAGCATTAATTCTTCTTTAAACATTTGGTAGAATTTGCCAATGGAGTCTTCTGGTCCTGGGTTTTTCTTCACGGAAAATATTTTATTATTAATTCAATCTCTTTACATGTTAGAGACCTATTCAAATTTTTCCTTTCTTCTTGAGTCTTTCTAGGAATCTCTAAGGGTTTATGTCTTTCAAAGAATTTCTCCATTTCATCTAGGTTATCTAATTTGTTAGCATATAATTGCTCATATTATTCCCTTATAATCATAATTATTTCTGAAGGTTGTTGGTAATGTCCCCTCTTTCACTCCTGACATTAGTAATTTGAGTCTTCTCTCTTTTTATTTGGTAATTCTAGTTAGAGGTTTGTCTATTTTGTTACTATTTTCAAAGAACCAATTTTGGTTTCATTGATTTTTCTCTATTATTCCACTCTTTGTTTCATTTATTTACTCTTTAATTTTTATCATTTTTTCTTCTGCTTGCTGTAATTTAATTTGTTCTTCATTTTCTTTTTCCTTAATGTGTAAAGTTAGGTTATGAACTTGAGATCTTTCTTATTTCTTAAACTAAAGAGGTTTTGTTTTCTTCAATGATATATTTTATTTATTTATTTATTTATTTATTTATTTATTTATTTATTTATGGCTGTGTTGGGTCTTCGTTTCTGTGCGAGGGCTTTCTCTAGTTGCGGCAAGTGGGGGCCACTCTTCGTCATGGTGTGCAGGCCTCTCACTATCGCAACCTCTCTTGTTGCGGAGCACAGGCTCCAGATGCGCAGGCTCAGTAATTGTGGTTCACGGGCCCAGTTGCTCTGGGGCATGTGGGATCTTCCCAGACCAGGGCTTGAACCCGTGTCCCCTGCATTGGCAGGCAGATTCTCAACCACTGTGCCACCAGGGAAGCCCTTTCTTATTTCTTAATGTAGGCATTTACAGCTATAAATTTTGCTATAAGCACTACTATCACTGCATCCCATAAGTTCTGGTATATTGTGTTTTTATTATCAATAATCTCAAGGTATTTTACAATTTGCCTTGCTGTTTCTTCTTTGACCCACTGACTATTTAGGAGTGTGTTGTTTAATGTCCACATATCTGTGGATTTCCCAAATTTCTTTTTGTTATTTATTTCTAATTTTATTCCATTTTGGTCAGAGAACAACTTTACATGATTCAAATCCTTTTGAATTTATTGAGACTTATTTTATCATGGTCTTTAAGATGGTCTTTCCTGGAGAATGTTCCATGTGCACTTGAGAAGAACATATATCCTTCTGTTGTTGGGAGGAATGTTCTACAGATGTCTCTTAGGTCTAGTTTGCAGCATTCTTCAAGCCTTCCATTTACTTGTTGATTTTCTGTCTAGTTTCTCTGTCCATTATTGAAAGTTAGGTATTGTGGTCTCCAACTGCTGTTGTTGAATTGTCAGTTTCTCCCTTCAATTCTGTAAGATTTTAGGACTCCGTTGTTATGTGCATGTATGTTATTAATTGTTATTTCTTCTTAATGGATTGAACTCTTTTATCATTAAAAATGTCCTATTTTGTCCATAGTAACAACTTTTATCTTTGTCTATTTTGTTTAACATTAGTATAACCCCTCTAGCTCTCTTTTGTTTACTGTTCCCATGGTATACTTTTTCAATCCTTTTAGTTCAGCCTAAACTAGGTCTGTGAGTGGTTTTGAATCTAAATTGTCTTTTGTAGACAGCATATGGTTGGATCATGGTTTTTTAATCCATTCTCACAGTCTCTGCCCTTTTTAAAAATTTTTATTTTATATTGGAGTATAGTTGATTTACAGTGTTGTGTTAGTTTCAGGTGTACAGCAAAGTGATTCAGTTATACATATATGTATATCTATTCTTTTTCAGATTCTTTTCTCATATAGGTTATTACAGAGTATTGAGTAGAGTTCCCTGTACTATACAATAGGTCCTTGTTGATTATCTATTTTATACACAGTAGTGTGTATATGTTGACTTTATTCTGTTAAATGTCTCTCATGCAAAGAGGTGGAGTAGAGTAGGTCTGGGCTGTAACAGTCTCTGCCTTTTAATTGGAGTGTTTAATCCATCCACAAAGTGTAATAGCACAGTGGCCATTTTGCTGTTTGTTTCCTATATGTCCTATATCCTTTTTGTTCCTCTGGTCTTCTATCAATGCCTTCTATTATGTGAAATAGATATTTTCTACACTACCATTTTAATGCACTTCTTTCTTCTTTTACTATATAGTTTAGTTATTTTCTTAGTAGTTGTCTTGGGGATTACAATTAGCACCTTAACTTGTAACAATCTAGATCAACTAATACCAATTTAATTTCTATGGTATACAAAAACTTTGCTCCTGTATAGCCCCATGTCTTCTCCTGTCCTTTGTGCTGTTATTGTAATTCTAATTACATGTTTATACATTTTGTGGCCATTGACACAGATTCATAATTATTGCCTTATCAGCTATCTTGTAAATCAGACAGGTGAAGAAGAAAATTACAAAAATGCATTTAATTTGTCTTTTATATTTACCTAATTGTCTTATATATTTACTGGTGGTCTGTATTTCATTATATGGACTCAAGTTATTGTCTAGTTTCCCATTTTTTCAGCCTAAAAATTTTCCTTCAGTATTTCTTGTACAGCAATTCTGCAAGTGATACATTTTCTCAGTTTTTATTTTTCTGGGAATGTTTGAATTCCTCCTCCTCCTCTTCCTCCTCCTTCTTCTACTTCTTCTTCCTCCCCCTTTTTTTAAAGAGAATATTTATTTATTTATTTATTTTTGGCTGCATTGGATCTTCGTTGCTGCCCGTGGGCTTTCTCTAGTTGCGGCGAGCGGGGGTTACTCTTCGTTGTGGTATGTGAGCTTCTCATTGCGGTGGCTTCTCTTGTTGTGGAGCACGGGCTCTAGGCACATGGGCTTCAGTAGTTGTGGCATGCAGGCTCAATAGTTGTGGTGTGTGGGCTCTAGAGCACAGGCTCAGTAGTTGTGGTGCAAGGGCTTAGTTGCTCCATGGCATGTGGAATCTTCCCAGACCAGGGCTCGAACCCGTGTCCCCTGCATTGGCAGGCAGGTTCTCAACCACTGCACCACCAGGGAAGCCCCAGATGTTGCAATTTTTAACTCCAGAATTTCTATTTGGTTCTTTTTTTTATAATTCCTTCATCTTTATTGATATTGTCTTTGGTAAGACATTGTCCTCATACTTTGGTTTCCTTTAGTTCTTTGATATTTAAAATAGCTGATTTAAATCTTTAGTAAGTCCAACACCTGGGCTTCTTCAGGTATAGTTTCTATTAATTGCTTTTTTTCTTTTGTACAGGCCCTACTGTCTTGTTTCTTTGCAAGTTTGGTAGTTTTGGGTTGAAAATAAATAACTTAAATAATATAATATGGCAACTCTGTAAATAAGATTCTCCCTCAGTGAGCAGACATTTCAGTGGCCATAAATTTTATAAAAATTAGTTCAGAAAAGTCATTAAACAAACAAACATAACAACCAAGAGCAAAGATGAAGCCTGGGAAGGGAGGGAGAATCCGACTCAAGGCCATTGTAGAGCTGGAGAGAGGCAATCAGCCCAAGGCAAGTTAAAATGCCACAAACCTCACTTTTCTTACTGAGAGCCAGCTATTTTTCTTAAGCAAATGCTCCCCAGATTGGTATAAGCCTTTTGTTAATTTCCAGAGTACTGAATGAGTTGATTATAACAATTTTTGCCAGTTTTCTCATTGGTTTTATGGAGGAGAAAATAACTGGAAGTGAGGACTCCATCATTTTTGGTGATATACATCAAGAAATACTTTATGCCCACTACATTGGTGGCACCAAGCATCAGAAAGCAAGGAGACCTTTGGGGATTTAAATTGGGGTGGGCACCTGCTTTGGACAATGATTTGACACCATCTTCCAGGTTGGACAGCAAATGCCCAGCCGCCCAGTGTCTCCCCTTCCACCCAAGTGAGGCTCTTGCCCACATGTGCCACGAAGCAGGCATAAGAATGGTGCGGGCAGCATTATAACAGCAAAAGCACAGAAATGGTTCAGGTGCCCAGGAGAAGCACAGCTGATGAGTCAGCTGGAATATTTCCACCCTGGGTGTTATACAGCTGCCCAAAACGAATTACAGTGACAAATTCAGGTGAATATTAGAAAGAGAGTATCAAGGGGAAATGTAAGCCCCGGAAGATTACATAAGCATGATATCCTCTTTATAAAGTTACAAAGAGCTAAAATTCAAAAATAGACTTTTTTCAGAATACTTGTAGATAAATTATATAAAAAGGAAAGCAAGAGTATGATCAATCAGGATTCAGAATGATGATTATCTTAGAGGTGAGGGGGTTGGTGAGGGGGGTGGCGAGGGGGCAGGACAAAGGGACAGGGAACAACACAAAGCTGATGTGAGTCATTGAAGGTTATCGTTTTTGTTTCATGAAAAATAAGCAAAAGCAAACAAACAAATCAATAATACAAGCAGGTTTTGCATAAACCAATGAGGACAGTGTGTCATGAATCACGGATTATGATTAATCTAATTCTGAGCACCTGAGGTCCATTTAGAAAATATACGTTTGAAAAAGGAATTCACAGAAGATTAAATACAAATGAGTGATAGACATTAAAATATGCTAAAACGCAATAATAACTACAAAAATGCAGTTTGAATTGGGATATTCTAACCAGCAATTTTGCTAAGAATAAAAAAAATTTTATGATACTTTAGTTTATCCACTGTAGATAAGACAGTAAAAAGGTACAATTAGTAAAAGGAAATTTAGCAACTTACCTCAAAAATTTAAATATCTGGGTATTTCCCTTGCGGTCCAGTGGTTAAGACCCCACGCTTCCAATGCAGGAGCCGTGGGTTCAATCCCTGATCAGGGAATTAAGATCCCACGTGCCGCACGGTGCGGCCAAAAAATAAAAATAAAGGCATAATGTAAAAGAAATTAATATCTGCCTTCTTTGATCTAATGGCTATGTTTGGGGAATTTACCCACAGATAAACTCACAGGACAATGTAAGAATATATACGTACATGGTTAGTCCCTGGAACATTCCTCGCAATAGCCCCAAACTGTAAACAATCTAAAACCAAGAAGGAATTGGCTAATAAATGATGGCATATAACCAGAAAGCAGATACTCCTTAACCACTACAGAGGATGGGACCCTCCCCTGGGAGCCGAGGCCAAAATCAAGAGAAGCCATTGGTGGCTTTTTTAAGCTGCCCCCAGCGGTATGCCCTTTCCCTGAGTAAACCAGGAAGCTTCCAGCAAGTAGAGTGGGTCAGTATAAACTCCAGCTACTGGAGACCTCCCAGGACGCCTATAATTTGGCGACTAGGAAAAAAGAAAAAACCTAATCACTCCAAATTGAGTTCATGTGTGTATGTGTGTGTGTGTGTGTGTGTGTGTGTGTGTGTGTGTTCACGTGCAGACACTTTCGATCTTACCTGGGATTAAACCAGTTTGAGAGCTGAAGTTCTTCTACTTGACTATTCCTGGGTATGAACGGAAAACCAAGTTATTATGAGTAATCCATTCATTCAACAAATATTTACGGAGCCCTTAAGGTGTGCTGGGTGCTGTTTGGTGCTGGTCCTACAACTGTGAACGTGCAGCTCCGGCCCCTGGCCCTGGGGCACCTGCGGCAGAGAGGTGGCCCTAAATAGTCCCGGAAGTAGGTGCCAATGGGAGAGACAGGGCTCAAGGCATATGGCTGAACGTGGCATGTCTAGCCCAGTTTGGGGACCAGGAGAAGCCACTGGAAGAGGAGACATCTCACCTGGGTATGGAGGGAAAAGGTGGTCAGGAAAGAGGGGTGGGGGGAGGAGAAGACGGCCAGAGGGAGGAAGGCAAGAAAGGGTATGTGGTTGGGAGGAAGGATTAAGGAAAACGAAACTAACAGCAGATCAGAGAACTGTGTCCAGACAAAATGCAGCCCCTCCCCCATTCCCCTTCCGGGTGGAGCCCCCACCCCACTGTCGCCAGACCAGCGTCCCAGAAAAGCGCGTTGTATGGGACCGCCATCCGGAGTCCTGCCTCCTCCTTGATCAACACCAGAGTCCTTGCAATAACACACACAGGATACACACAAGCTAATGCGCTAACACACACAGGGTACACACAAGCTAATGCGCTAACACACACAGGGCACACACAAGCTAATGCGCTAACACACACAGGGCACACACAAGCTAATGCGCTAACACACACAGGGCACACACAAGCTAATGCGCTAACACACACAGGGTACACACAAGCTAATGCGCTAACACACACAGGACACACACAAGCTAATGCGCTAACACACACAGGGTACACACAAGCTAATCAGCACGTAGGTTTCAGGTATGTTTGATACAGTTCGATGATTTTTGTCATGCTCAGCAAAGCTTCCTGGGATTCCCTCAACCTCCTAAGCAACTGTAGAATTTATCTAGGTTAAGATTCACTCTTTGTGCTATGAAATTCTATGGGTTTTGAAAAAAGCATAGTGGCATGGGTCCACCACTGCAGTGTCACACAGAGCAGTTCCACTGCCCCCAAATAATCTGTGCTCATCTATCCACCCCTCCCCCATCCCCCAAACCTCTGGCAATCCCTGATCCCTTTACTGTCTCCACAGTTTTGCCTTTTCCAGAATGCCATGCAGTTGGAATCACTCAGTAGGTAGTCTTTTCAGATTGGCTTGTTTCCCTTACCAATATGCAGTGAAGTTTCCTCCTTATATTCTCCTGGCTTGATAGCTCATTTCTTTTTATTGCTGAATCATATTCCTTTATCTGGATGGACCACAGTTTATTTCCCATTCATCTACTGTAGGACATCTTGGTTGCTTCCAGATTTTAGCAATTATGAATAAAGCTGCTATAAAAGCCTGTGTGGGTTGCTTGTAGACATACGTTTTCAAATTACTTGGATTAATAATACTTAAGAACACCACTGCTGGATCATTGGAAAGACCATATTTAGCTTTGTAAGAAACTGTCACACTGTCTTCCAAAGTGGCTGTACCATTTGGCTGTGCTAACAGGTATGTCGTGGTATCTCGTTGCTATTTTAATTTGCAATTAACTAATGACAAATGATGTCGAGCATCTTTTTAGATGCCTGTTTGTTATCTCTATGTCTCCTCGGGTGAGATGTCTGTCCAGATTGTGCCCATTTTTCAATTAAGTTTTTCTTTTCCTTATTGTTGAGTTTTAAGAGTTCTTTGCATATTTTGGCTACAAGCCTTTTATCAGATCTGTGTTTTGTGAAAGTTTCATTTTTCAAGACACTCTCTCTCACGATATGACTGCTTTTCAAATAGCATTTGGGAAGGTTGCATTGCTTTTGAAGGAGACCATGAGGTGAGGGCATGGAGGAAGGAAGAATTGGTATTTTTCTCTATGAGAAATTGAGCAGGTCACAGGTGTGTCCCCAGTTCACACAGGCTGCCAGGGCAGGTCACTGTCATCTTGTTTATGTCAGACACAAGATGGAACTTTGTGACAGTTTACAGTTTGTCTGAAACAGCAACCCGGTGCTGTGACCTAACTTTAATTTTTCTTCTTGACATTAATCATGTAAAATATGTTATCCCTGACCCTCTGTTCTGTTTGTTTGCTCTGCCTTCTCCACCTAGGACAGGACAGGACGCTCCACGGGGACAGGCACGTCCTGTTACCGCTGTTCCCTCAGCACCTGGAACAGAGCCCAGGGCCCAGACAGGGCTTGAGCAATGCTTGCTGAAAGTTTAAAAATGAAAGAATGAAAGTAAGTATATTCTGCTTGGCCCCCCCAGAGAGGGGAGGTAACATCCGATTAATTTTGAAAGTGTTATTAACATCTTTGGACAAAACTTGGAGGTTTCGACCAGCCCTGCCAAGCACCGCAGGTCATGATTCATCAATACTTTCTATTTACCTGAAATAACGCTCAAGCAACATGAGGGATGAAAGACACAGAATCGATAACAGCATTTTCCTTTTAGAGTTCATTGTCTCCTAGAGGAGAAGGAGAGAGAAGTCCGTTTTAATTAGCAGAAAGTCACACCTCTGCCCCCTCTTAACCATGGATTCGTGGGCTCATTTATAGACACTGGGGCACCAACCTAGGTGTCTGCTCCTGGGACGCTCAGCTCTGGGGAGAGGGCCACCTCTGTTCCACTAGAGTCTCCTGGGGTGCTGGCCACTCTTTTGGGGACTGAGTGCACAGTCTCGGACACTCCTCCTGGTCCTTGTCAACGTCCACATTGACTGAGTAAAAGACGTGCTGCAGATTCTCCACCCCAGAGCAGTGTCAACAAAATGAGGTCATGACAAGGATGCAATCTGTCCCCAAAGTTGACGTCATCTTCTTTCTCCTCGCAGAGATAGCAAGATGCACCATTTGCCCCAAGACTCTGGCGGGCTAAGAACACCTGAGCCTCCTCCAAGGCAGACGTTTGTGAACAGGGATTACAATCTGAATGAAAGGCGTCAGGTTCTAACATAGACCCTTTGGCTCCAGCCAACGCCCAGGCTATGTCACGCCTCCTCCATGGGATCTCTGTGCACACGTCTGCAGGGCTGTGCGTGGAGCAGAATGGAGACTCTGATATTTCATTTCCAGCACCTGATTAACGAGTAGGCGGCCTTAGTTTGCACTGACCAGGTCAGTAGCCACGTGTGGCCGTTGAGCACGTGAAAAGTGGCTGGTCTGACTTCAGATGTTCTGCGAGTGCACAAAACACATTGGGCTTTGAAGACAAACATAGAAAGAAAAGAACTTAAGTAGGTAATCAATAAATTTATATTGATTATATGGATCTCCTGGGCTAAGTACAAATATATGACGAAATGTAATCTACCTGTTTCTTTTTACCTCCTACTAGAAAACTGGACAGGGCAAAGGCCGCTCACATTGTACTCCCACTGGACCCCTCCACACTGGCCAGGCGGTTTTCGTGTCCCGCAATGTGACACTGACCCCTGCTTGACTCCTAGGGCATTAGCAATGCCACGTGGGTGGGGTACCATGGGGTCTCTCCAGCAGTGAGTCTCAGTGACGACACCCCCAAGGCAGGCGCCGCTTCTACCGCTGTCACCAAACTTCCCCATCTCCCTTCTGAGGCGGCCCTTCACCTCAGTTGGGGCAACGTAAGAGGCAGTCAAGACGGCCCACGGGGATGGCCGTTTTCCGAGCGTCTATCTTTGGGTCTTTGTAAAGTTACGGGCCAGACACCATGGCGGGCTTGCGTGGCGTTTAGCCTTCCGTGGGTGGTGATGTCAGCAGACCCTCTGATGATGTAAGTCCTGGAAAGTCACGGTCACAATGACGTCTCTGCTGTCCGGGGCTCCTCGTGGTTGCCGGACGATGCGAGTTTGTCCTGTTTGAAAAATTAAAGGGTATTTTAAATTCTCCTTTGCATCTCACTTCCTCTGTGGTCCCTCCTTGCTTCTTAGGGACTGACCCTTCCTTGCAGGGAGGTGTCTTGAGCAGTTTGTTCATGAATATGATGGAGAAGAACGGCCCTCTCTTCCCTCATCCCCCAGACAGTGGATTCGCCCAAGGAGATCAAACCCCTTCTTCTGCTTTTCAGAATATTTTTTAAGTACTCATCTTTCTGATGATAGAAATAACACTCTTCGTGTTATAAGATCTGTTGGATGCATTAAAGCATCCAGGGTGCGGGGTGGGGCCGTGTGTGCACACACACGAGTGTGCATGCGTGAGTGTTGACGTGTGCGTGCATTTGCATGTAGGTGTGTCCATGTCTATGTCTGTCATCGCTCATGGAGCGGAACATCGATGGCAGCATCTCAATGGGAGGGTGACCCTGGCAGGCACAGGAGCGAGGGTGGTGGGGACAGGCCGTGGCTGCTGGGGCGGAGCTGGGCTGAGGGCGCTCCTCTCCTGGGCTCACAGAATCCAGCACATTCCAGCAGCCCTGGAGGGCCCTTCAAGCAGGCATCATCTCAGAGACAGTCACGTGACCCCAGCACCAAACCACCAAGACTCCTGCTCATCCTGTGAGGCCATAGAAATCCTGACGCCCAGAGGCACGTCACAGCTGTCCTCTGTGACAGAGACTGCGACCTTCAAACGGGGGTCCTGGGGGACCTGGGTGAGCAAAGAGGGCTTCTGTGAAGAAGCAACTCCCAGCCCATATCTGGGAATTTCACTGTGGACCAAAGGCACCAGCTCTGTCTTCATACCCTCCTTGTCCTCCCACTGTCCCCTGTCCTCACAGTGGCCGAGGACGGGGAGAAGCTGCCAGTGGCTGATGGTCAGGCCGGGGTGAGTGGTGTGACCAAAGAGAACGGGATGTACAGGGACCGAATGAGCTGAAGGTGGCTGATCTGGGAACCCCACTGAGCAGGAGGGAGGTTTTGGTCAGAGGAAGGTCGGCCCGTCCAAGGCACAGGGAAGGCCAGTGGTGGGGTCAGGAAGTGGGGGAGGAGGGGGCCGTTTGTCATTTTCTGTTTGTCTAATGCCTGAGTCCCCTTTGGAGCACAGCCCTCCTGAGACCAGGTTCTTCACTCTAATCCCAGTGCCTGGACATAGTAGGTGCCCAATAAAAAAATATTCAATCAATACATAAACTGTGTCTGTTATTTAAAATAGGATTTAGTGGGACTTCCCTGGTGGCGCAGTGGTTAAGAATCCGCCTGCCAGTGCAGGGGACATGGGTTTGATCCCTGGTCTGGGAGGATCCCACAGGCCGTGGAGCAGCTAAGCCCGTGCATCACAACTACTGAGCCTGCGTGCCACAACTACTGAGCCCACGTGCCTAAAGCCCGTGCTCCACAACAAGAGAAGCCACCGCAAAGAGAAGCCCGCGCACCGCAATGAAGAGGAGCCCCCGCTCGCCGCAACTAGAGAAAGCACGCGCGCAGCAACGAAGACCCAACGCAGCCAATGAATAAATAAATAAATAAAATTTAAAAAAATAAATTAAAAAGATAAAAAAGGATTTAGTGTCCGATGTCCTGGTTGGTCCAGCTCAGCCCCCACCCCGCACCCCACCCAGCAGCTCACCTTGTGCCCAGATGCAGAAGGGGAGCCGGGACTTGCCCACCTCTGCTCAGGACCCCGACCTGCACGCGTGGCTGCCCGGGCACATCAATGCTCTCAAATAGGAGCACCCAGGCCGGGCCGGGCTGGAAGGGGCAGGAGTGACCCCTCCAAGGGCAGCGTCCTCTGCTGCCCACGTCCTACAGCTCCGAGAGGCCCCAGCGTCACTCGCCTCTGCAGCCGGTGGGGCTTCAGGCCAAGACGCTTCCCTGTCCCCACTTCCCTTTGCAGCTTCAGACCCAGCCGGACTCCCATCCGGGCAGATTCCAGGGCCAGCTGTCGCTGAGGGAGGACACTGTGAGAAGCGGGGGTGGCTGCGGCGGCTTTTGGCCGTGTTCCCAGCAAGCAGCGGCCTGTGCGGAGGACACGGAAGACTGTGGCCAGAAACCACAGCGCAGGAAGGGGGATAGAGGGGGCAGGCCTCAGGGCGGGCACCCACCAGAGGGCATGGCACTGCTCCTGCTGAGCCTGGAGCTGAGCCTGGTCTCCGCCCAGGACTTCAACCTCCAGAGAATCGTGCGGAGAAACCATGACATCTCCAAGGTGGGGCTGAGGTCCTGGGCCTTCCCCGGGGGCTTGGCTGCAGGGCACCTGCCCTGCCTCCACCTGGGGTCTTTGACCTGTGACAGGTTGCTGTTCCTGAGGCTCTCACCCCCAGCTGCAACAGCAGCCTGGAGTGCAGAGGGGTCCCCAGGAGGGCAGAGGGGTCCTTGGGGGGCAGAGGGGTCCTTTGGGGGGCAGAGGGGTCACTGGGAGGGCAGAAGGGTCCATTGGGGGGCAGAGGGGTTCCTTAGGGGGCAGAGGGGTCCCTGGGAGGGCAGAGGGGTCCCTTGGGGGGCAGAGGGGTTCCTTGGGGGACAGAGGGGTTCCTTGGGGGGGCAGAGGGGTCCCTGGCAGGGCAGACGGGTCCCTGGTTGGGAGCCATACGCCCAGAGTCTGGCCCGAGGAGGGAGGCAGAAGTCCAGGATGCCCCATGGGCTCGCACACCCACCGCAGCCTCTGTCTCCAGGTTTGGGGACCTGGTGTTCTATCTCCATGGCCGCAGACGACATGAGGCAGATGGAAGAAGACGGGGATCTGAGGGTCTTCATGTAGAGTATCGAAAGCTTAGAAAATGGTGGCCTGAAGTTCAGCTTCCACTTCATGTGAGTGTGCCCACATTCTCTGGAACTGGGGGGGACGGATGCCCCCATCCACCCGTGTGGATCAGCTTCTGGCCATCTGGGGGTGCTGCATGCGGGGCTGGGGGCATTGGGTGGGGGGCAGCAGAGTGCTGAGGCCGGGGTAGGGGTGCAGAGGGCGTGGGGACGAGGCTGGAGGGATGGAAGGAGCCGGTCACACCACTTTCGGGTGGAGTCCCGCTGCGGGCATCACCCCGTTGGTTTCCAGGTTGCATACCGAGGGCGTGGATGTGGCCATGGTCTGTGATAAAATGGACAAGAGTGGAGAATACACCATCACCTGTACGTGAACGCGGGTTCTGCCTTGTCTGACGGCCCCACTCCTAGTGAGCTCTGATTTAGGGGATTTTGTGAGGCCTCTTGACTGCTGACCCCGTAGTGAGAGGAGTGGGCCTGGCCTGTAAGGGCACGGGCTCCACCCACCTCCCCGCCCAGGCCCCTGGGGAGGCGGGAGAGCCAGCCCAGGGTTCGGGGAGGCGAGCCTGGGTGGGCCCTTGGGGGCGGTGGGGGTCTCCACCCGCCCCTCCACCCACAAGGGTCCGTGCCCATGGCCTCCGGGGGATGCGGGCACTGGCGGGGGCCTGGGCAAGGCTGAGCAGAGCTTCCATGCAGACTTGGGGGAGAACTGGCTGCAGGTCTTGGAGGCCGACTACCTGTGGAACGTGACCTTCCTCCTGTGGAACTTCAGGAACGGGACGGAGACGCAAGTGCTGGCGCTCTACGGTACAGCCGCCGTCCGCGGGACAGGGCAGGGCCGGGCCCCGGGGCCCCTACTCTGAACACAGCCCCATCCCAGGGGGTCTCGACACGCCCCGAGGTCGCCACGGCCAGGCTGCCCACAGCCCATCGTGTCTCGGGGCGGGTGTGGACCGGGCCCAGGTGCCTCCGCCGCCCCACCGGGCACCCGCCACGCTGTCCACTCCCCACACGGTCCCAAATGGCCGGTGAGGGATCCTGACCCCTGCTGTTCTGTCCTCAGGACGGTTCCCAGAGCTGAAACCCAGCTTCCTGGACAGATTTGAAAAAATCTGCAAATCACACGGACTCGGCCCAGAAAATATCGTCAACCTCAGCAACAGCAGTAGGCCTCACTGCCTTCCAGCCAGCAGCCTGGGCAAGCGAGAAGCTCCAGGGGGCGTCCCCTCAGCCCGGCCTCCGCGGGAGCCCAGGACCTGGGGTGGGGCGGGGACCCCCGCGAGACCTCGTCTGAGAGGCCGGCTGTCTCCCCAGATCCTTGTAGAAAGCACAGGAGATAGAGGAGCCCACCCAGGCCTTCCGGAGCATGAGCTCGGCTGGGGGATGGTCGGGCGGCCAGGGTGGCAGAGGAAGCCCGATGGAGGGGGGAGGCCGCTTCTCCAAGCCTATCCCTCACCCTGCCCGCGGGGTTCTCCTGCCACATAACAGGGAGCCTCCTGGGGGGGTGGGGCCTCAGCAAACATGCCCCGTATCCCTGTCCTGAGGCGGCCGTAACACTGGACCCCAAACAGGGGCTCCAGACAACAGAAGTTTATTCTCTTGTTGCAGTTCTGGAGCCCAGAAGTCTGAAATCCAGGTGTGGGCAGGGCTGAGCTCCCTCTGGAGGCTCCGGGGAGGGTCCTTCCTGCTGCGTCCAGCTCCTCGGGCTCGTGGCCGCATCACCCCAGTCTCAGCTCCGTGGTCACACGGCTTCTGCTCTGTGGCCGTGTCTCTCGTCTTCTGTCTCTTGTGAGGACACCAGCCATTGGTGGAGGGCCCACCGGGTTTATCCAGGATGACCTCGTCTCAATAGCCTCACCCTAATCCCATCTGCAAAGGATCTTTTTCCAGATAAGGTCCTGTTCACCGGTTCCAGACGCTGAGATCTGAACGTGGACGTATTTAGGTGGGGGGGGGGGGTGGTGGGCGGGCACCATCCACCCCACACAGGCTCCTTCTCCAGCTGGCCTCCCTCCTCAGGAACCAGCCCCCCCCCAAATAAGACCACCTCTCCTTCCCCAGGGACTGCCCCTCTGGAGCACCTCATCTGAGAAGCGGGGGCCCTCGGGCACCTCTGATGAGCATCTGTGAGGTTTGGGGGGCGGGTCCTAAGGTAGCCAACCAGGTCCTGCCTCTCCCCGCTCCCCGCTCAGCTGTCCCTCGGAGACACGTGATCCCTGCCCTCACCCCACGTCTTGGTGAATACATGGGGGGTCCCAACAGCCCACGGTTATTTCGTGGGTTAAAAGTGATCGTCCACTGGGCATCCACCCACGAGACGTGAAAACGGGTCCACACAAAAGCCTCTGCACACCTGTGCGTCCTGCCCCAGCTGCGACAGCCCGTGCCCCCCAGCAGGCGAGCGGCTGAACAAAGTGTGGTCCAGCCACGCAGCGGACACAGCTCCACGGGAAAGGGGCAGGACGATGGGTTTCAAGGCTGCCCTGTGGGATTCCGTTCACACAACAATCTCCAGGTGGCAAAACTGCAGTGATTTCAGGGGCTAGGGGCGGGAGGGGCCAGAGGAGAAGGGTGTTCTCGTGGGGATGGAAGGTTCTGTATCTGGGCTGCGGCAGACGCGGGAGCCCGGCACGAAATACACACTCACACCCGCAGCGCCCGTGTCGAGGGATCTGCATGAGCGCGGGTGGTACCAACGCCAGCGTCCAGGTGGGGTGCTGCCCCACAGCCACGCAGGAGGTCAGCAGGGGGGAGAGTGGACAAAGGGACCCGGGAGCTGTCTGTATTCGTTCTCACACCTGCATGTGAGTCCTCAGTTCTCTCAAAAAAAAGGTTAAAAAGAGAGAGAATGAGGCTTCCCTGCTGGCGCAGTGGTTAGGAATCCGCCTGCTAATGCAGGGGACACGGGTTCGAGCCCTGGTTCAGGAAGATCCCACATGCTGCAGAGCAGCTAGGCCCGTGCGCCACAACTACTGAGCCTGCACTCTAGAGCCCATGCACCTAGAGCCGGTGCTCCAAGACGAGAGAGGCCGCCACAATGAGAAGCCCACGCACGGCAGTGAAGAGTAGCCCCTGCTCACTGCAACTAAAAAGAAAGCCCACGCACAGCAACGAAGACCCAACACAGCCAAAAATAAATAATAATAAAAAAAGAAATGTATTTCCAATAAAATATAAAAAAAATAATAATAAAGAGAGAGAGAGTTTGTCCTTCCTTCCGAGTCAACCGGGAAAATGTTACCAGGCTCCTCCCCTGACCCACTGGACGGGGCAGCTCCACCACCCCAGTGCCCCTGCCTCCCAGACCCTCTGCCCCCCTCCCAGGGTTACCCCGCCTCCCCCCTCCCCTCTGAACAGGAGCCAAACTACCCACACACGCTCCATAAACGCCTACCCGCCTGCAGTGCAGCTCGAGTGGGAGCCCCCGGGCCGGGCGAGGGGGCGCCCCAGGCTGAGGAGCGGCTGGTGCCCACCCCGCCCTCCGCAGGCGAGCACCGCCGGAGACCCTCCCCACGGCCGGCTGCGCCCGAAACCCCAGGATGGGGCAAAGGCTGACGGCCACGGCTGGGGGCAGCAGGAGAGGACCGAGGGCCGGCCCCAAACCCCAAGGGCTCTTCCCTCAGGGACCAGCCCCGCCCAGCACCGGTGTCTGCTCATGATCGCTGAGTCGGGCTGCACGAGGACCAGGGCTCCAGGCTGTGGGGACGGAGAGTTTTGTGTCCCTTCCAGAGGAACCAGATGCTGGGACAAAGAGGCTCCATCCGGATGGGCAGGGGGCCAGGGGCACCCCGCACGCTCATGGCCAGGCCGGCCTCCTGCTCCCTGTCCGGAAGCTCGGTCCAGCCTGCTGGGCCATGGCCGGGGCCCGCTGGTGCGGAAGGCTGGCGTCTGGGGAGAACAGGGCCGCCCACATTGATGCTTGGGAGGTGCTGACGACCCTGGGCCACAGGGAAGCACCACCCACCCCAGGGGGAGCCTCAGAGGCGAGCTGAGCCCAGAGCGGAGAGTCTCCAGGGCCCTGGCCGTCTGCGCCAGGCTCTGGAGCTCAGCGCGGGGCTGGGGCTGGGGCTGGCCGGCGGGCTACTGCCGACCCAAACCCAGAGACCCCCAGATGGACAAGGTAACAGGTGCAGCGGGCAGGGAAGCTGGGCCCCACCGTCCAGGGGTCAGAGCCCCTGGGCATGTATCCAGAGAAAACTCTAACTCGAAAAGATACATGCACCCCAATGCTCATTGCAGCACTATCTACAGTAGCCAAGACATGGAAGCAACCCAAGTGTCCATCGACAGATGAGTGGGTAAAGAAGATGTGGTAATTATATACAATGGAACACTATCCAGCCATAAAAGAATGAAATAACGCCATTTGCAGCAACATGGATGGACCTGGAAATTATCATACTAAGTGAAGTAAGTCAGACAGAGGAAGACAAAAATTATAAATGATATCACTTATATATGGAATCTAAAGAAATAATACAAATGAACTTATTTATAAAATAGAAATAGACTCACAGACATAGAAAACAAACTTATGGTTACCAAAGAGGATAGTGGGGGAGATAAATCGGCAATTTGGGATTCACAGATACACGCTACTATATATAAAGTAGATAAACAACAAGGACCTACTGTATAACACAGAGGACTATACTCAATACCTTGTAATAACCTATAATGGAAAAATAATCTGAAGAAGAATATATATATATATATATATATAACTGAATCACGTTGCCGTACACCTGAAACATTGTAAATCAACTATACTTCAACTTACAAAAAACTAAGTAAGCTGGCTCGAGGACAGTAGGTAGAAAAGACATGCAGTCGCCCCAGAATGCCAGCGGGTTCTTAAGCAGGAACATTCTCAGCGTCTATATTCATTCCACTTGCTATGATTACAAAAGATTTTGTTTTCAGGAGGAAAGAACATCGGTAACCCCGATAACTGCACACCCCGCCCCACGCGGCCCCTGTCACATCGGTGATCTTTACACCCAGACGCCCACCCGAAGGTGCCTACCGCCAAGGCGGCGGGGGCCCGAGCCACGCACCCAGGGCCATCGCTGGGGACTCCAGCGGCAGTTTTGCAGGCCGGGGCCAGCAGGGGCCGGGGCGTCGACGTCCTGAGTCTCCTGGACCTGTGAGCGGGGGTCCCCAGGACCCACCCCGCAGAGCAGTGTGACTCACCACTGGATGGGACTCTGCCTGTCCAGCGTGGGTGTGGGGAGCCCAGGGGCGGGGGCAGCTCTGGAGTCCAGCTAAGCGGGGAGGGTCAGAGCGCAGGGCCGGCCGGGGGAGGACCTGAAGGAAGGGCGGCCGCCCCCGCCGCACCCAGCCGGGCAAGAGGCGTCCATGCACGTGGCCGTCCTCTTTCACCCCGGATCCCCCGAGATTTCCTCTCCGGAAGGTAGCGTCCTTCTTTCTTGGCCTCAGCTGGCAGAGGGCAGGAGGAGGGATCCCCCTGTGGGTTTTGTCCAGACACGACCCGGGCCCAGCGGAGTCTCCGGGCAGAGCGGCAGCAGGACACAGAGGGCCGGGCCCCGCTTGGGTGGGACCGAGGGGAGAGGAGGTACCCTTGTGCCCTTCCCCTCCAGGCACAAAGCCCTGGGTGTGGAGGTAGAGAGACCAGAAAATAGAGGCCAGTGGTCCCAGTGCGCGCGGGCTGACCTCCTGCTACCACGTCCGAGCTTGGGACGCCTCCCGGCAGGGCCCGCTGCTAGAAAGGGGGCGGAGGAGAAGGGCCTGGCCGCCAACCCCACAGGCAAACATGCACGCAGCCAGGAGAGGCAGGTCCAGGAGCAAGGGGCACCGGGGAGGGGGACGAGACCCCAACCCCGCAGAGCTCGGCAAAGCAGCAGCCAGGTCCTGTCCAGCGATTCAGGTGGGCGGCGTGGGGAGCTCGTGCGGGGGGTGGGAGGGGACTGGGCAAGGTCAGCTCACCCAAAGGTCCCCATCCTGAATCAGCCAGTGTCACTCCCAGGCCTGGCACCGTCCCTGCATGAAGCCGGCAGACCCTCCGCTGGGAAAGGCCAGCTGCACCTCCACCCGGGCACGTTGGCACTGTGTGCCCACCTGGTGTCCGCTTTCAAAGCCCCCCTGAAGCTCAGATTTTTCAGTCATTCCCAAGAAACGTGCCTGGAATCACATCTTCACCCCCCCACCCCCCGCAGTGAGCCGGGGGCACAGAAAGGCCAGGGCCCCTCAGGGCATTTGGGGCTCCTGCAGCCACCAAACTTGGTGCGGCCGCGGGACCAGGGCAGCGTGGGCATGATGTGGTGCATGCGGAGGATGGGCCGAAGGGCCCAGCAGACCTGCTAAACTCATGGCCGGGTCGTCCCTGGAGGTCGGAGGAAACCCACTGACATGGCTGCAGCCAGAGACCATAGAGGACAGCAGGTCCCGCACGTCTGACCTGAAACTGCCCACAGAGGGGCTCTGGGGTGCCCGCCCACCCAGCTCCCCAACCCAAGGAGCTGTTCCCAGTCCCAGGAGCTCGAATCTCTGCCACCTCCCAGCTCTGCCCCTCACCGGGAGGACATAGAGGACCAGGTTGCCGGACACCAGTTAGAGCTGTAAGGAGGACCCAGGGGACTTCCCTGGTGGTCCAGTGGGTGAGACTCTGTGCTCCCAATGCAGGGGGCCTGGGTTCGATCCCTGGTCGGGGAACTAGATCCCACATGCATGCCGCAACTAAGAAGCCCACATGCCGCTACTAAAAAGATCCCGCATGCCACAACCAAGACCCGCACAGCCAAATCAATCAATCAATCAATAAATAGATGATTTGTTTTGTTTTGTTTTGTTTTTAAAAAAGGAGGGCCCAACTTAATTGTAGCTACAGTATAACTAGATCCCCCCTCGTCCCCTCCTCTCGCAGTTCTTGTTGGGGTGGTCTCTGTACTTCTGTGTGTGTCCATCCACGAGCACTGGCGCCTTTGGCCTACTTTTCCACTGGCCCGGAGGCTGGGTGTATGCATCTCACCCCAAGTGGCTCTGCCCTCCACGCCCCAGGTGCCACCTCCCCACAACCAGGTGTGTCTCAGACCTGATCTCCTGGGCGAGAAAATAGCTCATGTTTCGTCGGCCCTGACTCCCAGTAGGTGGAAACACGGAAACTTCAACCCCTTTACCTGCCCTCACCAGTGATGTTTGTGCGCTGGGGCTGCCTTTACCCTCCTGCCCTCTGGCACCTGCAGGATGCTGGAGCAGACTGCCACCTACCAGCTGTGTGATCTTGGCCATGGTTCTGGGCCTCTCTGTGCCTCAGTTTCCACACCCGCAATTGCGGATAATAAGAGCACCTACACCGAAAGGTTGTCATGGCAGGGATTAAGTCAGTGGATACGTGTGGAGCGCCTGGAACACCGCCGACAGACCACGTGACCCCAGCACTGCCTTGGCGTGATTCCTGCTGCTGAGACAGTTGAGCGGGAGCCGTGAGTTACAAGGGTGGGTCTGGGCCTGCTTGGCCATCACTGTATTCTCAGCACCCAGCAAAGAGTCTGACACGCAAATGCCCCAATTAAATAATCAATCTCGGTGTCTGTGCTCTGAGCCAGGAGCCAGGGCAATGGCCTTTCCTCCCTCGCGGTCAGTGGATGGTCAGGGGCTGGATGCTCTGAGGCCGCGTCCTGAGATCTGGCCCTCCGTGCTGCTCTTAAAGACGGGCATTTCAAAGCCAGTGTCCGGTCAGCACTAGGGCCGGGTTTGGCCCATGAGGTGGAGGGGACCTTGGCCATGCCCGGGAAAAAGGTCACCTTCTTGGAGGCAAGGAAGGCCCCGCCAGCCGACCTCATGGGACCCACAGCCCCGGAGCCCCAGGCCCACCCGTCGCCTCTGTGTTGCTTTCTCCCTGAGCTTGAGCTGCACCCCCCAAACTCAGCCTCATAAGAGGTGCCGGGCTCAGAGTTCCAGAATGAACGGGGCATGGAGGGAGCCGGGTATCTGGGGCTCCAGGCCGTGGCAAGGGCCCTGGAGTAGTGACCCTGCACAGTGGCATTGAGGGCGAGGACCGTGACACAGGGAGGCGTTAGCCCTGGCCTGTCCACCCCACCCACGGACCCAGTCCCCAGGGCCATGGACGGCCTCCTCACCGTTTCCCCAGCACCCAGCCCACCGGGGGCCCTGGAAGGTGATGCATGGGGGTTGGTGAATGGGGGTGGGTGGCCCATCTGGGTGCAGACGCCGGCTGAGGCAGGTGGCTCACGCACTACAGCACCGCCCCCTGGAGGGCTAGTGAGGTGGACAGGCCTCTGAGGGTCACCACGCAGCGTTACAGGGCCAGAGACAGGTGGGGGGTGCAGCTAGAGCTGGGACTGGAGGGAGAGACAGACAGACGTGGGGACATTGCAGGGAAGGTCCCCTAGGATGGGGAGCCCACCGACGGCATGTGGGGGGGAGGAGAGAATGGGGTTTAGAGCTCGGGCCCCTGGGATGGGATTGCCAGATTCAGCAAATAAAAATACAGATGCCCGCAATATAGGCCATGCTTGTACTAAAATATTATTCATCATCTGACAGTGGAGCTTAAGCGGGCGCCCGGCATGCTCTCTGGCAGCCCAACCTGCGGAGACCAGGGTAAGGGCGCTGGGGAGGGAGGGGGGCGGCCAGGCTGCTTTCTGTGCCCACCTCCCCATCGCCCTCCCACTGTCTGCCTGTCCGGATGCAGGCTCCGGCCAAGGACACACACGTGACCCGGGAGCTGCCGTGGGGGGACCGGCCAGGGACCCCTCACTCGGAGCCTTTCATTCCAACTGCGGAGGAGCAAACGGAGCTTGGCTCCTGTGAGTGGCCTCTGCAAACTGAATGCTCTGCAGGTGGGGGACTCAGGCCAAGCGCGACCCCACCCATGCCCTCTGTCCTCAGAGGGACTTCGGCCGCTTTCTGCCCCAGGCAGCCAGGCTCCCTGAGGTGCCGGCATTTTCCAAAGTCAGTGTTTTTGCAGCCTCTTTCTGCCCACGTCACCAAGCCTGCGATGGACGGACGCCACCTGGCCTTGCTGGGATAATGTCAGAAAAACACTTGGGGGAGGGGCCTCGGAGGACTGGTCCCCGGCCACACTGCTCGGACCCCCTTGGCCTGAAATGAGGCTGGGGGTCCCCCGAGTGTGCCTGGGTGGTGCAGGGAGCCCTGGCCGCTTCTAAGTGGCACAAGCAGCCCTCTCTGAGATGGGTCATACCAGGTGTTCCCCCACCCCCATGGCTATCCCCAAACAGCCTGAACTTAGGGGCACCAGACCTGGCAGGGGCAGGGCGGTGGGCAGGCTCGGGGGCTCACGGCCCAGCAGCAGATTCCCCGAGCTCCAGGAGTCCGAGGGTCGGGGGGACCCAGTGGGGGGAAAGGCTCGCCCAGGGGCTCACCTCGTGGCCGGAGGGCCAGGGCCAGGGCCTGGCTCTGGCTCAAGCCGCCTGGAAGTGACTTGTCCACTTACACGGTCCTCGGCTGTGCCCAGATCACTCTCACACGTACACTGCCCCATCCCGTTCTTCCTCTCGAAGGCCTTGTGAGACGATGTTTTACTCCAGTTCCTTCCCAGGGTGCCCTGACACTCCGCGCGGCTTGCCCGGGGCCTCCCCGCCAGGAAGTGGCAGCCCTGGACCCCTCACTCCACCCGAGTCTCAGGTGCTTCCGTGCAAAAAGCCCAGGAGTCGTCATGCATCACCTCCTCTCCACGCTCAGCCCCACAGGGACCCTGCACACCTCATGGCTTCAAGCACAGGGCCAGGCAGTGGCTCTGGAACCTACTCTGTGGTGCAGCCTTCCCGCCGTCCCCAGAGCGCCCAGCACCGCCAGCTCTGCACGTCCACTGACGTCCACTCCTGCGTCTAGAGCAGACCCGGCTTCACCCGCGCTCTTGCATCTTCCCAGTCACTCGGGCAGACTTTTTTTTTTTTTAATTATTGGCTGCGTTGGGTCTTCGTTGCTTCACGCGGGCTTTCTCTAGTTGGGTCAAGCTGGGGCTACTCTTCATTGCGGTGCACGGGCTTCTCATTGCGGTGGCTTCTCTTGTTGCAGAGCACGGGCTCTAGGCACACAGGCTTCAGTAGTTGTGGCATGCGGGCTCAATAGTTGTGGCGCGCGGGCTCAGTTGCTCTGCGGCATGTGGGGTCTTCCCGGACCAGGGCTTGAACCCGTGTCCCCTGCATTGGCAGGCGGATTCTTAACCACTGCGCCACCAGGGAAGCCCCCAGAGACATTTCCTAGCTTCCAAATGCGGGAGGAAAAGAGGGTGGAGGCCAGCGCCACACACACGCTTAAGTCCTCAGGCCCGTCTCTCCCATATCCTCATCCAACCCTCAGCACATCCTCGACTCTCTTTTCAAAACAGAATCCGACCCCCTTCACCCGCCCCACTGCTGCCCCCTGGTCCAAGCCGCCACCTCCTCCCACCTGGATTATCGCAGCAGCCTCGTACCGGGTCACGCTGCTCCTGCCCTGCCCGACGACCATCTGTGTCATCCTGACCCATCAGACACACGAGTCCAGGCCCTGCTGCCAGGAACACAGTCGCTGCCATCAGACCATCCCCACCACTCACACAGAGTAACTGAGAAGTCTGCAGAAAATATAAAAACAACTCTCCAAAGGTACTGGAGAGTGACCAACAGACAGCAGAAACTGGAGAGAAGTTGGCCTTGGGGGACGAAAATAGCGCTGGCTGACTTTCCACTTTTTGTTAAGCAGCTTTCTGTCTGAGCACGGGCCCTGTTCGGCTCAGGCTGGGTGGCTACACTCGACAGGAACTCTGGGGCTTCCTGGCCTAAAGAACCAGCTGGGGAGGAAAGGGGACCCTAGGAGGGAGAGTGCCATGGAGGGCAGGCCCTGAGTCCCTGCAGCTCCTGGTTCCCCGTGGGAGGATAGACCTGCAGCCCAGCCAGGCCCGAAAGGATGGACAGACACTTCTGACCCACCACACGGAGGGAACAGAGCCAGACAAGAAACTGACTGCCAAGGACTCTTGGGAGTAGCAAAACAGAATTGAGAATCTAAACCGCACCCTTCACGGTATCCAGATACAACACCAAACCAGCGAACACGTAATGAAAGGAAACACAACCCAGACGCAGGCTACTGCCCTGGTGAGCCAGAATTGGAGTCACCAGACAGATTCCTAAGTATGTATGTTCAGGAATAGGATGGAAAAGTATGCTCAAAGAGAACAAAAACATGGGACACCTCAGAGATATAAAAGCTATAAAAAGAAATGAAGAGAAATCCCAGAACTCAAATATATATATATATATATACATTTCTAATATAAAATATTATATATAAAATATTTTATAATATAAAATTTATATAATATCTAAAATTAAAAACTCACTGGATGGCTTAACAGCAGAGTGGAGATGACAGAAAAGTCAGCAAACTTGAAGATAGGTCTATAGAAATTATCCTATTTATAAAAACAAAGAGAAAAATATTTTTTACAGAAATGAATAGCACGTCAGCAATCTGTGGGACAGGATCCAAAGGCCTGATGTACATTGAATTGGAGTTTCAAGGGGAGAAGGGAGTGACACAAGCAAACACACACACACACACACACACACACACACACACACACATACCCCAAACAAACAACCAGAAAATTTACAGAAATAATGGACAACAGCAAAAAATAACCCCAAACTTGATGAAAGACAATTTTGGATTCTAGACATTTGACAAACCCCAGGCAGAATGAGTACAAAGCAAACCACTCTCAGGCCCATAGGAAAACTGCTGAAACTCAAAGGTAACATCACACACAGGAAACACCTGGCATTGCTTTTCCTCAGAAACAGTGGAGGACAGAGGACAAGAAACAGCCCCTGGAAAGTGCTGAAAGGAAAAATAGACCTCGAGCCAGGATTCTAATCTAGGAAGTGTCCCCCAAGAAAGAAGACCCCTCTTTGGAGGGAGTCAGCTCCGTGCCCCATCCCACCGGGGCCTGAAGCCAGAGTCCTGGAGGGGTCTTCCAGAGGCCTCTCTGAAGACCTTGCTGCCAAATCAATGCAATTAAAAATGAGCGGCAAATGAGAACAGACACTTTGCAAAAGAAGGCACACGAATGGCCGATGAGCCCATGAAAAGGTACTCACCATCATTAGTCATCAGAGAGGTTAATCCAAGCCAAGGTGTCCTGCTGTTTCACACCCATTGGAACAGCTAAAATTAAGGGCTGACTCACCCAACCTTGGCAAGGATGTGAAACGAGAATTCTCAAATGTTGTCGGTGGGAACGCAAAATGGTACAGCCACTTTGGAAACAGTTTTGGTAGTTTTTAATGACATCAGAAGCACATCTGTTCAGGATCCGGCAATTCTACTCCTAAATATTTAATTAAATATTTAGTTATTTCTTTAGTACTGAATATTTGTTTAGTATTAAGTAGTAAATATTTAGTTTTGGGCCCCTAAATAAATAGAATTATAAGTCACCAAAGGACTTCTACAGGCAAGACCCAAAAGCCAGAAGGAAGCCTAATGTCCACTGACAGAAGGATAACTCGAGGGACAGTCACACGAAAGAGTGCTACTCAGCAGTGAGAATGGGCCAACCACAACTCTGTGTGACAAACAGTAACGTGGATGTACCCATGAAAGCCATCCAAACTAGAAAGGAAGAAGTAAAATTATCTCTGTTTACAGATGGCATGATTTTACATGTAGAAAAACCTAAAGATCCCACCAAAAAAAAAAAAAAACCAAAAAACCCTGTTAGTACTAATAAATGAATTCAGCAAAGTTGCAGGACATGAAATCAGCACACAAAAATCTGTTGTGTTTCTGTACACTAACAATGAACAATTCGCAAAGGAAATTATGAAAACAATACCATTTACAATAGCATCAAAAAGAATGAAATACTTAGAAATAAACGTAACCAAGGAGACAAAGACTAGTATACTGAAAACTACAAATCATTGCTAAAAGAAGTTAAATAAGACACAAATAAATGGAGACACATTCCAGGTTTGTGGAATGGAAGAATTAACATTGCGAAAATGTCAATACCACCCAAGCCATCAACAGTTCATTGCAATCCCTATCAAAATCCTAAAGGTGGTTTTTTTTTTTTTTTTTTGCAGAAATAGAAAAACCCATCTTAAAATTCATACGGGTCCCAAGAAATAGAAAAGCCCATTTAAAAATTCTTATGGGATCTCCAGGGACCCCCAAAAAGCTAAAACGATCTTGGAAAAGAGGGGCAGAGGTAGATGACTCACATTTCCTGATTTCAAAACCTACTACAAAGTTACAGTAATCCAAACAGTGTGGTACTGGCATAAAAACAGATGTATAGAACAATGGAATAGAATAGAGGGACCAGAATTAAACCCTCACTTTTACAGTCAAATGATTTTTGACTAGGGTGCCAAGACCATTCAATGGGGGAAGAACAGTCATTTCAACAAACGGTGCACAGTGTTGGGAAAACTGGATCGCCACATGCAAAAGAACAAAGGTGGACCCTTACCTTACATACACACAAAAATTAACTCAAAATGGCACAAACATAAGAGCTAAAGCTATAAAATTCTTACCATCTTAACCATTTTTAACTGCACAGTTCAGGGGCATTAAGCACATTCACGTTGTTGTGCATTGTGTAGTAAAATGTAGGGGAAAGCTTCATAACTTTGGGTTTGGCCATGATTTCTTGCATATGACACCAAAAGCACAGGCAATAAAAGAAAAAATAAACTGGACTACCTTAAAATGAAAAACTTTTGCACATCAAAGGACATTATTAAGAGAATGAAAAGGCAACCCACAGAATGGGAGAAAATCTTTGCAAATTCTATATCTGATAAGGAATTAATATCCAGAATATATAAAGAACTTCTACAACTCAATGACAACAAGAACAAACAATTCAAAAATGGGCAAAGGACTTGAATAGACATTTTCCCAAAGAAGATATACAAATGGCCAATTAGTACTAAAAAAGAAGATCAACATCAATAATCGTTAGGGAAATGGAAATCAAAACCACAATGAGATATCACTACACACCCATTAGGATGGCTATTATAAAAACAAAATAAGTGTTGATGACAATGTGGAGAAAATTAGAACCCTA
Organism: Balaenoptera acutorostrata; assembly: GCF_949987535.1. Taxonomy (NCBI): domain Eukaryota; kingdom Metazoa; phylum Chordata; class Mammalia; order Artiodactyla; family Balaenopteridae; genus Balaenoptera; species Balaenoptera acutorostrata. The sequence goes on from NC_080069.1 coordinate 123,848,439, forward strand.
ATTCATCAGTGGGAATGTAAAATAGTGCAGCCACTGTGGAAAACGGCAGTATGGCAGTTTCACAAAAAAATGAAACATAAAATTTTTATTTGATCCAGCTATTACATATCTGGGTATACACCCAAAATAACTGAAAGCAGGGACTCAAGTAGATATTTGTACACCCATGTTCACAGCAGCACTAGTTACAATAACCTAAAGGTTGAAACCACCCAAATGTCCATGGACAGGTAAATAGGTGAACCAAATGTGGCATATAATATTATTCATTCATAAAATATTCACAATGGAATATTATTCAGACATATAAAGGAAGAAAAATCTGACACAGTCTTCAACATGGATGAGCCTAAATACATTATGCTCAGTGAAACGAGCCAGTGACAAAAAGACAAATCCTGGGACGTCCCTGGTGGCGCAGTGGTTAAGAATCCGTCTGCCAATGCAGGGGACACGGGTTCGAGCCCTGGTCCGGGAAGATCCCACATGCCGCGGAGCAACTAAGCCCGTGCGACACAACTACTGAGCCCTGGCACCACAACTACTGAAGCCCGTGCACCTAGAGCCCGTGCTCCGCAACAAGAGAAGCCACTGCAATGAGAGGCCCACGCACTGCAACGAACAGTAGCCCCAGCTGGCCACAACTAGAGGAAGCCCGCGCACAGCAACAAAGACCCAAAGCAGCCAAAAATAAATAAGTAAATAAATAAATTTATTTTTTTAAAAAAGACAAATCCTGTAGGATCCACTTATATGAGGTCCCTAGAGGAGTCAAATCCATAGAGACAGAAATTAGATGCTGGGGTTCAGGGGCTGGGGGAGGAGGAGGGGAGTTAGTGTTTAGTGGGGACAGAGTTTGGGAAGATGAGAAAGTTCTGGAGACGGATGTGGTGATGGTTGCACAACAATGTGAATGTGCTTGATGCCCCTGAGCTGTGCACTTAAAAGTGGTCAAGATGGTAAATGTTATGTTAGGTATGTTGTAGCACAATAAAAAATTAATTAATTTAAAAATAATATGGATGAATCTCACAAACACAATATTTCCTGCATAATAAGCTAGACACAAAAGAATATGCCCTGTGATACTGTTTTTGTGAATTTCAAATACAGCTAAAATGAAAGTATGAGACCCCATCACATACGAGAGCCGTTTCAACGGCTGCACCCGAGGAACCCCAGGAGCCGTCTGCATCTTGGTGGCAGGCGTCCCTACGGAAAAGCCAGGTCTTCGTTTCCTGGTCTAACGTTCACCGCGTCAGTGACTTTGCCGCCTGCAGGCTGGCACACACACGCACACCATCAGAGGACAGAGCGACATCAGGGGTCAGTCAAAGACTTCTGGGAGGACAGCAGCAAGGGCAGGGTAGACCAGCCCCTCCTGAAACGACTCACTAGTGGGGAGAACTACCTGTACACACAGGACCAGCCTCACAGACGGGCGGGGGGTGACACCGGGCAGCCTGGTGTTGGCATGCGGGGCAGGATGCGGTGCAGGACAACTGAATCTCTGCATCCTGCCAACCTGGAAGGTGGAGGGTTGGGGGAGCCCCAGGGACAGATCTCAGGCCACTGGGCTGTGGGGTCTGCAGGGTCACTTTTTTTTTTAAGTAAAGGCAGGTTTATTTGGAGAGCTACACGCTCTATAGACAGAGTGTGGGCCGTCTCAGAAGGCGAGAGGCTTCAGGGTCACTTGAACAACCACCTGCGGAAGGCCCACTGCCAGCCCCAAGATAGGACCGCCTCCTTCTGACCACCTGCCCAGGTGCGGCCCCGCCTCTTTCTGACCACCTGCCCAGGTGCGGCCCCGCCTCCTTCTGACCCCCTGCCCAGGTGCAGCTCCCTTGCTGCTGCGGAGCTGGCCGCGGTGTTAAACAGCTACCAGCTCCTCCTTGTTCTCAGTGTCACCCTGGCATGAGGTCTCCGTGGAGGCTGGAAGGTGGAGGAGGCAAGCTGGTCACACTGACATGAGTGCCTGCAGGTGGCTGAGGTCACCTGGGCCCCAGGACAAGGATGAAGACTTTGGTCTCCACACCTGCCACGCGGGCGGGAACACAGGTGTGCAGCCGCTGGTCCCAGGCCAGAGGCCTCAGACAGGTCTGTTCCAGGAAGCGGCCTCCACAACAACAGCTTTTGTTCCTGAAAATTAGCATCTCAGGAAACTTTTGCGAAAGTGCCAGGGTGCCTGGCGCCCTGGGCCCTGGGTGACGTGATTGCTGCGAAGCTCCTGGCTGAGGAGGGACCCCTTCTGGGTGGAGGGCTCTCATCATGGGGCCCCTGTCGAGGAGGACACCGAGGACAGACTCGGGCGATCGGGCGTGAGGCCCCCGGGTCCGGAAGTCGGCCGTGCCTTCCTCTGAGAAGGGAGATGCCGTGACACAGAGCCATTAGGAACTGACGTTTTGGAAGCATGTTGGCCTTGTCAGGAGACCGGCCTGGAGTGAAGATGGGGACCCCTGGGCGGGGCGGAGGAGAGTTAGGCCAGTGCCGCAAGTAGGGACCATGGCCGGGACCTGACCGGCCACCCTCACTCCAGGCGTGACCTTGAGTGACCCGCCAAGCCTCACCCGACATCCTCCGTGAAAACAGGAAGGGATTCAGTGAGCCCAGCCCCGCACAGCCCCACCCCCCGTGGCCCCTCCACTGCCAGCCTGTTGGCTCCTGGGCCCCTCACACTGCACCACAAACCAGAGCTGCTCCCTGAGGAGACTGGAACGGGCTCATTCCCGACACCCCACGTGTGGACCGTTGACCCAGGTCCCGGGAAAGTCTTCAAACTTTTCCAGCTACCTCCATCAGGTGGCCTCTTTAAGCATCCCTCACTCACGCTGGTCCCCACGGGGACTTTGCAATTCACCCTAAAGGTAAGACAGCACCCCACGACACGGGGCGTGCTGGGCACCCCGCGTTCCCTGGGGCATGGGGTTGGGGGTCCCCTCCTCACGCCAGACGGCTAGTGAGCGGCCTGGCACTCCGAGGGCTCCAGGCCTGTGGCCAGCGGTGGCCGCTCTGTGCTTTGCAGGCTGGACCGTGGCCAGGAGCGTGGGGACCACACAGTCCCTCCTGCTGCCCATCGCCTCTCTGGGAAGGCCGGCCACCACCCCGACCCCAGCTTCAGGGTGCAGAGTGCATTCGACTCAATTCCACCAGTGTCTGTGCCGTCCTGAAGCCGCCGGGGATGCTCGCTGTCACGCCCTCTCCCCCCGCCCAGCACCCGTGCTGGTCCAGGTGGCTTACCTGGACCACCCGACCCTCCCGCCGCCGCACCCCAAGGCCTCTGCCCACAACCCTGGCTGCTCCCTCCAAGACCGAGGTCTCCTGAGCTGGGCCAGGCCGGGCTGGCCCTCTCCCTGCACACAGCCCCACTCAGCAGCCGCTTCCCAGGCGCCGTGAGACCAGCCCCTTCGGGAGGCCCCCAACCAGCCACTGCAGAAAGACGAATGACAAAATCCAGCAGCCCTGGGGACAAGAGCCCTGTCAAGCTGGAGTCGAGGGGCCCGGCAGAGGGCGCGCACCAACTCGAGCGGACGGCGCACCGACGTGGACACCGCTGAAACCCCCTGCAGCCGCGGAACCATGGCGCACGGACGAAATACCAAAGTCTCCGGACACCCACAGCTACTCTGTTCCCAAAGCGCTTCCACTGGCCTGGGGCTCCCAGCTCAGCAAAGCCCCTCCCATCTGGGCTGGTGGAGGGTGTCCCCAACTGTCCAGCCGCCCACGCTGCCAGACCCTCAGGCCCCCAGGTCACCCTCATCCTGGGGCGGGTGGAGACTTGGAGAAAACCTCTGGGGAAACAGTCATCAAATCAACATATTAGGGCTTCCCTGGTGGCGCAGTGGTTGAGAATCTGCCTGCCAATGCAGGGGACACGGGTTTGAGCCCTGGTCTGGGAAGATCCCACATGCCGCGGAGCGACTAGGCCCGTGAGCCACAACTACTGAGCCTGCGCGTCTGGAGCCTGTGCTCCGCAACAAGAGAGGCTGCAACAGTGAGAGGCCCGCGCACCATGATGAAGAGTGGCCCCCGCTCGCCGCAACTGGAGAAAGCCCTCGCACAGAAACAAAGACCCAACACAGCCAAAATAAATAAATTAATTAATTAATTAAAAAAAAATCAGCACATTAATAGCTCCACGGCCTTCTTTCTACTTATTTTGGTACAACGCACAAAAAAGTGCTAAACAGCCGTGTGCAGCTCCGAGAATCATCACCCGGCAAACCCCGTGTATCCACCGCCCAGGAGGCCCCACAGGCACAGCTGTGAGCCCCCATTCCCACGGCTCTAGAGCCACCGTGTGAAGAGCCTACAGCTCCGTCGCCTGGTCTTCTGTCGGTGACCCTGGGGCGGCCTCCAGGCCGGGCTCTGTGCACAGACCTGGGTGGGGAGGCACCCAGGAGAGCAGCAGACGCATCCAGGGGCCTTGACGGCCCGTGCACATGGCTCTGCCGTGTCTTTGAACTGACCAGCATCCCTTCCCCAGAGCAACAGCTCATGCTGCCCCACGTCCTTGTCATCACTGGTGCGATCATGTAACTGAAAGTGGGGTTGGGCTGCTCGCTGCTCTAAAGCCATTAAAGAGACAAGGTTGGTGGATAGGAAAGTTTGCTTTATTTCCAAGGCCAGCAACCGGGTGGGGGGTGGGGATCAGGGAGGGGGGAGGGCAGACTCGTGTCCAAAGGCCGACTGGCCCCCCACTGACAGTCAGGGGGCAAGAGCTTTTATAGACAGAGAGAGGGCTGCATGCAGAAACAGCACAGTCAGCTCTGACACTCATCTTGAAACTGGTCCTGCGGTGCTCTCATCAGCGTCATCTGGATTGTTTTAGGTACAGTTAGTCTTCAGTTCCAGGGTCAGTTTGTTCCCATTTCCTTGAGGCCAGTTCTCAGAATTGTGGCAGCTTATGTCATGGCTACAGCCTGGTCATCATGTAGTTCACTTCTTCCACCCGGTGGGGGTCTCAGTATCTATAAGACGGCTCACAGGATACGGCTCAGAATATTATCCATAGCCCTTGAGGAGGAACTAAAGGTCCTTGACTATGCTTAATGACTAAACTATGATTATTTGGTCTCCTTTGACTGTTTTCCTTTGCTTCTGCATTTTCTCACTTCTCTGATTAAACTTATTCTTTGGCTAAAGTTTTTCCACAGACAAAAGGCAGGCGGAGGACATGGCGGGGAAGGACCAAGGGGTCCTGCTCCATTTCAATCAGGCATTACTCTTAGTCATTTAGGGCATTGGGGGTGGGGGTGGGTGAAATCTCATTATAACGTTCATTTCTTGGATCACTAACGGGGCTAAAACACTCTCTCATGGTTTTGGTGTCTTTGTCAAATGATAACTGAGATCTGTTGCCCATTTTCTACAGTTGTGTCTTTTTCTTGTTGATTAGCAGCTGCTCTTTATATATCGTGGACAGGAGCCCTTGGCTACATGAGTAGTTTACCTCTGCCACCCTGGGGCTGAATTTTTCACCCACTTCATTGTGTCTTGCAGGGAATGGGGCTCTAGTCTCTGACAGTGCAGCAACTGGTGGCTTCCAGCTGGACTCGGCCAAAGGGGGGCCCCCCAGGGAGCAGGATCGAGAGTCTGGGGTACTCACCCCCCACTGCCCCTCCCTTGGGCTGCACCTCAGCCACACTGTGTCCTTCTTGGGGGCCCTGCCTACACCTGCAGCCCAGGGTCCACCACCTGCTCCCCAAGGCCCCTGAGCCCGGGGAGGTAACATCTCCCTTGTGGGTTTCTCCTAACCCTTCCCACCACGTCTTCGGGAGCCCTTTCCCCAAACACTCTTTCATTACCCCTCCGGATGTGCTCACTGCTCCTGCCGGGACCTTGACCACTGTCCTGCTGTAAGTGTGTCCTGCGGCTGCTGCACCAAAGGACCACAGACAGGGCTGAGACGGCAGCCTTATCCTCCTGGTGCCAGAATCCCAAGTCAAGGCGTCCGTGGGGCCGGGCTCCTTCCAAAGGCTCGAGGGGAGGATGGGTCGTAGCTACATCCATCCAACCTCCGCCTCTGTCAGCACATGGTCGTCTTCCGGTCATTCTCCCTCTGCACGACTGTGTCCACACTTGTCATCTTGACACGGACACGAGTCACATTGGGTGGGGCCTACCCTGTGACCTCGTGTTAACCGACTAAATCTGCAAAGACCCCGCCTCTAAGCAGGGTCCCATTCTGAGGTCCCAGGTTAGAACGTCAACCTACCCCCGGGGTGGGGCACACCCAACTCTTAACACTGCTGGAATTTATCTTTGGATTTGATGTAAGGTCAAGGTCAAGGTCCATTCTTGTCCTTATGAGCATCCAGACGACCCAGCACCATGTATGAAAAAGGCTGCCTTTCACCCCATTTCTCTGCAGAGCCATCTTCACCCTCAGAAGTGCCCGTACGTGGACTCGAGGGTCTGTTTCTTGCTCTTTCGGTTCATTTCTTCTTCAGCTTCACACAGATTACAGGCTGGCTTCATCACTAAAGCTTATAATGCGAACAGGAGTCTGGGAGAGCAAATCCTACCAAGTTGACCTTCAGGAGAGCCCCGGCTATTTTTAACTCTCGGCATTTTCATACATCTTGGAATCAGCTGGCGAAGCCCCATGAGACATATACCCTATTGCAATTTTGATTGGGAGCCTATTGTTCTTAGGAAAAGAATTGACTTTTTTTTTTTTTAATAAATTTATTTATTTATTTATTTATGGCTGTGTTGGGTCTTTGTTTCTGTGCGAGGGCTTTCTCTAGTTGTGGCAAGCGGGGGCCACTCTTCATCGCTGTGCGTGGGCCTCTCACTGTCACGGCCTCTCTTGTTGCGGAGCACAGGCTCCAGACACGCAGGCTCAGTAGTTGTGGCTCACGGGCCCAGTTGCTCCGTGGCATGTGCGATCTTCCCAGACCAGGGCTCGAACCCGTGTCCCCTGCATTGGCAGGCAGATTCTCAACCACTGCGCCACCAGGGAAGCCCCAAGAATTGACATTTTTATAGTATTGGGGCTTCTAATCCATGTACACGGTGTATGAACGTATCTAGTTTATCTTAATTTCTCAGTACTAGCTTATAGTTTACTGTGCAGAAGCCTTGCACCATTTTTTCATTGGATTTGTTCCTAGCTAATTGATTTTTTTCACTGAATTGTAAGTAAAGTCTCTCTAAATTTCATTTTCTAAGTATGCAGTGCTCACGTATAGAAACAGTTCATTTTCGTGTATAGATCCTGTGGCCAATCGCCTTTCTAAACTCACTAATGAATCTGAACAAGTTACCTGCAGGTTACCTGGACATCCTCCACACGGGGTCATGTCACCTAGGACCATCTCAGGTTCGTCACTTCCTTGCAAATCCTTCTGCCTTTCCCTTCCTAGAAGCTTCTGATGCTTCACCAAGAGAGAGGTCAGTTGCCCTAGTATTCTGTAAACCCCTTAATCAGATAAGGAAGCTCCCTTTAATTTCTAGAGCGGTATGAGTTTTTGCCACGAATAGTTGTTGACTTTCATCCAGTGCCTTTCCTGCAGCTAATACCATGATCAGAGGATTTTCCCTCCGCTCTATTATGTGATGGAATCCATGGATTGATTCACAATCCCTAAACCAACCTTGCAGTTCTGGAAGGAACCCTACAGGTTGTAACGTACCTTCCTTTCCACAGATGGCTGGATTCGCTGTATGATGTTTACCTGGGCTCCTGAACCTACACTCATGGGTGGGTGTGACGTTCAGTGTTTCCTTTCTCGTAATGTCCTTGCCCAGTATTGACACCAAGGTGTGGCACTGCGATATCAAAGGAGGGACTCTAACTGGGGCACAGTTGGCTGCACAAGGCCACTGCTTCAGTGGGGGACGAGGGAGGGAGATGGGAGACCCCACACGAGCATCTTCAAAGGGTCTTGCACCCAAGAAACGGGCTGGCAGTCAGCAGGCAGGCAGCGTCGTCACCGCCCCTTCAAAGGTGAGGAACCAAGGCTCGGAGAGCTAAGGACACAGCCCTGGGGGGTGGGGGGGGGCCAGTGTCTGCACTCACGCTGCTCTGCTCCGTGCCCCACGGCCCCGGGGGTCCCTGTGCGGCACGAGGGAGTCAAACTCAGTCAGGCTCCAGCAGGGGAGTCGAGATGGAGCACATCTTGGCTCCCGCTCGCAGCCCCCTCATTCCCGCTGTGCCTGGCTCTGCCCAGATGGCCCACTCCAGGGGGAGCGCCCGGCAGCACGGCCCAGGCCGTGTCACGGGGCCACCCCTGTCCCCCAAGCCAGGGTGGTCGGTCAGCCCCCCGGTGAGGCAGGGCATCCGGTGCTGCCACTCCCCCGGGGCCGCCCCCCGAGTCCCAGGGCCCCACGACCAAGCCACACAAACACTTGGGTGGCCGTCAGAAGGGAGACCTCAGGGCTGCCCAGGGCTGCCAGGTCAGCAAGCGGCTCTGTGACTTGATCATCGGTGGGAACACGAGGACCCTGGAAGCCTGCCCAGGCGGACACACCCGCTGTTCTTGGAAACAGCATGACTGCACCACGGACAGGCAGGGGGGCTGCGGACAAGGGCAAAGTGGCCATTGTTGGCTGCAGGCTCAACAAATAGAAGGTAATTGTGGTCAAAGGGAGGCGGCTGGTGACAGTCCGCCACGTGGCCAGGAACCTCTCCCGGCAGGGGACAAAAGGGCCACCACCACGGGCTCTGGACACCTGTCCGAGGTGCCGCCAGCCATCCCTCAGCCCCCCCGACTCGCCATGAACCTCCTGCTGCTGGCTGTGGGGCTGACCCTGCTCCGCTGCCCCCAGGCCCTGCACTGGGGGCCCCAGGACCCCAACTTCAACGAGACTCTGGTAGCCAGCCGCGGGCGTCGGGCGTGGGACGGAGAGGCGGCTGGGGGCAGCGGCCGCACGGACAGGGCCAGCCGGCACCAGCGCCCCCCCCTCTGCTCCCCAGGTCAGCGGCGAATGGTTCTTGGCAGGGCTGGCCTCCAACCAACCCAAACTCCTGAGGGAGGACGAGGACGCACGGCTGCTCATTCACCGCATCCAGGTGACCCCCAGGGCCCTGCAGCTCCACCTGCGCAGGAAGTAAGTCTGGGGCAGGTGCGGGCGGGGCGGAGCCCAGGTGAGTCGCACGACCCTGTCCCCCGCCCCCCTCACAGCCTGCTTCCCGGGCTCAGAGGTGATGTGGGGCGGGGCAAGGGGCTCGCTGCCTGGAGACGGACACGAGAGTCCAAGGTCCAGGGTGGCCAGGCTCCCCCCAGTCCCAGCGAGGGGCTGCACGGAGAAGGCCGAGCCCTGCCTTCCAGACCCCGGGTTCCCAGGCGACCTGTCACCCCCTCCCAGGGTAAATGGTGCATGTGTCCCGATTACGATGACGGCGAATAAAACGAAAAGGAAATTTCAGTACCTGCTGGAGAGTAAGTATAGACCCGCCATCCTCCAGCCCCATCCGCCCGGCCCCGCTCCCCCTCCAGTTCGGGGCCGAGCGTGGCCAGGAGCCCAGCTGCCAGGACGCCCACCTCGAGACGGCGTCCCTGGGCTGGGCGCGGCACCCCCCTGGCACCGGCAGCAGTGGCGGGCACGCGTGGGCGGAGGCTTCCGGGAAGGGCCCGAGGCCCACACCCGGTCCTGCCCAGCCCGGGGCCCGGCCAGTCCTCAGGAGCGAGTCATCAGGCCCTGTGACGGGACCAGAGGGATCCCAGGGTCTGGTTCTTGCCCGCCTCCCACCCTGACCCCCGGGGTCACAGATGCCGCCCAGAACAGGGTCTTCCTGGGAAAAGCGGACCCCAAGAGCTACATCATCCTCTGCAACCACCGCGAGAAACGTGAGGAGGTGGTGGCAGTGAGCCTCCTCAGTAAGTGCCCAGAGACCCCCGCCTGCCCGTGCCCACACATGGACCACCCGCCACCCGCAAGGGCAGAGCAAGCCCCTCCTCCCGCCCCCTCCGGAACACCCAGTGCCCTGCGGGTCCCAGTCCCCAGGGAGGACACTGGGCCACAGCCAGCAAGACACAGGTCGGACCCCGGCCACCTCGAGGCCGTTTGGAGGTGATGTGACACCCTCAGACGTTCCTGGGGCCCCAGCCCTTTAGCACAACGTGGAGTAAACGAAGGACAGGGGACAGAGATGACCAGGACCCAGAGAAGAGGCCTGCCCCCACCCGAACGCTGGTCCTGTCCCCATAGCCACGCCCACACCCCGAGAGGGCAGCCTCCCAGCCCCCAGAACCCCACCACCCGCTATCCCAAATGACCAGCAAGAGAGATGGCCCCTGTCACTCTGCCCCCAGGCCGGACACCTGAGGCAAGCCCGGACGCCCTGCTCATGTTTACCGACTACTGCAGAAACCACGGGATCCACACGACCAAAATCATCAACGTGACCAGAACTGGTGGGTGCCCACCCCTGCCCCAGCCTCGGGGGGCGGAGGGCACAGCCCGGACCTCCACTTAGCTCGCCACACATCGCTGCCTCCGCGCCTGACAACAGGGAGGCTGCTGGGCCCAGGTGGATGACCTCTGACCCTGTGGACACTGTAGCAGGGGGGCCCCTGGGGGTGGGGGTCGGCAGCAGGTGCTGCTCAGCACACGCGGGGCCTTGACGTCTCAGAGACTCAGGATGCAGTGCCGGGGGGCGTGGGAGGGACCCAAGGTGGGGACGCCCATCGGGCTGACCCAGGCTGACACGGGCAGGGCCAGCGGGGGGCAGAGGGGCCTGTGGACACACTCGGGGTGGGCCTGCAGGTGGAGGGCTGTGGGGGGCAGACCTTGGGGGTCCAGGGCCCGGCATGTGGCTGCCTGTGACAAAAGCCCCTCCCCATCGCCTCCTCTGTCCCTCAACAGACGCCCCCAGGCCGTGACCCGGGGGAGGGCCCGGGGCAGTGGGGAGCCAGCTGCCCTGGCTCTCAAAACAGTGCCCCGCCCCTCCCGCAGATCTGCCCCGGCCATCCCACACCCCTGAGCCTGCCGCACCACCTCTTGTTCACAGGGGTGTCTCCCAGGCACCGAAGGACCGGAAGATCTCGGTTAACCCAAGGAGCCCTTCAGCTGCCCCACCCGCTAGGAGCAGCCTCCGCCCTCCTGGAGGCCTGTCCTGCTGCGTCCAATAAACGATTGCCCCGGACCCAGTGTGCTCTGGGGGGCCTCAGCCCGAACACAAGCCTGGCCAGTGCCAGCATGGTGACCGGGAGCTGCCCAGTGACAACGGGGGATGGGGACCCTCCCGGCGACACCAAGCTGGCCTTGGAGAAGCTGCTAGGGGTTCACCGGGACGCCGTTCAGAGCGCAAAGCTGGGAGGTGGCGCAGGGAGGGGGCGAGGCCAGGCCCCACGGCCACCCTGGTCCCCTCAGGATCGGGGCTGCGGGCAGTGGCAGCCCCAGGGCTCACCCCGTGGTGGTGCGTGGGGTGAGACCCCGGCAGTGGGGTCTCCGGGCAGAGAGCACAGCTCCGGTGGGTCGGCCGGCAGAGCGCCTGCAGCTTAGGGGCCCCTTCAGACCACACCCTGGTCTCCCCTAAATGACAGTGGCTGAGGCCCTGGGGGCGGACACGGTGGCTGGGCAGGCAGCAGAGGACGTGTCTTACCCTCCTCGAGCCGCCACAGCCTGGTGGGTACCCCCTGAGGCCCCCTCCGATTCACACAGTGCCCAGCCAGGGCTCCCACCTGGGGCCAGGGCCCAGGAGGCCCACCTGAGTTCCCCATCAGCCAGGCCCCCCTCCACTGGACCCCAGCCTCAGGGAAGCTCCCTGCCCCACAGCCGGTGAGCCCCTTTGCTCCCCCAAGGGCTGTACCCCTGGCCACTGCCGCCCCAGGCCAGGGGGCTCTCTCCGGCGGCCAAGAGTTCCCCGAAGCCATGTCTTGGGCCAGGCTCGGCCGTGTAGCACCAAGGCTTGCATCGGCCCAGGACGAGGGGGAGGGGGCTGCAGGGTCCCTCAGTCAGAGAAAGGGACCGCCCACCTCCACAGCTGGGACCAGGCCACACCCCAGCACCCAGGCAGCGCTGCCCCCGCCCTCTCTGCCTGCCCTCGCCCTGGCTCCCCCAGGCGCCCCGCCCCCTCCACCCGAAGCCCGTGTCCCGACCCACGTCCGCTCCCCTTGCCTCCTGCACGCCCTCATCCTCGGGCAGCACCCACCCCCGGTCCACCCCACGGACGGCCTGGGTCCCAGTGGTCCGGGTCATGGTCTGCGGGTCTCCTCGCTCACTCCCACTTCCCTTCAGCACAAGCCACTCTCACCCCTGAGCCACCGGCCCCCGCCCCCCTACTCTGGGAAAGGCCTAGCACCCCTTGCCTCCAGCTCCGATTCCACCCCCAGCACACTGGGGTGTGGGGGGCATTTAGGATAAGGGAGGAGGGACCCCATCCCATCACCAGAGCTAAGCCGGCTCCGAAGGTGGTTTCAGAAATCCTGGATCCCAGACACAACTGCAGTGGCGGGGGGTTCTTGCTGAGCCCCGGGGTGTCCCGTCTACTCCCCACCCCCCGTCTCCTGCGAAGCAGCAGAAATTACAGGAGTGGCTGAAGCACACCACTCGGCAGCTTCTCATCCAACCCCTGGGGGCACGGCCCACCCGCTTCACGGATGGCCGGGCAGGGGGCTCGGGAGCACCCGCCTTCCCGCCCGGCCCAGCGCTGGAGGGGAGCCCCTCCTTCACTCCGCTGCCAGCGCCCACCACGGCCAGGCCCCCAGCACCCTGGGGCACACGTCACGGTGGGGGGGGGGTATCAGCCGGCCAACCCCCAGCCCCTGGCACAGCTGAGCCCGCCCACCAGGCTTGGGAAAGTCTGGGAAAGTCAAGTGCATTTGGAAAGAGCCCAAGGGGCCATTTGAGCGAAGCCAGGCCTGCCGGGATCCCAAGGGGCTCACCCCGCCATGTGCGCACAAAACACACACGGGCGCGCACACACACACACACACACACACACACACACACGCTCAGACGGGCCAGGCCAAAGGCATCTGGGGCAGAGGTCACAGCCCTGCTTTGGGCATCCCAATTATGAAAGGACATGCTGGTGGCAGGGGTGGGGGACAGCCTTCTAAGCCTGGTCTTTTTCCTTTGAGGCTCCGTGATACTCTGATGGGGACGGAGGGGTGAGTGCTGGGCCCTGACACCACGGAGGAAGAAGCACCCCTCCGGCACCCCCTCCGAGGACAGATCTCCCACACCCTCCCACTCAGGCCCTGAAACCGCACCAGAGACGTGCCTGGGGGCACTGTTAGCCCTGGAATCCCTCCCCCATTTGTAAAGCAAAAGCCGCTAAGGCGCCCGTGGGTTTAAAAGAGAGAAGAAGACTGGGGAATGGGAAGCCGCGTCCTCCAAAGGACCCTGGGGAGTCAGGTTGCGGCTGTGATGTTGCTGGACTCGTCCCCCGGAGCCGCCCTCCACGAGGGGCGGGGACGCTGCAGACCCCAACACTCCTCCCAAGTGTCCTGCGCTGCTTAGAACCCTTTCCACCACCGCACCCCGGGCACCGGGTACAGGAGCCGCCTGCCCCAGCAGAGGCCGTGTGCCCGGTAGGTATCCTGACCCCTGGCCCCTCACAGACTGAGGAGCTGCATTCTGAATAAGCTGCCCCCCGCCCCAATTTCCAAGCCCCCGTGCAGCACAGGCACTGCACCCCTGGGGTTACCGGGGGGCAGCCTGGACAGGGACTTCCCAGCCGCCTGGGATCTGGGCTGCGTGGACCCACCTGGCCGGCTTGGCTGCATGTGACCGCAGGAAGCGCCAGGACAGGACGGCGGCCCAGCTCGGCCCCGCAAAAAGCCCAAGGGCGTTCTCCAGGGTCCAACTCCTCCTTGCTGAAGGGTCTGCATCCTGAGGGCCACCGTGCCATCACCTGGCCTCCGACGTCCATCCCAAACCCAGGAACAGGGCACTTTCGGGACAGTCCCCGAGCCGGCCCAGAGCAGGCTGGGGGGCAAGGGCTCACTGAGGAATGATGCCCTGGGAGGGCCCACCCAGAGAAACCCCAGCACCGAGAAACAAACCCACCACTGGCTGCCCCAGGCAGCTTCGCGGCCACTGAGGTCAGCCTGGGACGAGCCCTGAAGCTTCTGAGCGAGGCGTCCCCTCCACCTGCCACCCCGCACTTCACCAACAGCTTTCCTTTTTGGGTTAGGATCCCAAGCGTTTCAAATGAACTTGAGTGCAACCAACCTCCACGCTTACGAGGATAAAATGCAATTTCTAAGGGGTGTAATGGGATTGTTTTCTGTGCCGAGAAGGCAGCAACAGCACCCATCCGTTCAGCGAAACCTCCTGGCCTGACTCTCCAGAAGGCAAAGGCAGGAACTGGGAACGTCAGCTCGACCCCATCAGCAGAGACGGGGGAAATTCACATTATCCAGAAGCTTCTCTCCCACCGTCCCTCAGAAGCAGAGACAGCCATGTCCCTGGGGCTCGGGGAGGACCCAGAACCCACGTTCCTTAGAACCGGCACCACCAAGGGCAGCCCCTGCAGGAAGGGCTGGCCGGGCCCTGGACAAACCAGACACCAACTCTGGCCTCGCTGGGTGCTCCCTCCCCTGGCACCCAGGCCCCATCCAATGGCAGGGGCTTTGGAGTGCACGGGAGCGCAGGCCCCCCTTGCCATGGCTCTGCACACCCCACCGCCTCCAGCCCCATAAGCAGCACATGGGGCACTGACCCGCTGGCCCATGAGTGGACACTGTGGGCGCCAGGGCCTCCCTGGGCAGCTGCCTCTGCAGGGTCAGCAGCTCCGAGGGCACCAGCTGCCTGCGTCGAGGGGCTGGGGGCCACCTGCAAGTCCCAGAGGGGCAGAGACGGCCGGACAGGGTGGGCGAGGGAAGGGGACCACCTCCGTCTGCACCCCTTCCGACCACCAGCCCCGAAGCCCATTTCTGCCGAGACCCCTTCGGAGGAGAATCAGGATTCACATCCCCGAGACCTCCCTGGACACCATGCCTCCTTCCTGTGGCTCAGCTTCTCTCGCCCTGTCCCCCAGCACTTGGCCAGAACAGTGTCCCCTTCTCCTCTGGAAGAGTCAAAAAGATTCCAGAAGATTCTGGAAAAAGGAGAAGGAGGGACTCATGGTGGGCCCTGGAAGGCGACCAGGTACAGCACCCACAGGTGACACTGGCTCCCGGCCACGGCGTGAGCTGCAGCTCTGACCCCTGCACAGGAGGGCCAGACCAAGGCCCCCGCCCTCCCCAGCGTCAGGTACAACCCTGAAGAAAATGATGAAGCCAGGTGGGCCTGGGCATGGCTGCCCTGGGGGACCTTGTCATGCCATGGGCACCCTGCTGTGCCCAGGTGGCAGGCTGTGGCACCCGCTGGGGGATGACGAGGTGTCCTGGGTTTCAAGAGACCAAAGGCGGGGCTGGAGGAAGACTGAGCCTGTTTCTGGCTCTTTCAGGCCTGTAGAGTCCAGCTTCCAGGGCAGGTGGGGCCTGTCCTTTGCCCAGGTGTCCCCGTGTGCGGGGGAGCACACACGGGGGGGCACAGTGAGGCCAGGCTGGTTGGGTGAGGGTCTCAGGAGGGCTGAGGCCTGAAGCGAGGGCACCATTTCTCTCACTCAGTGGGCACCTGGGTGGCAGACAGACAGGATGGGCCTGGCCTCGCCAAGAGGTGGTCACAGCCTGGCGGTAGGCAAGGCCCTGGGACCGTGCCCTCCAGACCCCTGAGGATGAGCGGTGGCCGGCCCCTCCCGGGTGGGCAGGGAGGCCCTTGGCTGTGCCAGGCTCCAGGTCAGGACCCGTGACCTGAGGCCGTGTGAGGCTCCTGGGCAGCACTGAGCACCTTGGCCACGACAGCGATGGGTAGTGACCCAAGGTGGCCTCGAAGTTCAAGGAGCAAGATGGGCAGCAGGGAGGGCAGGAGGCGGCAGGGTAAGCGGAAGAGAAAGGCAGGGCTCAGGGGTGGGTGGACGGCGGTGCTGGACAGAGCAGCTGGTCACCTCCCAGCTCAGCCGGGTGACAGTCACCAAGGCACAGCCACAGACACTGCCCAGCAACAATGTCCGGGCCTGAGGGGTTGGTGGACCTGGGAGAGGGTGCAGCCTGAGGGTCTGGGGTCCTGCCGAGCCCCATGTCCCCCTCTGTGCAAGCAGCACCCACTGTCCTACTTCCGGGAGCCCCTGGGGGTGGGGGCAGGAGAGCAGATCACCTCGAGAGCTGGGGGTGTTATGCTGAAAACCCCTCACTCCCCAAAACAAGCCTGTAGTCACCACCGTGCTGACTTTCTAGATCCACCCCTGAACACCCAACTGCAGCCAACAGGAGTAATTTGGTTCGAAAAGGGCCAAAGAAGGGGAGGGGTGGAAAGCAAGCTGTTTCCGGGACCCCCAGCTCCTCTTCACTCCAGCAGCCGCGACAGCCCAGCCCCCACCAGGCCCGGGCGGCAGCCCTTTCTTCTCCCCACCTCGGAGGGGGATCAGCTTTCCCTGCACTCCCCCAGGCAGCGAGGGAGGTCTGGCCCCAGACGGCCGTCCGTCCGTGTGGGCGTGTGGGCGTCTGGAGCGGTGCCATCTGATGCAGCTTCGTGTGCGTGGTCCCAGGGCCTGCGGGACCGGACCCAGGACCCTGGCACAGGTGCAGGGTTGAAGGCCTGCTCTCCTCCCATGACGGGGCAGGCGCTGCTCATCCACCCCTGCTCGGGCCCCGCCAGCCTGCCTGGGCCGCTGGACCCTTCTCAACACCAGCTCCAAGCACCCCCCCTTCACGGGCTGGAGGCAGCACAAGCGAGCCCTCCTGCCACCCGGGGTGGGGTCCTGCCCCTCGCCTTCTAAAGGTCTAAGTGGGGAGTTTAAGGGTCAGGGTGGGTCCATCCACCCGCTGGGGGTCTCGGTCAGGCTTCTGAACAAGCTGAGTCCCAGCTCCCAGGCCTCCCTCCCAGGGTGCTGGGGTGAAGACGCCCACGGCTCCAGAAAGGGACAAGCAGGGGTCAGGGTGGGCTGAGCCCCTGACCAGCTTGGGTCACAGACTGGCACTGCCCTCGTTGTGGCTGAAAGGTGATGGGATTCAGGCAGGGTCACTCCTCACAGGAAGCCAGCGCCTCCCCGATCCTTGGGGACGGGAGCAGCCGCGGGTCCAGACGCGAAAGCCAAGCGGCCTCTGCCCCACGCCCCCCAACGGGCCCTGCACGGGGAGCACAAAGACCACCACCTCGAAGGCACAGGTGGTTCCTTTCCCAGGCGCCCCGCCCTGGTCCGGAAAGAGGCCTCCCCAGTGGACCTCTGTGGGGCCCCTCAGACCAGCCTCACAGGCGCAGGGAGTTGGGTCCCACGCCCGCCTCTTGGGGAGCAGACCAAGGACACAATTCTCCGTCTGTGGACCCCTCTCCTCCCTGGCCCCAGGGCCGGGATATTTAGGGATCCCACAGGCCAGGAACAAATCCCCAGGCAGGGGTGCTGCACTTTGAACAGAAGCAGTGCCATCTGCCCAGTGAATCGCGTTAATTACACAAAAGCTGCACAAGTTTTGCTTCCTCCAGAAAAACTGCTTTTCCTCTTTAATATTCAGCCTCTGCTCCTCACAGCCCCACCAGCCTCACTGGAATTAGAGCACAGCTGCAGCCCAAACCCAAAATATAACGCCCAAGCGTGCGGCACGGGCTGCTGCAAAGGCCCCGTGCCCCGTGGCCTGGCACGACCCGGCCCTCAGTAAGCAAAAAAGTCGGGGAAGATGCTGTCTACCTCGTCCCGCAGGGCCGAGCTGGGGCAGCTCACATCTGAGCTCCATGGCTCCAGGGGCCCGTCTGGGGGATCCTGGGAGTCGGGCTCGTGGTCGCCCAGGAAGCTGGGCTCTGCCCTGTCCAGCGGGCTGCTCCTGGCGGGGACCCGAGAAGGGACACTACTGCCTCTGCCCTCCAGGGACCCTAGAAGCAGACGGGACACGTCAGCAGAGCAGGCAGGTACCCCAGGGCACGCAGAGTGGACACAGCGTGCGGAAGGGGCCCCCCCCGCCCATCTGTCCCACCCAACCAGGAAGCCCTCTGCTCATCCTTGAGGTGGGAGCAGAGGACCCCTGACCAGGTGGGTGGGCCCACTCTCGCTGGCCCTGCTCGAGACCCAGGAGCGCCAGAACCAGGAAGGGGCTCCCCCACCCCGTGACGCCAAATCCTGCAGAGACGGGACTCATCGCACATCCAGACGCCTCTGTGGGGACAAGGTCTCGGGAGAAGGCTCTGAAACTGACGCGCAGCCGTACACAAGCAACCCCGTGTTGCTGTGCACTCACGCTCACAGGTAACTCCCCCCCAACACGCACACACACCACTTGTCATTCCCACCGGTGGTCCCCAAAACCACCAGCAGAGAAGGAAATGGGAGCTCAGAGACAGACGCTGGGACCTTAGTGTCACACAGCAAGCTGGACCCCATCCCATCTCCCCAACAGTCCCAGTTGCCCGCCCAGCCCGCAGGAGGACCAACCCAGACCCCAAAGCCCGTCCCGGGTTAGGGGAGAAGGTGGCCCAGGCCGAGCGTCCCCCACTCACCCAGCCACCAGTCGGGACTCGCAGTCAACAGAAAGGACGACCCGTCTTCGGCGTCACATCCCGACACAGACCTGGATCCAACAAGCACACCCTCACCCTGAGTCACCCCACGTGGACCCCAGGCCTTGCACCTCGAGAGAAGAGCGTGGGCCCTGAAAGGCAGCTTTGGGTTCAGAGACAGACGGGGTGCTCCCCGCCCCGGCCGGACCCTGAGCCCACCCTCCTGCCTGCCTGGAGCCAGCCCAGGCCGCTGCTGCTTCCTCTCCAGCCCCAGCAGCTCCCGGCCCACGCCCCAGCTGGTAGAGCTCGCAAAACACAAACTCACTTACTGTCAACCAAAACAGACGACCGTTAAGGAGACAACAGCGTTTCCAGAAACACGTTAGAAAGCCCCATGGCAGCGTCTGGCTGCTCCAGGACTGGGCCATCCAGGCAGACAGCGAGGATGTGGGGGGCAGAAACTTCCCAGGCAGTGGGGTCCAGGCAGAGCTCGGGCAGGGCCGGGAGGAGGCGTGTAGCGGGTCATGCACACACCACTGGGACACCCACCTGGCATCCAGTGTTATGGCCTTGTCAGTCCCTTGAGCTGGGGGCCCAGCCTGGCCCAAGCAGCCCTGAGACTCTTCGCTCACCAGCGGCGAGGGTGGCTGCCGTGAGCGGGGAGACCACAGCGGGGGCGGCCTCAGCGCCTTGGAGGGACTCAGGCCTGGAGACCGGGGGACCAGGCTGGGCGGCTCTGTGAGGGAGGCGAGCCGTGGGTCAGCCTTCCCCACCTGGAGAGCAGCCCTCCCCTGAAGACCTGAGTCCCTGCCCACTCTGTCCTGCATCGGGAACACGTGAGTTTCAGGAGCAAAAAGCCAGCAAGTAATCAGGAGAAGATAGATGCCCGGAGGTGAGGCACCTGACACCTGGGGCCAGGGAGGCTTCCTGGTGGAGATGCCAACTCGGCCTCAGCTCAACCATGGGGAACTCAGACCTGGGGACCCTCGTGCTACTACCTCTCCCTCCATCTCCATGATTCCTGACCAAGGACTCCACCCTCAGACCACCGTGCTGTATGATCCCTGCACCCTCACACCCTGAGCTTGAGTCCCGACCTTCTTTGGGGGGCTCAGCTCTGCTGCCGGCCCTGGCGACAACAAGACCCCTCCCCGCCTTGATGGGCACACCAGGGGAGGGGGAAGGCACAGTCTCGCCTCCCGTGGCACTCGGGGACCGGCAGCCACGGTCCAAGCAGTGACCAACAGCCGTGGCAGGCATCCAGCATGAGAGGAGTGTAGTTGTCATGCTGCCTTGTGGGCCTCGTCGGGGGCGGCACGACGGGAGGACAAGGACCCGCTCACGCTCACCAGGCAGGGCCAACAGCCCACCCAGCACTGCGGCCGCCCCCACCGGGGCCTTACCGTCGTCCACACCCGCAGCGGCACAGCTCGGGGAGGCCCACTGCCTGAACCATGCAAAGACAGAAGGAGAGACCTGTGAACGGTCTGTACACACCATGCCCGGGAGTCCCCTGGCCCCCCAGGGACACTAACATGGTCACGCTGGACGTTCCCACGCCGGGGTCCGGGGCACCTGCTGGGGTCTGACTCGCCAGGGCCAGCTGCAACACGTCCTTCTGCCGCGTGTGCCACGTCTCCTTCGAAGAAGCAAGAATCAAAAAGGGAAATAAACACAAAAAACGCAACAGAGACCATCAACCGGAAAACCCACCAAAAAAAGCAGGCTGTGGTCCATCACTGACCACCCTGCCCAGGGTCCCAGAGGTCCTCCCTGAGTGCAGACCATGTCCTCAAGACTGGGGGGTGGGGCAGGGAGGGAGGCTGAAGGCCATGCCCGCCCGGGGACCTCACAGCAATGGGTCTTTTACCCATACCGGCCTTGGCACCACGGGCAAGAATACAAGGAACGTAAATGGAGACCACAGCTTGTCCCCGGGGCTCCCGGAGGAGGTGCGGTGCACAAATGGAGGTGCGTCTGCCAGAAATGCAGCAGCCCTGGCAGTGCAGGGCAGAGGGCAGAGGGAAGCCAGGCAGCCGGGTGGTCAGAGCTGCCCGGGGGGTGGGGGGGGATGCCCATGGCTCCTCCCCAGAGGGCTGACCGGGCTGCTGCAGGACAACTCACAGCCTGCTTCTCCCAGCCAGGCACCAGGGCGCTGGCGAGCTGGAGGAACTGCACCGACATCTCCAGGACCGAGGCCATGTCCTCCAGCCGGCCGTCGAACTGGGGCAGTAGGGCCCGCAGGCGCTCACAGCTCAAGGAGATCCGCTTCCTGCCTCCAGGAAAGTGACCACCGACCATGGGGCAGTCTGGCCTTGACCGAGAAAAAGCACTGCAGCCACCAGAACCCCCTGAGCCCTTCAGGGATCGTGTCAAGACACACACGGGCCCAGGGCCCTGGACCCCAAGCTGCAGGCTATCCAGGTGTTTGCCGTGGGCTACAGCCAAGCCTGCGCCGTCACTGCCCGGGGGTGTCGGCTGCACATGCACAACCTCGAGATGCCCAGGACTTCAGGTCAAAGAAAGGGCTGCAACGGTGGCCCCGGACCCCCACCCCCAAGAGCATATGTTATATTCACCTCGGGGATGTGTTAAACGTTCCCTTACCAGACAGACGGCACGAGCCTGTCCCAGCCACCTGAAACCAGCTCGCTGGCACAAACCTGACCTCCTCTGACCCCCGCCCCCACTGCGCGGCCCCCCACCTGCGCTCCCTCTCGCTGAGCACGTTCCGCCGGAGGCAGGAGACTGGACCCTTCGCCACCGCAGGGGCCTTGGCCTGGCCTGAACCCTGGCCGAGATCCTCGCAGCATGACTGGGTAGCAAACAGGAAAGGACCGCTGCCGAGAAAAGACAAGAGCGCCGGGCTCTGTGATCCCAAAAAACGCCCCCGGAGCCCCGAGGCGGTGATGGACATCTTGGGAGGCGGGCATAGGACAAGGCCTGGGTCGCCCAGGAACACGGCCCTGGGCCCTACCTCTTGGCACCCCTCCCTCTTTCCCCGCAAGGGCCGGGGGTCGGGGTTCTGCCCCAGGTGGGCCATGCAGGGTGGGGACGGGGACTCGGTGCATATGAATTGGATAGAAGCACCAGGTCTGGACACCCCGAGCACCCCCGGGCAGGGGCGTTCCAGCTGACCCCCTCCGGCGGCCCCCCCCCCAGTTCTCACCTGCACCCCTCGGAGCCGGAGACTCCGGGAAGCCCAGCGTCTGACGCAGGACGCCTGGACGCCATGGGCACGCCGCTCGAGCCGGGGGAGAGAGCAACAACACGCCCGGGCCCCCACGTGCGCCCCGCCCCGCGCATGCCGTCCTGCAGCCCCTCCCCCTCACGTGCACTCTGCCCACCCCCACGTGCTTCCCTCCCAGGCAGCACCTGGCCCGCCCCGCCCCCCCCCCCCCGCCCCGTGCGCGCCCCGCCTCCCGCACATGCGCTCTGCCCCGCCTTTTACCCACGTGCAGTGAAGCTCCTCTCGCCGAGAAGTTGCCAGAAAGCAGCCGCGCCTGGGGTAGGTCCTTAAAGTAGGTGGCCGTCTTCCACCCCTTCCGGGTGGTCGGCCCAGCTCCCGCTCAGTGGGGTCTCCCCTCACCTACCCACCGCGGGCGCCCCCGGGTGCCAGCCCCGAGCTGGGCGCTACCCTCAAGGGTCTCACGACTGGGGGGCCAAGTAGACGACAAATCTGTGGAGGGAGGGGCAGGAGGGTGTCCTCAGGGCGAGGTGGTTTTCAGGACCGAGCTGGGCTGCGTCCCAAGCAGGAAACAACACGAGCCCAGGCAGTTCCCTGGGCTGGCACGTGAGCGAGGTGGGCAGGTAGGATCCCCTCTGTGGCAGGAGGAATTGGTCTTACCTGAGAGCAGAGGGGCCAGGGAGCTACAGGTGTGGGAGGAGAAGGTTTCAGGATTAGTGTGGCCCGCGGGGGACATTGAGGCCCAGGTAGGGGAGCTAAGATGGGAGCGGGGAGGCCGGTCAGCCAAGATCTACGGGACTCCGGCTGGTTAAGGATGGGCAGAGGGGCCCCACCTGCCTCTGAGGGCCTGCAGATCCAAGGTTCACTTGTGCCCGTCCCCCAAATGGCATCCTCTTCCAGGGTATGCTCTGCCTAAGCCAGTGCCACTGCCCACTCAGGAGCCAGGAGGCATGCAGATGCCTCCCAGCCCTGTCTCCGATCCCACGCACCCTCTCTGTGCCTTCCCTAGCACCCGGGCTCACCTGAAGGCTGGCTGGCCTTCCTGCCTCTCCCAGCCCTGCCCTCTGCCTGCCCCCTGCCTGCCCCAGGCCCGGAGGACCTTCATTCTCGGGGCTGAGCCTTCGCTCCTCCTCTGCCTCCCCGCCCCCACTCCAGCTGCAGACTCACTCCGCGAAGCCCCCGTCTCCAGCAGGTTCTGGGCAGGGGGCTCCCAAAAAACCTCACTCTGCCCGCTTTTAGTGCTCAGTGTGAGTGGTTCCAGATCTGTGCTCACCTCGCCGGATTTCCAGGGGCCGTCCCAGTGCTGGACATGAAGCCCACCGGGGCTTTGTTGGAGGAGTGACGGAAGGAAGGGAGGGAGGAAGGGGAAAGTGGAGACTGGTCCTTTTTCAGGGAGGTGGACCTTTAAGGGGAGGGGAGGGTACTAAAGCTCTATTTCAGTCGGGAGAACTTAAGAGCAGTGCTGTGGGCTGCCGTGGGCATGGGGGGCAGTTGCTGGGGGAGTTCACGGGGAGGCGAGGCAAGAGGGAGCTGGGGCAGGTGTCACTGCGGTGGTCGAAGTGCGCCCCAGGTGCAGGGCCTGGGACGGAGCCAGGTGACAGAGCAGAGTCCCTGCCCCTGGGGAAGCAGGAAACCTGTCTCCAACCGAGGAGGGGCTCAGGGCTGTGGGTGGGCGTCCTGGGGTGGGGCTTTGGGCGGCGGGAGCACCCAGAGATGGGCGAAGTGCAGCCGTGGGAGGTCCTGCCATTTGAGGGCTTGGGCCCACATCTCCACTCTGCTCAGCCCCGAGTCCTGAAGGCGGCATGGGGGAGGGGCCGACCAGCCCAGGCTGGGGCCGCAGGTCAGATGCTGGGGGACTGGCGGGGGCCGTAACGTGGGGCACATGGAGTCAGGCCATGCAGGAGAGGCGGCAGGACCCCAGGAGGCCGGGCCTGGAATAAAGGGAGGGCTGGGCAGGGGACAGAAGTCGCGTCGCGAAGCGATCGAGGGTGACGCTGTGAGGATGGGTGGGCCTGAGGTCAGGTTGGGGAGCAGGGAGGCCAGGGCCCGTGTGCCAGGCCAGCACTCCCGACAGAAGGGGGCGCTGCGGGGCCCCTGCTGCCCAGTCCTGCTCAGCCCACAGCCTGGCTTCTGTGTTGAGTCCAAGAAAGGCTGGGGATGGCCGGTTCTGCCAGCACGTACGGCCCGGCATTTACGGGAGGTGTGAGAAGCCCGGCTCCTTGCTCTGGGAGGGTCCCCAGTGCCCAAGAGAGGGCAGTGCCAGAGCAGACCCCGCAGAGCATGTTGGCCCGGGTGTCCAGGGGCACAGTGGGGAGCTTTGGCGGAGCGATCCCATCTGCCGGCTGCCTTGCTGGGGCAGGTGGGCTGGAAGCCTGGGTCTGGGGCTCTCTCTCCTTCCTGCTCCTGGTTGGGGAGGGATGGACACGCCGTTGTTCTGGGCTTGGCTCCTCCGTGGTAGAGAGGGGCCAAGTTTTGGTTTCCCTGAAGCTCTCAGGAATGTTACCGGGCTTGCCAGAGTTTCCCGTCACTGACAGCATGCCAGTCATCTCGTTGACCAGCCAGAGGGCACCTCCAAGGGGTCCGCAAGGTGGACACACCCTGGCAGGAGCCCCGGGGGAGGGCAGAGACCTGCTGGGGGCCAGGGGTGGGTGGCACTCTTGCAGCAGCACCCTTCTCTCAGGAGGAAGTAGGCAAAGTCCCCAAGATGTAAGACTGCTGATGAGCCTGGGGACAAGCTGCACTCCTTCTGGGGACTTGGGGGCAAGCCATGCCTTTGCCAAGTTCCCCCCCACACACACACACACACAAAGTATCTGTGATCAGCTTGCTGTTTTCTGGACGTATACAGGGATGGGACTTGAGACTCGTTGCAGGTGTCAGGACCACGAAGTACATGCCATGCACCCTCCAAATCGGCTGGCCCAGCTCTGCCCTGACAGCCCCCGCACTGACCACCCCGCGGTGGGTGGCTGGATTGGTGCCCCAGGCCGTGAGATGAGCTTCGCGGGTGATGCTGGCTCAGCTCCCCCCCCCCCCCCCGCCCCGCCCCGCCTGATGCCGCAGTCCCTCGCCCTTCTTTGGGAGATGCCTCCCTTCTCTCTCTGTCTATTCCTCTGTGTTTCCGCCACGCTTATGGTTCACTGAGGGTCAGGCCAGCACTGGGGACAGAACAGAGGGTTCTGCCTGCGGGGGCAGGGGGCAGCTGAGCCAGGGTGGCAGTGTGAGCGTGTGGGGCCCTCCAGCGGATCCCCCTGCTTCCTGGATGCGTTCCTTTGGGTCGTGGGGTTGCAGCAGGCTGCGGGCCCTCCTCTGCCTGTTTGCCAGGTGCTCCGTGTGGGGCTGGGGTAAGAGCAGAGCAGGGCGGCCGCGCGCGGCAGAGGTGCCGGCGGCGGCAGGTGGCAGCGTGCAGTCACTCCCACCTCCAGGGGTCCGACCGCCCTTCCCTCTCCGGGCCCAGCGGCCTCCCAGGTGTGCCGCGAGGACGGACAGACGGGGTGTGGGTGCAGGTCTCTGCAGGAGTGACAGGTGCTGTGGGGGGATGGGGGCGGGGCAGGTGCTGATCGGCCGCCCATCCCAGCGGCTCAGAGCGAGGGCAGGATCGAGCAGCGCAGGCGCCATCGCCGATGCTCGCGCTTTAAACAGGAAGCGCCCAGAGGCCCCCAGCCCTCTCGGAGCCCCTCCCACCATGCACCCCTGCCCCCGGGGGCGCTCTTAGGGTTTTCTAGCCTTTAAAGAGCCTCTGTCCTGTTTCCCGGGATTACGGGGGCGCCGAGCGTCGCGATGGAGGCGGGTCCCCGGGGTGGGATGCGGGCGGACCCCCACCCCGTCCCCAGCCTGGTTCCCGACGCGGCCGGCAGGGGGCGCGCCCGCACAGGCGCCGGAACCGACTCTGGAACAGGCTCTTTTTTCCCACCCCCACCGTAGCCAGAGAAAAGTGTTTCAGGGCAAAGCGGGGGAAGAAGTCGCCAATCGCTCCCTGACTCGTTTGTTCCTCGGCTCCAAGTCGCAGCCGCCGCCAGCCCAATGCCGCTCCCGGACGGGGCGCGCAGCCCGGGGGGTGTTTACAGGGGGGCGCGCGGCGGGGGCCACACCAACCGGACCTTCGTGTTCGACGACGGCCGATGCGCAGCCAGGTACGGTCTGCAGTGCCCTCCCCCACGTAGAGGGACCCCGGACGGGGCTCGTGCCACCCCAGGGCCCCTCATCCTCAAATCCCCACTTCCCAGGACTACCTGCCCCCCAGGACCCCGGAGCGTGGGGAGCGTGGGGAACAGGGGTGCCCTTCAGAACCCGGTCGCAGTGAGGGGAGCACTTACTCAGATGACCAGCAGGTGGCCAGAGTGTGGCCATTCTTACATGCGGGGCTGCGAGCATCTCCCAGGCACCACGAGGCGCAGACCCTGCGGGCAGGAAGCTGGAGTGCCCTACGTGCCAGAGGGGCCAGGTGCTGTGCTGGCCTCCCAGCCCGCTCTCTGGTCAAGCCTGGGGGAGGAGCCCGTGGGGGTGGCAGCGCTGTACCCAGTGAGGCACAGGGGCCAGGGTTCCCCAGGTAGAAGTGGGTTTTCAAGGGCAGCTTCTCCTAAGAAGACCCTTGTTTGGGGTGTGGGGTGCAGGTGGGCTGTCAGATGAAGGGCAGGAGTCCTGGGTTCTAGACGCTTGGTGATTTTCGGCTGGTCACTTGTCTTTCAGGGTCCCTGTTTATTCATCTGTGTGAGGAGAGAATTAACTGACAGGGGCTTTCAGGTGGCCTGGGAGCCGACCTTCCCTGTGCCGTGTCCCATGATGCCACGAAGCTCCTGCCTGTCCAGGTGACTGGCACAGAGGGCACCGTGCCGGTGGGCGTCCCAGGAAGGGCAGAGCGGTGACAATCCCGATGGGGGTTTGCCCCAGGGCCCTGTCCTCGGGGCCCTCTCCCCACCCCATCAGCCCCAGAGGACAGGCACACACATCTGCCCCTCACCCTGCGCCAGGAGCCAGACTCCAGGTCACCCACAGCTGCTGCCCTGTGTGACCCTCCCTGGCTGGGCAGAACCTTGGACTCTGGGTCCCGCTCGGTCAGCTGTTCTAAGGCCAGAGAAGGGGTGGATGCTGGGGTTCAAGGCCAGGTGCTACGGCTGTTTCCTTGTGGGACTTGGCTTCCCAGCTTGTCAAGTGAGTGGCGGAGCGAATGGTCTTTAAGGGCCGTTTGTGGTGAGGGACCAGGATCAGGAGGGGGCGCTTCCAGCCACACGTCAAGGCTCAGGGTGGTCCCTCTGCAGGGACAACACCGGCCTGGCACCCGTGGGGTCCTGGGGGCACAGCTTGGGGTGAGAGGCAGGGACCCTGAGAGCAGGCTGTGCAGGTGGTGTCCTTGGGAAGTGGAGTTCACCCCGTGAGGTGGGCACAGCCTGGACCTCCCTCAGGCTGCCCTGAGGGATCAACCAGGTGGCATCTGTCAGGCACAGAATAAGTGACCAGAGAGGGGTCTTGTGACATGATCTGGCTGCCCCTCTGCCCATCTCCCTGCTCGGACAGGTGTCACCCATCTTTCTGGCGACCCATGTCCAGTTCCCCTGCCCCCCTTGACTGCCTGCTGCAGGCGAGGTAGGGGCTTGGTCCCCCAGACTCCTCCGCGTCCGCCGGGACAGTGTTCCTCTCCCCCCGGTCGGAGCTGACCTCTGTCCCTGCAGTGATTTGCTGTCATGCTTCAGACACATCTGGAGTGGCTGCCGGGGCCAAGGGTATGTCAGGCAGGCTGGGTAGAGACCCCCCGACCAGGAAGGTCAGGCAGGGTAGAGATCCACCCCCCCCACCCCCCCCAGAGCAGGGGAGACTGGCTGAGAGGGAAGCCTGGCTGGGGTGGGGTGGGGCAGCGGAGGCCAAGGCTGGCAGCTCAGGGAGGTGGGCTTTAGCTCGGAGAGGGAAGACCCCTTGTAGGCGGGTGAGGATCCGGGTTGGGGGAGCTCGAGGGGCGGGTTCCTGCACCAGGCTTCCCAGCAGGGTCAGCCCTGGAAACCAGAGTCCTAGCTTTGCGCCTTCCCACTGGAACCTCCTGGTCCCCCAACAGCCCTGCCTACCCAGGGCCAGCACGGGACCCTCTGGGCCCCAACGGTGGAAGGTGCAGATCCAGGGCTGGCATCCCGCCAGGGTGCATGTCTGGCTGGAGGTCACGGCCAGCCCTCCCGGCCCATATTAGGGAGCGGTGCCTGCAAGGCAGCAGGAAGTGGCCCAGGCTCCGTGGGAAAAGGTTCACAAGGCCCGAGGTACAGGCCAGTCCTGTCCGGCAGGAGGGACAGCTTCCTGGTCTGGAGGCTGGAGGGAACTTGGGGGTCTGCCTTCGGCCCGGGGTGGCCACGGCCACAGCTCGGGAGGACAGAGGTGAGTGAGCAGGGGACGGGGTGGGGGTACCTGCTCGGAGCTCGGCTTGTGTCCAGCGCGGGTCCGTGGGTATCGTCTGTGCGCTCATGCGGGTTCCGTCCACCGTTCACACAGGTGTCCCAGACTGTCCATGTGTCTGACCGACCCCGAGTTACCTGGCACGACCCTGCTTCGGCAGGGGTCGTGCTTTGTTAGAGGGTTTCGTGACTGAATCATGAACTCTCCCCTTAGGCGTCTCCTTCGGTCCCCGAGGATGTGGGGATTTGCAAGCTGCGCCCGGGTGTGTGGAGCCTCTGGGTGGAGCCCCGAGACGGGTGCTGGCCCAGGAGCAGCGCCTGATGACACGGGCGATTTTAAAGGAGTCGTGGGAACTCTGTGGGCTGTGTGTGCGGATGGGCCACCCACGTTCACCAAAACCTCTTCCTCCTACCGTGCTTGGGGATGGGGAGGCCTGGCCTGTAGCCGAGGCCCATGCTAGATGCTGGCAAGTTTAAACCATTTGCAGAGGACGAGGCAGGGTCAGTAGGCCAGCTCCGGGCTGGGGTTCCTGGAAAGGCCTTTCCCAAGAGGTCTGCTCTGCGGTTTAGACTTCCCACAGCGGATGTGTTCAGGGGTCCCTTGTGCAGTCTCTCTGGCTGTGGCCAGCTTGTCCTGCATGGGGCAGTGAGCCCTGGAGGCCACCCTGCAGTGCCAGCCTTGGGGGCCTGGGGTGCTGCCCTGCACGTTGACGATGACGTGACCAGAAACCCCCCTCCTGCCCATAGGACAGCCCCCCGCCCCTGGGGTGGGCCCCACGCGAGCCTTCAGCGAGCTTCACAGAGACCCTGGATGTCGGGCCAGAGGCCGCTGTTGGATATCTCTCGGCAGGTGTCTGATCTTGGGAAGAGCTCAGAGTCTTAAATCAGGGACAGAGGCCCCAGGTGCCAGGCGAGTGCGGAATTTCACCCCATCTGGCAGACATGGGGCCTCTAGGTTGTTGGGAGAGGTGAGCCTGGAGGTATTGGCAGATGTTACAGGACAGAGGACAGGGAAGCCAGCCAGGGAGTTGGATTCTCCAGGACATGAGGCTCTAAGGAGAGGGATCTGCCGGGTATGAGGCGTGGGCAGGATGTCCCCACCTGGGCCTCAGCTTCCAGACAAGGCCCAGAGCGCCCCTGCAGGCCGTGCCAGCCCTCGGAGCCTGGCAGCTGAGCAGGGACACGGTGGTACCCCAGTCCCACGGCCGTGGGAGTGGGGCGCACAGGGCAGCCTTCCGCCTCAGCCCCCCGCAGCTCGGCCCAGGCCTCCCCCGGCACCTCCCAGTGGTCACCACGCATCCAGCCAGGGGACGGGCACCCGGGGGTGAGTGCTGGGTCTGCGATCTGGACGTGGGCTCGCTGCCCGGCACTCAGGGCCCCAGGCACACTGCGTCCCCCGCGGGGGCATGCAGCAGCGGGCTCTCCCCAGAGGTAGATCCAAGCCCAGGTGGGCAGCCGGGTAGGGTGGGAACTGCAATCCCCGTGGCTTCTGCCTGCCCTGTGTCCGGGGGGTGGGCCCACAGGGCGCCATCACCACCCCTGGCCACGCCCAAGGCCCCGTGTCCACACGGCTACCAGGCCCCTCCTCCCTGTCCTCTGGGCTGGCTTTGCGCCAGGGGGTAGCTGCTATGAAGTGTCTGTTTCAGTAGCTCTCCAGCTTGAATTTGGCTCAACGACGTGTTCTGAGCTTTCCCTTTGGGATTTGATGCAGCTCGGAGACGGCGGTGAGCAGCCGTCCATGGCGTTGACTCAAAGGCTCCTCCCCTAGGGAGAGGGTCGTCCTTCCCCAGAGATGCACACCCACCAGCTCTAGGCAGCTTGAGCAGCTCTGGCTTTTTTATTATGGTGGGAAGGAAGCACTTAGCTTTCCTGTCGCGGTCAGCAGAGAGATTCGGCGGCTTTCTGCTTGCCCGGGCACCCGGCCCAGCGCTCGACTGACTGCTCCCCGACCCTGGTGATGCCGTGACGTCTGCAGGACTCTCCTGCGGGGCACTGGGCAGGGATGTGTGCGCATGTGCGGGCAAACACACGTGTGTGCGCGTGCGTGTGCATTGTGCATACATACATACACGCCTGTGTGCACACAGGCGCACACAGGTCCATGCGTACCCACACATGTGCACACTCGTGCACACATCCCCCATCCCTCTGTCAGTCATAGGTCTCCAGTGTCCTTGGAAATTTTGAACCGAGCGTGAGCTATTGGAGAATTGCATCTTAGGAGAGGGAGCATGTCTTTGAGCCAAAGGGGGTGTCCCTCAGTCCTCCTCCAGGTTGGCTTGAGCATTGCAAGCAATCTGGACTCCTTTATAAAGGAGCCTTGGGGGGAGAAGGGACATTTTCCCAGGATGTCATATGCCCTTCCTCCCCAGAGACCTGCCCGTGGCTGGGCCCAGGACAAGGGCTGGGGCTGCGGCTGCAGCCTGGTGATGCGTGGGGAGAGGCAGGTCGTCCCTGGCGCTTCTCACGTCCAGTAACTCAAGTCTTGCTCAGTACGTCTCCTGGTGTAGCACCAAGGATGAGTCACAGCCCTTAGCCCACCATTCCCCCCCCACCCCCCCACGCCGAACTGTCACCGTGCGGTGGGGACATCCTGCATACCTGGTATGAGCCGGGCAGCCAGAGAAAGCCCCGTCTCACTGGGGTCCTCTCCGAGCAGATTGTGTTTGGTTTCTAACCTAAATGGGATCCTTTGAAAGGGCTGTTCTTTTGTAGAG
This sequence comes from Balaenoptera acutorostrata, assembly GCF_949987535.1. Lineage (NCBI taxonomy): Eukaryota > Metazoa > Chordata > Mammalia > Artiodactyla > Balaenopteridae > Balaenoptera > Balaenoptera acutorostrata. The sequence continues at coordinate 123,879,143 of NC_080069.1, forward strand.
ACGTGTCCACTCAGGTCACTGGGACCTGCATGTTCACAGCGCAGCATGTCCTGCGTAGCGGACGTCCGGGCCGTCTGCAGGGTCATCGTGAGGCTAGGGTCTGTGCCCAGCATCCTAGGCACAGATGAGGGTGTCCCAGCTGGAGGCTCGGGGTCAGAGAGTTCCCCCCACATCGTGGTACTTGCTGGGCTGTCTCCCTAATGGCCAGGGAGGCAGGAGGTCCTTCACGTGTGTGTCGGTTGAATTTTTTGTTTTGTTTTCTCTTCTTTGAGCTGCTGTTCGTCCTTTGCCTCCTTCTGCCTGTCTGTCTTTCCTGCGTGACTTGCAGGCATCCTTGCATTGACCTGATTTCTTTCACTGTTCTTCCCTTTCATCAGCGTGTCTTTAAACAAGAGTGTCTTGTTCCCACATGGAAGCATTTATACGTCTGTCCTGCTAAACAAGAGGCCTTCTCGACCCCAAGCATCTTTGCCCTGCGTTCTCTTCCAGGCTCCTCCTCATTTTGGGGTTGTGAGCTGGGGTCTTTCTTTAGCTGACGGAAGGCCCGCGGCCGGATGGCGTAGCCACTGAGAGTACATGAGCTCCGGCACTGGCCCTGCCCAGGTAGCTGAGTTACTTCAGTCTGTGGCATCCGTTTCCCCATCAGCAAACTGGGGGGACGCCATTCCCACCACACAGGATGTTGCAAGCATCCCGTGAGAGGCCCTGAGGATGGGTTGGGCTGCTCTCATTCCAACACCAACACTGAATTACTGATGTCCCTCCCGAGGCCTCCTTTCTCTCCTGAATTCCCCTGCTCTGTGTCCTCTCTCATACCAAGCCCTAGAGATCCCGTTGCTGGAGCTATAAATTAGCCCTGACAGCTGGCAAGACCCATCCCTTCTCTGTTTTTGTCTCACACCCGTCCTGGCTGGTCTTGCATATTTATCCTTCAGCGTGAATCTCGGAAACAGGTTCTGAGAAGATGAGCGTTTGCATTGACGGGAGCTGATCAGCTTTGCCCCTTCCTCTGGAGGAGGGTTGTTGAGCTCTGGGAGCACGACCCCCTCCTGCCGTCAGTGAGAGCGCCGGAGAGCGGCGGGCCGTTGCTCCGAGTGGTCCTGGAGGCCGGTGGCAAGTGGGGCCCCGGTTTCTGAGTTTGCACGGCTGCCGTGATGCCCTCCCTCCCGTGATGCCCTCCCTCCCACCGCCTTGTCGCTCCTGCCTTCGGTTTGTGCGACCCCGTTAGATGCTCTCATTTGTTCTAATAGGTTTCAACTGATTCTCTTGGGTTTTCTTGGCAAACAGTGATGCCTGCTGCAGACAACGAGAGCCCCATCTCTTCCTTCTCTTACTCTTTGCTTCGTCTCAGTGGGAGCCAAGGACGCCCATCGTGGTGGGCAGACTTGTGTTCCCAACTGGAGCGGGAATGCCTCCAGGATTCCACCATTGCCTGGATTTTTTTGGTTGTTGTTAATCAAATTAGGAACGTCTCCCCCTATATCTAATGTATTAATGGATTTGGGGGTCTTAACAAATGTTTTTTCTGTATCTACTCACAAGATCATATGGATTTTCTCCTTTAATTTCTTTCTTTTTTTTAAAAAATAAATTTATTTGTTTATTTATTTTTGGCTGCATTGGGTCTTCGTTGCTGTGTGCGGGCTTTCTCTAGTTGCAGCGAGCAGGGGCTACTCTTTGTTGCGGTGCGTGGGCTTCTCATTGTGGTGGCTTCTCTTGTTGCGGAACATGGGCTTTAGGCGCACAGGCTTCAGTAGTTGTGGCTCGTGAGCTCTAGAGCGCAGGCTCAGTAGTTGTGGCGCACGGGCTTAGTTGCGCTGCGGCACGTGGGATCTTCCCGGACCAGGGATCGAACCCGTGTCCCCTGCATTGGCAGGTGGATTCTTAACCACTGCGCCACCAGGAAAGCCCTCCTTTAGTTTCTTTGCATAGTGAAGTATATTGCATTCTTTTTTAGATAAATCCTATTTGGTATTGCTGGTACGGTGTTGTAATGCACTACTGCATTCCATTTAGTAACAGTTTACTTAGGATTTTTGCACTTAGAGTATTAAGGGAGATTGCCTCATATATACATTGGTGTTGTCTGCACCTGATTTTGGTGATGGGATTAGGTCAGCTTAGGAAAATAAGCAGAGTCGCTTCTGTTTCCTTCTGTACTTTGGAATGGTTTGACTGAGGTGGCATAACTTGTGCAACTACTGGGGCCTGGTGCCTTTGGCGGGAGAAGCAGGTTTTTGACCACTTTACCCTCCTCAGTTGTGCTTGACTCCTTGACCGCTAAGGGGGCGGATTTGGGAGGGAAGGGAAGCAGAAGTCCTGGCCCTCAGAGGGGTTCCCCTTGGCCGCCTGCAGGCAGTGCAGCTGCTGGTAAACAGGACGGCTCCGTATCAGGCGCACCTGGCTTCCCCACGCCCCGCCCTGTGGGCCTCTTCCTAGGCTGTGTGAGCCCAGAGGTCCTCACCTCCCATCGGAGGGGCGGGGAGTCCTGGCTGCACGCGGGGTTCTGAGGACTCGGTGCCACATGCCGCAGTCACAGTGCCTGGCATACGGCTGGCACTGGGTGCTGAGGCCCCGGCTCTCCCTCCCCTGGGCTCGGAGGGTCAGGGCGCACGAGCACACGTGCACCAAGCTGGGAGATGACTTCCCGCCGTGTGTGCCGGGTGCTGGCTTCCCTTCCCCTACTTAGCCTCCCTTGTTGGATCCCGTAGGTCGACATCCTGAGTCAAAGCCCCCCAAAGGGGCCTCCGGCCAAACTGGGGAGACCGTGATGGGGAGCTGGCCATCCCAGGAACCTGACGCTTGGGGTCAGAGCCTTTGTCCGCTGGAATTTGGCCAAACTGCTGGCTCACCAGCCCCAGATTAAAAACTGATGTGGATTACGCACCCATGTGCTAGATACCACACTGTACACCTCAACCTTGCTGTTTCCTTACATCTTTACAATCACCTGCTAAAGGTAGAAGGCATCAGGATATTCATTTACAGATGAGGAAACTGAGGCTCAGGGAGGTGAAGTGACTTTCACGGGGCCACCCAGCATGGACTAATGGGGCAGGACCGAGCCCGCTCAGTCATCAGGACCCTTGGCGGCTCCCTGGGCCTGCGGGTTTACGCCGACGGGCCCTGAGAGTCCCCAGGGCCTTGCGTGGGAGGGGGCTGCTCTGCCCTGGCTCGGCGGGGGGTTGGTGAGTCCCACAGACGAAGTTCCATGCCTTGTCCTGAGGGCAAGCAAGGGCCGGGAAGATGGACGCCTTCTTTATACCACCGAAGCACTGAGTTCTTATAGAAATCGGCCGTTCTTCCATGTGGCCATCACACAGAACAGAAAGGATAATGGGCGTGGTTTGGGGGTCCCAGACTTCCTCCCGGCCCCTCTGGGCACGCAGGGAGGAGGGAGTGGGAAGGGGAGACGAGGAGGCCGAGGTGGGGCCTTGCTTTCGCCCCACCTGGACCATCTCAGCTCCGAGGGGGATGGGACCCCCCCACACTCCCGCATGCCCAAGAGCTCTCAGTGACACAAGCCCTTGGGCTTGGAGAGAGGCCTCAACCAGCCCCTCGACACGGGGAGCAGCTGTCCAGCCACATCCCCCCTGCAAGGGGCACAATTCCAGGAGACCTGGGGCCCTGGTTCTCGGCCAGCACAACAAACACTCGGGTTCATGTGGGCTTTTGGCTCTGCCGGTGCCACGAGGCAGGATGCCAGGAGGCCTGTGGGCTACCTGCTCTCCGCCCTGTGCTCACGCCAGCGTCCGGTGTCCCAGCGGCACCGTCAGGGAAGAGGGGCGGCGTTCCCCGTCATCCTCCCCAGGCCACAGCGTGCGGGCAGGGGCCTGGCCTTCTGACTCCTGGTGCACTTCTTCCCCCCGCTGTGTCCCCCTGAAGCAAACAGAGGCCCTGGGTTCCGAGCGCTTCCACGGGCCCTGCCGTGTCCGGGCCTTGAGGCCGGGAGAGAAAACCCAGAGCAGGTCAGAGTGGGGAGGGGGTCAGAGGCAGCCGTGCCCGGGGAGCTGGCAGTCTCTTGGGGTTCTGCCATTGCAAGAGGCTTTTGGCAAGAAAGGGGCAAAAGCAAGAAGACGCAGCCCCCAGCCTCTGGCCAGGTGGTTCCCCCGCCTGCTTGCCCCTACCCACGGCCCCACCAGCTTGTGACTAAGGAAAAACATGCAGCCACGCTGATGCAATTAAGGAAATGTTATTTCTCAAATGCTGCCAGATCCTCGGGGTTGACCCCGAGACCCGGGAGAACAGCACGCAGGCGTGTTGGGCCCACGTGGTCGCTCGCAGCCTCGGCCTGGGACAGTCCTTGAGCAGCTCCCGATGGCCGTGGGCTGGGGGGCCGACACCTGCCTGCTGCTCGTCCAGGGGGTCGGGAGGCGTGGGCCAGGCCCTCGGTGGGGGCCCAGGGAATGTGCCTGCCCTTCCCAGGTTGGGGAGGGAGAGGAGGGGTCCATAGTGCCCACCCGCCCACGTGGACCTCGTGCTCCAGGTGAGTGGCCCTGGGCTCCCAGCCTCTCGTACGGCCTGCCCGTGGTTTTTCAGCGCGGGAGTGAGTGCGGTCAGCAGACCCCTGCACCTGCCCAGAGGCTGAGCTGGGCTCCTCTGTCCTCCTCCAACTCCTGTCCCTTGGGGGGATGGGCCTGACAGGGGGGAGAACCCACCTTCCCCCCCCCCCCAGCTCATCTGCCCTGCCTCCTGTGGTGACTGAGAAGGGGCCCAGGAGGCCATTCCCGGGTCCACCGCTAAAGGGTCACAGCTGATGTGCTGCTCCCCCGACCCCGGGGTCTTGGCTCTTAGAAGAGCGAGTGAGGGCTCAGCCCAGCGGGCAGAGGCTGCGGGGAGATATTATGATTCCTGCCTCCCCACCAGTGTCCTGCCGGGTGCTGAGGGGCAGCACCTAGGGGTGGCCTGGGGCTGGACTCAACCTGGAAGGTCAGGTGGTTGCCAGAGGGCCGGGAGTCCCCGGGGTCTGACCTGACTCCCACTTGCGCTGGTGGCCCGGGCCCCCGCCCTGCCCACGTGCACCATGGAAATGAGAACCCCCCACGGCTCTAGTTAACGATGTGCAGCTGCTCTGCCGCGTCCGGCAGCACTGTGTTATGGTGGGGCTCCAGGGGTAGCTAGCGAGCCTCTGACTTGGAGGGCAGAGAGGGCCTGTTGTGATGTCCAGAGGGCCCTGGGGGCTGCTGCCCTGGACGCTGGAAACTGGGAGCCTCGGTGCGTGAGGGTAACTGCAGCCAGAACTCACCTGGGTGTGGGAATGGGGGCAGGAAAGGGGAAGGAGCCCCGGAAGACAAATGTTGGTGCCCCAGAAGGCTGCAGACCGCCAGGGACCCTCCCGGTTTACCGGGTGTGACCCCTGCTCTACCACTGCCAGGCGTTTGGGACAGGGGTCTCTGTGGCCCCAGAATCCTGGTGACGCTGGGCAGAGGGCAGCTGGGGGCTCAGAGGGATCCTGCCCTCCCCTGCTGACACCCCCTCGCAGGCTCTGATCCGACCTGAGCTGCTTGGCCCCAGGGAGGCCACAGATGAGGGCCTCTTCTTAAGTCTCCTGGTCACTTCCCCCGAGCCCAGCAGCCTGAGGGTCTGGAAGGGGGTCTTTGAGGGGGAGCTAGGTGTTCTGGACCCAGAGGAAGGCTGAGCAGCCAGCTTTGGCAAAGTCTGTGTGGGGGGAGCTGGGAGGGCTTCCACGGCCCCCGTGGGATCGGGGGTGATGTGAGTGCCTGCCCCTGACATCGGCAGTGGTGAACCTCCCCAACGCCCTGGAGGTGCTTGCTTTGGAGTGGACCGCGCAGCCCAGCAGCAGCGGTGGGCGCAGCGGCGGGGCTGTACTGCGCGGCCAGGCGCGTGGGGGGCGGCGGGGCGGGCGGGGGGCCGGGGGCGGCGGGGTGGGCAGGGGCTGTGCTCGCCGGGGGCCGCTCTGCGCGGCGAGCGCGGGCGCAGGCTGAGCGGGCGCTGGCGTGTTCCCGCAGGCAGCCCGGCGCCGGGGACGGCGGCCGCGGGGACGGCGCGCTCCTGGACACCGCCAGCCTCAAGATGAGCGACCTGGACGCAGAGCTGGTGCCCCTGCCACCGCGGTACCGCTTCCGGGACCTGCTGCTGGGCGACCAGTCCTTCCAGAATGACGACAGGTAGGGCGGGGGTCGGCGCGCGGAGTTGTCCGCGGTGCTGAAGGCCGCCGCTGCGCCCGCGCTGCCCGGGGCCGGTGCCCTTCAACTTTCCCGGGTTTCCGGACCCGGAGAAGTTGGGGGGTGGGAAGCATTTTCCCGGGAGGAACCTGGGGGATGGGACGGGAGGCTCTGTGCTGGGGAGTCTCCGCAGAGACCAATCCCCGGGCCAGCCTCCCCGGCTCTGCCCACGGGCCCCCGGTCCCGCTGGCAGCTCTGCTGATTTTGGGCACGAGCCAGGGCCGGAAGCGCCACGTGGCAGAGCCCCGCAGGCTGGCTGAGGGCTGGCGTCCTCCAGACGCTGGCTATGGTCATTTATTATTAATTAAGGGATGGTGTCCTTCAAGCTCATGTTGTGGTCACTTACCAGGGATGACAACGTCCCCTCACCTCAGATTCTCCTGGGGGGCACAAAGCAAAATAAACTTGAGTCTTTCGGCAAAGGACCAGCAAAATGAGCCCTTGGTAATAATTCATGTGCTGAGGAGGCTGGCAGGAAGCTGGGAGAAATGTTGCTTTTCTCTGCCCTTTCCCCAAATAGCTGTCTCAGTAAACACCCAGCACTATAGCTCTGTCAGCCTCAGGAGAAGTGCTTTTATGCGTGCAGGGACTCACGCTGGAGCCTGTGGGACTTCGGACCCGAACCACTTCCCTTGCAGTGTGTTGGGGGAGGGGCCCTGGTATCTGCGGGTCTCCTTCCCCACCCAGCCCTGAACTGGGCTCGTGAATCTGCAGTTGTGCCAACAGTGCAATTATTCAAGTTAGCACATAAAGTCCATGAGGTTAAAATTCGTCAGGGCACGGATCAGGCTCTCGGAATAATCCACTGCTGAAGCTGCAGCTGGGAAAGAAATCGTGCTTGTGAATGAGGCCAGTATATAAGGACTGTGTGTGAGGCTTGTGGAAAGTGAGTTTAAAATCCATTCTGCGTGCCGGAAACAATATCCTTCCAGACCTCCCATAGCATTCAGTTGCATTCTCCAGGTAGAATCAGGAGGAGAGATGGAACCCAAGGTCTTCATCCACATAGAACCAAGGGTGCAAGCCCAGCAGAGGGGCACTTTACGGCCGTGTAGTTTTATCTTGTTGGACTGAGTACCGTGGTAATAGGTAAACCCACCCGAAAACACACACCCAGGTGAAGAGTTCATTTAGCTACCTGGGTGGGCAGAGGCAGAGGAGGGCAGGGCTGGGCGCTTCTCTAAGCCAAACGTGAGCTCAGCACCTTCCTAAGTCAGCACCAGCCCCTCACTGCCTGCTCCGCTGGGACTTGATTAATTCTCGATAACAGCAGCCCCAGAGGTTCTTTCAGAGGCGGCAGGAAGCGGCATCTATCTCCCCGAGTGGGCCTGGGGCCTCCAAATGCTCCAGAAATGCCAGTGACTGCAACTGATGTAATTGCAGTGACACATGCCTCAGATTTTAGGAGTGGATGGCAGGTCCTTGCCGTCAGCCAAGGGTGGCGTGTGTCTGCCTGGAGGGAACTGTCCCTGTCTCCTGGGAAATGGGAAGCTGGCACTGAATCCTCCACCGTGCTCTGGACCTTGTGGCTTGGGGTTTTTTTATTGTGGTGAAATATACAAAACCTAAAATATAAAGTGACATTTGGTACATACACATCATCACCACTATGTAGTTCCAGACCATTCCATCACCCCCGACGGAAACCTCGTACCCGTGAGCAGTCACTGCCCTGCAGCTCCTGGCAACCCCCTGGTCTCTGTTTTCCTCAGCCTTGTTTTCAGGGGGAAAGTCTCCTGTGTGCTGGGCGCAGGGACTTTGTGCTTGTGTGCTGTGGTGTTCAGAGACGGGCTGTGTGTGTGTGTGTGCCCTCCAGAGGACAGGCCCCCTGGTCCCCGGGCAGGCATGGAGACCCTGCGCTGCACGTGCGGAGAGGTGGTAAGGATGTGTGTGTACGTCGGGTGAGGGAAGGGAGCAGGCACTGGGGCTGAGAGGCTGTGGGGCGGCCGGAGGGCCCGGGAGGCTGGAGGCCAAGGCGGCCAGCCTGCCCCACCAGCAGGGCCATGTGCCCTCAGCCAGTGCTGTGTGCCCCAGGGACGGTCCCACAGAGCCCAGGGCCAGGCCGGGGCCGGGGTCCTGGGGCTGCAGCAGGAAGGGCCGGTGGCCTGGGCGAATCGGCACTGCCGAGCGGGCGTCGTGGGTCCGGGGAGAAGAGCTGTGCTTTGCCCTCCCGCCGCATGCTCCTGGGTCCCTGCTGCCTGGGCTCCTTTCCAGCCCCGCTCACGCGCCCCGGGGCAGCCTCTGTGGGGTGAGCGGGGGCGCTGCTGCCCGACTCCTGGCAGGCTGTGGGTAGGCGGCCAGGGCTGTGGGCTTCCTGTTCTCCAGGGGAATAAAGCCACAGCCATGAGTCACCACAGCTTCACACGCCGTGGCCTTGGGGGGTGGGGGCGGGGCTCAGCCCACGTGAGCGAAGGAGACTGCTGGCCAGCCTCTGGCAGGGGGGACAGCCAGGGTCCTAGGGGACCCTCATCACTGCCTGTGGCCGGGTCTCGGGGCTCCTGGGGAGCCAGGGCTCTAGCCCTAGGCCTGGACCCTGCAAGGCCCGGGGCGCGGGGCTCCCTGCCCTGTCCCGGGTCAGCTCACTGCCCCTTCGCCCCAGGAGCCAAGGGGCAGCTCCAGGAGGCCCCTCCCCGTCCGCAGTGGACCCTCCACTGCGCCTGGTTCACCTGGTCCTGGGGGCTGGACCTGGGGCTCTGAGGGCCCCCTGCGGGGCTCGCGGGCTGCAGGCCTGGCCGGGCGGTGAGTCCCCGCGCCCGCTCTTCCTCCTGCAGAGGGCCGATGGTAGCCCAGCCTGGAAGAGGCGGCTGTGAGGAGAGCGGGACAGGGCTTCGCAGACGGGGCTTTGGTCGTTCTAAGTGTTGCTCCCTTTCCTGGTCTGTAACGTGGACACGAGGCTTCAGCCAGCCACCCACCCCCCACCCTCTCTGCACCGCCGTGCGGGGGCCACGGGCTGTCACACCACACGCTCGTCTCCCATGAGGGGCAGATCCAGCCAGAGGCTGGGGTGGGCAGAGCCACAGGTGAAGAGAAGGCCCGGCCAGGTGTTCTCCTGGCCTGCGTGCCGGGGACCAGCTGCTTTCCCCAGCTGCCTGTCCGGCCAGGACCCAGCCCACAGTGGGAGGTGACGTCAGGGTCCGTGCCCCCCTCGCCCCCAGGCATCTAGTGGAGGACGGGGTGGGGGGTGGGGAGGTGTGTGCGCCCCCCTGGGGGCTCCGGGGCAGCGCCGGCTGCAGGGAGGTGAGGAGGCCAGGCCTCCAGGGGTTAGAGCACTGCCCAGAAGGGCCCTGTTCAGTGTTTCCCTAAGCTCTTCCAGCAACAGCGGATGGAACCTGACCGTTCCTGTGGGACTGAGCTGCACTCGGTGTTGTTTCACCCAGCAAGCCGAGAAGTGGGGAGGCAGGCCTGCACTGCGGGGGGCTCCCTGAGGACAGACCCCGGCCCCGCCCTGCAGGAGCCACTGTTGGCAGCCACGGCCCCCAGGGCTGGACTCTCCGACCCCTGGGCTGGGCTCCGGGTGGGGCAGGCAGGGCTCAGAGAGGTGCCTTTGGAGCAGGCCCAGCCCCCGGGGTCCCCTGGGTTCCTCCTGTGCGGGGGCTGCGTTCAAGCCCCTGGTGTTACGCTTAAACTCCCAGGGCCTGCCTTCTGCTAAGCCGCAGTCAGGATGGGGCAAGGTGGGATCCCGGCCCCATCCTGGCCTTCTTGCCCCACCCTGGCCAGGGGCCTGTGTCCATCACAGACCTGAAGGCCTTGGAGGACACGGCCCACCTGGGAAATGGCGGTGGCCCAGGCTGGTGGGGCCCAGGCAGGTTGGGGGTCCCCTGCCACCTTCAGCTCCATGCAGAATAGGACTGGATGGTGCTGGGGTGCGGGGGGCATGTCGTCCAGCACCCCGGAGTTCGGGTCTAAAGCCAGACGCCTCACCTCCCCCCACAGCCCCTCCCCAGCCCAGAGCAGCCACCTGGGTGTTCAGACCCAAGGCCCGGGGGTACCTCAGGACCCCCTCCCTGCGTAAGTTGGTCACCCCTGGGGCGGCTGCTTCTGCCCCCTGGACAGCTGCCCGCCCTCACACCAGCCTCTCCAGTGGGCCCCCAACACTCCCAGCTCCGTCCGTCGCCCAGGCCTGAAATTCTTGTGCTCACCTCAGCTCCATCCCACCTGAGCTCAGGGTCCTTCACCTCCTCCCAGGACCCGCCCACGTCCTCCGCAGCTGCATGCCTTCTCCGGTCTGCCTCTGTCTCTGCAGTTTCTGACTTTAAACCATCGACGGAACAGTGGCGAGTGCGCTGGGTGCATGGACAGCGGGAGCTGGCCCGGACGCCGCCAGGCGGCTCTCTCAGTGTCCCTGTGTCTCTTGGGGACTCACTTTCCTCTGTCTGCATGATTGGGCCAAGGAAAGGCTCAGGTCCTGGCCGATTCTGTGTGCTGTGTCCCAAGGGGTAAGATTTATATCCATCTTTCTAGCACTTTCCGGGCCTGGGGCTCATTTGCCTGCCTTTCTGCCACACCACCGTAGGACTGGGGCCAGGTCTAATTCTGCTCCCCATTGTCACCTGGGGGACCCCCGCAGAGAGCAGGGGCCTCGGAGGCGGTCAGGGAGGTGGCCGGGGCTCCCAGGGGCAGGCCGCGCCTTCCTCCTACCCTGTGTCCCTCCCTCTGGGTGGGCGTGTGGGGGCTTGGGTCGCCCCCGGTCCTGGGAGGCCAGGAGCAGGCAGGATCGACAGCAAGCAGATGGAGGATAAAGGAATAAGAACAAACGGGACAGGGAGGGCGTGGGTGATGGAGGGGCGCACACACGTGTGAGCAGCAGTGTGGACACCAAGGCGGGTCGGCGGGGCTCCTGGACCTGAGTCTGCACTTGGAAGACAGCCACGCTCTCAGTGATCCGGGATACACCAGTCAAGGTGTTAGCAGTTCTGTGATGAGAAGGGGCCCTGGCTCCCCTTGCCCACATCCCGAGGATACTGGGGGAGACCCTGAGATGGCGAATTGGGCGCCCCCGGTAGCCGGGTCCCCATCCCGGCCCCTGGTGTTGCACATCTCACTGCATCTCTTTGCCTCTAAGCCTGCATCCCGGGGACTTGTGTGCCCGAATCAAAATTAAATTCCTCCCAATTAGTGCAAAGCAGAACACAGACATCCAGCGAGAGCGTGGCCAGCATCCCCCAGTGTCACGGAAACCGTGCTCGGTTCTGTGTCACAGTGCGGTTCCCTTCACTCCTGACATGCTTCCCACGATGTGCCTTTGCCGTTGAAAATTCTGTGCGTGTGTCATTCGGCTTCATCCACTTGGAGTGAAAATGGGAGGTGAGAGTGTCCAGGCTGTGTCTCACGCAGCTCGAGCTGTGCGACAAACACCCCAGCCTAGGGGCTTCACCAGCAGACACTTAATTCTCACAGTTCTGAGGCTGGAAGTCTGAGATCAGATACCAGCCAGGGGTGAAGGGGGGGTGGTTCCTGGTGGGACCTCTTCCTGGTGTACAGACTCCTTCTCACCGTGTCCTCACAGGAGACACAGAGACACAGAGAGCACGTGCTCTCATAAGGGCACTAATCCCATCTTGGGGCCCCACTCTCGGGACCTCATCTAACTTTAATCACCTCCCAAGGCCCCACCTTCAAACACCATCACACTGGGGGTTGGGGCTTCAATGTGAGTTTGGGGAGACACACACGTTCCATCCACAGCAGGCTTGGGGAAACAAGGTGGACACTACAAAAGAGATGGCCGGGGCTTCCCTGGTGGCGCAGTGGTTAAGAATCCGCCTGCCAAGGCAGAGGACATGGGTTCGAGCCTTGGTCCAGGAAGATCCCACGTGCCGCGGAGCAACTAAGCCCGTGCGCCACAGCTACTTAGCCTGCGCTCTAGAGCCCGTGAGCCACAGCTACTGAGCCCGCGTTCCACAACTACTGAAGCCTTTGCACCTAGAGCCAGTGCTCCGCAACAAGAGAAGCCACAGCAATGAGAAGCCCACACTCGCCGCAATTAAAGCCTGTGCACAGCAAAGACCTAACGCAGCCAAAACTAAAATTAATTAATTAAAAAAAAAAAAAGATGGCCAGTAACCTTTCACGGGGTTAAGCCCTGCCTTGATTTCAAATTCCTTACGCCCCGAGAACATCCCAGGATTCCTGGAGGGAGAGCCTACCCCTCTCCCCTCACCCACGGGGTGCAGGCACCTGGTGAGTAGAGGCAGATCCCGCAGGAAAAGGACCTGTTCAAGGTTGCATAGCTGATTGGGGGAACTTCAGGAGAGGGGGTCTGCAGGAAAGAACTGCAGACCCACTGCAGTGCTTTGAATAGTGTCCCCCAAATTCATGTCCACCTGGCACCTGGGAACGTGACTTTTATTTGGCAATAGGGTCTTTGCAGGTGTAATTAAGGTAAAGATCTTGAGATGGGATGATTTTGGATTTAGGGTGGGCCCTACATCCGCTGACTGGTATCCTTGTAAGAAGAGAAACACACAGGAGAAGCCTTGTGGAGATGGAGCAGAGACTGGGGTGACGTGGCCACAAGCCAGGGCCGCCCGAAGCTGGAAGAAGCAGGAAGGACCCTCCCCTGGAGCCTGTGGGGGAGCACAGATTTCGTGTGGCATCTATGGGGCATCTCCTGAGACTCGTGTCTGCACTGGGGGGGCAGGAGGAGAGGAGCCGTCTCCCCTGAGAAGTCGGGGAGCCCTGGGTGGTGCCCATGAGGTGATCAGAGAGCCTGGGGGGAGTGGGTGCGGGCTCCTGGCTCCGGGTCTGCAGCCAGGGTGGAGTCCAGGGAGGGGGCAGCACATACCTGGCTTGGGGAAGACATTTCCCTGGTGGCCCCAACCTGTCCTTCTCGGCTGGTTTGTTTGGTCCAGGAATATTGTGTTGCATCTGGTTATTAGGGTTCACTAACTCCTTTTAATCCAGAGTGGCTCCTATCAGATGTGGCCTCCCCAGGTCCCCCACCCTAATCTCCAAGCTGGTAAAGATGGTGAGATGTCACCCCCAGGATCTCCTTATTTGAAAGTAGGATCTTTAGAGGTCATTACATGAGCATGAGGTCATTAGGGTGGGCCCTAATCCAACATGACTAGTGACCTTTTTTTTTTTTTTTAACATTTATTTATTATTATTATTATTTTGTTTGGCTGCACCGGCTCTTAGTTGCAGCACGTGGGATCTTCGTTGCTATGTGCAGGATCTTTTAGTTGCAGCATGTGGGATCTAGTTCCCTGACCAGGGATCAAACCCGGACCCCCTGCATTGGGAATGCGGAGTCTTAGCCACTGGACCACCAGGGAAGTCCCTACTGGTGACCTTTTGAAAAAGGGAAATCTGGAGACAGACCTGGAATGATCCTTCCTCACGGCCTCACAAGGAGCCAGCCTTGCTGACACCTTGATCTTGGACTTCTGGCCTCCAGAACTGGGAGAGAACGAATTTCTGTTGTTCAAGCCATCCAGACTGTGGTACTTTGTTACGTCAGCCATAGGAAGCTCATACCCATGGCAATTTTGCGTTATAAAAGGTTACTAATCAATTGGCTGAGTTAATCACCAGGAGGTTGGGCCCTTTCTGGTCACAGGGGCCCTTTGAAAGCAAGAGTGTTTTCCCTGGCTGGAAGTGGAAGAAAAGATTTGGGGCACAGGAGAATCTGACCCACGATTGCCACCTTAAAGGTGGAGGGGCCCAGGGATGAGGGCAGCCTTTAGGGGCTGAGCAGCCAACAGCCAGCAGGAAAGGGGAACCTCAGTCCTACAGCCGCCAGGAGCTGAATCCAGCCAACTGGATGAGCCTGGAGGCGGATTTTCTCCAGGGGTCCAGGTGGAAACCCAGCCCTGCTGATGCTGATTTCAGATGCATGGGACCCTAAGCAAGACACCAAGCTAAGCTTCACCCGGTCTTCTAACCTCGGCACTGCGAGTATATGTTGCTTTAAGCTGTGAAGTTGGTGGCAATTTGTCACACAGCATAGGTAGCTGATACGCCAGGCCTCTGGTCCTGCAGAATGTTCTGCCGTCTGTGTGTCTGGTTGCCTCTTGGTGGGTGGTTCAGCTTGTTGCTCTGCCTCCAATATTCCTGTAAACTGGATGTTGGGTCTGAAGGTCTCGTGGATGGAACTCGAATGTTTCAGGCAAGAGAAGGTTTTAAGTGCCACCACGGTCCCCATGTTGCCCCATGTCCTGGTTGTCCCTCCGTTAGAGATGGCCAGAGGGACACGATGGCTTAATGACGACAGCCCAGCCCGTGCACTGGGCAGTTATGCAAGGTGATCCGTCATCATACGACCATGCGTTCCCCCTCCTTGGTGCAGCTAAGGGTGGCAACCCCACCGGACGTCCTCCCTGAGCCCCACGTTCTGTGGCGGCTTGGGCAACCTCCTTTCCTGTTCTCCTCCACCCTCCTTGAGTATAAGCCACATTCTTCTTTAACTGATGGTTTTCCTACATCAATGGGAGCTAGTTGTACACCCCGAAACATAATTCCTGCTGAGAAAGCAGGAAAACACTCTCATTCCTTTCCATTTAATTACCAGTTTTCAAAGTGTATTATAGCAGCCTCAAAGGATGACAGCTGAAGGTGTTTTTTCTGGACTACTCTTTCTGGGTTTCATGTATTGACCAATGGCGTTACATAGGTTCACCATGTGTGATGGACTGAGCAGTGTGCCCCTCCCAAAGATGTACATGTCCTAATGCCTGTGACCTGCAAGTGTCTTAGGTGACGAGAGGGGCTTTGCAGATGTGTTGAAGTTAAGGATCTTGAGATGGGGAGACAGTCCTGGATCATCTGGGTGGACACCATGGGATCACAGGGCTTTTTGAAGAGGGAGGGGGGAGGGCCAGAGTCAGTTTCTGTTTCTGAGTCTTTCTGTTTTGTTATGTTCATTCATTTGTTTTATTTTTAGAGTCTACATATAAGTGATAACACAGTATTTGCCTTTCACTTTCTGAATTATTTCACTAAACATAATACCCTCCAGGTCCATCCACGTTGCTGCAAATGGCAAAATTTCATTCTCTTTTTTTTTAGGGCTGACTAGTATTCCATTGTATTTATACATACGTCTTCTTTGTCTATTCATTTGTTGATGGACACTTAGGTTGCTTCCATGTCGTGGCAATTGTAAGTAATGCTGCTATGAGCATTGGGGTGCATGTATCTTTTTGAATTAGTGTTTTCAAGGATTTGGGGGATATATACCCAGGAGAGTGGGATTGTTGGATCATATGGTAGTTCTATTTTCACCTTCTTGAGGAAGCTCCATACTGTTTTCCACAGTGGCTGCACCAATTTACATTCCCAACAACAGTGTTCTAGGGCTCCCTTTTATCCACATCCTCGCCAACATTTGTTATTTGTGGTCTTTTTGATGTTAGCCATTCTGATAGGTGTGAGATGATACCTCATTGTGGTTTTGACTTGCATTTCTCTGATGATTGGTGATGTTGAGCTTTTCATGTACCTGCTGGCCATCTGTATGCCTTCTTTGGAAAAATGTCTGTTCAGGTCTTCTGCCCATTTTTTAATCCAGTTGTTTGTTTTTTTGTTATTGAGTTGTATGAGCTCTTTATGTACTTTGAGTATTAACTCCTTGTTGGTCATATCATTTGCAAATATTTTCTCCCATTTGGTAGGTTGTCTTTTCGTTTTGTTGATGGTTTCCTTTGCTGTGCAAAAGCTTTTAGTTTAATTAGGTCTCATTTGTTTACTTTTGTTTCTGTTTACTTTGCCTTGGGAGACAAATCCAAAAATATATTGCTGCGATTTATGTCAGAGAGTGTTCTGCCTTTGTTTTCTTCTAGGTTTTATGTTTTCAGGGCTTACATTTAGGTCTTTAATCCATTTTGAGGTTTTTTTTTTTATGTGATGTTAGAGAGCATTCTAATTTCATTCTTTTACATGTAGCTGTCCAGTTTTCCCAGCACCACTGGGAAAGAGACTGTCTTTTCTGCATTGTATATTCTTGCCTCCTCTGTCACAGATTGACCGACCATAAGTGTGTGGGTTTATTTCTGGGCTCTCTATTCTGTTCTATTGATCTATATTTCTGTTTTTGTGCCAGTACCATACTGTTGTGATTACAATAGCTTTGTAGTATAGTCTGAAGTCAGGAAGCATGATACCTCCAGCTCTGTTCTTCTTTCTCAGATTGCTTTGGCCAGTCGGGAGCTTTTGAAAAATGCCATTGGTGAAAAATGCCATTGGTGAAAAATGCCATTGGTATTTTGACAGGGATTGCATTGAATCTGTAGATTGCTTTGAGTAGTATGGTCATTTAAACTATTAATTTTTCCAATCCATGAGCATGGTATATCTTTCCCTCTGTGTCATCTTCAGTTCCTTTCATCAGTGTCTTACAGTTTTCTTACAGATCTTTTATTTCCTTAGTTAGATTTATTCCTAGGTATTTTTTTTTGATGTGATGGTAAATAGGATTTTTTTAAACTTCTCTTTCTGATAGTTTGTTGTTAGTGTATAGAAGTACAACACATTTCTGTATATTAATTTTGTATCCTGCAATGTTACCAAATTCATTGGTGAGCTCTAGCAGTTTTCTGGTGGCATCTTTAGGATTTTCTTTGTATAGTATCATGTCATCTGCAAACAGTGACAGTTTTACTTCTTCCTTTCCAATTTGGATTTTTTTTTCTTGTCTGAGTGCTGTGGCTAGAACTCCCAATATTGTGTTTAATAGCAGTGGCAGGAATGGACATCCTTGGGGCTTCCCTGGTGGCGCAGTGGTTGAGAATCTGCCTGCCAATGCAGGGGACATGGGTTCGAGCCCTGGTCTGGGAAGATCCCACATGCCGCGGAGCGGCTGGGCCCGTGAGCCACAATTACTGAGCCTGCGCGTCTGGAGCCTGTGCTCCGCAACGAGAGAGGCCGCGATGGTGAGAGGCCCGCGCACCGCGATGAAGAGTGGTCCCCACTTGCCGCAACTAGAGAAAGCCCTCGCACAGAAACGAAGACTCAACACAGTCATAAATAAATAAATAAATAAATAAATAAATAAATAAATAAAAGACCGTGAATTTCTAAAAAAAAAAAAAGAATGGACATCCTTGTCTTTTTCCTGATCTTAGAGGAAATGCTTTCAGCTTTTCACCATTAACTATGTTGTTAATTGTGGACTTGTCATATGTGGCCTTTATTATGTTGAGGTTTGTTTCCTGTATACCCACTTTGTTGAGAGTTTTCAACATAAAAATATGTTGAATTTTGTCAAAAGCTTTTCTTGCATCTGTTGAGATGATCATATGATTAGTATTCTTCAATTTGTTAATGTGGTGTATCACATTGATTGATTTGTGGATATTGGACCACCCTTGCATCCCTGGGATGAATCCCACTTGATCATGGTGTATGATCTTTTTAATGTATTATTAAATTCAGTTTGGTAATATTTTGCTGAGTATTTTTGCATCTTTGTTCATCAGTGATATTAACCTGTAATTTTCTTTTTTTGTGATATCTTTGTCTTGTTTTGGTTTCAGGGTGATGCTGGCCTCATAGAATGAGTTTGGAAACATTCCTTCCTCTGCAATTTTCTAGAATAGTTTGAGAAGGGTAGGTGTTAACTCGTCTCTAGTGGTTTGGTAGAAGTCACCCGTGAAGCTATCTGGTCCTGGACTTTTGTTTGTGGGAGATTTTTACTACTGATTCAATTTCATTACTGGTAATTGGTCTGTTCCTATTTTCTATTTCTTCCTGGTTCAGTCTTGGGAGACTGTGCATTTCTAGGAATTTGTCCATTTCTTCTAGGTTGTCCATTTTATTGGCATATAATTGTTTGTAGTAATCACTTATGACCCTTTGTGTTTCTGTGGTATCAGCTGTAACTTCTTTTTCATTTCTAATTTTATTGATTTGGACCCTCTCTCTTTTTTTCTTGGTGAACCTGGCTAAAGGTTATCTATCTTCTTTACCTTTTCAAAGAACCAGCTCTCTGTTTCAGTGATCTTTTCTATTGATTTTTTTAGTCTCTACTTCATTTATTTCTGCTTTGATTTTTATGATTTCTTTCCTTCCGTTAGCTTTGGGTTTTCTTTGTTCTTCTTTTTCTGGTTCCTTTAGGTGTAAAGTTTGGTTGTTTATTTGAGATTTTTCTTATTTCCTGACATAGGCTTGTATCACTATCACTATAAACTTCCCTCTTAGAACTGCTTTTGTTGCATCCCACAGATTTTGGATCATTGTGTTTCCATTTTCATTTGTCTCCAGGTATGTTTTTATTTTCTTCTTTAATTTCTTCAATGATCCATTCGTTGTTCAGTAGCATATTGTTTAGCCTCCACGTGTTTGTGGTTTTTGCAGTTTTTTTCCTAGTTTCATAGTGTTGTGGTTGGAAAAGATGTTTGATATGATTTCAATTTTCTTAAATTCACTGAGACTTGTTCTGCGGCCTAGCATGTGATCTATCCTGGAGAATGTTCCATATGCACTTGAAAAGAATGTGTATTCTGCTGCTTTGGGATGAGACATTCTATATATATATATATATATATATATATATATATATATATATATATATATATTAAGTCCATCTGGTCTAATGTGTCATTTAAGACCAGTGTTTCCTTATTGATTTTCTGTCTGGATTGTCTGATCCATTGATGTCAGTGGGGTGTTAAAGTCCCCTATTGTTATTGTGTTACTGTCAATTTCTCCCTTTATGTCTATTAATATTTGTTTTATGTGTTTAGGGGCTCCTTTGTTGAGTGCACATGTATTTATAATTGTTATATATTCTTCTTGTATTGATCCCTTGATCATTATGTAATGTCCTTCTTTGCTTCTTGTTGCAGTCTTTGTCTTTAAGTACAGTACGCATATGCTTAATGTGCAACCATCACCACCATCCACCTCTTTCATCTTCCCAAACCAAAACTCTGTCCCCATTAAACATTCGCTCCCCATCGCCTCCCCCAGCCCCCGAAGCCAGCTTGCTCTACCCTCCACTTGATTTGCTTTGTCTGTCTTATCGCCTGAAGAACCCTTTCTCTATCCTTTAAGCCCAGCAGATTAATGGGATCAGTACCTGGGTGTGGCACACCCTGTACCTTATCTTCCTGGAACTCAGCGTGTAGTTCTTTCATCATTATATTTCTCAATACTTTCTGAATACGTTTTAAATACTTAAAACAGGTTGGGGCCTCTGTCCAGGGCACAAGCAATTCTTTGGGTGAGTGTTCCCACAGCTCTCAGCTCCTGGATACTCTGCTGTGCATCTGCTTCTGTGCCAACGGGGCCATCCCTCTGTCAGTAACTCCATTTTCAGTCATACCTTCTCTGGATTGGGTTCATTAGTGATCCCGTGTGATTTAGTCATTAGTGATCCCGTGTGATTTAGTATTTGGGCTCTCGGTTTGTCTCCAAAATTCTGTGATCTCCCTTTTTTCCCTCACTCTGTTGAGATACCGACGTAGCTCATTTTTGAGCTTGTCCCTGTCCAGTGGGTTTAGGGCTTGAAGCCTTTTTAGGGAATTCCTTCTGCTCCAGGTCATGTTTTATTGTTGGCTGGGTTCTTTGTCTTACGAAGTCCATCCTCTCTTTATCCCCCTTTTTTTCTTCTCTCTCTCCCTTCCTTCCTTCTTTTTAAAAAAATTGGTTATTTGAATTGTGGTAAAATATACCAAAAATGTACCATCTTAACCACTTTAAGCGCACAGCTCAGTGGCTTTAAGCACATTCACGCTGTTGTGTAACCATCACCACATCCATCTCCAGATCTTTCCCATCTTCCCAAACTGAAGCTCTGTCCCCATTAAGTGCTAACTCCGTCTCCCAGCTCCTGGCCCCCACCATCTCCTTTCTGTCTCTATGGATTTGACTATTCTAGGTCCCTCAGATAAATGGATCCTACAGGATTTGTCCTTTTGCGATGGGCTTATTTCTTTTATTTTTTTAATTTAATGTAATTTTTTAATTTATTTATTTGGTTGCACCAGGTCTTAGTGGTGGTAGGTGGGCTCCTTAGTTGTGGCTCACAGGCTCCTTAGTTGTGGCACATGGGCTCCTTAGTTGCAGCCAGTGGGCTCCTTAGCTGCAGCTCGTGGGCTCCTTAATTGCAGCACATGGACTCCTTAGTTGCGGCTCGTGGGCTCCTTAGTTGTAGCATGCAAACTCTTAGTTGTGGCATGCAAGTGGAATCTAGTTCCCTGACCAGGGATCGAACCTGGGCCCCCTGCATTGGGAGCGCGGAGTCTTAACCAATCTGCCACCAGGGAAGTCCCACAACTGGCTTATTTCACTCAGCACAATATCTTCAAAATTCATCCATGTTGTAGCCTGTGTCAGAATTACCTTCCTTTTTTTTTTTAAATTTATTTATTTTATTTTTAGCTGTGTTGGGTCTTCGTTTCTGTGCGAGGGCTATCTCTAGTTGCAGCGAGCGGGGGCCACTCTTCATCGCGGTGCGTGGGCTTCTCACTGTCATGGCCTCTCCCGTTGCAGAGCACAGGCTCCAAACACGCAGGCTCAGTAGTTGTGGCTCACGGGCTTAGTTGCTCCGTGGCATGTGGGATCTTCCCAGACCAGGGCTCGAACTTGTGTCCCCTGCATTGGCAGGCAGATTCTCAACCACTGCGGCACCAGGGAAGCCCAGGATTACCTTCCTTTTTAAGGCTGGATAATATTCCACTGCATGCACTATGGTTGTCTTGTGTACTTTGAGAACGTCCAACACAGGTCTGGGAAGACCCCGCCATCTGCTCCTCTGTCTGCCCCATCTCAGGTGACACCACCTACCCCTTTCCTCACCCCCGATTGAATCCCCCGCCATCCAGTCCTCCAGGAAGCCTGGCTAGTTCCACCCTCAAACACACCTTGGCTTCCACCTGGCTCCCCATCCTCCCACCTACCACCCCTGCCCCACCCCCACCCAGCCAGCAGTGCCCCCACACAGAATGACACAGGGCTGCCTTGTGGCAGGAATGAAGCCCTTTGGAAGAAGGTGCAAGTGCTTGAGCAAAAGGAGCAGTCAGCCTTTCTGCCTGTCCTACCCCACCACACGCAGCCATGGCGTCTGAGTCTGTCTGAGCCCCGTGAGAGCGAGCAGTGCTGGGACTCCTCAGGGCCTGGGGGCTGCTCTGCCTGCCTCGCCTCACGGGAGAGCATCCAGCCTGCCCGCTGGACACTCCCCACAGCGCCCTGGGGATGCAGAGCCGTGGGGCACTGGTCCACGCAGGAGGGGTGTCTCTCCTCCCCACACAGGAAAATACCACTAGACTTTGGATGATAAGAGTGGACCATTGTTTTCAAAATAAATGAAACCTTACCTAAATGATGCAGCAGCCGGTTGAAAGGCCTCCCCCAGCCCACTCCCAGACGTAACCACCACACATTAGCCTGTATTTGTCGTTAGATCCCGCCGCACAAAATGTTGGACATCCTGCCCTTGTCACCTGATCTGACCCTGGACCTCAGACACCATCGGGACCTGCCAACCCACTGCATTCTCAAAACCCAGAACGGGAAAGACACAGCACTCAGGGTGGATGGGCTAGACACGCTGAGCCTTCCCCGTGGGTGGACGTGAGGCGTTTGCCATGCTGTGCCCTTGCAGATGGCGCTCCCACGAGCATTCTGAGATGGGCTGCCACTCGCTGCCTTTGCTCAAGGAAATCAAGTGCTGGTCTCTTTGTGGACCCTAGAGTCCCAAGGAGCCCCTCTCACAGCTTCCTGGGGTGCACAGGTGAACGTCCCTGATGGTCTATTGTGTGTGTGTTACCGACCAGGGTTCTTGGCCTCCTTAATCAATAGAAATTGATCAGAGGCCACATCAGAAATTCAGGCAAGACTTTATTGGGGGCCCTGCTGCTGCAGTGGGGAGCATGAACAAGTAATAGGTTCCCTTGCTCACTCGCTGAGGGGTGGGGGCAGCTGGTTCCTTCTATGGGGTGAGGGTAGGGGTGTGTCCAGGGGTCGGGCCGGAGGGGTGGCTTAGAAGGTCTGCCCACCCCTTGGTGGTGTGTGCAAGGGTCTCACGCAGGACCCTGCTTTTGCTCCCGGCTCCTCAGAAGTGGCAGTTGGGTTGTTTTGGTCTCTTTGTATCTTGTTGTCCAGAATTTGCCCCAACTGCGCATGCTCGCAGTTATTTTTAGTCCCTTATAGTTTCTTTGTATTTCGTTGCTCGAAGAGATGTTTGTTTTGGTGCAAGCACTGCAGCAAAGGGTCCCAGGTCCCAGCCTGTCTCGCGTGGACACACATGCAGAGGGGCCTCAGCGTGGCCCCGCGGATGGCGCTGCCCGTGCCCGCGTGCCCGCGGTGCTGCTGGCTTTGTTTTACAGTCATCACCATGCGTCTCACTCACCAGCAGGCCCGAGGCACTTCCAGCCCTCACTCTTTTGCAGCCGCTCCATGCCTCTCCCTCCGCGGGAAGAGTAGGGAATGGCTGACAGAGGCTTGCCCCCCCCTCTGCCCAGGGCGGGCAGGGGCCTCCCAGTGCTTGGCCGGTACAAACACCTCGGCAGATACGGGATGGGACGTAGAAGGCGGTCGGGGGAAATGCTCGTATGAGTGTTTGCTGAGACCGCCGAATGGCTTTACACGGCTTTATCCTGACAAGGCAATGTCTGGAGAGGGCCCAGGCCAGGGGCTGGGTGTACTGAGGCCCACCTTCCTCTTGCAGACCTCTGTAAGCACCGGGCCCTGGTGGTTTGCTGGGTCACAGGTGTGGTGAGAAATAGAGGTAGGCAGGCTGGCCAAGCTGGAGGCTCCGGTCTGGCGTCAGGGTTTGGACGCGTCGGCAGGGCCTGGAGCCCCCCGGCAGCCTGGACAGGTGTCGTCTGAGCCCCCCTGCACCCAGCTGGGCTCCAGGGTTGCCAACCCACAGCCTTGGTCCTCCCAGTGCCAACACCTGACGGCCATTACCTAGGCGGGTCACCTGTCCTTCCCAGCCTCAGGCCTCCCTCGTCTGTGAAAATGGAAGGAATTGGGCAGAAAAGCCACACAACGTGGCAACAGGGAGCAGAGGCTCCATCAGCTGGTCCCGGGGTGGGGGGAGACCTCGCGCCACTGCTTCCTGTCTGGCCTCCTGGGGAAGCCACTTCCCCCGCTCAGCGCCTTGGTTTCCCCACTTTGCAAACGGACAGAAATCTGCACACTTCCTCAAGCTGTCTGTATTCAGTGAGAGGATCCGAGCTCGCCCAGCAGGGCGTCGGGCGCAGACTGGGCTCCAGGAAGTAGCTGCCTCATCCACGGCTGGGATCTCAGGCCTGGCATGGAGCTGAGCCTGGCATGCGGGCACCGGTAAATGAGTACCCCGTGGACTCCCCGAAAGCTTTGGGGGGAAGGAAGTGGGGGAAGGGGTGGCCCCTGAGTGCCTGCGGTTGGGAGGACAGACAGCGATGTCCCCACCTGACCGAGGGGCTGGACCCACCCAACCTGGGCAGCAGGGGTAGGGGCTGGCAGGTGCGCGTGGCTCTGGGCTGGCCAACTGGAGCCCCACCCGCGTCCCCAGAACCCACAGGCCGGCTGAGGCTCCCCTCGCCAGCAGCCCCCGCCTGCGGAGATGACCGGCCAAGAGCCACCGGCTGTCACCGCGCTACTATTCCTCCTCTCCTCCCAGCGCCGTGACCGGCAGCATGACTATTACTACTACTTCCGTTGTAAGGCAGCCCCTCGAAGCCTGGGGCGCCAAGACCCTCCTCCCACGTGGGGCGTCCTCTGCGCACCCGGCCTCCGGGGTGGGGAGGCGGCCGAGCCTGGGCGCCCCCGGGCCGCGGCGGGAGGGAGCCCGGCCGCCCCCAGTTTCCCAGCCCCCCTCGGCCGTTCCACTGCGGCGGCGGCGCGGGGAACGCGGGGCGGCGCGCGGAGATGGTAGCGCCCGCTCCTCTGCCGCCACCCGCCTACCGCCGCCCGCCGCCGCCGCCGTGCGCTCCGGCAGGATGGCGCGGGCCAAGCTGCCGCGCTCGCCGTCCGAGGGCAAGGCGGGCCCGGGGGGCGCCCCGGCCGGCGCCTCGGCACCCGAGGAGCCGCACGGGCTCAGCCCGCTGCTGCCGACCCGCGGCGGGGGCTCCGTAGGCAGCGACGTGGGCCAGAGGTAGGGGCGGGGGCGCGGGGCGCCGCCGGGAGGGGCTTTGCATCTCTGCGCTCGCATCCCGCACGGGCTCCGCTCGGCTCGGCTGCACCTGCCGCGCTGCCTGCAGCCCCGGGAAGGGAGGGACGGCCGAGGTCTCCCTCGGGACCCCCAGCCAAGCGCCCCAATCGCTCAGTGTGTCTCCAGCCCGCCTCGGGGAGCCTGTGGGACCCCTGCTCCCTCCTGCTCTGAGAGGCTGAGCACAGAGGGCCTGCAGATACGACCGGAGGGGAGAAAGGCAGTGGGGACCTGGGCGCTGTGCCAGGTGCCTTGGTGACCACTGCCCTAGCCCTGTCCCACTGGAGGCCACACTCCTGTTGGTTCCAGCAGCCACCTGGGGGGATGCAGGGCCAGCATCTGTGCCCCGCTTCAGAGGTGAGCAGCGTGAGGCCCAGGGAGGCTGCATAGCGGATGGGAGCTGGGTGTATCAGGGCTCAGGCTCCCTGGGGCTGGTGCCTGGAGCCAGTGGCAGCTGAGGTGCAGGAGGCTGGTTCCCCAGCCAGGCAGGGGCAGTGCCAACCCCTGTCCGGCCCCTCCTTGAGCACCGGCGCAGCACGACACCCTTATTTCACAGATGAGGACATTGAGGCTCAGTCTGCAGGGCTAATGCTTAGCCATCCCCTGCCCTGTGCCAGGAGCCCTTCTAGATGTTGCGGGGGAAACCGAGATGAATCAGACCCATTGGTGTGGGCACATGTGTGGGCATGGAAACCTGTGCCTGGTAGAGGGAGGTGCAGGCTGGGCCGGGGCAAGGAGAGCGGGGCTTCCTGGGGCACTGGCCCTTCGGGGGGGAGCACGGGGAGATGGGCAGGGGCTTCCAGGCAGAGGGAACAGCCAGGGCCAAAGCCTGGGGCGGTGGGGGCAGGCGCTGTGCTGTGTCAGGGTTGGGGCGAGGGGTTGGCAGAGACTCAGACTGGCAGATGGCAGACCAAGGGTGCCTGGGGAGCCTCCCCACCCCCTCCTGCTGGCCACATGCCCTCTGGGCCCCTCCCTACCCTCAAACCCCATTTCCTGCTCCTTGACACGCCCCTGGGGGCCGCTGCCCAGCGGTCACTCCCATTTGCCGGAGGAGACTGCTAAGGCTGGAGATTAAGTGCCTCTAACAGGCACGCCTGGTGGACTCAAGCAGCTGATGGGCAGCCCCTGGGCAGGAGGGAGGCAAGTGCCGGCCAAGGCCCTGGAGACCAGATTCCTCTCTTCTCCATCCTCTTCCTGGAGGCAGTGGGGGGCAGTAGATCCAGAGGCAGGCTGGCCCCTGCAAATGATTGGCTCCCCACTGTCCCTGTTCGTGCAGGGACAGAGGCATGGCAGGTCCTGTCCAGGCTGCATCTGAACCCACAGTGCAGCATGGGAGGTGCGGTGGCAGGGACACCTCCTCCAGGGAGCCTTCCTCCCATACCCACCCCTGCCGCCCCCAGTCCTGTGCTGATGACCCTTCACGTGAGCAGCCTCACTCAGTCCCCCTGCAGCCCCTGAGGTGCAGGGTCCTCATCAGCCTCCTTCTGCAGAGTAAAGGGCGTGTCTGCAGCTGCAGAGCCGGCCCAGCAGCACCAAGGGCTGGTGCCTGCAGCTTCCTCTCCCCAAGCGTTAGATGCACACTCTGGAGTTTGCTCTGGACGGGAGCAGTAGGGAGCCATGGCAGGTTTCAGAGCAGAGGAGGACTTGCAGGCTTTGTTCCTTAGGAACACGAGTCTGATAGAGATTCCAGTAAGACCAGAGCAGGCAGGTGGGTGCCCTCTGCCGGAGGGAGCCTGTGGCCGTAGCTCCTGCAGCTGCCCGCATCCTGCACGCACCTTCTGGAGCCAGCCGGGGGCAGGGCTCGCTGGGCCACGAGGCCTCGGCCCTGCCCAGGGCGCCCCCCCCCACCTGCCCCTGAAGCACTGCACCCCCATCTCCTGGACGCTGTGGGGGGATAGTTAGAAACGTGACCTGGGGGAGGGGGTGATGAGGACCATCGCTTGAGAGCTTTGGAGCTAAAGAGCCAGTGAGGGAGAGGCTGGCCATGTAATGAGCTCTCCCGGAGGGTCACGGCTGGGCTAGGGCCCCTTCATGCCCCCAGCAACCCTGGGGCTGAGCGGCCTTGCCCCCATGGGTGCTGCCGTGTAGCCTCACATCTGCTGGGGGCCCCAGCGCAACCCCCCACCTCCTGCTGAGTCTTCAGGAGCCCAGCCTCAGGTCAGGGCCAGGGAAGGCCAAGCTGGCCTGCATGGACTGGGGCCCGAGTTCAGGGGCCCCACTGGTGGCAGGGAGGATGCATTCAGCCCTGGATGTGTGCTGCCCCCTGGCCTTTGAGAGACGAGTCCTTGGGCCCCAACAGCTGTGTGTGGGAGGAGGGGCCCCAGGAGCCAGAATGGGGTGAGGGTGCCAAGGCCCAGAGCTGTCACCCAGGGGCCAGCAGGAGAGCAGGGCAGGGCAGGGCAGTGTGCTGGCTTTGGGGGACACCCCTGCAGAGCCCCAGGCTGGTGGGGACAGAACCACTGGAAGGTGTAGGCAGGAGGTTTCCAGGCACAGCTCAGGTCCCAGCTAGGTGCCAGGTGTGCTGACCTGGAAGGAAGAGGGATGCAGAGGGGTGGGACAGCTGGGGCAGGTGAGGCTGGAGAGGAAGGGCCTGCTTACTCAACAGCCCCCGCCCCCGTGGGTTTGGGTTGTGTCCCAAGCGAGGGGCTCACTGGTGGATTGCTGGAGGGGACATGGGGGTGGCCGGGAAGGCATGGCGGGGGCCCTGGTGAGAAGGAACGGGCTGCAGAAGGATCTAGGAGGTAGAATTCTGGGGTCAGAGTTGTGGGGAGTCATGGCAGGGAATGGGGAGTGCTCCGTGGACGGCTGAGTTTGGGGTACCTAGAGGCACGACCACCACGGGGAGAAGTCCGGGAGGCAGAGCCCAGGCCGGGGAGTGGGGACCCTTGTGTGGGTGTGGCTTTGGATGGGGCCACACGGGCAAGGGGAGGAGCGGGAGGCCAGAGGCCAGGACGAGCTCTGAGGTCCCGCTGGAGGCCGCTCGCAGAGGTCAAGGGAACTCCAGGGCAGGAAGAGGGTCCCCGGGGGAGGGGAGGCGCAGGAGGACCTGGATGGAGGAGTGGGAGGCCGCCAGGAGGTGAGGCCTATAAGCTGGGCCAGGAGGCTCTCTTCGCCCTCCCCAGGGGTAGTTTCGGGGGGGGGGCTCACCAACCCTGGACCCTCACCCGGAGGGGACATCCAAGGAGGGGATCGCTCAGAGCTGGGCTGACGGGAAGGTTTGGGGAGAGAGGGGGAAGCTCCAGCGGTGGGGTCTTCGTGCAAAGGCTCACAGGTGGGGTGGGGCCTTGGGGCACGGGGTGCAGTCAGGGGTGGGGCCTGGGCGGGGCCAGTGCAGGTGCTGCAGGGCCTGGGCGGGGGTTGAAAGCACCCGGAGACCCGGGTGGCAGCTGCAGAGAGTGGCCGCTGGGGGGCGCCCGTACACCCAGGGCCCTGACTCAGGGCGGCCCCTCTGAGCCTGGCTGCCCACCAAGGACAGGAGGTGGGGGGGCGGCGGTCAGGCCCCGCCTCTGCGTGCAGAGCCCTGGGGACTTCTGTGGACTGCGGGGGGCCGGGGAGGGCAGGGAAGCAAGGGCTGCAGGGAACACTGGCTTGGCCAGCCCAGGACCAACTGTGCACTTTGCTCTGGGGGCTCGAGCCCGCCCTCCCCGCGTGCTCTGAGCCCAACGCGTGGCCGCTTCGTCCGTCTCCCCCTCGGGCAGCTCCAGCGCGGCCCTGCTCTCCTGCTGTTCTCCCCAGGACCCTCGGGCCTCCCCCGCCCCCGCCCCTCCTCCCCTGTAGATCTGCACCTTCATGTGCCCGCCCCCTCCAGGAACACGGCCACTCTCCCTCTCCCGTCCCCGTCCTCTCCAGTCGGCGCCCCTCACCCGCTCTCAGCAAGTTTCTGGTCCGCTGTGACGCTGTGACCGGCTCTGGCCCTGCCAGGTTCCTGCCACCCTGGGTGCAGCTGTCGCCTGACTCAGCAATGGGGGCAGCGCCCAGGCCAAAGGGAACCTGAGCTGGATAAACACGCAGAATCTGCCAGAACCTCCCAGCAACCCCAGGCCAAGTTAAGCCCAGGCTTCTCCTGCTCTCTGAAGCGCCCAGCCCCACGACGCCCGCCCAAGACCTCACCCGCCCGGGCACCAGGAGCTGTAGGCCGGGGGTCCCACCCAGGGGGCCCTGCACAGGCAGGCAGGCAGGCTGCTCCCCGCCTGTGGCCTTAGGAAGGCAGTGGTCTTCTCTGAACCTTGGTTTCCCCTTCTGGAAGATGTTTGCTTTAAGGATTGAAAGAGAGGCCCCGTGAAGCCCTCTGAGGAGAAGCAGGCCCCGGGTGGGTGCGTCACCAGCAAAGAGCAGACCCTCTGTGCCCCCCTCCCTACCCTGCCCCGACACAGGCCTCTTCCTCCCCGTCTCCCTCCCAGGTCGGCACAGGCCACGCCCACCTTGGTGTCATCTGGCTGTGGCCAGTCTGGGAGAGCCCTAGGCCAGGCCGCCCAAAGGGCAGCAGGTGTGTGTTGCTGGCCCAGTAGAGGGGTTGCCCCTGGGGGTCCCTGAAAGCACTGGCCTGTCTTGTCACCAGGAAGCTGAGGGGCAGGGCAGGGGGTGCCCAGGAGAGGTCGTCCAGCCAGTGGCCCTGTGTGGGGCCCGCCTCTTGCTGCCGTCAGCTTCCTGGGTGTCAAGGGGGGGCTCACAGTGCTGCCTCCTGGACACTGGGGTCACGCAGGGCCTGGGGCAGGCTTAGTGCCGAGCAGGGCGGTGAGGACTCGCCAGGCCTGCTGTCCTGCCGCTCGCTTGGCCACAGGCGGGTGCCCGTCCTGCCTGCGGTCTCCCAGGTCTGGTGGTCACGCCATCCCGCCTGGGTCGGGGCGGGGCGCATGTGCCGGCACTGCCACGTGCACCGGGCTGCTGCTTGGGCGCCGGGGGCGCCCGGCCCCGTCGGGAGTGTGCGCACGGGCACACCCCTGCTTCCCTTGGACCCTGCCCGGGTCCTCCCTGTGTGTCCCTGCCCACGCCTGGTCCAGGAGTCCAGGCCCTCTGTCTGTCCATCCGTCCACGTTGATGTGTCCACTCCATTCCGTCCCCAGGCTTCACGTGGAAGATTTCAGCCTGGACTCTTCTCTGTCTCAGTAAGTGCTTGGCTCACAGGTGGCCTCCCAGCCCCTGGCAGGCCCAGGGGGAGGGCGCCTCGGGGCGTGCCAGCCCAGGGGGGAGGGTCCGCTCCGGCCGCACCATCTGCCCCGCAGCCGGGTGAGAGCAGGGACACGGCCGGTGCTGCTGGGCCTTGGGTGGGGCTTCCTGGGGAGGAGCTTGGGAGTAGGAAATGGGGTGTCCGGAGGCGAATACCCCACAGGTGGTGACCACAGCCCTCGGGAGGGAACAGGGACCCCTGCCGTGGTGCCTACGTGGCGACAGGCGTACAGGTGACCACTGGTGACCATTCGGATCCCCAGGCGCCTGGCTCGGCTGCCTCACCGTGAGCCCTGCCAGGCTTTTCCTGGCCTCAGCTAGGATCTAGGTCAAGCAGAGGGTGCTTTGAGGTCGGGGTACCCAAGTGCCCTCACAGCAGCCCCGTTGGGGGCATTCCTGGGAAAGAGCCCCCCACCTGCTCACACCCACGGCGTCCAGTGCGGCCACCGACTGGGGCCTGGTGTTTAGTCTCGTTAATTAGCACCGTCGGCGTCGGCCTCCACCGCGCGCTCTGGGCTTCTCCGCGCCGCCCCCTGCAGCCCGAGGCTTTGCGCTGTTACGCCGCAGGCAGGAGCCTGGGAGCTGCCCTGGGCCTCAGTCCCCCAGCGGTGGCGCGGTGGGTAACAGGAGGGGGAAGGCACCTCCACCACCGTAGGGCTCTCCCAGCCCCACCAGGAACGGGTCTGAGACCGTGGGAGGATGTGGACGATTGCAGCTGCCTGAGGGGCCGAGGCTGGGGTCCTGCTGCCCCAGGATTGCACTGTCACGGGCAGAGCAAACGTCCCTGGGCCCTGGGAGGAGGGACCCAAGGAGGCTCACCGGGGCCCCTGACCGAGCCAAGGCGCCAGTACAAGGACGCTCTCGGACTGGGGAGGCCCAGGACGGCGCCGTCTGCTGGTTTGAGAGGTCACCCGGAGCCCTTGCTTTCCTCGGTGTGCCAGGCACCGGGAGGGCTGACTGGCAGAGGGGAGGCGCATGGCCGCGGGCTGACGTGGGACGGCGGGCGGCCTGTGCCCCGGCCTGTACCGTGGGAGGAGCTGCAGGAGAGCCTGTGCCCCCGATGCCCCCACAGGCGAGGCTGCAGCTGGGGCAGAGCAGCCCGTCTGCCTGAGGGCCCCACCTCCAAACCCAGAGCAGCCCGGCTCCTTGCCCGCCCACCCTGGGACCTACCACTGCCCGGGGAGCAGGGCGGGCCAGGTGTCTCTCCTTGTCCAGGCCCCTGGGCGGGTCACAGGCTCTGCCCATTCTCAGAATAGCCGGCCTCAGGGTTGGCAGTTGGGCCCGGGCCCTGCTCTTCCATCTTGCCCGGGGCTCCGTGGCCTCCTCCGTGGAGCTCCCGGGTACCGGCTGGAGAGCCACCGGCACGCAGCGGCAGAACAGGGAGAAGGCCGCCAGACCCCGGCCCCATGTGAGTGCAAGGCTGTCACAGCCGGGTGGGGGGGCCTCCCCACAGCCGTGCGCCTGGTGTCTCGTCACCCTCCCCCCGGGACCGGCCGCCTGGCCCTGCGTTTGCCGCTTCCCGGCACAGGCCATCTGTGCCAGAGCCGCCTGCCAGGAATCCCTGGAAGGCCACTCCCCCAGGCTGCCGGTCATCAGGGAGAGCTGTAGCCCCCTTCTTCTACCTGCCCTCACCTGGCAGGTCCGGTCCTGGTGTGGGGTGGGTAGAGTTCAAGCTGCTCTGCTGGCACGAGGGGGCCTCCTCTGGTCCACCCCAGCGTGGGCAAGACCCTGCACACCGGCAGCGGGCCTGGGCCCACTCGAACGCAAGCCGAGTGGGGATGGGGCAGAGCCGCCTGCTGGGACCTGACTCCTACGCCCCTGAAGCTCGGGAGACCCAGGCCCCATCGGGAGTCCAGAGGCCTGTCTCCTCTGACCACTCGGTGACCTGAGCCAGCGTCCAGCCCGGGTGGGCCTCAGTTTCCATGTGTGTAGGGACGGGGCTGGCGGGACCCTTCCGAGAGGCCCTGTGGCCGGGCTCGGGGAGATGGCTCTCGAGCTGCCCGGCCTGGATCCCTATCCTCGCCAGCCTGAGAGAGCTGCTCACTCTGTGAAGGACAGAAGGGAGCAGGGCTCAGGACTGTCCCGGGACAGGGTGTGGGCTTGGCCTGTCCAGTCCTTGGGGCTCGCGGCCTAGCCCCAGGGGGTACCCCAGGGACCGTCTGAGGCCGGGGCTCTCAGAAGCCTCGGGGCCCCGTGACCAGGCCTGCCCAGTGCTGTAGACCTTCCTGCGCACCGGGCGTCGTGCCAAAGGAGCGGGTGGGTGGATGTGAGCGGGTGCAGGCGAAGTGCACCCCTCGCCTGCCCTCGCCCAGGCTCTCGAGCTGTGTTTGCCGGGCCGTCGCCCTGTGAGCCCTTGGCCGGCTCCTGGCTCCTGGGCCCCCACCCAGCCCTCCCCTGCTCCCCAGAGCAGCTTCCTTGGGCCTGGTCACCGGCTCCACCATGGGGCCACCACAGGGCCTCAAGCCACAGCTGGTGGCCGGCAGCCACGTGCCACCGGCAGCCGTACACGTGGGTTTATGGCATGGGGCCGTCTCTTCTGGGTGATGGGAGTGATAGGTGTGGGCCAGAGTCAGACACAGGGCAAGTCCAGCCCCGATCGCGGGCACCGCCGAGCTGGTGGGTGCCAGGGCCCGAGCCACGGGCGTGGGCCGTCTCTCACTTCACCCTCTCTCTGAAAACCAACACTTACCTGGACTTTACGAGGGAGGACCTGAGGCCCAGAGAGGACCGTGTTAACTCGTGCACGGTCGCGGCAGCCCTGCCAGGCTCCCTCAGGATGCCCGCGGCAGGCGCCTCCTGTCACCGCGCGGGCCCCAGGTGAGGCGGCCGAGGCTCAGGCAGGCGGGGCTCTGCCAGGCCAGGCGGCCCGTGACCCCGGCGTGGCCGCGTCCCCCAGGAACTTGCGGAGCCAACAGCACGTCCTGCCGCTGCATTACACCCGTTGCACCCGCACTTCAGAGTAAATGGAAAGCTTGTAACTTACTTTCTCTGGTGGGAGAGGCGGGCAGACACAGCTCGTGAAAAATGAAAAGTGGAGGCGGCTCCGTGGATTTCCCCGGCACCCAGGCTCGACCTCCCGGGGCCGAGTCTCCGCCGGGCTCTGCCGTCCCCCACCCCTTCCTCTCCTCCCGCGTCGAGAGCGCCCGGGGCCCGGGGCGCCTGTCCAGATGGGTGTCCACAGCCGCCCGGGCAGGGGGCTGACGGGTTCCATGTCTGAGGCGTGACCAGTCCCGGTTGGCAGTCCTGACCCCTGGGCCTGGGCGGGGACTTCCGGGGGCAGCAGGCAGCAGCCGTGAGAGGCATGCGGGCCGGGGGTGCGGTGCACGGGGGGCAGGTCCCCGGGAGGCTGAGGAGGAAGGAGGGAGACTCGGCCACCAGCCACGCGCACCAGCCACGTGGGCCGAGCTGGGCCTTGCTGGCCAGATGAGGGCCAGGAGGGGGTAACCGAGTGGAGGGGCACAAGGGGTGGGGACCCCTCCTTGAGGCTTTGCTGTGCAGTGCAGGACGGTGGGGGAGTGGTCCCTCGGGACACGTGGGCATCGCCGAGGGGTGTCTGCCCCCTGACGTGGCCCAGGCCCAGCCCGGCTTGTCTGAGCCCCTCCTTCAGAATGAAGGCGTTTGACCAACTCCCCAAAGGGACCCTCGGGGATTCCCGCGACCCGACTCCAGGCAGCACCTGCAGAGGAGGCTGGGGTTCAGGTCCAGTGGGGTGTGCTGGGGTACAGTGTACAGTGGATGCGTTGGGGTACAGAAGGGTATACTGTTGTGTAGTGTACAGTGGGGTACACAGAGATATACTGGAGTACAGTGGGTGTACCGGGGTACAGCGTACACCGGGTGCGCTGGGGTACAGTGGTGTGCACAGGGATACACTGGGACACGACGGGGAGTGTGCTGGGCTGCTGTGTACAGTGGGTGTGCTGGCGTGCAGTGGGGTATGCAGAGATGTGCTGGAGTACAGGGGGCATGCTGGGGTGCAGTGGGGTATGCAGAGATGTGCTGTGCACAGTGGGTGTGCTGGCGCGCAGTGGGGTACGCAGAGATGTGCTGGAGTACAGCGGGCGTGCTGGGGTGCAGTGGGGTACGCAGAGATGTGCTGGAGTACAGCGGGCGTGCTGGGGTGCAGTGGGGTACGCAGAGAGGTGCTGGAGTACAGCGGGCGTGCTGGGGTGCAGTGGGGTACGCAGAGATGTGCTGGAGTACGGTGGGTGTGCTAGGGTGCCGTAGAGCGTGCTGGGGTGCAGTGGGTATATTGGGATGCTGTGTGCAGTGGGGTGTGTTGGGTACAGTGTGCAGCGGGGTGTCCTGGGGTGCAGTGGGGTGCACTGACCACTGGCTCTGGGCTTGGACCCCGCCGGTCTGCGGGAGGCCTGTCCTGCCGCCCCGGCTGACCGCCCTGCACCAGGACCTGAGAGTGGGGAAGGGCCCACACCACCAGCTCCTCCCCCTGGGCCCTTCTTGAGCCCTGTGACCAGTGGGGGCCGCTGTGGTCAGGCCAGGGCCCCCGACCTGGCGAAGGTCAGGGAGGTGCTGGGGCTCTGCCCAAGTCCCCTCCCGCGGGCCCATCGCCAGGGCAGGTCCAGACGGCTGCTGCCCACACATCAAGCCTGTGTCGCACACCATGCCCGGAACAGCCTTGGGGAGTGATGAATAGTTTCAACACTTCTTGGCGATGTTGGGGCAGCCAGCCGCGGGCAGAGCAGTGCCATTCAACTTTCAAGGTGACAGCGGCGTGAATTTCTGCATCGATAGGAGCTGGAGCCTGGTCAGAGGGGGAGGCGTTCACAGCCCTCCACCCTGGTGGACGACGACAGGGAGGTAGGGGTGGGGAGCAGGGACCTGGGCCAGCGTGCGCCTCACCTCTGCCTGTGGACCACTGTCCTGCATCCCATCTGCTCAACCGCCACCTCCTACATGCAGCCCTCCGAGATTCCTCTGGGTAGCACTACTCTGCCTTCAGGGTGCTCAGTC
This sequence comes from Balaenoptera acutorostrata, assembly GCF_949987535.1. Classification (NCBI taxonomy): domain Eukaryota; kingdom Metazoa; phylum Chordata; class Mammalia; order Artiodactyla; family Balaenopteridae; genus Balaenoptera; species Balaenoptera acutorostrata. Next base: position 123,913,541 of record NC_080069.1, read on the forward strand.
CCTCTGCCTCCTGTGTCACGGTCTTCACACAGAGCGTGGCTGAGCAGCTGCCTCACCTGGACAGTCTTAACGCACCCACAGGACATCCCTGAGGGTGGCGGGGCCGCCTCCACCTGACATCTGGGTGAGGTGAGGCACAGGGCATGGCATCTGGACCAGGCCTTTCCGGTCAAAAGCCCCGCCCCAAATCCCGGGCTCCTGGTGCCTCTGTCTGGTCAGGGGGTGAGGACTGGCCACAGTGATGCCCACAGGCTGCTTGTGGGGTCCTAAGACCTACCTGCCAATGGGGCAGATGCAGCCTGGAACGGAGGCCGTGTGGGAGATGCCAGGTGCCAACCCAGAGCAAGGCAGCCCAGCCCCGGGGCCCCCACCCCGCGAGGGAAGCAGTGCTAGACCTTTCCTGCCGCGGGAACCTGGCTACAGGGTCACTGTCGTCCTGCCTGCTGTCAACACTGGAGTTTCCATTATGGTGGAACATTGAGCCCTCGCCTGGCCAGCATGCCGGCCACAGCGGGCTCGCGGCCGAGGCGGGGGCAGCGGCCCATGGCCTCCAGGTCCCATGTTACCATAGTGACCAGATGGTCCATCCCCACCCCGCCTCCTCATTCGACAGGAAACTCCTGCCAGTACGTGTGGTCTGTTCCCAGGATGCTGGGAGCCCGGGCAAGGGCTCAGGGCATCTGGGGATTGTCCAGGGAATGGCCTCGGCAGGAGGGGCCCCACTGCCGGCCTGTCTGCCTCGACCATCCCGCGGGCTGCAGCGAGTCTCCGGGCACAACCACCAGGGGCCTCCAGACAAAGCAGCTGACCATTGGCTTCTGGAACATTCTATACTAATGATATGGCATGTTTTGAGCCAAGGGCCACACAGGCCACATGTAATCCTGGTGGCTGCCGTGACAGCCCAGGCTGGGGGCCTGTGAGCATTCACCTCTGCGGGGCCTGGAGGGCCCTGGGCACTGAGAAGGCGGCAGCCGGTGGGCAGGTCCGCTGGGGGCACGTGGGAATGTGGCACCCAGGACCTTCTGCCCAAGGTGGCAGCGCTGACCCTGGCTCTGGCAGCAGGGAGGGGCCCGCCGTGTGGGGGGCTTTGGTCTGGAGCCCCCGCTGGCCCCGGGCCCACTCCTTCCTGCCCGCCCCCCAGGGTCCAGGTGGAGTTCTACGTCAACGAGAACACCTTCAAGGAGAGGCTTAAGCTGTTCTTCATCAAAAACCAAAGATCCAGTGAGTGGGGCCTTCAGGGTGGGGGCAGGGGCGGCGGGAGCGCCCCTCACCTCCGGCCCGCACCGCGTTCCACCCTGTGGGGACCCGCCGCCCCTGGCAGCCGGGTGGCACCGCCTCAGCCCCTTCACCCCGAGGGGCTCCCTGGCCCCTCCGTGTGGCCCCACCCTCCCGCCGCGGGTACCCTCCACCTGCATCCCAGCAGGAGCTTGGCCCCCTGGGATGCAAGATGGGGTGCAGAGGTGCCCGTGGGTCCTGGTCCGTCAGTCTGTCGGTTGCTCCCCCCACCCCCGCCACTGGTGCCGGCGGCTCGGGGAGCCCTCTGTACCACGTGAGGCGGGACGGGGTGCAGCCTGTCAGAGGCCAGCCCAGCAGAGCCACGCTGTCAGTGCTGGCGGGGCAACCGGTGCGGAGGGAGGAGTGCGGGCTGGGACCCCGGCCGGTCCGGGAGCCGTGGCCAGCGTCCCGCCCCCCACAGGCCTGAGGATCCGGCTGTTCAACTTCTCCCTGAAGCTGCTGACCTGCCTGCTCTACATCGTCCGCGTCCTGCTGGACGACCCGGCCCTGGGGATCGGATGGTGGGTGACCCGCGGGCCCGGGGCTGGGCCTTCTTGTGGGCCCTCTGCCGTTACAGAGGCCCATGGGGTCCGCACAGGGGTCCGTGCCCGGCGCCCTGTGCCCAGGGCCTTGGGGAGTCAGTCCTTCCTTCCCCCATGGGACCCCACCCAGCATCCCTCCCCAACAGAGCCGTGGCCAGGACGCCACCCCCAGGCTCCTGCTGACCAGCCGGCTCAGCATGGGCAGAAGGGTGTCCTTGTCGTGGACGGCGGCTGCGTTTGCAGCCACACCCGGACCTGGACAGAGCTCTCCTTGGGGGTCTGGGATGCCCCCTCCCTGCTCGCCCAGGGGTGGGTGGGGGGGGGGGGTCTCAGCGAGGGGCTCTGGCTCCCTCAGCTCCTGCTGGGCAGGCAGGGGTGCCAGGCCTCGTGGTGCAGGGAGGGTGTGTGCCTCTTTCTTGGGGCTCCACCCGGTTCCCCTTGCCCCTCCCGGCCCACCTCCCCCTCTGCTCCGGGAGCCTCTCTGGACTCCCTCATACCCGGATGTGGGATTCTGGAAGGTTCTGGAACGGTCCTCTCTCTCCTGCTTCCCTCTTTTGCTCTTTCTGGGGGGTTTCCCCAGCTTTCTCTCCAGCCCTCTAGTTGAGATTTTCACTTCTGCTCTTGTGTTTTCTGATTTCCGAGAACGCTTCATCTCCAAGTGTCGCTCCCCCTGCAGGCGCCCTGCCACCAGCACCTCGGGTTTGTCTGAAACGCTTTCCTTTCTTACAGTTCCCCCTTCTGCTCGGTCTCTGCTCCCCCCAGCTCATGTTGAAGGGACTTCCTCAAGCGTCTGGCCACTCACACTGAGGTTGGGCTCTCAGAGGCCGAGGGCCCTGCGGTCAGGGTGTGTGGCCGGTTGGTCACCACCGTCCCCTGGGTCTGCCCGGCTCCTCAGAGCAGATCCTTCCCCTCCTCCCTGCAGGGTAAGGCCCGGCCCCTGGGCTCCTGCCAGCTGAGCTGGGAAGGAGGCCGGGGTCAAAGTTCGTAGTGCAGGCTTGTAGTTACCTCCCCGCCACGTGCAGCGGGGCGGGTTCCCCAGACCAGACCCTCACCCACTCCTGAGAACGGACCTCCTGTCTTCATCGGGGGTGCGGGAGGACAGATCCCACCATGGTGGTTTGAGAAGGAAACCGGGGTTCTGACTCTCAAAGCACTTTCCTGGGTTCATCCCACCTTCTCCCACTCCCAGAGGCGTCTGGGACATCTGGCTTTACATCCCCACAGGGACCGGCTCTGTTGTATTCATTGCACAGTGCCTGGCACATGACGGGTGGGTGGAAGAGCGAATGGATGGGTGAGGGGGCTGGTAGATGTATGGGTGGATGGATGGAGGGATGAATAGATGGATGGATAATGGATGGATGGGTGGATGGATGAGTGGATAGATGGAGGACGGATGGGTGGGTGGATAAATGAGTGGAAAGAGGGGTGGATGGTGGATGAGCGGGTGGATGGATGGATGATGTAAGGACAGTGGATGGATGGATGGATGGATGGATGGGTGGATGGATGGAGGGATGAATAGATGGATGGACAATGGATGGATGGGTGGATGGATGAGTGGATAGATGGCGGGTGGATGGGTGGGTGGATAAATGAGTGGATAGAAAGGTGGATGGTGGATGAGAGGGTGTATGGGTGGGTGATGTAAGGATAGTGGGTGGGTGGATGGATGGATGGATGGATGGGTGGATGGATGGGAGGGTGGCCGGCAACTTCTATGGGCATTGAGTTTGCAACAACAGGCTCAGGCTTAGGAGGAAGTGGGTCAGTTGAGAAAAAAGGAGGAGGGAGCTGCCCGTCACCATGGGGCTCTGTGAGAGTGAGGTCCTGTTAGCCAGTGACCCTGGCTTTGGTTGTAATCTGGGGCAGAACTAGCATGTCTGCCGGGCCCCTGCCACCTTCCCAGTGATGGGCATCCAGGTGGCTTGGGGAGGCTTGTCCTCGGGAGTGACTTAGGGACATGCGTCTTGGAGTCGGCACCACGGGGCAGGAGCTCGGCTTTCTCTCCGTGTCTCACGCACATCGTCCAGCCTTGTTTCGGCAGCTCTGGCCTCCAGGAGGCCATGGTCCATCTCTGGCCACGCACAGCCCTTTCTCTGCCGGCAGCCCAGGTGGGATCCCCACTCCCTCCTGGGCTGCCCTCTTGTGTTCTCCTCACCCGGCCTGCCCCTCCTCCTGCCCCTCATCCGTTAGAGACCCTCCGCGAGCGTCTGCAGGGTGGCAGCAGGCTGCCTCGTCCCCCAGGTGTTAGAATACAGACGCCCGTCTGAGATGTGGGGGCCTGGCCCTGGTTGGGGAGAGCGTGCCCCCCATACGCCCTAAGCCCGTGGCAACCCTGGGAAGGGTCTGGTCCCTTCGGGGGCGGTGCTGGGAGGGGCCGTGGCCGGCCAGCTCCGTCTCTCCACAGCTGGGGCTGCCCGAAGCAGAATTACACCTTCAATGAGTCGTCCTCCGAGATCAATTGGTGAGTTTGCCACCCAGCTCCCACTCAGAGGCCCAGGGCCGGGGGGGGGTGGACAGAGGGTGACACTGCCCAGCCCCCCAGGATAGATGCCCAGCCGCAGCCCGTGACCCTCCTGGGATCCCCAGGCCCTGGCCAAGCAGCGGGCAGTGGCGGTGGGGCCCCTCAGAGTACAGCCCCTGAGGCCCAGGAGCAGTCTAAGAGTGACAGCAGGGGTCACCACCAGCCGGCTTGGCCCAGCCCTCATGAACCGTGGGTGGGAGGAGAGATGCCCCGAGGACCTGCCAGGGGGTCGATCGCTGCCTCTGCAACTCACGACCCTTTAGCCAAAGAGAGCAGGCGCCCAGTCAGGCAGTGGGAAGTGACGCCAGAGCGGTGGGGGAGCCTGGTCCACGGGTTAGGGCGTGTCCCGGGGCCTTGGCCGCCTTCTTGAGGGAGGCTTCTCCCTTCCAGCCTCCCCAAACCCAGAGCCCCCCTTTGGCCTTAGCCTGCACCTGCGCCCCTCCCCTGGCACCCCCGGCCCAGCCTTGCAGAGCAGCGCTGGTCCTTCGCAGCAGCAGGACCCAGTGCGGCAACCCCGCAGCACTCTGTCCCGGGCTCCTCCGCTTCTCCCACTCCGGCCCGGCGCCCGGCCCCCGGAAGGCACGCACAGGTGGGGTGGAAGGGACACGCCAGCCCCTCCCTTCGCACCCGGCCCTGGAGGCCTCTCCTTTCCGGGCCTGTGACTCGGAGTGGCGGCCAGCGCAGCTCCTGAGCCCGGGCCCAACTCTCATCCAAGCAGCCCGGAAGGCCTGGGGATTTCAGGGTCTGTGTCCCTCGGCCGAGGAAATAACTGCCCAACGCCCCCGCTGCGGCGGGGGCCCTCCCACCCCACAGGGGCCCACGGGGGGCAGGGCCTTGGCCGTCTGGGGTCTGGCTCTGCCTGGGGAGGGTGGGCAGGGTCGGCGGTGAGCTCGGCCACCCGACCCCTCCTGCTGGTCTCACCCCAACCTTTGTCCCGAGGCTGCGTCTGGGCAGGGACCCCCCCCCCCAAGTCACTCCCCTCCCCTGCTGGGTCACGGACGAGGAACTGAGGTCGGAAACCGGGGACCGTGATGGCCAGCGCCCCGCCCCTGCAGGGACCCGCGCAGGAACCTGTGCCGGGGAGCCCGGACAAGAAGGGGAGGCCGCCTGGGCCAGCTGCGGACTCTGAGCCCACGGCCCGTCCCCGGGGCAGCCCGCTTAGGCCCTGGCCTTATGGGCCCCGCCCTGGGGCCTCCTTTCCCCGGGGAGCCTCCCCTTCCCTCCTGCTCTCGGCCCCTCCAAGGGCAAGGCTGCTGCCGTCTGTCCAGCTCAAGCAGCAGCCTGCGGTCAGCAGAGGCCCAGGGCTTACCTCCCTCTCTCCCCAGGGCCCCCATCCTGTGGGTGGAGAGGAAGATGGCTCTGTGGGCCATTCAGGTGAGTGGAGGGGGCACGGCTCTGGGGGGCCCCTGCCTGCCCTGGCCCCGCTCAGAGGCTCTGCCCCTCCCTGCCCCAGGTCATCGTGGCCATTATCAGCTTCCTGGAGACCATGCTCCTCATTTACCTCAGCTACAAAGTGAGTGCCCCGCAGGCCTGGCCCTGCCCTCCCCCCGCACCCCTCCCCCAGCCCAACTCCCTGCCCTCCCTGCCCCACCCTGGGCCCCCTCCCCGCCCACCTGCTCTGAAGCCCACCCCCTTGGCTCCCCAGGGCAACATCTGGGAGCAGACCTTCCGCGTGGCCTTCATCCTGGAGATGATCAACACGCTGCCCTTCATCATCACGGTGGGTGAACCGCCGGCCGAGGAAGGGGGCCGCCGAGCGCCCCGCCCCCTGACCCGTCTCCTCTGCAGATATTCTGGCCGCCGCTGCGGAACCTGTTCATCCCGGTGTTTCTGAACTGCTGGCTGGCCAAGCACGCCCTGGAGAACATGATCGTGAGCCGTGGGCCGGGCAGCTCTGGACAGAGTGGGCTCCCCCCTGCCCCGCCCCTCCCCTCCCCTCCCGCTTCACCTCTGCGAGGCCCCCAGGACCCCAGGGCACAGCTCGCCGTGCCCTGGCCCTGCGGAGAGCTGGCCCGCTTCCTTCGGTGCCCAGGAGGCCGGGTTGACCGGTGGACATATGTGTCTCTGTCACCACAAGATGCCCTCACACCTCCTTCCTGACCAGCCGCAGCCCCAGCCCTGATGCCCAGGGGGGAGAGTCACCCAGGCCTGTCCCTGACCCTGGAATCATGGCTGGAGGAGGGAGAGGGTGAAAGTGCAAGTGAGCGCAGGCGGGGCCCCGAGACCCAGGGCCACGGGCAGACCCCGTGCTGAGGTCTGAGCAAGGCCCCTGTCGGCAGGCAGCGCAATGACTCTTTTCTCCCAGGGCACCCTCTCCAGCCCAGGCTCCCTTGGTTCACCCCGTCCCAACTGCAAAGTGAGGCGAGGGTGCTGAGGTCACGGCCTCTGGCCTGTGCCCGGGGTCCTCCCCTGGCATGGCGGAGGCCAGACGGGGAGAGCGAGAGCTGAGGTCGGGTGGAGCCGCGGCCACGCCCTCCCCCCCCTCCCGCCCCCGTTCACCACTCATTCTCGTGCATCTGGGACGTGCGGGGAGGGGGGGGGGGGAAGGGCCCTGGGCTCCGTCCAGTCCCTGCTCTGCCCCTGATGACGCCACTTCCCGCAGAACGACTTCCACCGTGCCATCCTGCGCACCCAGTCGGCCATGTTCAACCAGGTCCTCATCCTCTTCTGCACCCTGCTCTGCCTGGTCTTCACGGGGTGAGTCCCTGCCCGCGGCCGCATAGCCCGGCTCCGGGCAGAGCCAGGCCCTCGCGTCCAAGAAGCCGGGATGGAGGACCGGGAGGCAGCTCAGAGCCCCTGCTCCTAGGCCAGGGTTGCCGAGTCCGGCTCCTCTGGGCCCCGGGGAGACGTCGTGGAGGAGGGCACTGGCTCCTGGCTGCGGGGGCGGGGGGGGCACCCTCGGCTCGAGGTCCAGCTGAGAATAAGGTCTGGGAGCAGCCCGGGGGGCTGGAGCGGAGAGCCCACCACCCCCACGTGTGCCTGTGCCCCGAGCGAGGACGCGGGCAGGTCCCAAGGCCGTGTGCCTCCCACCTCCCCTCCCCCACGCCCCCCCGACACACGCACACTTCAGCGGAGCGGGGCGGGGTGTCCGCGGGGCAGGAAACGCCAGGGTGGTCCAGCCGGCCCCCTGCCCGCAGCCAGCGCGTCCACCCTGGGGAGGGCCCCAGCACCGCTGTGTGCTGCCACGGTGTACGTGGGGTCGGGACGCAGGGCCACGGCGGGGGAAGGACTGTCCAGCTCTAGCTGGGCGGGGGGCTGAGTGTGCCCCGCGCCGTCTGACCTCCTGGGGGAGGACGAGCTCTGAGGTGGGTGGCAGGTAGGGGCTCGCAGCCTGGGTGGCCTCGCCCACCCGCTCTGACCCCAGGCCCACGCTGCACCCACGCAGCGCCGTGTCCGCGCTCCCGGCCAATTTTCCAGGGGCCTCAAAAGCGCCTCGGGGCAGGAAAGGAAGGTCCAGGGGACGTGCTGGGTGTGCCGGCTCCGCAGGCTGGGGTCGGAAAGCGCAGAGCTGGACCCAGGCCCAGGCTGGGGGGCCGTGTCGGCGACAGCTGACGTGCTGTCGCGGGCAGGCCCAGCCTCGCCCCAGGAGCCAGGGCGGCCAAGGCCCCGCCACCACCCCCATCCCCGGTTCTAGGACCTGCGGCATCCAGCACCTGGAGCGCGCGGGCGACAACCTGTCCCTCCTGACGTCCTTCTACTTCTGCATCGTCACCTTCTCCACCGTGGGCTACGGAGACGTGACGCCCAAGATCTGGCCGTCCCAGCTGCTGGTGGTCATCATGATCTGCGTGGCCCTCGTGGTGCTCCCGCTACAGGTGGGCCCTGCCCGGCAGGAGGCGAGAGGGTAGAGGAGGGGCGCCACTCCTGGGAGGGGCCGCAAGGCCGAGACCCCGACGGGGGCACAGGGGGGTGTGGACGCCGCTTCACGGGGGGCCTGCCAGGGCCTCCTGGGGGTCCCGTGCGGAGTGTGGAGTCCCACGGCTGCGGAGCTTCTGCCCCTGGGGTGCTCTGGCCCCCACGCTCCTGGCGGGTGCAGGGGCCGCTCAGAGCGGGCGCTCACATCCCAGCACCCAGGCCAGGCTGGCGCCCAAGCCCCAAGGAGAGGGAGGCCGCAGGGCCCGGCAAGTGCTGCCAGCCGCCCGCCCTGCCCTGTGCTGTTGCAGCTCCCGGAGCCCCGGGCTGCCTGGAGCTCACACGCTCTTCCCTGCAGTTTGAGGAGCTCGTCTACCTGTGGATGGAGCGGCAGAAGTCGGGGGGCAACTACAGCCGCCACCGGGCCCAGACGGAGAAGCACGTGATCCTGTGCGTCAGCTCCCTCAAGATCGACCTGCTCATGGACTTTCTGAACGAGTTCTACGCCCACCCCCGGCTGCAGGTGAGGCCCCGCCCACGGCCCCGCCCCACCCCCGGGCCCCCTGAGCTCCCTGGGCCTGGGTTTCCCTGCTGTGCGGTGGCGCCCCGGTGGTCTCCCGCACTGTGGGGGTGGGTCTGTGGGGTCCTGCCTTTCCCTCCTGCCAGGTACCCCGTCACAGAGAAGGCTGGGGCTCCTGAGAGGCGACGGGTGTGGAAACACCAGGAAGGAGGGTGGGCCGGAGCCGAGCGAGCCTGCCAGCGGGGCTGACCCCATCCTACCTGCAGGACTACTACGTCGTCATCCTGTGCCCCACCGAGATGGACATCCAGGTTCGCAGGGTCCTGCAGATCCCCCTGTGGTCCCAGCGGGTCATCTACCTCCAGGGCTCCGCGCTCAAGGACCAGGACCTCATGCGGGCCAAGTGAGCGCCAGCCGGGGGTGAGGGTGCGGTACTGCGCCACGGGCAGGCCAGGGAGGGGCCCTCAGGCGGGCAGCAGCTCCCTCTCTGTGCCTGTCACCCAGCCGGGCGAGCCGGGCCCCCCGCTGACCCCTGCAGAGCCGCCAGGGCAAGCCCACCAGCCTCCTCTCCCACCTGCCTAGCTGTTCATCTGGGGGCTGGGGGGCAGCTGCTGCTCTGAGTCAGGTGGGAAGCCGAGGCTGTGGGCAGGTTTTCTTCTAAAGACAAGGTGACAGGGTGACTTGAGGTAAGGAGGCTGAGTTGTGAACGGAACTTTCCAGAATCTGCTGCAGCACACTGAGACACCCCGGAGGCTCCCCCATCACCCGTCAGGATTTTATTCCAGAGCCTGATGTAACCTTCGAGGTGAAATGTGGGTTGTGTGGAGGCCAAGGGAACAGGAGACCCGGCAGCCGGGTCCCCCCGACGCCCACCTCCCGAGCCTTGGGCCCCACAGGCTCGCCCAGGAACCAAGGCCCCCGACAGGGACAAGTTGGGCTGCCGGGTGACGGGGTGGGAGCCGCCAGGCCCCGCAGCCCTGGGGCGTGGAGTTTCTCAGCCACCCTTTGTGCAGTCAGGGGCTCTGGGGGGCATGAGGGGAGCAGAACGGGTCATCCCCAGGCCTCGGGCAGCCTGTTCCGAGAGAGGACAGGGCAGCGGGCAGGGTCCAGCATCTCTGCCACCAAGTGGGCCCTTCATTCCGTGCCCCAGCCCCACCCCGGGTTAGCGGGGGCCCATCCTCAGCCCATCCAGGGCTGGTCAGAGCGAGTTGGGGTCTCGACAAGGCCCAACTCTTCCCCCGACGGCCGAGACGGGAGCACCACGGACGGCCCTGGTGGTGCTCAGGCCCGGTGTTTTGCAGGATGGACAACGGGGAGGCCTGCTTTATCCTCAGCAGCCGGAACGAGGTGGACCGCACCGCAGCGGTGAGTGCCCCCCACTGCCGCCCACCACCTGCCCACAGGCCGGGGGGGTGGGCGCCTGGGGGCAGAGCCCCTCCCCCAGCCTGCTGCTGCCCGTCAGCACCGACCGTGGCCTCCCCGCCCTAGGACCACCAGACCATTCTGCGCGCCTGGGCCGTGAAGGACTTTGCCCCCAACTGCCCTCTCTACGTCCAGATCCTCAAGCCTGAGAACAAGTTTCACGTCAAGTTTGCAGGTATGTTTGGCCCGGAGGGGGGCGCCTGTGTGCTCATGGGTGAGCGTGCCGGGGGAGGGGGATAGAGGCAGAGCCCGTGCCGGCCCTGCACCTGGGCCTGGGGGTCAGGGAGGGCAGGGGCACTGTCTGACGAGCACCTCTGTGGGCACACCCGAGCTGGGCACCCGTGCCGACCCCTGGAGGGGACAGGCGAGCAGGCCTGTGCTGGACACCTGGGGGGCCAATGAGCAGCCCCCCGGCCCCCAGCCCTGGAGCTCTCGGTCAAGCCCGGAGACAAGCACAGAAGGGCCGAGAGAATGAACAGGCTCCCGGGGGCGGGGCACTGGATGGGGCTGAGCAGAGGAGGGAGGGGTTCTGGGGGGGTGCCGGGCAAGGGGGCGTCTGCCGTGGGGCAGCAAGAGCCGTGCGGTGGCCCTGGCGCTCCTGCCCACAGAGCACGTGGTGTGTGAGGAGGAGTGCAAGTACGCCATGCTGGCCCTGAGCTGCATCTGCCCGGCCACGCCCACCCTCATCACCCTGCTGGTGCACACGTCCCGCGGCCAGTGAGTGCTGCCCCCAGGGCCGCGCAGCCGGGGAGACGAGGGGGCTGCTGGGGGAGCGGGGGGCGTTCAGGAGGCCTGTGATGGGAGCGGGGCGAGGCCCGGGGGAAGGGCAAGGATGCCACGGCGGGCGACCACCATGCACCCAGCTGAGGAAGCAGTCGGTGCCTCGCCAGGCGAGGGGTCGGAGCTGGGGGGCGGCCTGGGGGCTGCTGGGAATGGCAGGCGGGGCCCACCGTGGAGGAGAGGGCCGTAGCGGGGGCAGCAGGAGAGCCCTGGGATTGAGGCACAGTGACGGGGTCCGGCGGGGCTTGGTCTGTAAGAGAAGGCGCGTTTGGTGTCTGGCACCTGGGCTGGGGTCCCAGGCAGAGCCTGAGGCGAGGGGCTGCCCTGGGACAGAGGAGGGGCGCTATCTTCTCTCTGGGAAGACCAGGCTGGGGTGGGGGGGCCCGACGGGTGGCCTCGGCGCCTTGTGGGGCCTGGGCGGCCCTAGGGGAGGGACCAGGCAGGGGAAGAGGACGTGGCCCGGGGCTCCTGGGAGGACCCACAGGCCACAGAGGCCAGTCTTGACTCGGAAACATTTTGACACCCCTAAAAATCAGACCATTGTGTTTACAGCTTTGTAAAACTAGCCAAGGACCCATCAGGCCACCCAGGTCTAGTCTCAGCCAGACGGGGAGGGGCTGGGGTCAGGGGTCACGCTGGCTTCCACCCACACCGGCAGAAGCCACACTGGGGGGGCACCATAGCCCCGCTGGGCGGGGGCACCGTGGGGTGACATCCTCCCCGCGCCCCAGGGAAGGCCAGGACTCACCAGAGCAGTGGCAGCGCATGTACGGACGCTGCTCGGGCAACGAGGTCTACCACATCCGCATGGGCGACAGCAAGTTCTTCCGCGAGTACGAGGGCAAGAGCTTCACCTACGCTGCCTTCCACGCGCACAAGAAGTACGGCCCCCCCGGCCCGGTCCAGGCCAGGGTGGGAGGAGTGCAGGGCGGGGTCCGGAGGCTGAAATGGGCGTGGCCCGTGCCCACTGCGGGGTGGACCAGCGGGGCCTCAGGGTCAGACATCACGCCCTCTCAGCCGTGAGACCCGCACGGGGCCCCTCTCTCTCTCTCTCTCTGAGGCTCCCTCGAGGCTGCCCTCGGTGGGTCTTTGGGTCGAGTGGGAAGGGATCCCGACACCCACGAGGGGAGGGCTGCACCGTCAGCCCCCGAGGAGCCCAGGAGGGGCAGCTTTGGGCCCCATCGAGCCCCCGCCCTGCCCGCTCAGGTACGGCGTGTGTCTCATTGGCCTGAAGCGGGAGGAGAGCAAGAGCATCCTGCTGAACCCGGGGCCCCGGCACACCCTGGCCGCCTCCGACACCTGCTTCTACATCAACATCACCAAGGAGGAGAACTCGGCCTTCATCTTCAAGCAGGAGGAGAAGCAGAAGAAGAAGGGCTCCGCGGGGCAGGGGCTGTACGAGGGCTCGTCCCGCCTGCCCGTGCACAGTATCATCGCCTCCATGGGTGAGGCCGGGCCCAGCTCCCGGCGGGGCGGGCGGGGCGGGCGGGGGACCCTCCCAGAAGACCCAGGTGCTCAGGCCTGCAGCGCAACCCTGGGCAAGTCCCGTCTCTCTGGCCTCAGTTTGCACGTCTGTCCCGTGGGGGCGTCCTGCCTTCCTGTGGGGACCTTTGTCGGCATCAACGTCCAAGTGCCTGCCCGGGGGAGACCGCCCTGCGTCAAGGGTCACTGGGAACCCCTGCCCCCAGGACAGACAGGGGAGGGGCTTCCAGCCAAGTTCAGCCGCTCTGTTCCAGGGACAGTGGCCATGGACCTCCAGAACACGGAGTGCCGGCCAGCACAGAGCGGCGGAGGCAGCAAGCTGGCGCTCCCCACGGAGAACGGCTCGGGCAGCCGGCGGCCCAGCATCGCGCCCGTGCTGGAGGTGGCCGACAGCTCGACCCTGCTGCCCTGCGACCTGCTGAGTGACCAGTCGGAGGACGAGATGACGCCGTCGGACGAGGAGGGGCTGTCTGTGGCAGAGTGAGTGCCGCCGGGGCTGGGGTGGGGACAGAAGCCTTCCACGGGAGAGGTGAGGTGCAGCACGTGAGTGCCCGGCGCCCAGGAAGAGGCAGGCCGGCGGCGCTGGTCCTGGGTCTGCCCCATGCTCTGAACAAGGCTTCCAAACAGTTTCCCTGGAGACCTTGTTTGGCAAGTGGAATCTTCTGGGGACCCAGCTCGTGGACGGGAAGGCCAGGCGGTGCCCGCCCTTACCCCTCGTCCTCCCCTATCACGCCCTGGGCGGCCAGGCCTCAGTGCCACGGCCCGCTTGGCAGGGTGGCCGCCCTCTGAGCATGGTCTGCAGAGGTCAGCGACAGGGGAGCCCTGGGTGAGGTGCCGTCTGGGCCTGGAGGCCACTGGCCCATCCTGAGCCGTCATGCTGCCCTGGGTTTGGGCCCAGGTCTTCCTCTGAGATTACGAGACAGAAGCGACCCCAGTGTGTCCCCAGGTCTTGGCCACTTGGCCTCGTCCGGGACAGACAGGCGGCGCCTGACCCCAGGGCCACGGCCAGCCGCCGGCCTGCACGGCCGACGCTTCCCAGCTGGGCTGTCACTGCGGCCGCTCTCTGCTCCTGCCTGTGCCCCGTGGTGGAGTAAACGTGCTTTAAACACAGGCTGCCGGGGACCGGCTCTGAGATCGAGGGGCCTGGCAGGGCTCCTGCACACCTGGGGCAGGTGGCGGGCGGGCCTCGGACGCCACGTCGCTAAAGCCAACCGGAGGTGCGGCAGGAGGCCAGCCCCTCTCCAGGCGGCCTGGGGGGACAACCACGGCAGGGCGACAACCCCGTGTGTGTGCGCGGGACGGCCGGGGGAGTACAGCCTGTGCGGCGACCAGCCTGGCCCAGGGAAACCAGTGGAGTGGGGACCACGGGCCAGCGTCTGCCCCGGCGATGGGGTGCTGGGGGCTCCAGGGGGTGACGGGCCATCAGAGCCCCTTAAGGTTCTTTCGTGGCCTGTGTAAGCTCGTGTGTGTGTGCGCGCGCGTGTTGCATGCAATCTCACCCGGCCCAGTCAGGTCTGCGGGCATCTGGCACCCCCGTGTGGCAGCCTAGGGCCCGAGGGCCGGGCTAAGGCTCCTGCCTGTCCCCCCAGGTACGTGAAGGGCTACCCCCCCAACTCGCCCTACATTGGCAGCTCCCCTACCCTGTGCCACCTCCTGCCCGTGAAAGCCCCCTTCTGCTGCCTGCGGCTGGACAAGGTAGGTCACGGCAAAGTTGGGGAAGTGACAAGGACGCGCCGAGGACGTCCTGGACCCTGTCTGCCCTCCCGGACGTCTGTGTCTGTTGTAGGGGCGTGTTTTCTCCCTCCTGTATCCACGCGCGCTTGCTGAAGCGAGGGTGCCCCTCTCGTAACCACTGTCCACTCACCACAACCGGCCTGGCCCGCAGCCCACACTCCACTCGCCCTGGTTGTCCCAGGGGCCCTCGCTGCCCTTCCCGGCCAGAGCCACAGCTTGTCTCCCTCCATCTGGACACTCCCTGCCCCCACCCCTCCCCAGGGTCTCTGGGCCTCTGTGTTTTGGGCTTGGTGGAGCGTCCCTGGCAGGGGGCGTGGGGGGGGGGGTGACTCGGCCCATGCGCTGGGGGCTGGACCCCCCAGAGGTGCCACGTCCTCCTGGAGGCCTCCCCGTGATGCTGCCTTAGAGCGCGTGGTACGGGTGCCTCGCCCACCCAGTCTCTCTGCTGGAGGAGCTGCTGTTCTGCCTTTGCAGTTAGGACATCATTTGTGGGGAGACGCATGGGGACCAGGTACATAAGCCGGTCTTGACCGAGCTCCCCTGATGCATTTCCGCCACGGCCGATGGTTTGCTGATTCCACTTCCTTCTGTGTTTATGTCAGCTTTTCACTGGGAGAAAGTGCTTCCCCTTTCTTAGCCATTTGTGTACGTCAGCGTAGTCTCACTTTTTCACTCAGAGGGTAAACCAGTTGGTCATTACTGCTACATCGGCATTCCATATGGATCATGCTGGTTTTGACACGCGGAGTTTTGCTGGTGGGCCCTCAGGCTGGCCTCCTGGTCCTTCCAACGTGTCCCCTCATCTTTGAACACGTCCATGCCTTTGAACCCACGGTGCCCCCCCCACACCTTGTTCCTGCCTTGCTGCAGTCCTGGAACCAACTGTTCCTCCAAGAAACCTGATTCCTTTTAGTGGAAACCACGTTTAGAAATAAGGTCTGGGCACCTGGCGTGCTCACTGCTGCTTTGTGTCTGAGCCTCTCCACGCAGAGAGCTAGAAAGTGTGTGTACACACAAGCACACACCAAATGTGTACACACGTGCATGCATGACCAAATGTGTATGCACACCAAATGTGTGCACACACGCACACACGACCGAATGTATATGCACACGACCAAATGTGTACACACATGCACACACGACAGAACGTGTGCACACATGACCAAATTTCTACGTGCACAACCAAATGTGTGCACACATGCACACATGGCAGTGTGTACACACATGACCAAATGTGTGCACACGTGCACGCACGACAGTGTGTACGCATACGACCAAATGTGTGCACACACACAACTCGTCTGTCCGTATCTGCATCTGCTAAGACCATGTGCTCGCACAGATACCTCCCTTCCCTCCCGGACATGACCTCTCCGGCACTGGCCCCAGCTCACGCTCGCTCTGTGCGGCGGGCTGGTGGCCTGTAGCCCCGTGAGGCCAGGTGGCTGGCCGAGGACTCCACCACAGCACCCTCTCTCCCTCCCTGGTGGTGGATTCTGGCGTCTCCCCCGCAGGGCTGCAAGCACAACAGCTATGAAGACGCCAAGGCCTACGGCTTCAAGAATAAGCTGATCATCGTGTCGGCGGAGACGGCGGGCAACGGGCTGTACAACTTCATCGTGCCGCTCCGGGCCTACTACCGGCCCCGCAGAGAGCTCAACCCCATCGTGCTGCTGCTGGACAACAAGTGAGGGGCAGAGGGCGCCCCAGACCTTCGGGAGGGAGGGGAGCAGCCCCCGGCCCTCGGCAGTGCTCCATCGTCCTCCCGCAGGGCTTCTCCTGGCCCTACTGGGTCCCCACGACCGTGAGCCCCCAGGGGCCAACCTCCAGCACTGCTGCCCCCAGAGGCCTGGCAGCCCAGAGGCCGGGGTCCAGCCTCGGCTGTCCTGACCCCTGGGGCCTCGGTTTCCCCGCGGGTACATAAAGAGCAGCCCCATGGGCCTCTGAAGGCCCCACTGGTCCCACGCGCTGCGGTCCTGGGGCCCCTGCTCGCCCAGGTCAGGGCTGGGCTGGCCGTGGGGGCTGGCGGCAGAGCAGCGTGGGCGCCTCCAGGACCTGCTGTGCCCACAGGCCTGACCACCACTTCCTGGAGGCCATCTGCTGCTTCCCCATGGTCTACTACATGGAGGGCTCCGTGGACAAGTAAGGCGCTGCTCCGCGGGAGGAGCCCTGCCCACGCCCCTCCTCCCCGGGCGGCCAGGGCGGAGCGGGAGGGACAGGACGCACCCAAGGGCGCCTCCCCGCAGCCTGGACAGCCTGCTGCAGTGCGGCATCATCTACGCCGACAACCTGGTGGTGGTGGACAAGGAGAGCACCATGAGCGCCGAGGAGGACTACATGGCCGACGCGAAGACCATCGTCAGCGTACAGACCATGTTCCGGTGAGACGCCTGGCCGCCCGGAGCCACACCCGCGCCCGTGACCAGGACCCGCCCGAAGCCCCCGCCCGCGCCCGTGACCGGGGCCCGACCCCCGACCCCCGCCCGCACCCGTGACCGGGGCCCGCCCTGAGCCCCCCCGCCCCCCGCCCAGGCTCTTCCCCAGCCTCAGCATCACCACGGAGCTCACCCACCCATCGAACATGCGGTTCATGCAGTTCCGTGCCAAGGACAGCTATTCGCTGGCTCTTTCCAGGCTGGAGAAGGTGAGCAGCCCCGCCCGACCCGACTGGGGCCACGGGAGGCCGGGGTGCCTGCCCTCCTCCGGCCAGGGGTCTCAGAGACCTGGGCTCAGCCCCAGCGTGAGGCTCTTGAGAGTGTAGCCCAGAGACCTCAGGGTCATCGGCCAGGAGCGGACATCGTCCCCCTAAGGCAGGGCCTGGCCTGGCCTTGTGTGGGGCAGAGTTTGCCCGTCACGCCAGAAATTACTAGCCCAGGTGACACCGGCCCCGACACAGCACCCAAACCTGAACCGTGCCTGTTCTGTCAACTGCCCGGCAGGGACATGTTTGTCCTGGTACCGACGGGGCGGGGGGTAAGGGGGCGCAACTTGCCTCAGGTCGCACAGCAGTGCGGTGGGACGGCTGAAGTCAGCTGTCTGCTTCTCGGGCTCCAGGAAGGGCATCAGCTGGGCTCAGGTGTGGAGCCCAGGGACACGGGCGGCGCGGGCCTGGTGGTGCCGCCCTGGCACGTCTGTGGGCCCCAGACCCCTGCCCGGGTCAGTGCAGCACTACCCACCACCCAAGGGGCAGGGCCGTGCTTAGGCTGCCTTGGGTGAAACCAGGAGGAAGGTGGGCTGCCACGGAGGAGACCCTGGGCGCTGTGGTCGGAAGCAGTGACCATTCCCCGTGAGCCTGGGCTGAGGTCCTTGTCAGGGCACGGCTTGCACTTGCGTGGCTACCCTGTGCCACACCGGGGAGGACCCCCAAACGGCCGCTCACCCAGGCCTGGCCTGGCCACCGACAGCAGACAGAGGGACAGCATGGGAGCTCTGAACCCGGACAGACAACAGAAGTGAGTTCCCCCAGGAGGCCCGTGGTGGCCCTGGAGCTCCTTGGATGGCAGCTGGGGGCCTCAGTCAGTGGCCCGGGAGCTCGGGCTGTCCTGCTCTTGGAGGAGGCTTGGCCTGCACCCCACGCGACGGCCCACTGGCCCCCCCTCAACGCCCCCTTGCAGTGACCCATGAGCTGAGCCTCCCTCCGCTCAAGGCTGGGGCCGTGGGCTTTGGCAGTCGGCCTCAGCAGCCCCAGCCGGACCGTATCCAGGCGCTCGGGCCAGTCTGATCCAAGCCAGGGCGGGGATGACCGGCACAGAATTGGGGTCAAGGCTGACATCCTGGTGCTGGTCCTCACTTTCCGCCTTCCCTCGAGCAAACCCAATTCCCCGCAGGCCTTGCACCCTGACCTGTTCCGGAAGTGGGTGTGAAGTAGGTCCGTCAGCAAACACGCAGCGAACGTCCTCCCTCGCCCCTTTCCTTGCACGGCAGACGTTGCAAATCCCCCTCCCAGCCCCTCCCTCTGTGGCAGGAACCGCCACTCGATCGCCTTCCCCTGCAGTGTCGCCTCCAGGGGCGGGGCTGGGCAGCCCCTCCCCACCTCGCAGGGTCACGGTGGGGAGCGCAGTCCTGGGGTTTGTGATCTGGAGAGAAGTCAGGAAGTGAGCACGTGGGGCCGTGGGCAGCTGCAGCCCTGGGCGCTTGCTGGCTGAGGTCCACGTGGGGCAGGGCCAAGGATGGGGCGGGGGGGGGGGGCGGGCAGAGCCACGTGATGCCACCCAGTCTCGGGAGATGGAGCTGGCACGCCCACCCCGCGCAGAGAGGATTCCGCGGAGGATGGGGAGGGAAGATGGGATCGCGCTGTGCATACAACCTGCATAAAACAAGTCCTGTTTAATGAGTAGAAACTGAAGGAACACTGGAAATATTTCCGGCGTTCAGGTCAACGTGCTTCCAAGAGGTCGCACTGGCACTGGGGGCTGATTCAGGCGCAGAGGGTGGCGTCCGTGTCTCCCTGGAGGTTGTCCTCAGGAAGATCTCCCAGAGTCGGGGCTCCCCACCGCATCCCAGGACGCAGGCTCCCAGTGGCGGCATCGTTCTGACAGTCTCCGCGCCTGTGACGGTGACCTCGGCCGGGGGCCCGTTCAGACCGGCTCCTCCTCGGCAGGGCCCCGGATGCCCATCCACTCCTGCGCCTGCTTCCCTCCAGCCGCGTGGTTCTCAGGAGGGCTCGTCCTCGTGTGTCCCCACGTTTCGCTGTCGCCTGCGACCTCGGAGCTCGGGCTAAAGCCTCTGGACCCTCCGCGGCCGCTACAGAGCGGACAGCGTGAAACCAGGGCCCTCGTTCAGAAAGCAGGAAAGTCCTGTGAAGCCACTAAAACGTCAGGCCTCTTCCTTCCTCCTCCATCTCCCGACCCGTCCTCGTTCTTTTCTTCTCAAACCATTCATTGTTCTGAGTGAAGGGAAACTGACAACTTTAACGATTTCGGGAATCTCTCCGTTTGTCCTCATGACGTGCGACCTGGGCTCTGAATGCCGCCGTGGGAAGACGCAGCCTGGAGTCACCACGCCACACGGCTCTGGTTCTGCGGCTCTTATGTGATAACGCACTGTTTCCCTCCTGGATGCCCGCGTGCCGTCCAGCGCGCCCTTGGGCTCCGTGCTGGTGGGGAGGGACAGAGGCGAGGCCTCCTGCCCGGGCGTCTGTCTGTCCCGCCGTGCAACTTTGCAGCAAGGAGCCTGCCGAGGCAAGGAGCAGCCCCAGTGAGAAGGGCCACGAGAGGGCTCTTGTGGTCTACGCGGCCCACCTTCTGTCTGTCTGAAGCATGTCTGGTCCAGCAGGAAGGACAGTCTCTCGGGCTCAGAGGCACCTCTCAGCCATAGGCCGACCTGGTGCGGCGGGGACAACGCCCCCAGAAGCCCCCGCCCTAGCCCCGGAACCAGCACAGGGTGGGGAACACGATTCCATGAAGCATCCTGAGATGGAGGGGGCCCTGGTTCACCCAGGGGCCACACGCCATCACCAGGGGCCTCGCGAGAGGGAGGCCAGTGGTCAGCGTGGAGGGGGAGGAAGGGCCAGAGGCCGGGAGGCCGGGGACGTGGTCAGCCTCTGGAAACGGGGACGAGGGAGGAAAGGGTCGTCCTCTGGGGCTGCCGGCCGGAGCACGGCACTGTGATGCCTGATTCCAGCCCCTGAAATCCGTTCGGACTTGCAACGTCCAGAATCAACAGAGAGTAAACGGGTGTGGTTTTGAGCTTCGGGGTTTGTGGTCGTCTGTTCCGCGGCCACGGGAGACGCACACAGCGGGTCTAAGGGACCCGCGTGGAGCCTCGCGATGCCACGCACGCAGCAGAGGCACACACGTCTGTCTCTGCTCACGCGCACGCCCTGCCGTCCCCTCCATTTCGCTCATGGACTCGTGCTCCGGGGTGAAATTACCGCAAGGGTTAGGGTTCCGCGATGGCAACGGCAGGGCATTAAACCAAGCACAGGCCCCCGTTTCTTCCCAGCAGAGCCCCGAATCCTTACCCCTGCCTCTGGCCCCCAGTGTGTCTGGGGGGATGCGTAGCTGGGTGCTCGGCCGTCTGCTGTGTGTGTTCACACACTCGCCCTGCACACGCGTGCACACACCCCACACACGCAGAGGCCCCTGGGCTGCCTGCCCCGCGCGGCCGTGGCCGTGGCAGTGGGCACCAGCCAGTCTGAGCCCCTTGTCCTGCAGAGGGAGCGGGAGAACGGCTCCAACCTGGCCTTCATGTTCCGCCTGCCCTTCGCCGCCGGCCGCGTCTTCAGCATCAGCATGCTGGACACGCTGCTGTATCAGGTCAGCAGGGGCGGGGGCCGGTGCCCGGCATCCGGTCCCAGTTCTGAGCCACGTGCCCCTCTCTGAGCACCCACCCCTGGGTGCCCAGGAGGCCGGCCAGGACTGGGAGGCTCTGGGCCCCATCCCTGCCGGGGAGCAGCAGGGGTTCACCCGAGTGTCCCCTGTCCTTTCCTCCCAGGAGAGCGCTGCCCTGGGGTCGGCTCCCGGCAGCCTCTGGGTTTCTGATCCCTTTTGACCTAGTGCACTCGGCCTAGTGAGCGACCACGGCCAGGAAAGGCCGCCCAGCTCTGTCTGCTGGGCGCACCGCATGGGAGGCTGTGGGTGCCCGGCGGGTGTGTCCAGGGGATGTGGAGGCAGATCTGCCCGCACCGCCCGGCCTCACTGCGGCCCCTCCTCTCCAGTCCTTCGTGAAGGACTACATGATCCCCATCACCAGGCTGCTCCTGGGGCTGGACACCACGCCGGGCTCGGGCTACCTCTGTGCCGTAAGTGCCTGGGCCAGGCGGGCGGGGCGGGCGGGCGGGCGGGCCCTGCTGGGGAGGGTCCTCCCGCCCGAGGCCGGCCCAGCCCAGGCTCCCTTGTTCCAGATGAAGGTCACAGAGGACGACCTGTGGATCCGCACCTACGGCCGCCTCTTCCAGAAGCTGTGCTCCTCCAGCGCCGAGATCCCCATCGGCATCTACAGGACCGAGTGCCACGTCTTCTCCTCGGAGGTGCGGGGAAGGGGAGGAGCAGGGCTCCCCGAGGCGGCCCCGTTTCTCTGTGACTCGGGCCACCCCGTTTCTAGTTGGGGGATCTGGGCCTTTGCTGTCAGGCCCTTTTGGGGTCAGGCCCTCATACCTCCGTACGTGGGCATCCCCTGGGTGGCTGTGACCCCGCCCCCGTGGGGGAGGGGAGGCTCGAGAGCACTGTGGGGCCCCTGTGCCGCCCGCTGGAACTGCAGAGGGTGGCCTGCCCACGGGTCCCGAGTCCACGAGGGCTCAGGCAGCCTTGGGGGTCAGGGCAGGAGCCCCACAGGTACCCAGGCTGCCCTGGTTTCCTTTGCAGCCTCACAACCTCAGGGCCCAGGTGAGTGGTCCCTTCAGGCCCACAGGGGTGCACTTAACACGCACGCGTCCCGCCTGGCAGGGGCGCAGGGCCCTGGGCTCTGGGTGAGAGGTCAGGGAGCAAGGCCCCAGGACGCGCCAGCCAAGGTGCAGCTCAGAGAGGGCTCCGGGCATCACCCCAGCCCCCATACAGGCGGGGAAACTGAGGCCCAGGACGGGAAGCCCGGGCTCCCCCAGCCCCCATGACATCTGCTTTTCGCGCCACGGCCCCTGTCCTGGCGGGTACCCCTTCCTCCCCGCTGTCCATCCCAACCTCCACACCCCCAGAGCCCCACACCCCGACTGAGCCACGCAAGGCCCTGGCACTTCCCAGCCCACCATGCGCCCCGCCCCCGCTCTCTCCTGCCCCCCAAGATGAGGAAACCGAGTAGCACAAAGGAGGTGCCCCCGCCCCCATGGCAAAGTCAGGACATGCAGGGCCCGGAGAGGTGAGGGAGGTGCCCCCTCTCCCCAGCAAGTCAGAGACAGACCTAGAGCCAGCAGCTTGGACGGCTGAGCGGTTTGGGGCTCTGGCCCGGCACCCCCTCCCCAGCTGCAGAGGCTGAGGTGCCCCCAGGGGCTGTGACCACCCTCCTCCCTGTCACCCCAGCTGCTCCGTGGGTCACCCCATCCTCTGCCCGGCACCCCTCCCGACCCGTCCCGTCCCCTCCCCTCCCCCGTCCCCTATTCCCCGCCCCCAGTCCCCGGGTCCCCCTCCTCTCCTGGGCCCTCACCCCTCCTCCCCGGCCAGTCCCAGGTCTCGGTGAGCATGGGGGACCGCGAGGACGCCCGGGAGCCGAAGGGGCCCTGGGGCTCACGGGCAGGCACGGGCGGCGGCGGCGGCGCCCATGGCCGGCACGCGGTGGGCGGCGACTCGGCGGAGCCCCCGCTCCTGCGGCGCAAGAGCCTGCCGTGGGCGCGGAGGCTGAGCCGCAAGGGCGCCGGGCACACGGGGAAGGCGGCGGCCGAGTGGATCAGCCAGCAGCGGCTCAGCCTGTACCAGCGATCCGAGCGGCAGGAGCTCTCCGAGCTGGTCAAGAACCGCATGAAGCACCTGGGGCTGCCCACCACCGGCTACGGTAAGGCCGGCAGGGCCGTCTGTCTGTCCGCCTTCCTGGCTGCGCTCTGCCCGCCAGGGCACCTGCCCCGCGGCCCGTCGGAGCTCCCCGTGTGGAGCTTCCCCATGAGGAAGGGCTCACTCCTCCGCTCTGGGGCCTCAGTTTCCCCATCTGTAAAATAAAGGCCCAGGCCGGCTGAGCCTAGCAGGCAGCTCTCCTGCAGGAGGCAGCTTGGGGTGGGGAGGGCTGGGTTGGGCTCCCCGAAAGCCAAGGGCACAGGCCTCGGTCGGGGACAGACTGGCCACCTGCAGCCGGTCCTGCTGGGGTCAGAAACACAGGGGCCCGCTGCGTACCGTGAGAACAAGAACAGGGTGTGGCAGGGAGACCCCAGAGCCCCCGGCCACCCCTCCCCTTGCCCTCCCAGCATCTGGAGCTCGGGGTTACGGGGGCAGATCTGGGGGCCGCCGGTCGAATGGCCGAGCACCAAAACACTCCTCCCGGGCCACGGGGGCCCCACCGTTGCTCCTGGCGCACGGCCACCCCATCCCTGCGACTTCAGGGCGACACCGCCAGGGCGTTTGTCTTCATCGGTAGATTTTCTCCATAGCTTGTTTTGGGGAGAAGTTTGTGACATGACCATGAACAGGCCGGGGGTACCCTGGCTGGACCAGAGGAGAGAAGCCCGTCCCCTCCCCTCACTTCAGAGTTGCTGCCTCCGTTGATGGGGCCGAAAGGGGCCCAAGCCCCCCACCGCCGCCCGGCCTGGTGAAGGCTCTGGCCTCCGCTGGGTTCCGTCTCGGGGACTCTGCCCACTTCCCAGGCCTGGCTCTGTCCCCGGGCGCCCACCTCCTGGGTCAGGGGCCCCTGAGTCCCCTCCAAGTGGGATGAGGCAGCTCGGGCTTCACCCAGGAGCTGCCCAAGGGTCACCTGGGCCTGGCCGTCTGCTGGGTCCGAGGTGGACGGCCGCCCAAGAGAGCTGCCCAGCCCCTCCGGCCACACCCCAGCCGCACGATTTACCTTTGTCCCCTCTCGGTGTCCCTTCCCCAGGAGGGTGCTGTCACCCCCCTTCCGGGTGGCACACTGACTGCCGAGGCTCCGAGCGGGGTGTCCCGTGTTCACGGCCCCTTGTTGCGCACTGGCAGGGACTCCAGCCCGGCTGAGCCCCAGAGCGGGCGCCCCTGGGTGGGCACTCGGCGCTCCCCTGGGCCTCCTCGCCCCCCGCCCCCCCACCAGAGCCTGGCAGATGAGGGGCCGACTTCTGTTCAGGGACAGACGGGCCTCCTGCCTTGCAGCCGCCCCCTGCCCCCCTCCCTGCTGTGCGGCCACCTCCTCTGCGCTGCTTGCTGACCTGTCTCTCTCTGTTTCTGTCTGTCCCTCTTCCTGTGTGTTCCGTAGAGGATGTAGCAAATTTAACAGCCAGTGATGTCATGAATCGGGTAAACCTGGGATATTTGCAAGGTAATTCTGCTCCGGTGGCCGGAGTCTGGCAGAGGGGCAGTCCAACCCTTCGCCGACGGTCCACCTGGTGGCTGCCCGCCCCGGCCAGGCAGGCAGACAGGACAAGACACGAGAGAGGGTCCCTGCAGGCAGGGGCCCACGAGCTCCCAGGCCGCCCCACCGCAGGGACCTTAACCTTCCTCCTTCATTTGCTGACTTCGGTACTGACCCTAGTACCCCAGTCCTTCTGCCCCGTCTGTTGTCTGAGATAAGCCCAGCCCTGAGCATGCAGGTGGCCGTTGGCCTGCAGCCAGCCCCTGGGAGCCCACCCAGCTCTCGGGAAGCACCCAGATGGAGGGTCCCAGGCCAGGGTGCCCGTGCCCCTGCGTGGTGGAGCACGGTGAGGCCTGGGCTGGCGCCTGGGGCCCTGGGGTCTGCTGCGCCCTGAGCCTTTGGAGGGCCACCCAAGCCCGGTGGATGGTTGACCTCCACGCCCCCGCTGGGGCTTCGAGAGGGGGTTCCCTCTCCAGTTGAGGCAAAGCCCGTTTGTACCCCATTCTCATCCGGAGGCTCAGGTGCTGCGTGGGCCCCCTGTGTCTTCCAAGAAGACACCCCACGGCCCCCAGACCCCAGCAGAGGTCAGAGCAGAGTCCAGGCCCCGGGCCTCACTGCCGAGGCCCCTTCGCTCCCTGGGGGTTCCTCCCGAGCCAGGGAAGCTCAGAGCCCGCACGCCCCGGCCCCCTGGGGTTAGGGGTGACCCCAGTGCACGGAGGAGAGTGAGGCTGTGGTCAGGGTGGGGCTCCAGAGGAGCGCGTGGACGCCCAGGGCCGGGCCGGGCGTCTGGTCTGCGGGCTGAAGGAGGTGGGCCCGCACGGAGGCTTGCGGTGCCAGGTAGGGGGTGCGAGGGGGAGCGCAGCAGCACTGCCCTTGGTCACTGGCCAGGAGTGCCATCGCCAGCCCCCGGCCGCACGCCGGGCCCTCACCAGAGCACAGCAGGCACGGCGAGGCCGCCCCGTCCCAGGGAAGTCGGGGTCTGGGCCTCGCGACCGAGCACACCCAGCCCCGGGCGCCACAGCCGGGCCCCCGTAAGCACGGAGCTGGGCCTGCCTCGGGCCGGGAACGCCCGTGATCTGCGCCCCCCGGGGGAGAAGCAGGGTCCAGGCCGGAGGGGAGGGCCCAGCGAGGCAGGCGCGGCTCCCCCTCTCCCCGGCCGCACAGAGGGGACCGGCCCGGCACCGGCCTCTCCGTTTCCTTGTTCTGACCGTGCGCCTGTCCCCGTGGAGCCGCCCTGGCTGTGGTCAGGGGTGCGGGGTCCCTGAGAGCCTTCGGGAGCCTCCCCGCTCCCACCTGCGCCACTCGCTGCCCCCACCGCCCGGCTCCGTGCTGCCCACCCTGGAGGCACGCGGCCTCCAGCGTGAGCCAACTTGGCTCGTGACCCCGCGCGGGGGGGCGGGCGAGGGGGTCAGGCTGTCCCCTTCCCGGGTGTGGACGCGAGGTTGGCACCAGCTGATGCCCGTCAAGGGTCTGCGCAAGCCCGTCAGCTCCCGGGTCCCAGCCTGTGCCCCGACCTGTCCCCAGGAAGCACGCCGCGCTCCGCCTGCCGCCGTGCGGGTCCCGAATGCACCGCCAGATGTGGCCCTGAACTCATCAGTTCAGAGGAGCGAGCTGTAGCCCCCTGCCCAGCTAGTCAGCGGGCAGCTGCCCCAGCTTCGCAGAGAATCCCGCCCCTCAGTGGACCGAACGGGAGGGACGGTGCCGAGAGAAGGGAACGGGAGGGGCTGGGGGCAGAGGCCACCCAGGGCCCGATCCCTCTGGAGGGCCGTCCCCTTGATGCCCGGTCCTGGGTCAGGAGGCACCTTTAGGCATCACCAGATGGGTAAACTGAGGCCGCCATTCGTTTCCTGCCAGTGAGCTTGGGGTCACTGCCAGACAGTGGCCAGCCCTGTCCCTGTATCTGGCCGGAGAGGCACCTGTGAGGTGAGCAGGGTTCCTCCAGAATCCACAGCCACCCTGTGCGCGGGATACCAGGCTGTCTCTATGACGGGCAGCTCGGACCCCGTGTGTGCCCAAGGGCCCCTCTGGAAGACTGAGCTGGGCGGACCCTGGGCTGGTGCCCCGGGAGCAGGTCTTGGGAAAGAGAGGCCAAGTTCAAAGTGGAGGGTTGAGGAGGGGGTCAGGGGTGGCCTGTATGGGGCGGGGATGCAGGGCGCTGGGGGGCGGGGGAGGGAGTGAGTCTGAGGGCTGCACTAGGTGTGAGTGCAGGTGTGTGGGTGTGTGCACACGTGTCGGTGTGCGTAGGTGTGCTCCGTGTTCAGGGTCAGCGCATCCTAAGATGCTGATGAGTCAGCGCCCGCTGCCCTCGTGGCCGCCCCCATGCCCGTGCGCGCGGGGGCCGAGGCCAGCGTTGGTCAGGGAGGACCGGCCCCGCTGGGCTCGCCAGGACGAGGGCTCAGGCAGGACGGCTGAAGGGCCGGGAGGGTTCTGCAGCTGGACCAGAGCCGCCAGCTCCTCGGGGCCCCCCAGAGCGGAGGTGGGGGGGGGCTGAGAGGTGACCGCACTGGGCCCTGTCTCCGCAGATGAGATGAACGACCACCAGAACACCCTGTCCTATGTGCTCATCAACCCCCCACCGGACACGCGGCTGGAGCCCAACGACATCGTGTGAGTACCGGGTCCCCGGGCAAGTGCACACACCTGCCCATCTGACGCGTGGGCGTCCAGCCCAGGCGCAGGGCGACATCAGGGACCTCCCACCCTCCCCGCAGGTATCTCATCCGCTCCGACCCCCTGGCCCACGTGGCCAGCAGCTCCCGGAGCCGGAAGAGCAGCTGCGGCAACAAGCTGGCTTCCTGCAGCCCCGAGACGCGGGACGAGACGCAGTTCTGAGCACTGTGTGGAGCCCTCCGGGCTGACCTCGTCCTGCCAGGGTCCGTGAGCCGCGTGATGCATGAGCGCAGGGCCCCGACACCCGCCTGCCGCCCAGCCCAGAGCTGCTCCCGGGACTGGACCCGGTGAGGGCCGAGGCTGCCCCGAGCACTGCCAGACGCTGGTGGGAAGCCTTTTTAACCTGTTTTTACAAATCTATACAATCCCTGGCTCTTTGCACAAACGCACCGCAACTCGTGACCGGGTCTGGCCGCAGTGCAGCGACAGGAGCTGGGCCGGACCGCAGAGGCCCGGGCCGGGGGCTCACACCGGAGCAGGAGAGCACACTGCAGCCCCTGAACTGCCCGTTTCCACGGCCACGGCTGGTATTGATTCCTGGGCCTTGCCCAGCGCTCTCAGCCAAGCCACGGGGCTGTGGGCCACCCTTGTCTGCCCTGTGGGTCCCCTGTGGTCTCACTTGTGAGGGTCTGGCCCAGAGTCGGGCCGCTGAGGCAGGCAAGCGAAGGGAGCCTTTTCAAGAAGGAAATGGAAAGCAAGAGGGCCTGCAGCGCAGCCGAGCCCCTGGCAGGGGCAGGGCGGGCTCTGGAGAGGTGCTGGCAGCCTGGGCTCGTTAGGAGGGAGGCGGGGCTGCTGTGAGACCCCACAGCGGCCCTGCGAGTCACCAGGGCTCCCGCGGCCCTTGACTTTGTGGAAGAGAAATCAGATGACGGCCTTTTCCCCTGTTTTTACGCTGAACTTTCGCAGCCGCGCCATCTGACCTCCTTTTAACACCAGACCTGAAGCACAATTCAGCTGCTGGGCTACTGGCCCAGGCCTCGGCGAGGGAGATTTCTCCTTATGAGGGAGGCACTCGGGGCACCACCGCGGTTCCTGTGTGACTGTTTCTGACAGGTTTTGCACGCTCAGTGCTGGAAACTTCTATTAAATGGATGCATCCTGCAGACAAGAGGATTGCTCGTGAGGCCTCCCCTCTGTGGCTTCAAGCTCTGGGCCTGGGTCTGCCCCGGCCACCCAGTTTCAAGGGTTAGAAACACTTGCTCTGGTCCCCAGCCCACCGGACCCCACAGGGAAGCCCCTACCCCAAGGAGATGCTGCTGGCCCGAGCCTTCTCTAAAAGCAGGAAGCAACTCAGGTGGCGGCGGGGACGGGGTCCCGGAGCGCTCCCTGGCGAGCTGCCCGGCCCTGGAGCCCGGCCGTGCCCAGGAGGGGTGTGTGCCCCTCGCCAGCACAAGGCAGCCGGGTCTGTCTTGGGGTGGGGCTCCGCTCCCACAGAGCACTCCCAGAGGCTGGCGGAGGAGGAGCCATCGCAGCCCCCCGGGGCGGGGGCGGGACCACACAGCTGCTGGAGGGGCCTGCCCTGAGGGAGGGACACGCGTGCGGCTCCTCTCCCCCACGCTGGCCGCCCGGGACGCTCCCTCCCGCCCAGAGAGCGTCTACGTGCCCGGGGGATGGTGCGGGCTGTGGGTGGTCAGGAAGGGCACTGACCGGGCTTGGGAGACCCCAGGGCCCTTGATTGAGCGACAGGCCGCCAACGTGGGCGAGGGTGGCCTCTGGGGCCAGGGCCCGTCCCAGCGGGGTCCGTGGCTCCCGGGGTCCTGCCAGCGAGCATCCTCTCCTGCACCCGCCACCTCTCCTGGCACCCATGCTCCAACTCCCCGAGGGGAGGGGACCCTGCTTGGCCGCTGGACCGGGGGCTCCAACCAGGTGGGGCTGCAGCCCCTGGAACCCCACACGGGGAAGATGGCATCCGACACGGATCCTCGGGGGTTGCCTGACTTGAGTGTGGGGTGCACAGGACAGGCGGTGAGAAGTGGGGTTCATCTCCAGACCGGGATGCACACTCACACCCACCGCCAAGTGCAGACAGAGGGCCCCGCGGAGGCTGGAGACCTGCATCCAGGCGCCCTGACCGGGCGAGTGGAGAACATTTCTCAATGTTTTGCCAAGTTTTTCAAACATAACACAATCAGAGAAAAACCTCTGGTTTTTTAATTCCCATAGAAAGCTGGTCAAAACAGTAACGCCAGCAGCGTGCTGGCCATTCCGGCTGGTCAGGGGCGCAGGGCCTGGGAACACCGGCTTAAGGTGCCCCCTCGCCCCACCCCGGAACCGAGCGTTCACAGGCAGACGGGCAGCAGGTGCGAGTGGGCGCCCGACTCGGGGCAGCCACCCAGAGTCTCACAAAGCGCGACTGGCATCTGGGGGACGGAAGGAGGTGGGAGCACAGCAGATGCTTACTGAAGCCAGAGGAGGCAGGACAAGGGAGGGAGGGACAAAGGACAGGGCGTGCACGGCACAGCCCTCCGCCCACGTCCACCCGTCAAGAGAGGAAGGGGGCCCCGCCTCGGGACGGCGCCGCCCCACCCCGTGCCCCGCGGAGGCGTGTTCAGCCTCCGCGGGACCACAAGGCGGGCACCCCACGACGCTCTCGGACCTCATCTCGACCCCGGTCCACACCCAGTGGTCTCAGAGGTGCCTCTTCCTTTTGGGGGCAGCTGTGCGCCCTGATGGGTGGGTCTCAGAAGAGTCGCAGCATTTTCCTGTGAGACTGGCAAGCTACGGCTTCCTGCGTCCCGGGCAGGGCCGCGTCCCGGGGTCCCCCGACAGGCGTGCAGGCTGGGGTCTGCCCTCCAGGATGGGGTCTGCTGTCCAGGACCTTAGTCCGCCCGCCCTGAAGGCAGCCCCGCCCACCTGGGGCTTGGGGGGCTCGGATGGGGCCTCCAGGGGCAGGGGCTGGGGGAGCACCCCTGGCATTCCAGGCCCCCAGGGGCAGCCAGACGGCCAGAGCCACCTTCGTCCTCAGTGATATCAGCAGGAGCTTGGGGGCCTAGCAGGGTGGTCTCGGGGAACTCAGGGATGCCCAGAGCAGGCCCTCCAGGCGGGACTGTCCAAGACAGTCTGCAGCACGTCCCATGGCCCTGGTCACAGAGCGCAGAGCTGGGAATGACCATTAGCTCCTCCATGCCCCGGGCACCCTGCATGGGCACCTCCAGGTACCCTCAAGGGCCTGCCTGGGGGGGCGGGGGGGCACATGGCACTGACCCACACCCTCTGCAGCAGGGGGACCTCCTGGCCCCCAGCCTGGCATGTCACTGCAGGCTCCACGAGGCCCGCTGGACCTGGAAGTGTGGGCCAGGCTTGGCTGCACCTTCCTCTCTCCAGGGAGACACCCTTCCTGGCGGCCCGGCCTCCATCAGGGACCTGACTGTGGCTGTGAGTTCCCAGCAGGCCCGAGGCCCCGCCTGTCAAGGCCAGACAGCTTCTCCCCCAGGTCCTGAACTCAGGCCGCTGCCTGGGAGATGGAGAAGCAGCGGACCATCCGTCCTTCAGGGAGGGGCCTCAGCCAGGACTCTGCCTCGCCCTCCTCGTGGGCAGCTGGGCAGCCTCGGGGCCGGGCAGCCAGGAGGTGGAGGTTCAGGGGCACGAGGTTTGCACTGGGGACGCGGTGTGAGCATGTGGAATGGGGGGGCAGTGCAGGGAGCCCGTGTCCACCCCTGAGGGTCTCGTCATGGCACTCCAAGACCCCTGCCTGGGCTGGCTGTGGGGTCCCTGTCACCCCAGGGCCTGTCCCCTCTCACGGGGACTTGGGCAGCAGGTGCAGCATCACGCCGTGGGCTGAGACCTGCCTCCCCGCCATCCCCAGGCAGGCTTGGGGCTCTGAGGCCGCAGACCGTACCCGGTCCCACTGTGGGCCCCACCAGGGAGGGGACCCTCAGGCTTGAGTCTCATCCTTTAGGAGATTGTGGTACGGGGGGCGAGGGGTGCGAGATGAGTCTT
This sequence comes from Balaenoptera acutorostrata, assembly GCF_949987535.1. NCBI lineage: Eukaryota > Metazoa > Chordata > Mammalia > Artiodactyla > Balaenopteridae > Balaenoptera > Balaenoptera acutorostrata. Next base: position 123,944,181 of record NC_080069.1, read on the forward strand.
GGATAGAAAAAGCACCTCTACCCAGGGCTACTCCACACCAGCCTCCCCCAAGTTCCGCGTGACTGAGGCCCAAGTTAACAACGCGGGCTCACAGCGGACCTCCACCCTGGCCCTCGTCACCTGCAGGGAGACCCCCCCGGCCCCTGCAGGTCCCTTCTCTGGCTGGGACCCCTGTCACCTCAGAGCGGCTCCTCGTCAGGGGGGAGGGTCCTGGAAGGTGTTCAGGGAACCTGGCCCCGAGGCGGGAGTCCTCGAAGCCAAGCACCACACCTCCAGGGTCCCTCTGGGGTCGTGCCGGGGAGGACAGCTCAGCCAGGCCGCCTTCCTGCTGCCCCGCACCGTCCCAGGGACCCGGGCCACAGCCCCTGGGACGTCAGGGGCTCCACACTCGCTCTGGGCATCTGCCACAGCCCCTCCTCCTGACCATCTCGGGGCCGGCCCTTCAGGCCAGCAGCTCCAAGAGTCCGGACGGAGGGGGGCCATGGGGAGCTCAATGCCCACCTTGGCTCTGAGGCAATCCCTGTGGCTGCTTCCCGGCTGCCCTACTGCACAGCGGGGTTCAGGGGTCTTCCCAGGGGAACTTCTTCCTCAGGGCCTCCCCCAAGAGCTGGTGCTGAGCCTGGGTCCTCACTGAGGCTGGACGGGGAACCAAATAAGTCTTTAGAAACGCTGCTTATCACAACACCAAAAAGAGAGTGAAGAAGTGCTGAACGGGTAAGATAACATACAGAAGATAACATAAATATGTTTCAAAAACTTATCTTCTGTACATTGTTTAGAAAAAGACAGACGACCCAGCAGGAAAATAGGCAAACAACTTCAAGAGACATTTCACAAAAGAAGAAAATCAAAAAGACCAACAAAGAGATGGAAATATGCTCTACTCATCTGTAACCAGGGAAACACCAATTAAAAACACTAAGAGGGGCTTCCCTGGTGGCGCAGTGGTTAAGAATCCGCCTGCCAATGCAGGGGACACGGGTTCGAGCCCTGATCCGGGAAGATTCCACATGCCGCAGAGCAACTAAGCCCGTGTGCCACAACTACTGAGCCTGTGCTCTAGAGCCCGTGAGCCACAACTACTGAGCCCACGTGCCGCTACTACTGAAGCTCGCGCACCTACAGCCCGTGCTCCGCAACAAGAGAAGCCACCGCAATGAGAAGCCCGCGCACCGCAACGAAGAGTAGCCCCTGCTGGCCGCAACTAGAGAAAGCCCACACATGGCAACGAAGACTCAACGCAGCCAAAAATAAATAAATAACACTAAGAGAAGGGGTTATATTCCAAACACCAACAGTAAAAAAAAAAAAAAAAAAGACCACGTTTTGGCATATATGCTGCTCCCATAATGAAAGAATCCTGTCTAGATTATTTAAAAATCTTCTATGAATCCATAAGAAAAAGAACCACCCAGTTAAAGAGGCCCAATTGAAAGTGGGCAAAGGAAATGACCAGGAATCTCCCAGAAAGGGAAGCGTGAATTTGCTCTGTAGACATCTGAGAAGATGCCTCACCCTCATGTCAGGGGACGCCCAGTGACACCAGCAGGACAGCCGTGGGCTTCCGCGTGAGCCCGCCGTGCACCCGCCGTGCCGGCCCGAGCAGAGCCCCGCACCCCCCGACCTGCTCTGAGACCCCAGGGCTCGTGGGCTCAATCACGCAGGACGGACTCCCCGCCACGCCAGCCGCAGCGGGACTGCACCCCGCGTGGGGGCACGTGGCCCTGCTCACCCGCTGGGGCCCAGCCCCTCCCAAGCCCACACGACAGGGCGACGGCAGGCACCCAAGTCAGGGCTCCTTGTCCTGGGTCCCCAGAGCCAAACCCCGAATCAGCAGATGACACCCCATGGAGAGTCCTCTGGGGATTGTGTGTGCAGTGGCGGCCCATCTGCAGACCCGGTGCGAGGGGTCGGCTCCTGGTGACTTTGAACCTCGGGCTTAGTCACACCTCCGGGACGCCCTAAGTGACCGTAAGCGGCTGTTCGGGGGGTCAGCAGTGGGCTTCACTTCCCGTGACCGCCCTGCTCGGTGCACGTGCTGGTCACGAGCGGGTCTGGAAACGCTTCAGTTTGCACGCTGGTCGCTGCACTTCTAACGCTCACCACCTGTTCCTGTGCTTTTCTAGGAGGACTTTCATATCTCTGCCAATAAAGACGGTTTGGGCTTTTCTTTTCCTCCCTTTAAACCTCCTGTTTCCCCGTCTTAGTACAACGGCTCAGACGTCCAGGAAAGCCCTGGCTACTCACTGTGACCACAGGCAAACTGGCCTCCACCCTGACTTAACAGTGAAACACTGCAAGTGTCCCCAGTTAAGTGTGGGGCTCGCTGGAGGTCTCTGGCGGGTATTACCAAATTACGAGAATTCTACTGGCAACGTTTTTCATCGGGAATAATACATATCGAACGTCATCAACTTTTTTTTACGTGGTTTCCCTCTTACACTCAACGTAAATTACACTTTCTCACGTTGAATCTTTATTCCCATTCAAACACTGCTGAGCATAATGTCTCAGTCTGGGTTCGTTTTAGTATTTTATATTCACCAGCAGGAACTGGACCATGATTTTCTGTCCCTGCGCCTCTGGCCGGGTTTTGATGCAGAGAAACCCAGTTTTAAGCGGCACTCTACTGTGCGTCCTTGCACAGCACCCCTACCTGCGCCTCCTCGCGCCTGAGGTGTGCCCTCCGCCCCGCCCCCACGCACACCTGAGCACCCGAGGCGGGGGCGTCTCCCGGTCAGCGACACGGCGTAGTCTCCGTGGCAGCACTTCCCCTTCTCGGTGGCACAAAACATCTTAAAATTAAGGACATCTTAGACCAGCAAACACGGGTCCTCCTAGTCACCCGTCTCAGAGGCTCCACAAGGACAGGGCACCCAGGGGCCGCTTGCTGACGCCACCTGCCCCGCGTGTGTGTGACGTCCGAGTCTGCGGATGCCCGGGAGGGTCTGGAAGCGTGGGCAGCGGTGACCCCCTGGCACTGCCACCGGGGGTAGGCAGCCTTCAGCTTCCCCTGGTGTGACTCTCAACTGTTTATCACATTTGATGCTTTCAAGGAGTACGTTATTTTATAAATAAACAAAAGTAACATAAACAGAATTGTCTGGAAAGCAGGGCTTGTTTGTTCATTTGACCCATTTCTAGTCCCAAGGAAAGCATCTCCAAGTAGGAAGCACGACCCAGTGTTTCCTCAAGGGCGGCGCCTTTGGGCAGGGTGGGTTCCGGGCAGCGGGAGGCCTGGCAGGGGCGGGGGGGTTGCCCTCACCGAGGGCTGCCTGCCCTGCGTGAAACCCCCCTTCCCCCTGCCCCAAGTTCCAGAGCGAGGCCTTCCCCCTGTACCTAGTTCTATGAAGCTGAGGTGCCACCTGCCCGGGGCTTCCAGAACGAGTTCTGCAGCGCCAGTGTGTACGCGAGGGCCTGGGCACTCAGAAAGCCAGATCAGACGCCCCAGTCCCGGCACCCAAATCATCCGTAGGTCTGTCTCTAACAGATGATCCTGCCCGACTTCAGGATGGCCGTCCACTCCTGCCCTTCCCATGGGACCACACCTGGCACCGGACGGTGAGCAGGGCTCCAGGTGAGACGGGCCCCGCCCCGTTCCCCAGTCCACGTGTGACCGGGCAGTGGCCTCCACATCCCCGTCACTGGGCTCTGGGCCCCACCCTACGCCCCACAGGTCCCCGGGATTTGTGATGCAAACGTCCCGCGAGATCATTCCACATCCAGGTGCAAGAGCAAGGGCTTGGTGTCCCCCAGCCCCAAGCCGGCAGCAAGTTTAACCAACTTTCACCAAATGTCCAGCTGGTACCGGCAACATGGTCCGAGGGCTGAGAACAAATAAAGGGAGACGCCCCCGCTGCCCCCAAGAAGCCCCGTGCCCGCCCCACGTGCCCTCACCTGGCCGGTCATCTCCCCCCGACCCTCCCCCTCGCGCACACCCTCCCAAAGCAGCCACGTCGTCCTAAGCAGGTGACACCTAATGCCTGACCCCCGTGGATCCTGCCCGGGAGGGCTGCCCCTCTGGCGCAGCAAGCACTCCTTGGATGAGGAATCTTAGCACCCATAAAACACAGGGCGCTCGCGAGCTGAACAAGAGTCCGATGTGAAGAAATAACACAAAGATAACAACGTGTTTTCCACCCCACAAACAGTGGCTTGCAACGATGCTTCTCCAGCTGATCGACTCCTACCGGCAGTTCCACGCCTACCACGAAAACCGGACAAAGTAACCATTAATAAATATACTTTAGAAGCAAAAAACTCTAGGGAGAACTTTGGTGGCAAATACTGAGAACCACTCATTTATAAAATGAGAATAAACACTTGGTCAAATTTTATCAAGCTCTGTACTTGGGATCCGTTTGCTTTTCTGTAGGTACGTTCTACTTCAATTTAAAAAAAAAAGAGCAAGGGTTGTACTGTGATGAAAACAACAAAAAACTCACCACCTAGAATTAAAAGGGCAAAAAACCAAGTTGTTTCTTGCAAAAATGGAGACTAGAGAGGTTTATCAGTTCAACTGAAAATAACTGCTTTAAAAAAAAAAAAAAGCAAACACTTTAAATTCAAGTCCTGATGCTTCAGCCTGCCTAGCAGTGCTGTTGACGCCTTCTGGATGCTCAGAAACTCCCATCACAGGATCCTGACCTGGATTAGCAAAGAGCACGCACAGTCCAAGGCCATCTGAGCCCCCATCTCAGTGCCTGGTCCTTGGAGCTGCAGGCTTGTCGATTTAACCCATCACATCGCACAGCATTTCAAACTGTAAACGTGGAGCGTGTGCGCAGCCGAGGCCCAGAGTAAAGGTACCTCAGAGTTCCCAGTTCCAGACAGTCAGTCACCAAATGAAAACACAGGCCCAGAGACGTGACTCCAAGGCCAAGATTGCTAGCTTCTGACCTTCGTAATAGCACCAGCCTAGACTTCACTTCTATGGGAAAGTCGGTTTTTATGCTGTCGCTATTTCTTTGCACCAGCGGCGACCCCAAATTCTCACTGCCAAGAAAGGGTTCCCGTGAAACAAATCTTTCACAAATTACATCCGGGCTTGACGACGTGGAGTTCAGGCTATAATTTTTACTACGCTTTGTTCAATTATTCATTCCCACTGTCAGTGGCTTTTCCTTGCTATTTAGGAAATCACTTGGATACGGTAACTTGCTCTTTCTAAAGAACAGAGAACAAGGTCAGGAGTGGAGATCACCCCCTCCTAGATGAGCACAGGGAGGGGCAGGGAGACAGAGGAGCCTTGCTTCTTCCCAGGGCAAGTTCTGCCCCCGAGATCTCTAACGGTCCCCACAGCTCGGACCCTCGCACGGAGATGCCGTCAGGGACAGCCCGGAGAAGGCTCCAGACCACAGCAAGGTGCCCCAACCCCTGCAAGAGACGGCCTGGCGGGATGCCACCCGGACGCGTTCTGCTCCCCGCCAACGCTGGCGGACTTGGCCGTGACCGTGATGCAGAAGCACAGCCCATCCTCCCCACACGCAGAGCCCCCGCCAGAAACGAGGGCCACAGACTGGGAGGGGGCTGCCTAAAGCCGCTCACTCCCGCTTCTCAAAGGCCAAACCGTGTCTCAGAGCGTAGGTCAGCATCAGTTAGGAAAGGCTGTCCAAGTTCATCTTAAGAGGAAATTTTATTTCAGGTACTTTTCCCCCCAAGTAAGAACAACAGTTTCCAGAAATAAAAGTGTAACCTAGGGACTTCCCTGGCGGTCCAGTGGTTAGGATTCCATGCTTCCACTGCAAGGGGCGCGTGCTTGATCTCTGGTCGGGGAACTAAGATCCCACAAGCTGCGCAGTGCAGCCAAAAATAAATAATAAGTAAAAGAAGACAACACATACACAAAAAGCATAACCTAGATGTAACTTTGGAATTATTCTATTTTTCAATTTGCCAGAGCAAAGAACATAGTTTGGGTCCAAACAGCCTGATCAGACACTGCTCTGCAGTGACGTGCAAAGTCAAGTCAAAGGACACACGGGAAAGACAGTCCGCCTCTGGTGTGTGCGAGCGTCCAACCCCCCCCGCCACATACGCACACTCACGCACACGCGTGGGGGGATAAGTTAATACATCTGCACATGTATCTGTAAAATATGGGGCTCACTCACCGCAGTTTTATTTGGGCTCCTGGGACCCCAGCTCACCACCAAGGACTCACACGTGAGCCTCATCGTGGGCTCAACCGTTCAGGCAACACTTTCTTCACCAAGTTAAATGCTAAATGGGTAGACAGGTGGCTGGTCAGAGTGCTGAGAAGCAAGGAAAGACGTACAACCCTCCACCGTAAGAACACGACACAAATACGCAGGTGCCCTGGAAGGCGAAACAGTTACAGAGAGACCTACAAGGCAATTCACGACTTCACCACCACCAAAGCCAGAGAAGACTGAAATCTCCACCACAAAAGGGAATCCTGCATCTGAAACCCCCTGCGACGCACAGGGGGCCCGAGGGGGGCATCCGTCCCCACGTCCCCGAGCACAGGGGGTCCGAAGGGGGCATCCGTCCCCACGTCCCGAGCACTGGGGGCCCGAGGGGGGCATCCGTCCCCACGTCCCGAGCACTGGGGGCCCGAGGGGGGCATCCGTTCCCACGTCCCGAGCACTGGCCGGGGCGGCGCGGCTGCCACCGGTCCTCACTGGCTTAACCAAGGGCACAACACTCCACATGCGAACCACCTTCACAACGCTCCACAGGCTGACTGACTGCATCAGAAAACCCAGGGTTTACCCAGAACTTTGGAAGGAATGAGATTTCCAGCACTGGGCCAGGAGTGCCTCTAAATCTTCACTGAAAACAATCACATTCCGCTGACTTCAACAGGACTGTGTTATAAAATGACAGAGACGTTGTCACACGTCTTGCGCGCATAAAGGAAGAAGTTGGAAGGCATCCCTTCTCTAGAAGAAGGATGTGATCCTCTAATAAAAGGGACTCTAGTTAACTAGAAACCACGTGAAGTTTCTCTGCAGCAAGGAGCCGGGCACACTGGCCAGCAGAGCGAGTCAGGACAGCCTCAGGCAAATGTGACCATCCAAAGCAAGTTAGTCAATTACTTTATTACACTGTAGTGCTTTCTCAAAATAAATATAATAATATCATATCAAACATACAGTGAGAAATAAAGCACACATGTGAACGGCACGGTAACAGGAAAGTTCACTCAGGACTGTTTAATACTCAGCACTGGAGAAACCGCACAGCTTCGTTACCTATTTACAGACAGAGCTGCTGGCTACCGATATATACAAACCCAACCGGGAGAGGGCAAGGCCGTGCCGTTTCTGCACCACGTTCCCTCCACCCTCATGGACACGGTCCCCTCACCTTTTCATCTACAATGACCAGTATACTTGTCTTAACTGTTTCTCTCCACTGATCTTTAGTTTTTTTCTGCAGTTTGAGATAGATTCAAATAACACTCCCAAGAAAATATGTGCAAAACTAACACATGTGACTCCAGAATCTTCCGGCAGTCGGGTCAGCTGGTCAGTTGCACAGGTGTCAGCAGACTTCCGGTGCCGTGTGGAGGCCGGGCGGGAATGTCTGGTCCGGAGAAGCACTAGTGACTGTTAGGACCACCGTGGAGAGAACCCACAGCATTCCGCTGACATGGAGTTCCGAGACAGCTGCAAATAACCCCTTTATAATTGTCTTTAAGTAGACGACACAACAAAATGGTCAATCTAAACCGAGAACCGCACGCTTACTGCTCTTCCAGAAGCAAGAATCAGGACGGGTGAGTGATGACATGATAAAAACACTAAAAGAACTGTCAGCGTAAGAGAAACATGCTCAGAGTGAAAAAGATTCTACTTTACCAAACTCTGTCTTTATTAAAGTGAACAAATCATTAGCGCACTATCCCAAACGTAATGAACGAGGGCTGTAATTGGCTCAGCTTCCTATTTTCAACTAGGCAAGCACCAGCAAGAGTACCATTCACCATCCTCATGATTGCATGTCGGCGAGAACCCCTCCGTACTTGTAAACGTTATTTTAGCAGAAGACAGACTTTGCAGATTTCAGTGCTTTTAGTGAACTGGTATTTTCAGTAAACTTTTTCTGAGCAGCAAGGAACAAGAATTTTTTTCAGAAATCTTAGAATTGGATATAAACGTTGGCAGTAGACACAATCAATAAATATACAATTTCTCAAATGAAAACGATTTCCCCAACACGAGCTCCTTTCCTACAGACATTCAAAAACCCTGACCCAAGATTGAGTCTCAGTCCTATAATCTCGCGAGATTACAGCTGGCCAACAAGAGGGGTGTCAGGTCATGTGCAAAAGGGGGTGAGTTGAGAGGCAAGAAAGCAAAGGAAATCACTTTTAATTTATACCGAAGGAGAACTTCAAGTAAAAGGAATCCGCTGCCTGGAGCTCCTGGGCACACACCCCTCGTCTGGGAGCCTCCGCACAGCGGTGACCACGGCGGCCGCGAGCCGCTGGGAACGGGGCTGAGTCCTCACTCCGGCTCCACCTGCCGTCCTGTGTGCTGGGACCTAAGGGAGGGTTTTCTCGTGTTGTCTAGAAGCCTCTTTGAAAAAGGTCTGTGACTTTGCACACTTCGTACCCAAAAGGAGGAAAATAATAAATATCGAGCCGGCCGGCGCGTCCTCAGGCTCCTGCCGCACCGGGGTCATTTCCGAGTCTGCGTCTTCTTTGGCACCGAGGGCCGCTTGGGCTGCCACAAGTGGTTATGAATGGTGAGCGCGTCCACACTGACGGACATGGTTTTGGCCGGGATCAGGTTGAACTGTTTTCGGTCTGAGCTGTATTTATACAGTTTGTCGATCATCTTCTTGGTGATGCTCTTTGGCCCCGTGCCAGTCAGTTTGTAGATTTCTTCAGTGTCGGGATAGTAGCAATAAAGTGCCCTGAACTGGCAGCCGGCGTCACGAAACAGTATGATGTAGTGATTCGCGTCACACTTCTCCAGCTCCTGTGTGGAGGGAGTGAAGGAGAAGAGACAGGGAGCGTGAGTCCCTCCCGCAGTCACACTGCAGCATCCACCGTCCTGACCAGGAGGCCCGCGGCCAGCTGACCGCCCACCCCGGGGCAAGCTTTCTAGGACACAAAGCTATGGGTTAGCCGTTCAGTGGAGCACCATCTACCATTGAGGTTTACTTCAGTCCAGGTATCCAAGGAAAAGAATGCTTTTAACATGAAGTGAAAAATCACATGAAAAGACGCTCAACATCATTAGCCATCAGGGAAATGCCAATCAAAACCACAATGGGGGACTTCCCTGGTGGCGCAGTGGTTAAGAATCTGCCTGCCAATGCAGGGGACACGGGTTTCAGCCCTGGTCTGGGAAGATCCCACATGCCTTGGAGCAACTAAGCCCGTGCGCCACAACTACTGAGCCCGCACGCCACAACTGCTGAAGCCCGTGCACCCAGAGCCCGTGCTCCGCAACAAGAGAAACCACCACAGTGAGAAGCCTGCGCACCACAACGAAGAGTAGCCCCCGCTCACCGCAACTAGAGAAAGCCCGCGTGCAGCAATGAAGACCCAATGCAGCCAAAAATAAGTAAATAAAATACATAAACTAAAAAAAAAAGAAGACAAAGTTCCATTAAAAATAAAAACAAACCACAATGGGGGTTACTTCCCTGGTGGTGCAGTGGCTAAGACTCCGCACTCCCAATGCAAGGGGCCTGGGTTCGATCCCTGGTCAGGGAGGGAACGAGATCCCACATGCATGTCGCACCTAAGAGTCCACGTGCCACAACTAAGACCCAGCACAACCAAACACATAAATATTAAAAAAAAAAAAAAAAAAAAAAGCCACAAGGGGGTAGCACCTCATGCCCACTAAGCTAGAGTCAGACAGACAATAACAAGCGCAGGTGCTGGTGCGAAGAAGCAAGCGCTCATTTTCCACCGGTGGAGGGAAGGTGACACAGCCTCTGTGTTGGCTAGTCAGTCGGCCAGTGGTTCAGAACGTCACACAGAGTTACCACGCGACCCAGCCATTCTTCTCTCAGTTAGATACTCAAGAGAAGTTAAACCACGCATCCACATAAAACCTGCGCACAAACTTTTACATTCATAACAGTCAAAAGTAGAAACAATCCAAATGTCCATCAACAGATGAAAGGATAAACAAAACGGTCTAGACGTACAACGGGAGGCTGTTCAGTCGTAAAAAGGAAGGAAGCGCCACACTCGCTGCAACTCGGAGGAGCCTCGGCAACACCACGCGGAGCGAAAGAAGCCGCCCCAAAAGGCTGCCCCAGGTGTGCGTCCCTTCACGGGAAGTGTCCAGAAGAGGCAAACACACAGAGGGGACCGCAGGCCTGTGGGGCCGGGGGCTGGGGGACGAGCACGGCGAGCGGCCTCGGTACAGGAACCTTCTGCGGGGGGCAGGTGCTGGGATCACCTGGTGATGGCCGCACCCCCTGGGAACAGACCGAACAGCCCTGAGCTAGCACTGAAGGGGGATCTCACGCTGCGTAGGTGATCTCTCGATAACGCTGCCACAAAAGAACCTGAAGCAGGCACGACCGTCAGTCCTTGTTACAGCGTCTGCCGTACCGTGTTCTCAACTTTAAGAAATCACTAATATGAAAACATTTTAAAACAGATTCTCCTCGTGCTTGAGAATGTCTAGTTTCGTTGTCTACCCCTGCAGCTCTCTGAGCATGGGCCAGGGTTCCTGACACCCTCTCCGGGTCTCTGCTTACTACGGAGACCCCTCCCACAGTATCCCGAGACGTTATCTGCCTCTTCATCCGCCCCTCAGGGTACACTGCCATTGTCCAGTGGCCACGGGACACGTGGTCTGTAACAGATGGACTCGGAAGCGGGTCACACCCAGCTGTCTTCTACGTAGCCAGGAGCTAAAAAGATTCGTATGATGTAAAACAACGGCACTCTTCTCACTCTGTTTTTGTTTTAGAAAACTATAATTTTTCACAAATGGATACTATTCTTTTCAGAATCTAACAGGCTTGTTGTTTTTTAAAATAAATTAATAAACCAATATATTTATAAAATTAAGAAGAAAAAGCAAAATTTAAAGCTGCAAGTATAATACTGATTTCAACGACATAAAAACTGTTTAAACGTGAACAGAACTAGAGACGCAAAGACACATCCAGGCCCCCGGGCCCCGCCCTCCGCAGGCGGATCACGGCCCCGCCTCCACCCTCACACGGCTCGCGCCTGTCCCGGCCGGCAGCCAACGTGGCGCTCAGGAGGCCGTGGCTCACGGCCGTCCTCTGCCCACAGCGGCATTCACCCTCTCACCCAAGGCAAAGCCGGGTCCCTTCGGCCCACAGAGGCCCGACTGGAGCTGCCCCATGACCTCTGACCCCCAGCTCCCCGGCTCCAGCCCCAACCTGGGGATCAGTCCCACCTGGAGCCCGTGCGCCTCCCCAGATCTGCGGGGCACCCTCCCCGCTCCAGGCCTCTGCTCAAATGACACCTTCGAGTAAGAGCCACTGACCGGCCAGCCTACTGACCACTGCAGCCACCCTCGGGCCCGCATCCTGCTCCCCTTTCACTCTTTCCAGACCGCGGCCAGAATCAGCACCACCCACTTTTGTAAACAGGTTCTTGGGGGCCGAGCCGCCCTCTGGTCAGTCCGTGGCTGTCCTCACGCTGTGACAGCACAGCCGAGCAGACCCGCCGGCCGCCAGTGTTTCTCGTGCAACCGCTCTGTCGCGGGGCTGCCTCGTGCCTGGGACCGCCGGCTCCATGGCCAGGCCTTTGCGTCTGCTCCTGGACCAGCCCAGAGGCTGGAGCAGCCCGGTGACACGTGAGTGGAGAGGAGCCCTGCGCCCCGCACGGAGCCCCTAGCCGGAGCGTCAGGCCACGGCACGCAGTCCTGACCTGGACCCTCCTTCCACATCTTCCACCTGCTGAGGCCACCACCACTCACCACTAGTGACCGAGGGCTGCTGCCCCCGGGGAGCAAACAAGTCAACCCAACGGGACAGAAACGACCAGCATTTTGCCCCAAACTCCCACTTCTCCAGTGGCCCCAGCTCAGAGCTGGGGTCCCTCCTGTCTCTATCCGACACCTCCTCCGACCCCCGCAGACACCCTACCCTCAACACCAAACTAACTCAAGAAATCTCACCCACTTCCCGTGCCCCACCCTGGAGGGCCTGCCCTGGACCCCCAGCCCCGACCCCAGTGCAGCCCCCTCCGTCTCGCTGGTCTGAATCCCGCTCTTCCGCGGAGCCGTCCCAACTGCAAGGGCCTGGGACACGAGTGTCCTGCGTGTCCTCACACACGAGTCACACACATGCAGGACGGCAGCCTCACGTGTCAACAATCAGGATGCTCTCCTCTAGAAAGAACCCTCATTTATAAACACCCTTATTCTACATAAAAAACTGGAGATGAAATTTGATACTTGCCTCTAATATTGAATTCTTGTGAGGTTCATTCACCTTTCCAGCCAGACAGCAATGGGATATAGCATTGTGAATAATCGGTTTGTTTGATTTGCTGCTAGGCTCCTTAAACAGCTTGGGACCTATGAAAAGCAGGCCAAGATTTGCAAAATTAATATTTACAGCATATACACACACACACACACACACACAAAAGAAAGGCAACTATTTTGTAGAAGCAAGCAGCAGCTAGGCTGAATTAGGGATGTTCATTAATTTTTTGAAAATGGTAAGTAATAGCCACTTCAAATCTATGACAGAACTCTAAGTTACAGATTTTAAATAAAGTAAGGAAAAGACTAAAGTAAGTAATAATTTATTCCCTTTCTAATTTTGGTTTCTTTGATTTAAAAAAAAAAAAAAAAGAAACCAAGAAACAGCAATTTTTAAAAGCCTAAGGTTCCAAAGCGCCCGAGACGCCATAGTGAGCCGCGAGCTGTGCAGACGTAAGGGCACGCCACCCACTGCGCCCGGGCCCCGCCCCCCACCAGGACGCGGCCGTGTGCCCGTGCCCCACAGCGAGCGAGGCCGTCACCTGTGTACTCGGCCACCGAAGCAAGGGAGGACGCGGCGGACGCCGTCTCCCAGTCTCTGTCGGTGCTCCTGCTGGGGTTGCGGCTCAGGATGGGCAAGGCTTCCAGGGACTCGACTCTGCTGGGGAAGAGGGACGGGGGCGGGGCTGGGAGGGCGGCGGGCATGCCTCCTCTCGCCCGCAACTGGCACCGGCTGGCGGATCCCACCCTGAAACGGGCCAGGCTGCACCATCGGCACAAGAAGGGCCATCGGCCGCGGCAGGAGGCTGGCAGCAACAGTGGGGAGCACAGCCGGTCCGCTCCCCGGAGAACACGATGACAGACTCGGGGCAAGACACAAAGACACCACCCGCCTCGGGCACCAGAGTGACCTCATCAGGGAAGGTTCGCCCTCACGCTCAGCCCTAATGGCGTGGGAACCAGAGGACCCGGTTTGGGCCAGCTGCGCCGCTGCCAGACAAGGGACGGGACCCCGGGAAGGAAGGATGGGCAGAGCGGGCCGAGTCCAAAACCCCGGCAGGTCTCAAACGACTCTCCAATCCCTGGCAGGCCTGAGCCGCGTCCCTGCAGGGCCGTCTCCGCTGAGCGGGACACAGACGCTCACGCAAGAGAAGCAGGTGCAGGCAAAGTCTGAATCCAATGCTGGTACCCGACCGCCTGGACAAAATTCCAACCAGAATCCAGAATCCCTGGGAGGTGTCCTCCACAAAGCCCCGGCGACGAGAAGCCACCGGACGTGTGGAGAGGCAGGACAACACTCATGATAAAGGACAGGCGGGGACCCTGCCTACCAGGAGGCCAGCCCCACCCGTGAAGGTGGCTGCTGAGGCCCGTGGGCAGACGTTCAGTGCCATCGACAGGGTCCCCAGGCCTCCGCCCAAATTACTCCTTAATCACAAAGGGAATCCTCCAGCACCCGTGGGAAAACAGCACCTTAACCCAAGTCAAAGTGACACACACAACTGGCTGCACTAAGAAAGACACAGCCTCCTCTCTGGGGTGTTCCCGCCAAAAACGCACAGCCTGGACCTAATCCTGGGAAACCCACTGGGGGGCGGGCAACAAAATAACTGGCCCATACTCAGCAGAAACGTCAAGGCCCAGGAGGACAAAGGAGGGTGAGGGCCTGTTCCGGACAGAAGGGAAACAGTGACTCAGGGCGACCGTGGTCCCGCACGGGCCTGGGCTCTCAAGGACACTCTGACAATCGGCCACGGCGGGCATGGACTGGGGACCTAACGGCAGCGCTGGTTTGATGACTGTGGTGACACAAGACAACGTCCTTGTTCAGAGAACGTACGCTCCAAAGTGTTTAAGGATAAAGAGGATGTCACCAACTTACTCGTAAACGATTAAAAACGAAAACGCATACAGGGCTGGGAGGACAAGGGGACAGAGGACAAAAATGTCGCAACATTTCACTAATTGGTGAACCTCGGTGAAGGGCAATTAGCTCCTGTGACATTACTGCCATGGCTCGGGACGTCTGAAATTGCACCAAAGTCCCAGTGACAGACCACTGCCCACACGGCGTCCCGCTGCGCGGCCCCTTACCGCTGGGAAGGCGCGCCCCCCGAATGCACGCTCTCGGGCTCTGTGGTCGTTGCGGAGGCCAAGGACAGGCTGGAGCCCGACTGGGCCCGGCTCAGGTCATCCGCTGCCAGAGACAAGACAAGACAAGCGTTCATGACACGCGTGTTTGGCCCGCCACCCATCTGTGCAGCAGGAGAAAGAGCCGGGGGCCTGACGCCAGCGGGACGCGGGCCCCAGGCTGGGACCCTCCCCGCGTCCATGGCTCTCACCACCTGAGGACCCAGCGCTCAGTCTCAACCTTCCCTTCTGTGAAACGGGAGAGCCCCCTCCAGCCCAGCCTCGCGGCTCCGGGAGAACTGGAGTGAGTCAGGGCCGCGAAGGGGGGGCCCCACGCCGCCTGCTCACATTGGGGGGTGCTCTTGGGTCCCGAATCGCTGCTGGGCTCCTCCCGATGCACGGACTTGGGCCGCGGCTTCCGGGGCCTGGACTTGGGTTTCCCCAGGCCCTGCTCCTCCAGAATCTGCTGCTGCTTCCGCCGCAGGTACTCCTGCTTGATGAGCTCCCGCCGCGCCTTCTCCTCCTCCTTGCGGATCCGATCTTCCTCCGCTTTACGCCTGCGGGAAGGAGCAGCCAGGACGTCCTGGTCACGCCAGCGCCGCGCCATGGGAGCGGACGACAGACACGGCGGCCAGGTGGCCACGCCGACCACGCGTGGTGCCTGCCGGGCCCCCAGGCCACCTACCGTGCCTCGTCTCTCCTGAGCTCGACCTCCACCTCCAGCTGCTGCCGCCGCATGCGGGCCTCCTCGGCTTTGCGCTGCTGCTTCAGAAGGAAGGCTGCCCGCTTCCTGGCGAGCTCGTCGTCCGCCTTCTGTTCGTCCTGCAGGGCAGATGCCACCTACAGCGCGGCCGGGCACGACCCCCACGGGTCCCCAGCACTGCCGCCCCCGGCCCTCAACGCACCCCAAGAACGTGAAACGTTTCCTACTCCTCGTAACTGATGGGTGAGCGAGCGTCTCTCTACAGACGCTAAAATACAAACGGGAGTCAAACCACGCCCTTAGAGAAGCATTTAGCCTGCGGGCACTGAATTCCATTCGCCTTAAAAACTGCGCTTGTATCTCCACAACAGGAGCCAAAACCCAGATGGGTCATTTGTCCGTTTCCAATTTAAGAGCACAAACGTCAGGCAAGGGCCGTGCGCGACTCCTGAGAAGTCGGCCCTCACAGCTCCGTGGTGTGTCAGCCGCCTCCTAAGCGCCAGGACAAAGGGAGCCGCGATCAGGACAGAAGGGAATCTCACAACTCACTGCTCTCTCCTCAAGGAAACGCTACAAGAAAGGCGCTGATAGAAACAAACACGTTTCCTGAAGTTTCTACACCTGCCCGCACTCTAACAGGGGGAAGCACACCTCGGCCAAAAGGCCAAGTGCAGCCCGTGGCCTGTTCTGCAGAGCCTGCGAGCTAAGAATGTTTCTTCATTCTTAAACGGTTGGAAAACCATCAAAAGAAAAACATTTCGTGACACACGAGGACGAGTGAGAACTCCCGTTTCAGGGCCCAAGGTCAAGCTCTGCTGGTGCCCAGCCAGGCTCCCGCAAGCAGGTGCTCCCGGCTGCTTAGGGCGAGGTGGGTCCTTGCGGAGACCACGTGGCCCCGAAGCCGCACGCGCCTCTCCCCAGCCTCCACAGAAGAGGTTAGGTTCTCTGTGACACCCTCGCGACTAGGCCAGAGTGGCGTGCCTGCCCACCACGTGACACAGATGCCACCAGCGCTTTACCTTGAAGAAGAAGCCGACCCCCAGCTTCTGGTCGCCCTCGCTGGCGAGGTCCGCGGAGCTGTGGCGGCCTTCCGTCCCCCCGTCATCGTCGGGGGCCTTCAGGTCGGAGAGGTCCACCTCGATGAGGCTAGCCTTGCTCCTCGGGGGCCCATCCAGGGGCGCGCCCCCGTTTCCTGGCCCGCTGAGGGCACCGAGCCCCGCCCCCCTCACGCCGTCTTCCAGTACCTCCCTGAAGCTCATCTGTTCCGAGGTGACGCTGGCATCCCTGGAGGAGGGCAAGACAAATGTCCGCTGGTTGCTCTCATCGTGGAGCCTGTAACCGGCGAAGCAGCACTCCTCGTGGGGGTCACTCCCAGGGTCGGCGACCCCGTCCCAGCCCGGGTCAGAGGGCGTCCGGGCGGGGATGGACCGTAAGCGAGGGGCGGCCTCGACACCAGGTGTGAGGGCCTTGCTTCGGGAGGAGCCCTGCGGCCGCTCTTTCGGCACCTTCAGCTCAGTCGGTCTTCCCGAACGGGAATTCCGACCCGGACCCAGACGGGGGGGCTTGTGGTGGCCGGCCAGTGCGGTCGGAGAGAGCGGCTCGACAAAGTGGACGGCCCCCTTGACCTTGGGGTCCTGGGAGTTGCTCCTGGGGCCCGGCGTGGGCACCGCGGGGGACGTGAGCAGCAGCTGCTCCTGCTGCTGGGAGATCCTGAGGATGGCCTGCTGCAGCGTGCTGATGGTCTCGTTCAGCTTCTCGATGGACAGGTCGCACTCGCCCACGTCCAGGCCCACGTCCACGCCCTCGACGGCCTCCAGGAGCACCGCCGACAGCGCCTTGCTCCGCTCCAGCTCGGGGAGGGCGGCGGGGTCCTTCCGTTGATGCTGCTGGACCAGAGCCAGGTCCTCTCCGTCCACGTCGGGAGGCCCCAGGAGGTCTCCCCTCCCCTCCTCCTTGCCAAGGAAGTCTCCCACGCGGGACACGCCGCCGTCGAAGTCATCCCCGTTGTGCTGGGA
The DNA here is from genome assembly GCF_949987535.1 of Balaenoptera acutorostrata. NCBI lineage: Eukaryota > Metazoa > Chordata > Mammalia > Artiodactyla > Balaenopteridae > Balaenoptera > Balaenoptera acutorostrata. The sequence goes on from NC_080069.1 coordinate 123,961,439, forward strand.
ATGCTCTCCCGCCGAGGCCCCCGCTCTCAGCGGCCGGGGGGCGGCGTCGGCCCGGCCCCTCCTGACCACGTGCAGAAAGGCCGCCTTGCCCAGCTTCAGGCGCTGCCGCGCCGAGAGCGCCTCCACCTTCTTCTTCTGCGCCTCGATGGCCCGGCGCTTCTCCTCCAGCTGCATGTGCAGCTGCACCAGCTCGGAAGCCAGCAGGCTGGCCTGGTCGCCGCCCTGCCAGCTCGGGCTCTGCTCGCCCCTCTGCTTCCACGTGGTCAGCGGGGCCGGGCAGCTCTCCGAGGTGTCGGGCGTGGTCTTCTGGGAGCTGCTCGTGCTCGACTTGGTCTCACAGCTGTTGAGCCTGTGAAGCTTCCTCTCGGCAAAGCTGGTCATCTTCACGCTCCCGCTGGCCACGGAGACGCTGCTGAGCTGGCTGAGACACGGGCTGGAGCGGCCACTGGCGGCGTCCTTGTCCTCGTGCTCCTTCACTTCCAGGTCCGCCTGCAGCTTCGCCGACTCCTCCTCCCCCCCGTACCCGGCCCCCGCCGCGGGGCGCTCCTCACCGGCGAAGTCCTGCTCGGCTCCTTCCAGGTCCGCGACGTCGGAGTCAGAGTCCTGCCTCAGGATGGCCCAGGCCTCCGGGCCAAGGGTGCTGGGGCTCTGCACACAGCTCGTGGACAGCCTGCCCTCCCCGTCCTTGTCAGCTCTGCCCGCGTGAAGGAAGAAGCCGTCGGCTGGCTGTCCCTGAGATGGCAGACTGAAAGCGCCGCCGGCCGGGGGCCCGCCACGGGCGTCCCCTGCTGCCTGCGGCCCCGCCTCAGTGGGCGTGGGGTCGAAGCCCGTGAGAAGCTCTGAACAGGAGATCGGGGTGAAAGTCCTATTCAAGTCTCGACTGACGTGACTGCCGGGCGCCTTCTTCCGCCCAGGAGGCTGGTGGCCCTCGCCGGACCTCCTGGACGTGAAGCCCCTCGGCCGCCCCTCTCCACACTCATCCTCCTTGGTGACCGCCTGCTTCTCCTTGGCTGGCCTGAGCACGGCCGGCATCAGTGGCTCCAGGAAGAAACTGTCAGGCTGACTTTCTAAGGCGTCTGCCAGCCTCTGGGGAGACCTGGCACTTGCCATCAGGCCGGGGTCAGCGCCCTGGTGAGCCACATCCGTCCTAACGATGGCCAGGAGCTCCTCATCCTCGTCCTCAATATCGACATTGTTCAGGAGGCTTTTTCCATCGGTCCTGAGGGCTGCGGGCTGGGGCTGGTTCTGCGGGGTCAGATGAATGACACTGGACGCCAAGCTGTCCTTGCTGATGGAACGGGCCAGGCTGACACTGTCGCCAGAGCCTGGGTCCACGTCGCAGCTCGCAGCGTGATGGAGAGCAAAGGGCGCTGGCTGAGACACAGGCCTGCAACATGGGGAAAGAAGACATTGCACACGCCACGTCCCCACGAGAGGCTACGCAAGCTCGTGAGTGACAAGAACGTGAGTTACGAAGAGAGAATCCAAATCTTACACACAGGAGACTTAAAGAAACCCTCTCCTGGGCAAAAGAAAACCAGAGAGCCTTTCAGTTCAGCAATTCTCAGACACCCTGGCCCAGCTCCCCTTAAAGATGCTAAGGATCCCAAAGAGTTTTTATTTATTCATCAATATTTATCACTTTAGAAATTCAAGCTAAGATGTTTTTAAAATGATTAAAACTTCCAGTGAGAAATCTATCACATGAGCAGTGGCCATATTTTCTCAAACAGACAAGTGCAGAGTGTAAAGAGTGGTATCATTCACATTTTTGCAGACCTGACATCTGGTTGGATTCTTGCGTCTGATCTGATTCAACCTGCTGTGATCCCACACTTCGCGAGGCCCTCAGAATGGGAAAAGCAGTGACATCCCAGCGTTGTTACGGATATAATTCTGCCTCCAAGGGACACCGTGGGCCCCAGGGGTCCCTGCACCACATCTGGGGCACTGCTCTGAGACTAACGAACACTTCAAGGAGAAATGTATTTGACGTGCAGACACGTCACCTGTTTTTTTTTTCTGTCCATGCTACTGATGCTCCTCGGGGCTGACCGTCGACTCGGGTTAAGGAATTAGATCGGTGTCGCTGGTCTGCAGTTTGGAGAAAACAGTTTATGTTCAGCATTAAGTAAATGATTTTATATCATTTGAAATTCTTTCACTATAATAACCATTTCTCAAGGAAATGCACCATAACTCAGTACACCAAAACTGCTAAGGAAAGCAAATAATCACAATACAATTTTTAACAGTTTCGATAATAGGCAGTGTGTAATTCAACAGTGATCACGGTCATGAAAATAATCAGTGTTAATTACACATCGATATCAATTAAATGATGTCAACGCCCATTGAGATAATGAGTGGATGTCAATGTATAAGCTCTTGCCGCAAGACAACGGTAATTTTCTGTGTGCCCCCTGTGATTCCTTACGTCTCACGAATATTTTCACTGTAAAGACTATAAATTCTAAGGTACATCAATAAAAACCAAAACAAATTCTGCCACAGTCTTCTCAACTAACATTACTACATCATGATGAGTCTATTTATTTTGAGAGCCACGATATTAATGAACTCCAGTGAGAGGGATGAGAAACCGCAGGCCAAGGGGAGACGGCGCTTCTTACCAGGGGGGTCCTCTCCCTGCACTGTCTTTTGCTGTTTCTGTCTCAGTGGCAACAACGGATGCGATGGGCTAAAGGCAGAGGGCCCTTTCCCCCTAAACAGAGAAAGGATGGGAGAGAAAAATCACTACCTCACCAATCTTCAAGTTCAAAAACAAATGTGTAAGAAGCTACGGAGACCATCATGAATTCACACCAACCTGTAAGAAGTTCACAGATTCCTTGGGAAAATTAATTATTATAAAAATGAACCGGGCTTCCTGGTGGCGCAGTGGTTGAGAGTCTGCCTGCCAATGCAGGGGACACGGGTTCGAGCCCTGGTCTGGGAAGATCCCACATGCCGCGGAGCAACTGGGCCCGTGAGCCACAATCACTGAGCCTGCGCGTCTGGAGCCTGTGCTCCGCAACAAGAGAGGCCACGATAGTGAGAGGCCCGCGCACTGCGATGAAGAGTAGCCCCCACTTGCCACAACTAGAGAAAGCCCTCACACAGAAACGAAGACCCAACACAGCTATAAATAAATAAGTAAAATTAAAAAAAAAAAATTTTAAAGAATCAGAGCCTCTGTCCAAAGTGGCCCTGAATGATTTAAAAAAAAAAAAAAAAAAAAAAATGAACCAAAAATGTGCCAAGAACTTCAAACTTGGGATAAACATCCAAACTGCAGCTAAGGGACATACTGACCTCTGGTTATGGCCTGTAATACAACAGGTTTCAACTTTTCACAGTAAATTCAAGTTCTCATTCAGGCTACCCTGCTCGCCTCCAGGGCAGCAGGGGCCAGAGGGGGCCCTCTCACTACCTACTCTGCACAGGCTTGCCATCACCCCTGAGAAAAGGTCATTCCCACGGGAACTGTAAACCAGCAGGAAAAGGGAGGCAGGATGGCGGCTCGGTCCCGAGAGCAGACAGACTTACAGGAGCTCAGGCTCTTCGAGGTGCAGGTGGTGCAGCTGGGTGGGGGGCTGCGAATCGGCTGTGCTCGCCGCCACGGGGCTGCCCAGGAAGCTGCGCTTGGTGGCGTTGGAGATGGGAACAGGAGGCCGAGTGCTTCTGGGGTGCGATACTGATTTAGCTGCAGAAACAATTTTATAGAAATATATTATTTACAGTTACAACGTTAGCAAGAAGACTCTAAAAAAAAATCCATTTTTATAAGCACTAAAAACCCAACTTTTACCTGAAACCAGAACTTCTCCAAAAAAATAAAATGGTTTCAAGGTCAACAAGTGTATTCTGCAATGAATATGATAAACATTATACCAACGTGAGTACTAAGATCAAAAGAGCCGACACAGCGGAAGAGCGAGCACTGAGACTGCATGCAGCATCCGGGCGACTAACAAGCGGCCTCGTCGCCGGGGCCCTGCGAGGGGGGCCGCCACGCCGCCCTGCCGGCCAAACCCTCAAGGAGGCGGCTGCTCAGCCGCAGAGACCCGGTCCTCTGAGCCCAGCATGTGACTGACCACCTCAGTGGCCACTTCGGCTCAGGCCCCCGTGGGGTCAGGGGAGGAGATCAGGCCCAGCCCGAAGCTCCAGTCTGAAGAGGAACCCCATCTCTGAGGCTGCTCCCCAGAACGCCGGCCCAAGGCGGTGCCAGGGACAGTGCCGGCAGCAGGAGCCGGACCGCGCACCGCCCGGGGGAGCCGCCGAGGTCCTCAGGGGCAGGGGCGCACACCCTGGCCACCGCCCCGAGCCCTGGCCCTGTCTGGGCGTCTGCTCTGCCGGCAAGGCGGGGGTGTATCTGTGTGTCACCTTCTGGTTTAATCCCTGATGAGGCTGAGCACCTTTTCATAATGTTATTAGGCACCCAGAGTCCTGCTTTCACGAAGCACCTGTTCAAGTCTTTTGCTCTTTTTTTTATTGGTTTGTCTTTTTCGTCTTTGGATATGTTCTGGACACTGTATCTGCTGTAGGTATACGACAAGGATCTTCTACCCCTGGTAGCTACTTGATTTCCTTTTTTTTTTTTTTTTTTTTTTTTTTTTTACTCTTTTCGTCATCTTTTAATGAAAAAAAGGTCTACATTTTAATGTGGCCAATTATCAGTCTTTTCCTCTGTGGCTAAAATTTTTATATTCTTTGTAAGAAATCACAAGGACATGAAAACATTCTCCCATATCATCTTCTTAAAGTTTTGTAGATTCTCAAGGCTGGCAGATCATTTTACTCTGTGGTAAAACAGATTTTTTTCTGCCTTGTTTTAGGGGCAAAAAAGTCAGAGCTGTGGAGGGTGAGGACTGGCATCACAGACTAGAGCACTTCCTGCCAGAAGTTCGTCAGAATCACCTGGAACCTTCTCTCCAACGTCTCCTGCTCGCCCTTGGATTCTGACGCCGCGGGGCCAGGACGGACCCCGAGCTCACCGTCTGGAGGAGCTCTGTGCGCGACCACCACGGCGCACCAGACAGGGGCCCAGACTGTGACAGCACCCTGTCCTCCCAAAAGAAACCACTTAAACACCACTGTCGTACAAAAACCAGGAACCGGTTTAGTACACCTTCTGAGTGCTGGGCCACGACTCCCTCAGAGGAAACAGCTGCCACTTACGGAAAGCTTGTCACTCACCATCTTTCAGCTCCTGAACATCCCTGGGCTGAACAAAGTCTGGTTTGACATTCTCAAACCACCAGAAGAGCTCGGCAATAAAAACCATAACGTTTGGCTAAAAGGAAAACAAGAAATCAAGGACACAGTGAGGAGCTTATTCACACAGCGTTTTAAAAATGTGTTTTTAATAATTCATTATTACCTTCAACACTAAGGGAGCATACAGCATATCTTCTAGAGTGAGATAAAAGCACTTGTTAAGATATTCATTTGAGAATTCTCTCAGAAGCCGAATATTATACAGACTGTCCGCCATCGACGTTACCTCTTTCAAGCATATATCTAATAGATAAAAAGAAAACTACAATTTATTAGAAAGATATTCTGCTTCATAAGTGTGTGTGTGCACATATATTTGTGTCTGTGTGTGTACATATACATGCAATTTTCAGCTGAAAAACAATTTAAATAAAGGTAGAGGTAACATTTAAAAAGGTAATAACATTAACAGATTTAAACATCACAACAAGTATTATAAATAATGTTATAGAAAGAAAACACTCAAAAAAAAGACAGGAGAAATCTCCAGGACCTGAATTTAATTGTTAACATCTGAAAAGTATACAATCATTACCTGAACTTTTAAGACTGGGCCTCCAATAGGAATAGTAACAATCACCTTCCAGTTTATAAAGGACCTGGCGGCATAAGGCCACTTAACGTTTAACCAAGTTCCTTTCCCCCATCCTTCGAGTGAGGTTATCTCCGCGGTTGGGGGAGGGGAGCATACAACAGGAAACGTCAGGCTTATCCACAGAGAAGCACAGAAACTGCTAATCACACAACTCAGGCGCTGTGCAGAGCCCAAGTCCTCCTCTGCTGCCTGTCTGCACCTGTAGCAGGACAACTGTCCATTTTACGCTGCTCTGCAGGATGCCAGCCCCTCACCCAGAAAATTCCAGCGCAGACACCCACACTGGGTACTAAGCAGGCTCCGTGGGGGGAGGTGGGCCCGCCCTCAGGCAGGAACCTCTAGAACACCTAGATACCACTCAAGACTGAATCGGAGGTAGCTGTACTGATGACTTAACTTTGCCTCTAAATAAATAAACAGGACTGAGAAACATAACTTATTTTAAAATAACTTTACTCCTAAGAAGAAATCATTTTTAATGATTTAGAAATCTCATGCACACATGGGATTCACAGCATCCGGGATCTACGTATGAATTCTGTCCTATGCGGCGATGCCCTAGCACTACGAATTCTCAAGAGAAAACTTCTATAAGCTGAGTAACTGTGCACATTTATATTGCTAAGAAATGTTTCTTTTTTACAATTCAGATTATGAAATATTACAAATGGAAAGAAGAGGCTCCCACGTGCTCTCTACCCAGATGGCACGGATATTAACATCCTGCCTTCTCTGATGCAGATCTCGTTTTCTTCCAGTAACAAAGCATCACAGTGCAGAAGCCCGCCTCCCCACAAGGCAACCACCCTCCTCAAGCCCCGTGACCTGTCTCGTGCGGGTGTCTTTACCACATATGGTCTCTGCCCATAAATCATATGAACAGTGCACTGCTGACCTGGCTGTCTTCAATTTACATTCATGACAACAAACTGCCGATCATGTTGCAGCCTGTTATTTTCCCCAAACTCGGAATTACGTTTCCAAATAGTTCTACACTGCCGTGGGCAGATTTCAGTCACTCATTTTAACAGCTATTTAGGATTCCACAATTTTCACTATCACATAAAATGCCCGAAAAACCAAACTTGCATGCTCTCTGCACCAGCACCCTCCCAGAAGGGGCCACAAACTGCGCTGTCCACACCTGACCATCGCCTGGCCACATCCCACCCCACCCGTACCATCGGGCCTCTCACCTGTGCCACCCCGCTGGGCCTGCTCTGCCTTCCTGCAATGGTGCACCCGCCACTGCTGTGGGCTCGCCCCGACCTCCTCTTCTGTGAAAAAGCTGTTCTTGTTTTGCCTCTGGGTTGTTCATCTTTTTCCTACTGATTTGTAGGAATTCTTTTTGTATTACGGTTACAAAACAACTGTGTGACAATCCTTTGTCAATTTATATTTGTTGCAAATACTTTTTCATGGGTACAGCTTTTATCACTTAATTTTGTCTATGATGTTCCTCTGTCACCACAGTGAATTTTAATATGGTTAAATACAGGAATCTTTTCTATTACTTGGCTATTTTGTAATTTAAATAATCCATCCCAACACCAATGTCATAAAAATATTTTCCTTTATTTTCTTTTCAAAGTTTTTAAATTCTGCTTTTCCGGTTTATGTCTTTCATCCAAGGAAGAGTGTCTGGCTCATGTGGGGTGCAGTCTCACTGCATTTCCCCCCTACAGATGGCGCTTTGCCCCACATTCTGTGCTGGCCAGTCCTCCTTGCCCTACAAGCTGCGGGCCACCCCAGGCACTGGGGTCCCACAGAGAGTCACCGTTCGGACCTCTCTGCACGGCTGCCCTGCATTTAGCGGATGTAAAGTTAAACAAAACTTGGTCTTTGCAGAGCAAGCACCCCATGCTCCTCTTCTTCAAAATCACAACTTGTCTGAAATCTGGGACAAAGCAAGAGAACAATGAATGTCATGGATCATAATCCGTTGAGTAAAGTAAGAATCCACGAGGCCATCTTGATACAAATCACCGCGTGGATAAATAACGAGAGAGGAGAGGAGAGCAGCCCCCTGCACAGGAGTGCTAACCCACCAGAGAACAAGAAGCAGAGCTACAAACTCCCGACAGATGACAATGCTGGGGTGAAAGCGCGACGAGAGACCAAAGCCACTCCCCAATCACTAGTCGGTCATAAAGCAAAGAGCAGTGACCTCAGAGTGGAGGAAGCCAGCGCACGCCACCTGAACCCAGGGACCATCCCTGCGGCATCATTCCTGCTGGAAACCCAGGCCCTGAAGGCCACCAGGAGGGAACGCCGGGCAAAGCCAGACAAGGGACAGTCAACCAACTAAGCGACCTGCATGCCTGGAAAACGTCAAGGGCAAGAAGGGCTGAGAAAGGCTGGGACTCAGCTCCAAGTACAGGGAAGCAGAGATGTGACCCTCAACAGGGTGGTGATGCTGGGCCAGAGCCTGGATTGCACAGAAGAAAACAACACCAGGGACTTCCCTGGTGGCGCAGTGGTTAGGACTCCACGGTCCCAATGCCGGGGCCCAGGTTCAATCCCTGGTCAGGGAGCTAGATCCCACATGCATGCCGCAACTAAGAATTCACAGGCCACAACTAAGGAGCCCGCCTGCCGCAACCAAGAGCCGGCACAACCAAATAAAAATAAATAAATAAATGATGATAAATAAATATAAAAAACAAAAAAGAAAGAAAGAAGACCACACCAAGCCCCACACCAAGTCTTCACACGGACCCAAACGTGTGACATGAGACATGTGAAGGCCGCCACCCTGGGACAAGATCCACAGCGTGGACCCCATCAAGCTCACGGGTTCCGCTTCAGTGTTCAGAGACCTGGCCCAGCCCCACGCAGTCTGGAAAACACTTATAAAGAGCTGTCTGCACAAACAAAACAAAAACGATGGTTTTGTTCATCCTGGTCACGGAGGTTTACTAGACGGGCCAGCGAGGTGCTCTCCAGCTCACCGCTGCCCTCACCGCCCAGCATATCAGGCCAGTTCTCAAACAGGCTGGGAGCACCTCACCGGCGTGGCTGCGTCCTGGCTCAATCCAACCGCGAGAGGCCTTGTCTCCGGCTCTGGGGCTCCTACGTTCAGGAGAAAGGCAGTGCCACAGACCGCGCATCCCTCCCCGCTGTCGGTGCACACAGGGCTCCTTGGGTGCAGACAGTTCTCTAAAATCAACGCGCTGCTGCCCAAGGCCAGCGAAGGGCCCGTCAACTGGAAGGATCTGTGGCCGTGACCCCGGGGGAGGTGCTCTGAGCAGTTTTCTAGAAGTTGCTATCCAAGTATCCGTCAGTGACAAAGTCAAATTGAAAACATAATTTCCCTGGTAATTCTTTTTTTTTTTTTAATGCTTATTTTATCTATTTATTTGGTTGTGCTGGGTCTTAGTTGCAGCAGACGAGCTCCTTAGTTGCGGCACGTGTGTTCCTTAGTTGCGGCTGACGGGCTCCTTAGTTGCAGCTCGCCAGCTCTTTAGTTGTGGCATGCGAACTCTTGGTTGTGCTATGCATGTGGGATCTAGTTCCCTGACCAGGGATCGAATCCGGGCCCCCTGCATTGGCAGCGTGGAGTCTTAACCACTGTGCCACCAGGGAAGTCCCCTCCCTGGTAATTCTTAAGCACCCTGCACAAGGGAACACAGTGTCCACGGAGCCGCCATGAGCCAGGCTGCCAGGAGCGGCCAGAAATGGCAAAGCCCCCCTGCGACCTCGGCCTGAAGTACACCGCCCATGGCTCCAAGTTCCTGGCAGGGACATGAGGTCAAACACTCTGGACTCTCCTCCTCTTTGTTACTACTTTTATGGGTAAAGCAGGGAGACCAGCACTCTTTGGGTAGGGCCAGCTGCTACTAGTTTGCACCTGGTAGGTTAAACTTCAGGTCTGAAGGTGTCGGGTGTCTTCATTTGGAAAGGCCCCCTTCGCCCAGCCTGCATTCCCATCTCGGTCAGGGTACACTGACCCACGATCTTTCACGGAGCCCCCAGGAAGCCTGAGGACGTTTTGCAAGTTCTCAGAAATTAGGGGTCAATTTCCTGACTGTAGTCGAGGTGACAATCGCTACGGAACAGTCCTTGGTGGGAACCTCCAGCGACAGGCAGAGGCTGGGGAGTGTGACTGGGACCTGTTCGTGCAGTCACTGGGTATTTCCAGGAATAAGCTGTGTAAGCTGAACAGGAAGAAGGAGATAGGTGGATTTCTTTTTTAAGAGGAAATGCTTTTCTCCTAGGTGCATCCTGAGTTGAGGTTTCTGAGCCAGCACAGACTCCCATGCTGGATTTTGGTTTTTTTGGATTGAAATCACTTAGGGATTTTTTTTTTTTACAAGATTGGTGAATTTTGCTTTTTTAAAAAATACTTATTCAAGTGTGTGTATATTTTTTTTTATTCTTTTTTTTTAACAGACAATCTTTATTAGGTGTGCACCTCCATCTTAGATGCTGTTGGAGACGCTGTTTTGCTGTTAGGTGGGTTAAAGGGTTAACCCTGCGTGAGTTTGGTAATAAAAGGTTGTTGAAGTTTAAAAAAAAAAAAAAAGAATGTATTTGTTCTCCAGTTATTCCCAACTAGCTCAGGGAGAAAGAGCACAAATGTGACAAGATGTAACGGCTGGAAAGTCTGGGGACAAGTACGCACCAATTCCTGCACCTTCTCTGTAAAAGTAAACTCACATCAAAATAAAGTCTCCAGGACTTCCCTGGTGGCACAGTGGTTAAGAATCCACCTGCCAATGCAAGGGACACGGGTTTGAGCGCTGGTCCGGGAAGATCCCACATGCCGCGGAGCCACTAAGCCCGCGAGCCACAACTACTGAAGCCCGCGAGCCACAACTACTGAAGCCCACGCGCCTAGAGCCCGTGCTCCGCAACAAGAGAAGCCACCGCAATAAGAAGCCCGCGCACCGCAACAAAGAGTAGACCCCGCTCGCCGCAACTAGAGAAAGCCCGCGTGCAGCAACCAAGACCCAACGCAGCCAAAAATAAATAAAAATAAAGTATCCAAATCATCCATTTTGTCCCTTTGGCCTCCAGTCTTCCACATGAATGCTTACATTCCCTTGTCAATTTCTGTAGAAAGCACTCGCAACAACTGCATGAACAATCAGGGGAAACCACAACTTTTATACTGCTTTTTGGCATCTAAGAGTATAGTTTAAGTCCCACCCTACAGCAGAGTTCACGATTTTTCCCACGGTCTCACATCTTTTGGTGGAGTTTATTCCCCAGCACTACAGACAGGTCTTCTGTGGGTCCCAACACTCACCAGGAGCTGGCACTGCACGCAGGGCAGGTGGACAGAGCCACCCTGCCAGGGCTGGGGCTACGTACGGCACACCCTCCCGTCCCCCTGACTGCAACGGTCCGGGGTCGAGAACCTGTGGGGTCAGAGCACGCCAGCGGCAGGCCAAGGGCGTCCGTCACAAACGGGCAGTGGCTTCTAACAGATCTTGGTCTGTGCCGCCTCAGATGACTGCACAGAACACGCTCAGGCATTCAATTCTTGTTTTCCAGGACTTTACACAGGAGTTTCAACCCACGTTAAGAAGGAAAGAAAGCCTATGCCCTTCCTCCCATGCTCTGCTCCTGGTGCTGGAATAACCCCGACAAAGACGACCTGCACGCCCGTTCCGGAGCGCTCCCGGGACCCTCGGCTCGGCCACCTCTGCACCCCTCTACTCCGCTCCTTCACCAGGCAGCTTGTCCAGAGCGCAGGCGGGCCGTCCTCTTCAGGACGGAACCTGCAATTCAGCCTGTCTCCTCCATGTGCTGGGCTGACTTCTGACCAGAAGAGAAACACTACTCTCTATTTTTCTTCCTTCAGCTTTTTTGGGTTTATTTCTATGTTCTTTTCGAATGCGCTGAGATCAACCTGGTCCATTAATTCTTAAATTCCTTACTGTCCAGACTACGCACTGAGGCGACGTTTCCCTTCACCTGTCACTCTGAGCTGCGTCCTGTGAGTTCTGGCATGTACATCATTCATTCATTTAATTCAACAAATACCTGACCAAACGCCAATTTGTCCCAGACGCTATTTTAGACGGTTGCAATGTATCAGTGAACAAACAGATAAAAACGCCTGCCCTTATAGAGCTGCCACTAGAAAATTCCACTATGATTTCTACTTTGATCCATGAACTATTCTGAAGTATCTTCTCTGGTTTCTAAGCATTATCAATTTTAAAGGTTTGGAGAAAAGACGCTGCACGTTTGTTACTGACTTCTCGTTTTACTGTGTTGTGAGGAACTATCAATTCTCTGCAATCTGTCGAGGTTTCTTCCGTGGCCTGAATCAAGCCCATTTTTGTAAAGGCCTCCAGGCTTCCTCATTTTAAAAGAGCACGACCCCTACGAGCTGGTGCACTGGGCCCAGCCTGCGTCCGCGTGTTCACGTCCCCTCCGGCCTCACTCTGCTCTCACCTGCTTCCTCAGCCTGGTCCCGCAAGTTAAGTCATGAGTCTGGCTCTGGTCCCTCCACCCTGTGGTTCTGTCGTTTTTAAAGCCCCGTTTTGACGTTCTGCTATTAGGCGCAATGAGCTTCGACACTCACATCCTGCCGTGGGTTTTCCCTTCTCGGTAGCACAGTCTCTCTGTCCCTCGTAGCTGTTTTTGTCTCGAGACCCCAGAGGACAGGTTAGAGACACGCTGGACAAAGCCCGAGCCGGGACTGCCCACCCACACACGCAGCGGGTGGAGGGCCGAGGGGAGGGAGCCCCGCGCACTCGATCGCCCCGGACGCTGGCATTTTCAACACCCTGCGCTCGCATTCAGGCGCTCTTGCTCAGCCAGGTCTGTCCACGGCGCCTGCCAGCCTGGCAGCGGCGGGCCCCTTCCCTGCAGGTCTGGTGGCCCTGGCGGCGGCGGGGCCCTTCTCTGCGGGTCTGGCGGCCCCGGCGGCGGCAGGGCCCTTCTCTGCGGGTCTGGCGGGCCCGGTGGCGGCCGCACTCCCACTCCCACACAGCAACACTCTGCTCTGACTCCCGCCAAACGAGTCCTGGACCGAACAAACTCGCCTGGGACGCAGCCTGGCAGCTCACTTCCTCAGCAACGACCTCCGCCTCCGGCCCGAGACGAGCCTCCTGGGCCTTCCCTGGCCGCGGGGGAGCCTCCCAGTCCTTCCCAGGGCCCCGGTTACAGGTCTCAGCAGCACACGGCCCAGGCCGCCCGGGGACAGAGGCCTGACGGGCCCGGGGCCACCACGCCCCAATTTGGGGGTTTTCAATCACAGATGGAGACCCCCTCCTGGAACCTGAGCCCCCCTCTCTTTCAAGGTCAGCCGTGTGCTTCAGAAACTACAAAACCCAGCACTTCCACATTCGGATCAGAAGCACGACCGACGCCAGCTCAGCGCCGGCAGTGAGTTTGACAGACGCTCCACGTGCGGCCAGCGGTCGGGGCATCCGTGGGCCCCACACCGCCCTCCCCCAGAAAGAAGAGGACTCAGCAAAACCTACACCCGGGTTCCTGTCCGCACGGCCCTGGAGGGGGGCCCGGCGCCACGCTGCTCTCGGCACCTCCCACACCTCTCCCCGCGGCCAGGCGTGAGCACCTCAGAGACACACGACACGGTGGTACCGCCAACACCAAGCCCACGTGGGTCACTCACGGTTTGGCAACAGATGGGTCTGCACTCATTTTCCTAAACCACATTCTAGATGTTTAAATCAACTGGAGTAGGGCTGACGAGCTGTCAACCGTTCTGAGACTGAAGTACAGTCACCAGTATTTAACACGTTGCCCAAATATTTCAAAGTCCCATTTCTCCACCAGAGAAAACGCAGGCTAAAGACAAACACATCATTGTCAGAGCTGCCCGTCTCTGCGCTGCCCCAGTCGGCACTAAGGACTCAGGGTGACTCTCCGGTGTTTTCATTGTCTGGATCAGAGCATCCTAACAGCCTCCTGCGCCTCAGGTCCGTTCCAGAGGCACATGCTCCACTCACCGTCCAGCTTCATCTGCTCCGGGCAGTAGTAGTGGACCACGGCCAAAAGAGCAGCCCCGTGGCTGCCGTCCCGCATCAGGTCCTCCAGCAGCGGGAAGTAGGGCGGCTGCCTCGTTGACAGGTGCTCTCGGCGGTAGCGCACCTGCGGCGGAGAAAAGGGAAAGGGTCACTACGCACGAGGTGCCGTCACTGCCGCCTACGTCACAGGCAGGCCGCCAAATCTCGAGTTAACAGAAGTCCTGCAGCACGATGTTTAGAACAGCGGCAATCACATGGGAAAGCCCCAAATGTCTGGACTGCCTACTCTGCCTGGAACGTATGTCAAGATCCAGGGAACTGGGCTTCGTGGCCACACTGGGTGACAGCAATTAGCTGCTAATGACGCCGGGCCGTCTCACTCTAAAGGGCCGGGCACACCCAGGGGAAGGAAGCAGGACACACGTCTACACTGCCAGAGGCCGCGCACCACCAGCGGATGAGAAACAAGTTAAACGGTGAACACCCTACGCTGGCAAGACCCACGTTACTGTTACTTTTCTCAGGATTAGCAGCATTAACCTTGGCCATTATGAAAAGCACAAAGCAGCATTAACATAGAGTGTGCGAAATTCCCCAAACCAGGTTAGACGAAGTGCCGTCTAATCCGTCGACCAGCCCCTCCGTAAGTGCACGGAAGCGCCAGGAACCTGAGTGCTATAAAAAATAAGCATTTTTCAAGGTTTCTGTGCTTCTGCCTTCACAGGAAACCACGTGCATGGTGCTCTGAGCCTCCCCGCCCCTGGGCACTGCCCCTGTAACTGGGCCTCGCTCACGAGCACAGACACACAGGCCGCCAGGGGACCACGTCCTGTGGCACAGGTGAGCCTGGCATTTCCTGCAGCCGCGCTATCTCCAGGGGAGGAGAACACAGTGCCAGCTCGAGGGAGAAAACCTGCCACCCGTGCCGCCCGCTACGGATCTCCGCGGGCCGTGCAGGAGAGCCAACCCGAAGGAAGGCGCCGCAGCAAGAACGCAGCGCGTGCACAGCGCAGGGCGGTCAGCACTGGCATCTGCACCGAACACGCCCCACCCGTGCGTGCGCAACGCACGCCACTAACACTGGTCTCAACGTGGGCTTTAACTTGTTTCTCGGGCTGCCGCTCCCAGGGGCCAGCCTTGGGGCTCCCGCATGCAGAGCCCGAGGCACACGCCGGGCCAGGTCTCCACACACACAGACAGCACGCGGGCCGAGCACGGCATGCAGGGAAGCAGATGGTTTCGCGGCTGAGGATGGATGCTGTGCGTTTGCATCAGGGAAAGCGCTGAAGCCTGGGGTCGGGGGAGCCGGTGCCGCCCCTCGAGGGGGCCCTGCTCCAAACCCCCAGCAGCCTGCTCGCACTCAGCCCGCTCCCGACGAGCCAGACATGCGCTCAGGCAGCCGTGGCGACCAACTGCTAGGAGGAAACCTACAGGCGCTCTGCTCTCGGCCACATTTTCCCGTTTTTATGCAAGTCTCATCTGAAACCCCACTTCCTGGAGGACACCTGCATTTCTGACTGTGTCCTCACTACACCTCGTAACTGCTTTTAGTAGTTCTCTCTCTGGCCTTCAGTTTTCGAGAAGTTAAGAGATACGTAAATATGCATAAAAATGTTTACCCCCTCTTTGTTATTAATATATTTCAAAGAGAAGCAAAATTATCCATCAGCTACAAAGCAGACTATATCACTGCTCACGCGGATTGCACTGAGTTTATATCCGCGGTATCTCCTTTATGATGGAATTCTAAGGATCATTTAATCCAAATAATTAAACTAAAGGATCAGGCAAATAAAGGAGTCTTCAAAAAGATTTGTTCTCCAAAACTTCATTTTAAAATGCACCACTTGGAGCGCCAGGTACTTTTCCGTGGGAAACAGTGTAACAAACCGGTTCTGCTTCCAGAACAGGTCACCAGGTGAAGCACAGCTAGAGCTGCAGACCAAATCACCATGCACCGTAACACCAGGAAGGACAAATCCAAAGGGTAACTCGGCAAATTGGATGATTTGTCATTCCTGCTGGTACCTATTAGAAAGGAGAATACAGCCTGTCACTGACCTTGAAGTTCATCATATAAAAAAGTTAACTATGTGTACAAAGAAGAAACTGTCTGCAAGTCTACCTAAGGAACTGGGCAAAACCACAGTCTGGGTGTTGGCTACAAAATGCACCTTAGGGCTCCAGAGGGCCTTGTTACGGTCTACTGTGCCCAGAACCGGGCCATCACTGCCCCGCAGGAAATGCAACAACACCACCAAGGAGGACATTCAGACAAACAGTCACGAGCAATCTGTAATGGAAGCAAGTGGTTGCGGCGGGATGGCCCACTGGACGGCAGCTGGGCGCACACGCGGAGCTCACTTACAGGCACTAACTTCCAGTACCACTTGGAGGGAGACTGCTCGGGAAGCAAGGGAAGGAAGGCAGGAGAGGAGGTCAGCAGGGCAGGTCCATGTGTGGACAGACGAGACACACACTTGCACACCACGTTCACACGAGAGGCGGGACGTCCTCTGAGAGGTAAGATCTGTCCAGCGCACGGGACCCTCTGCACTAGCAGATGACCGCGGGGGAAGCTCACAGGCACCTCTACGACACTGGCCTCTGCGGGAGCAAAGACTACTCTGGAAACTCCGCACGGGCCAGGCACCAAAAAGGACAGGTGCCAACCGCCATTTGGGGAGGGGCTCAGTGAGCCGTCCATGCCCACCTGAGGAAGGGGGGGCTCACAGAAGTGTGGCCGGGGTGAGGTGCCCACGGACAGCATCCCTGGGGTCCAGGGTAAGAGAGGGGAGCAAGGGGACGGTCGCTCACCCCGCAGCCCAGGGGCCCGCAGCCCAGGCCGGGCCGCGTCGTACACGCGTTTGAGGAACATGGATTCAGTCACACACGTGCTTGGCCAAAAAATAATAATAATAATAATCAGGTCACACAGGACGTTAGTGGGTCATTTCACTGGAAATGTGACATTTACCGCCTGAATCCCACACTGGACTCAGCCCGTGAGGGCTCCAAGGGGACCTCTGGCTGCAGGCAACCCCCCCCCAACCCCCCATGCTGACTTCAACCCGGGTGACCCTACGTCCCTTCCTCTGGAGCTTCCGACACCTCCCACCTCTCCCCCACCCTCCCAAGTTCAACACTAGGCTGCCCCTGCCTGGGAGAAAGGGCAGTGGGCCACCGCGCCCTCGCCACCAGGGCCGGGGCCCAGGGCACTCGCTCCCTGCTTGGTGAGTAAGAACAAAGAACAAGCACGGAGCACACGCAGACACAGTTCTTTAAAACGGGAGCAACGTTAACTTGGTGCGTTCCAGAGAAGTGAAATTTACCCTTTACCTTTTGATGAGCTGGACTTTCCAATAACTGCTGTTTTAACTTAACTTCTTTCTCTGTTATCTCTCTCATTTTAAGATTTACCTAAAGTAGAAGAAATTAAATGCATTAAAAAGGCAACTGAAATTGATTTCCAACAGTGGTGTGTACATCTCTCCAGAACCCACCTTACTTGTTTGAACTCAGGCTCTTAGATGCAGGTAATATTTAGACCCATTACACACATGCAGAAATACATGGATTCCCTGTGACCTGTGATTTGACACGGAGAGCAAGGAAGGCCCTCACGCCCCACGGCGCCCGCGTGATGCTTTCCGCCTCACGACAGGATCGACAGCCTCAGCGCTGAGTGTCCCCTGTGCACGGGCAGCCCAAGTTCGCTGCCACCATCAGCGAACGCTGCTGATAACATGGTCTGGCTGAAACCCCCCGAAGCCTAACAGGTGCTCGCACATTCCCTGACCACCAAAATAGCGCTAAGAACTGTCATGAGACACTCGTAAGCAATTAATATAACTGCTCAGAAATAAAAGTATCCTCTTCTGGAATTATTAACTCAAAGATAAAATCAAAATTGCAATTATAAAGTAATACTGTAGAGAAAAACACTCATCAATGCTAACAGGGACATGGTCAAAGCTATAATCAGATGAAATGCCACAGAACTGAATGTCTTCTCATTAAACAAGAATACAGATAAGTGAACTCATGCACATCAAATCAAGAACGTAGAAAAATTGTTTTTTAAAAGAGAAAAACAAAAGAAAAATCAACGTAGATAAGTTTTAAAATAAATGAATTAGGGCTTCCCTGGTGGCACAGTGGTTAAGAATCCGCCTGCCAATGCATGGGAGACAGGTTCGATCCCTGGTCCGGGAAGATCCCACATGCCGCAGAGCAACTAAGCCCGTGCGTCACAACTACTGAGCCTGTGCGCCACAACTACTGAGCCTGCAAGCCACAACTTACTGAACCCCACGTGCCTAGAGTCCATACTCCGCAACAAGAGAAGCCACCGCAATGAGAAGCCCGCGCACTGCAAAGAAGAGTAGTTCCCACTCGCCACAAATAGAGAAAGCCCGTGTGCAGCAACAAAGACCCAACGCAGCCAAAAAATAAATAGATAAAATAAAATAAATGAATTAGAATAGATGGATGGATGGATCGATAAGTGATAAAGCAAGTATTGTAAAAAATGTTCACTGTAAAATCTAGGTGGTGGATACAGGGTGTTCTCTGTATAATTCTGCCAACTTTTCTGCATGTCTAAAATTTTTCACAATAAAATATTGGAAATTAAAAATTTTAGAAAATGTGTTTCTGCCGTAAACCTTCCTAACATGGAAGGGATTTTCTGATTGGATTGGTGGTGATATTAATGGATGTAATTTTTGATACTATATCATGAAATGTGACAACACTGGGAAGATCCACACAACTCAGCAAAACAATTTTCCCAGTGACAAGGCGTGACCTCACAGAACCGTGAGTAACAGGACCAGGAAAAATGTAAGAAAGATTTTAATACAACAGAGTACAAAAAGTTCACTGGGGGCTTCCCTGGTGGCGCAGTGGTTAAGAATCTGCCTGCCAATGCAGGGGACACGGGTTCGAGCCCTGGTCCAGGAAGAGCCCACATGCCACGGAGCAACTAAGCCCGTGTTCCACAACTACTGAGCCTGCGCTTATAGAGCCCGTGAGCCACAACTACTGAGCCCACGTGCCACAACTACTGAAGCCTGTGTGCCTAGAGCCCGTGCTCCGCAACAAGAGAAGCCACCGCGATGAGCAGCCCACGGACTGCAAGGAAGAGTAGACCCCGCTCGCCACAACTAAAGAAAGCCCGCGTGCAGCAACAAAGACCCAACGCAGCCAAAAAAAAAAGAAAAGAAAAGTTCACTGGGCTAGTATCTAGGTTATATAAAAGAATCCTTGCAACAATAAAAAGAGAAATAATCCAATTTTAAAATGGGCAAAGGATGTGAATAGACATTTCTCCAAAAAAGATCTACGAATAGCCAATAAACACATGAAAAAAGGTTTCCCATCATTACTATCAGGGAAATGTGAATCTAAACCACAATGAGATACCATCTCACACCCTCCAGAATGACTAGAATCAAAAAAACAGAAAATGAGTGTTAGCAAGGACGTGGAAAACCGGAAACCTCTGGTGTGGCTGGGGGAATATAAACGGTGCAGCAGCCGTGGAGACAGTCTGCCAGCTCTTCACAGAGTTAAACACAGAGTTCCTATACGACCCAGCAATTCCACCGCTAGATATAAACCCAAGAGAAGTGAAAACACAGCCACACAAACACTCGTACTCGAATGTTCATAGCAGGAGTCACGATAGCCAAAAAGTGGAAAACACACATGCCCACCAGCTGAGGAATGGCTAAACAAAACTCAGCCTATCTATACGACTGAGCATTACTCAACCATAAAAGGAATGTGGTACTGATAAGTGCTACAACACGCATGAGACGTGAAAATATGCTACACGAATAAAGTCAGAGACAACAGGCCACGTACTGTAGATTCCATTTAAATGAAACGTTCAGAACGGGCAAGTCCAGAGAGACAGAAAGCAGAGGAGTGGCCGCCAGGGGCTGACAGGGAAGGACTGCTGAAGGCACCAGCGTCTCTTTCTGGGTAGGATAAAAGTGTGCAACTGGTGGTGACAGCTGCACAACCTGGTGAACATCTTAAAAACCACTGAACCATACACTTTAAAATAGTGAACTTTACAGCATGTGAATCATATCTCAACTTTTTAAAAAAGTTAATTGGTAAGCAGTTTCAAATTCCACATTTCAGTTAACTACCACTTGGGGCTTCCCTGGTGGCGCAGCGGTTGAGAATCTGCCTGCTAATGCAGGAGACACGGGTTCGAGCCCTGGTCCGGGAAGATCCCACATGCCACGGAGCAACTGGGCCCGTGAGCCACAACTACTGAGCCTGCGCATCTGGAGCTTGTGCTCCGCAACAAGAGAGGCCGCGACAGTGAGAGGGCCGCGACAGTGAGAGGCCCGCGCACCGCGATGAAGAGTGGGCCCCGCTCGCTGCAACTAGAGAAAGCCCTCGCACAGAAACGAAGACCCAACACAGCCATAAAAAAAAAAAAAAAAAAAATTTCAGCAACATTTAAAAAAAAAAAAAAAAAAGAAACTACCACTAGTCAAGTTTTGGTATAGAATCAAAAAGAGATGTGCATAATTATCTGAAAAGATTATGAAAGCACTGTCCCCTCTTCAACTACGTATCCACATGAAACCAGACTTTCTTCCTTTACATCAATAAAAACAACATATTGTAGCAGATGAAATGCAAAGGCAGGTAAGAATCCAGCTGTCTTCTGGTAAGCCAGACATCAAAGAAACTTAGAAAACTGTAAAATATCACCACTTGTTTCATTTTTGAGAATACAGTTATTTTTCATTAAAAACACATCACTTACATTAACATGGAATGAGCTGTTACTTTTAAGTGAATTAATACATATTTTTAAATTTTCCTGTTTTTAATTTCAAATACAGTAAATATTGATAGATTTTTTTTTAATTCTTTGAGGGCCACGGTATTTAAGAGTATAAAGGGGTTCTGAGACCAAAAGGTTTGAGAACTCTTTATCTATACAAGGGAATGAAGAGCAATAAAAATGGAAAATATGTGGATAAATATTGCTAACCATTTTTAATTACTTTAAAAGATAACTGGCTGTTGAAGGTGAAAGTAACTTATCTGGGGCTATAATGAAATGAATGACAACAGTGGCACAAAGGCCAAAAGGGGAAAAGACATTTCTGATCCTATTTGTGAAATGGTGTCACTTTATTTGAAGGCAGACTATGAAAACCTGAAGATGAAATTTGTAAACCCTAAAGCAGCCCCCGCAAAATATACTGGAGATAAAATGTAGTAGTAAAAATGCCCAATCCAAAATAAGCCAGAAAAGAAGGAAGCCAAAGAAAAGATATAGAAGGCAGACAAGATGTAAAACCCAGACGTCTCCATAATCACATGAAATGCAATTAAATTAAACACTCCAATGATAAGGCCCACATTGCCTACAGGGTACCCATAAGAAACTCACTTTAAACAGAAAGACAACGAGGAGTTAAAAATAAGAGGAAGGGAAGGGATAAGTCGTGCACACACTAGTCATGCCAAGGCCGGAGGCAAGGTTTGTCACCTGTGATAAAGAGACATCTCACGACCACAAAAGGACAGAAAAATCCTAAATGTGTATAAATGTAACAACAGACTAAAAATACACAAAGCAAAAACTGACACAACCAAAAGGTAAAATAGACAAAATTACTGCTGGAGATTTCAACTCTCCTCTCTGGGTAAGTGACTGATGGGGCCTAAGACTCCAGCGATGCAAGCACACCCAAACCACCCTGACCTGACACTTACGAAGTACTCCACTGACAACAGCAGAACACACAGGCTCTTTTCAAGTGCACACGGGAACACTCTGCAAGACCATGCAGTGGACCACAAAACAAGCCTCGATAAATCCAGAAGGACGGAAATGAAACCACACAGACTACGCTCTCTGACCACAACAGAATTAGAAACCAAAACACTAAGATACCTAGAACCACCCCACCTCCACACATATGAAAACTAAACTACAAACTTCTAGATAATCCATTGATAAAACAAGAATTCGCAACTAAAACAAAATATTTTAAAGGGAATGAAGAAAACCACAACAAATAAAAATGTGTACAGTGCAGCTAAAGCACTACTTAAAGAGGAATTATCAACTTTAAATGTTTATATTAAAATGTAGAAAGGTGTAAAAGAACTAATCTTCTACTATAACAAACTAGAAAAGAGAGAAAAATAAATTCAAAATAAACAGAAAGAAAAATAATAAAAGCAAGAGGAGGAATTATATAGAAAATTGGAGAAATCAATAAAAACCAAAAGCAGGTTTTTTAGAAGATTAATAAAGTTGATAAACCAGACCAACAAAGGGAAGAAAAAAAGACAGAAATTACAGAGCAGGAAACAAGAGGGGACATCACTACAGATCATAATACACTAAAAGGATGATAAAGAAATATGAATATGCCAATAAAGTCAAAAATTTAAATAAAATTGACAAATTCCTTAAAAGTCACAAAATTAAATAGAAATCCTAAATACCTTATATGTACACTAAAGACATTGAATTCATAATTAAAACCTTCCAAGAAAACTCCAGGCCCAGATGGCTTCACCAGTGACTCCATCAAAGATTTAAGGACAAAATAATACTAGTAATACTAATAATACAAAAAGAGTTTCACAAAATGAAGGAGGGAATACTTCCCAACTCTTTTTTTGACACCCACATTATCCTGACACCAAAACAATAAAAACACATTACAAGAATATATACCTTGGGGGCTTCCCTGGTGGCGCAGTGGTTGAGAATCTGCCTGCCAATGCAGGGGACACGGGTTCGAGCCCAGGTCTGGGAAGATCCCACATGCCGCAGAGCAGCTAGGCCCATGAGCCACAATTACTGAGCCTGTGCGTCTGGAGCCTGTGCTCCGCGACAAGAGAGGCTGTGACAGTGAGAGGCCCGCGCACCGCGATGAAGAGTGGCCCCCGCTTGCCACAACTAGAGAAAGCCCTCGCACAGAAACGAAGACCCAACACAGCCATAAATTAATTAATTAATTAATTAATTTAATAAAAAAAAAGAATATATACCTTGGAAAGCACTGGATCCCTAAATCTTTATACACATAAAATATTCTTGAAACTCATTAAGACAAACAACCTCATTAAAAATTGGGCAAAACATGTGAACAGACACCTAACAAGATACACAGAAACATCTTTAGTCATTAAAGAAATGTAAATTAAAACCATGACATACCTCTACACATCCACCCAAACGGCTGAAACCGAAAGACTGACGATACCAAGTGTCAGCAGAACGTGGACACTGGAATTCTGTCCTGCTGGTGGGAGTCTAAGACGGCACAGTCACTTCAGAAAACACTCTGACAGTTTCTTCTAGAGGTAAACTGATCGTCACGTGACCCAGCAACTCACTCCTAAGTATTTACTCAAAAGAATGAAAATATATCTGCACATAAAGACTTGTGCACAAATGTCCCCAGAAGCTCTATGAGTAACAGACAAAACTAGAAACCGAGTGCCCATCAACAGGTGAACGGATAAACAAACTGTAGCG
This sequence comes from Balaenoptera acutorostrata, assembly GCF_949987535.1. NCBI lineage: Eukaryota > Metazoa > Chordata > Mammalia > Artiodactyla > Balaenopteridae > Balaenoptera > Balaenoptera acutorostrata. Next base: position 123,984,804 of record NC_080069.1, read on the forward strand.
CATTCGTGCAGTGGAATCCTACCGAGTTTCCAAAGCACCAAACTACTGATGGACACAATGGCGTGGATCAACTTCAACAACACTGTAGTCAGTGAAAGACACAAAAAGAGCACATACCACGTGACTCCATCTCTACCAGGACCTAGAAGAGAGACAACTAATCCGTAGTGAAGAAAGCAGATCAGTAGTTATTTGGGCCAGGCGGGAGATTAACTGCAAACGAGCCCAGAGGAACTTTTTTTGGATGACGCAAGTGTTACCTTGATTGCGAATGCTAAACTTATGCAGCCACTTGTCAACACTCAAGGAACTGGGTCCATTTATTGCATATAAAACATGTTTGGGCAAAGCTGGGGAGTCTTTTAGTAAAAGACTTAAGCTACTGGCCGGGCGTCAATAAAAAATAAAAAGAGCCACAGCAAGACGGTTCGTGGGAAAACTCCCGGAACAGAGAGGAGATCACCCAGTCACACTCACACGGGACAGGGAAGCCGGCGGATGGCTCGGTGGCGGCCCCAAGCCCAGGGAGCGATTCTGGCCCCCAGGGTGACTGATCACCCGCGGAGGGGGGCTGGTCCAGAGGGCGTGGCGCAGGAAGGGTCAGCCGCGGCCTTGCTGATCAGGGCCGGGGGTGCCCTGCAAGGGCGCGCTCCCCACACGACGCAGGGGCAGCAGCGGGGCTGGCCCGGCGCCAGGCGGAGGGGCCTCTGAACGCCTCAGGTGGCGGGCGTGCAGGAGGCCTGTCAGCAACCGTCCAGTCTGCGGCAGGACGGCCCCCAAAACGATGCCACACAGCAAGAGAAACTCAGAGGCCACTTGACAGGCCTGCCCTGTGGATCCAGAGATGCCGACGGGGATGAGGGCACCCGCACGCGGAGCCAAACGTGAGACGAGACCCCCTGGAAAGACCCCACAGGAGAAAGGCAGGCCGGGGCGGGCGTGAGGGGAGCTCACACCTGCCTCAGGTGTGCGCACACAGCCGCAATCCTGGGAACACGGAACCTAGGAACAGAGTTTCCAAGAGACTTCAGATCTTGTTAGACATCTAAGATTGATGCTGAAGAGAAAACTCACCGATGTCAAACCTCCCCAGAGCCCAAACCTCATTAAATGTGCAGCAATTTTCTGTGGAGAGAAAACACATCAGCGTGAGGAAGGAGGGAAGGTCTCCAGGCCCGGCTGGAAGCCTGTCAGGCGACAGCGTCCACAGTGGAGAGGCCGCGGGGAGCTAAGGTCCCATCACAGTTCAGGGAAGGCACGTGGGCAGACACCCTCCGAAGGCACAGAAGGTGGGAGGACATCTCACCCTGCACCAGAGGATCTGCCCCTGAGAGGAGCCCCAGGAAGGCAGCGACTGCGGGAACCCCCCCCCCAGATGGGACACTGGGGAGAACCTGCAGGACGGCAGCGGGTGTGGAGGTCAGAGCACTCACCTGAGGGAAAAACCTCCCAACTGAGAAACTGAAATTCACACAGATGCTAAGGAAATAGCAAAACATGGAGCACATGGAATAAAAACATAGATACGGGGCAAGGGAAAAAGGATCATGAAAAGCTGAAGCCAGCATTAACTCCTGGGAGAACGGAGCGCAGCACGAGAAGGGGCGTGAGCTGTGACAAACCCACACACAGTCAGCACAGCGTCAGGTGCGACTGTGGACCTGGCCAAGGCGGCCACGTGACCACGCAGAGCAGTGGGGACACCTGTCACAACAGCAAGTCAGGAAGCGGTGTCCACATGGCGGGGACATCACATGGAGGGAGAAGCCACAGCGGTGCTGCTGGGCCGGCCACCAAGTCCCAGGCAAACAGGCCACGAGCACCCGGGAAGCGCCGACGAACACACGGCAAACACCCTGGAAACAGGAGGGTCCTGGGCAGGAAGCGGAAGGCACGTTCCCCCACCCCTACCCAAAGAACCCTGGCCAAAACAAGTTACCCAAAAGGGAGAAAAACAGCCAGACGACATACACTCTCTTCCTTAAACTTCAACTTTATCAGCGAGTGAAGAAATAAAAGTAAAAGGTGCTATTTTTCACCTTTCAACTCAGCAGGTATTTTTTAATAATATTCAATATATGAGAAGACACGGGGGGAAAAAACACTTACACAGGCTAAACAGTATGAGAAAAACAGTACAATCTTTATGGTCAGAATTTGCCAAAAACTAATCAAAAGCCTTTAAAAATGCACCTCAGCTTAATCTCAACCACTGCCCACCAGGAACACGTGGGCGGAAGTCATCGAGATGCTCAGGGAGACAGCTGCTTATGGCAGGAGGGGACAGCTCGGCCCCGACGCGTCGAGACCACGGCAGGCGGGTGGGCGGGCGGCCTCAGAACGGCCCGAGCCACACTCACCACATCTCACCAAATGCAAACCTCAGCCTATGGTCAAGTGCCTGGAAGGCCCCAGCTGTGCCTTTAAGTCTGGGTGTTACACCCAGATAAACAAAAACTATGAGAATTTAGCACACTTTACTACAAAACACTACGTTTACAGGTGGCAAGGTCATGGGGAATTTTCACTTTCTTCTGTTTGCTCATCCATGTTTTCTAAATGTCTATAATAACCATGCCATTCTTTGATAAGGGGGAAAAATCAATAAAAGTTGTTAAAGGAAAAGAAAATCTGAACTTGTGGCCATAGGAAGGGAGCTCGGGCTCGGATCACAGAACCATGCCCCGGAGGCCCGGGCTCCCGTGGAAACACCACTCCAGAACATCGTTTTTTAACCAAATCCCTGTGGGCCGCCTCCCGCATGTACTACCACGTGAAGCCAGGGGACGGGGACGAGGACGAGGAGGTGCCGCCACCGAGAAGCGACCTTGTGGGCACTGGCCAGCTCCCGAGTCCCACCAGGACCAGAGGTTCCACAGGAGTCCTAGAAAAGCCCTCCACCCCACTGCGGGGTCAGAGGGTGAAGGCGGTCCGCTCATCCACTTGATGCCCCAGACCCACACGAGGGAGGAAACCAAGTAAAGAACAGGGCAGCATCACCGCGATGAGGCGGCCGTCCAAGGGAGCAGCACGCAGACTCTGCCAGGCTCTGCTGCGTTCTTCAACTAATCCCACGGCCACGGACTTTCTCCTCAGCTCTGATAAAGCCCTTACGCGACAGGGAATACATGTGCAAACTGTGTAACGAAATAACTCCAAATTTCCTGCATATGATACAACTCTGCAAGGAGCTGCTCAATCTTCCATTTCCTCTGTTTAATAAAGTGTCCCTAATTGAATGCCTTTTGGCAAATGAGGAGGCTTAATAACCAAAAGCCTTCGGTAAGGTAATCCTATAATCACACACCGTGAAAAATGAACATTCTTTATGAAGACTGTATAGACAGACACACTGTAAGCTTCTAAACATAAAAGGAAAAAAACAGCACTTAGGAAGGTACCATTTTTCTCTTAATCAAAATGCCTTCTAAATTGAGATCTCCATGAATGCACATAGGTGTTTGAGATAAAAATAAAACGAATTTATTAACTTGAACCGCCAACACACCTGTGCTTCCTACAGGCCCGTGCTGCTCCCCTCTGCGGCACCTGTCTGTCTGAACCACAGTGGACACACTTCTGAGGCCGCTGCTGGGCCAGGGTCGCAGCAGGACACACAGGAGGGTGCTGCTCTCAGGGGGAAGAGGACCCACACCCAAGGAGCACCCCGGCCACTCACGCCGCTCGCCCCCATTCCGGGCAGGGCCCCCAGCGCTCACCTTGTTGACCCAGAAGACCATGGCGTCCTCAAGGTCGTAGGGAAGCTCTTTCGAGGCACTGAAGGTGGAGAAGCGCTGGACGCTGGCCACCACCTTCTCAATGCTGATCATCTCCACGGTGTAGGCCATCATGAGCGCGTCCACCATCGCCATGTGGGCGCTCTGGGGGCAGAAGCAGCAGTCAGTCGTCCACACTTGCCTTTCCGCCCCGGGTCAACGCGGAGACCCTCCCTAGACCCACAGCTGAACGCCTCCGTTGTCTGTCTTCCTCTGCACCTAAGGAGGCACTCAGATCTCTACTTGTACGTGACCCCCCCTTCCTCATCTCTGACGACCCTGTGAGAGCCCAGGGCTTCCCTACTGCTCAGCTGTGGGCAAAGGTACAAGGGGCCGAGAGACGTGCCTGAGGCCCCACGACCACCACAGGCCCGTGGGCCCTGCACACTGAACTCACGCCAGGCCTTCGAGCCCTTTCTTCCCAGAACCAGTAACATCCTCTCGATCCACAACACACATCCACAAAGGCCAAGAGTGAGAAACCACAGAAGGCAGAACGCCTGAGAACGGCCTAAGCTTAAAGCCACGTGGGAGGTGCCACAAGCGGCTTAGACCTGGAGCAGCCTGGAAAAGTCACTCTGGTGGGATGGCGTTCCGGGAAAGATGCGGGGAGACACTCGGGGAGGAAAAGTGTATTTCTTTCTTTACTTTGGCACAGAAATACTTAGAAGATACACGTGAAACAACCTAATAGGGTGGGCTCAACAATTCTACGGCACAACACGTGCAAGGAGTTTGCTCCCCATGAGAAAAAGCCGACAGGAAGCTGTTCCCTCCCCCTTTTCCAAATCAGCCCCTGGCCCGCAGAGAGAAGGTGGTCTCAAACCCTGAACTTTTGGGGTGGCTCTGCTGTGCTGCAGGGGGACAGCAGCAGCCCACCGGCCGCCCCCGCCCCGCCGCCCCGGCCACTCACCATCTTTATGGGCGCGCGGCTGAGCTCGGGCTCCGTCACGGGCGTGTCGTCGCCCTCCATCACGTAAATCCCTCTCCGGGACAGGGCCTGGACGACGGACTGGTGCCCCTGCAGAGCGGCCACCTGGTCCCCTCTGAGGATGAGGCTGCAGACGCGGCAGTACAGCTCGCTGGACAGCAGGAGCTTGATGACCGGAGGCTTGATGTGCTCCTGCTCGTACTGGTCGACGTAGAAGGGGTCCCTGAGGTCCTCCGGGATGTCATCTGCACGGGGGAGAGACCGCCGCGTGAGCACGGCGGCATCCCCACTCTCTCCGGACACGGCTCAGGGCCGACGGCACACAGACGACGGACAGGGGGGCTGTGAACGACGACAGGCGACTAACAACGTGCGGACCCCGGCCACTCGGCAAGCCCCGCTCTCCTCCGCCAGCAGAGGCAAGCAAGCCACGCACAGCGCTGAGCGACACCACCGCCCGACCCCCACGAGCGTCTCTCCTGACGCAGGAGAGCGAGGAGCAGGGGTGGGAGCTGGAGGGGGAGCTGGAGGGGCTCGTGGGCCGAAGGGAGGCCAGGACCGCGCACAGCCAGGCCGCACCGAGCAGCCAGCACCAGCCCTGGGGAGGGAGCCAGGCGCATCCCCGGTCTGCTGCCGAATCAGGTGACGACAAGGCCAGACGCCAGGTCTTTAGAGGAAAGCGCCAGGCCTGCCGCTGCTGCGACCACCAGGCCGGAACCGCAGCGTGAGCCTCTTCGCATCTTTGGACCGGGCGGCACAGAACGATATGAGCCATGTTACCAAGCATCCCCTCGATCCCATCAAATCAAGACTTCTGTCCCTACATCACAAATGAGGAAACCAAGGCACAGAGAAAGTCAGCAACGTGCCCAAGGCCACGAGAGTCAGAAACCAACTATGAACCCAGCGTGGTCCACGGCATCTACACCGCCTCCCATACACACACACCCGCCGTGCGTGCAAAGCTTTCCTGGTGGCTGTGACAGTCTCCCCACCCGCTGTCCTTCACGCTTGCTCTGCAAGCTGTCAACCACTGTCCCCCAAAGGGGGGACTCTGCAGTCCAGTCCAGCTGCACCTTACTTTGCTGTGCTCTGCAGACACCGTGCTTTCTTCAGGTTGAAGGTCTGGGGGAACCCTGCGTCTAGCCAGTCACTAGCTCCATTTTTCCAACAGCATTTGCTCACTTTGTGTCTGTGCACCATTTTAGTAACCCTTGCAGTTTTCAAACTTTGTCATTACTATTATTTTTGTTAAGGTGATCTGCAGTCTATTGTAACTGGAATTTCGCAGCAAGAATTTTTTTTTTTTTCTTTTTTTGGCTGCATTGGGTCTTCGTTGCTGCGCGCGGGATTTCTCTAGTTGCGGCGAGTGGGGGCTACTCTTCGTTGCGGTGCGCGGGTTTCTCATTGCAATGGCTTCTCTTGTAGAGCACAGGCTCTAGGCGTGCAGGCTTCAGTAGTTGTGGCACGCGGGCTCAGTAGTTGTGGCTTATGGGCTCTAGAGCGCAGGCTCAGTAGTTGTGGCGCACAGGCTAAGTTGCTCCCCGGCATGTGGGATCTTCCCGGACCAGGGCTGGAACCCGTGTCCCTGCATTGGCAGGCGGATTCTTAACCACGGCGCCACCAGGGAAGTCCCCAACGGAGTGTTTTTGTGTTTTTTTTTTTTTTTAATTTATTTTATTTATTTACTTATTTATTTATTCTTGGCTGTGCTGGGTCTTCGGTTCGTGCGAGGGCTTTCTCCAGTTGCGGCAAGTGGGGGCCACTCTTCATCGCGGTGCGGGGACCGCTCTTCATCGCGGTGCGCGGGCCTTTTCACTATCGCGGCCCCTCCCGTTGCGGGGCACAGGCTCCAGACGCGCAGGCTCAGCAGCTGTGGCTCACGGGCCCAGCTGCTCCGTGGCATGTGGGATCTTCCCAGACCAGGGCTCGAACCCGTGTCTCCTGCATTAGCAGGCAGATTCTCAACCACTGCGCCACCAGGGAAGCCCCAACAGAGTGTTTTTAACGAAGCCGTGTAGGTTGTCTTTTCGACATAACGCTGCTGCACACTTGATGGACTACAGTCCAGTGTAAACGTCAGGTTCAGATGCACCGGGAAACCAGACCTCCCTGCGACCCGCTCGGCCGCGCGGCCTGGGGCTGAGCCCAGGTCTCTGGTCTCTCACTCCCACCCCCAGCCGCCCCCGCGGCACCCACGCCTCGCGGGCAGCGCCGTCGCGCAGTGACCCCACCCAGGAGCGCGGACGGCACTCGCTCAGCACAGGGGGCCACCTTCTCCGCCAGCGAGGTGCGGGGTGGGGGGACCCACGCTGGGAGTCAGGGCAGGACCCGGCCGCAGCCCCGCGACGCCGCCCACCTGCAGCTCACGCGGCTGGCTGGGAAGTGAGCCTGGGAGGGAGGCAGGGTCACCTCTGGGGGCAGCGCCGGGACCCGCCCCTCCCCGCTCGGCCGCCGGCTCGCTCGCCCTCCCGTCTCCCGACACGGGCGGGGACACGGCCACCCCACTGCCCAGGGGCCCTCGGTCAGCAGCCGCGACGGCATAAGGACCCGTGTGGGCGTCACCGCCAAGCGCACAGCCGGACAGAGCTGGTGGGACAGCGGCTTGGGGACACAGGTGTGAGGCACGGCTGTCTGAGGGATGCTGTCATTCACCAGAAACATCAGGAGCCAAAGCAAGCGCGGTTCTGCAGCTGGCCGCAGCGATCTAGGCTCAGGACTCTGAAGTGGGCTGCTGGAGAAGGGTTAGAGGATGCGGACAAGACCACGGTTAAACCGGGGTCGGAGCTCCATGCAGAAGGAGGAACAGGGCGCCAGCGGGTCGGGCGGACAGAGGACCAGAGCTCGAGGACAGCACGTGCGCTGAGAGCAGGAGCTGAGCACGTCAGCCTGGCCTTGACCGGGCGCGCCTCTCACCTGGCCGGTCAGAGTCCCGGCCTCAAGTGCAAACCACGGACACTACGAAGGCCTGTCTCCGGGGTTGGGAGAGGACTGAATCAAAACGTACGTGTAAGTCACCACGCTACGAGCGGAGCCTGGAGCTCAACAAAACTCACGCAAGTATCAGTTATCAATTTTGCTATCAATCAGGCTAAAAAGACTGCCAAGGAAGCACTCCTCCTGTTGCTGTCTGTCACACTGTGTCCCATCCTGTCCACCAAGGTCACATCACTCACCGGGGGCCGGGGGGGCCGGCGGGGCAACGGAGACGTGGCAGCACACGGGGGCTGGGCAAGGACCCCCAGGTAGGCGCCCACCCCAACCTGAAGCCCGAGACGGCTTCCAACCCAGTCTGAGGAAAACCAAGACGGCAAGCCTCCACGACACAGCCGGACAGCGAGCCTCACCCCCTGAGGGCTTCAGAAGCACGGCAGCGTCCAGCCCCATCCCAGACCAACTACACCAGAATGTGCTGTGGGCTCACAGGCACCAGCACTTGTACCACTAACTGAGAATCGCCACTAGAGCGGCTCCAGAGGTGGCTGACAGTCTCCATCGAGAAGTCCCTTACTTACACGCTCTGGTTGTGGAAACAGGCACTCACAGAGGGCTTCTACTTCTGGACCCCTGCCCGCACCCCACCCTTCACTGGAGATGCCAAACAGAAGAGAAAGAAAACAGCCGGCAGCTGGCCCCACCGGGCACAGCCCAGTGGCTCTCCTCCCCTGCACCAGGCGAGCTCCATAACAAAACCATATCCCAGCGGTGGCGGGATAGGTGGGCACCACGGGCTCTTTTCTGCCCCTTTGCTGAGGCAGGCTCACTGGCGGGAAACACACAGGCTTGGCTTCTAGTCAAAAAGCCAGGAAGAGAGACCCCTGGGAACCCCCAGAGAGGGGGTGGAGGATCACAGAGAAGAGGGGGTGGATAAGGAATCCTGAACCTGTGTACACTGTCCTGGATGACCCAAGCGGCCCATGTGCGACAGACCCAAAGAACTGAACTGACCTTGGAACCACTGCCCACAAATGGCAAAACAGACTTCTGGTCTGAACTTAACGGGGTTCACCACAACCCAGCTGCTAACAAACCACCAAAACACACGAACATCATCCAAAATATTTTAGCAGGGCCCAGAGAACAGGCTCACAGTATAATATTCTAAGTGTCCAGGACAGGGGCTTCCCTGGTGGCGCAGTGCTTAAGAATCCGCCTGCCAATGCAGGGGACACGGGTTCGAGCCCTGGTGCGGGAAGATCCCACATGCCACGGAGCAACTAAACCCTCACACCACAACTACTGAGCCTGCGCTCTAGAGCCCGCAAGCCACGACTACTGAGCCCGCGTGCCTAGCACCTGTGCTCCAAAACAAAAGCCACCGCAATAAGAAGCCCGCACACTGCAACAAAGAGTAGCCCCCGCTCACCACAACTAGAGAAAGCCCGCGTGCAGCAACCAAGACCCAATGCAGCCAAAAATAAATTAATTAATTAATTTTTTAAAAAAATGTCCAGGACACAATCCGTAAGTACTCAACACATAGACAGGAAAACGTGACCAATTCTCAGGGGAAAAGACAGTCAACAGACGCCAACCCTGAGATGACCCAGATGTTAGAATTACTGAAGACTTTAAAACAAGGCCCCACGAGGCCCTCTTGAAACAAATGGAAAGATATGTTATTAACAAAGAAATAAAAACTATTAAAAAAGAAAAAACCAAACCTTCAGAACTGCAAAATACCGTATCAACAAGAAGTTCAATGACAGATTCAAAAGATGAACAAAACAGAAGCGGACTCACAGATACAGAGAACAAACTGGTGGTTACCAGTGGTGGGGGAGAGGGAGGTACAAACAATTGGGTGTCACACAGGCTCAAGGATGTATTCTACAACGCAGGGAATATAGCTGATATTTTGTAATAATTGTAAATGGAAAGTAACCTTTAAAAATTGTATAAAAAAATAAAAATTAAGTTAAAAAAAAAAAAACGAACAAAACAACAGAGAAAAGAGTCAGTGAACTTGAAGACAGATCAACAGAAATAATCTACCTGAAGAGCAGAGGGAAAATCAACAGAATGAAAGGCAGAGCCTAAGGGAGCTGTGGGACAACATAAAAAGATTTAGTAATTACGTTACTGCAGAATGGAGATTGGTGCAGAAAAAGCACTTGAATAAATAATGCCTAGAATCTCCCCATACTTGGTAAGAAACCAATTTACAGGCTTAGGAACCAACTTGAAGAAAACCAGGCCCACACACTTCATAATCGAATGCCTGAAAACCAAAGATGAAATAACGGGCCCTCGGGACCCCTAACTGGAGGTATCAGCCAGACTTTCAGTGACTATGCTTAAAACAATGAAAGGAAAAAAGATAAGATGAAGAATTTTGGCAGAAAAGTGGAAATTATTTTTTAAAAAAGAGACAAAAGAACTTGGCAGATTTGAAAAAGAACCAAGTAGGAATTCCAGAACAGAAAAATACAGTAACTAAACTAAATTTACACACTGGATTGCTGAATAGCACATTACACACAGAGGAGAGAAAACACAGCAGAGAAGGTAAAAGACAAACACTGCTTAGTGTCACAGGAGTGTGACTGGAGACCCAGAAAGGAAGGAGAGAAAATATGGGGCAGAAACAGTATTTCGACAGATAATGGACAAGCATTTTCCAATACTTGTAAAATCCATGCTTCCCAGCAGGGGGAGGAAGGGAGGAAGGGAGGGAGGGAGAAATCTACACACCAAAGAACATGATAGTGATACTGATAAAATCCAAAGACAAAAGAAAAACTTTCAAAGCGGCCAGAAGGAGCTTCTAGTCAGGACAAGATGGCACAGGTGAGTCCTTCCCTGCTCCTCTCTACTAGGTGCAACTGTAAACCCTGGCAATAACTCGAAGGATAACCAACAGAGAACTCTGAAAGGTGGAAGAGGAAGGCAAACTGGTTGGGAACCCAGGACTGGAAAAGCACAGCAACAGGGTGTCTTACAACCCCCCACCCAACAAAAGGTGACCCAGGCCTGGTACTTCCTGACCCCAGCCTAGAAACAGAAGGCAAGCCAAGCGGGCTCATTCCTGCTCCAGGTGGAAGGGGAGTCCCACCTACTACACCAGGCCAGCCTGGCAGAAGCAGCGAGGGATCGATAGGAAGCCCCACACCCACCTCCACAAGGCACCCAACCTGGAAGCGCTCTCCTTCCCCATCAGGCCAGAGACACCCCCACTCATCACCGGGCACCAGGGGAGTCCAGCAGTGCGACCTCACCATGACGAGCAGCCCAGGAAACACCCTGCATCCCCCAGAGGCAGGGGCGGCCTGCCATAACAAGCATCCAGCCTGGTGCTCCTCGTCCTGAGGGTAGAGAATCCCACCCCACCCAGAGGCACTCCTTCCGCCTCCTAAAGCAGTGCCAGCAGGGACTGTGGGAGCCCCAGAGGTACCAGACAAACCAAGCACAACAAAACGGCACCACAAGGCTCTGAACATTAGACTGCTGCTGGGACCACAGTCCACAGAGTGGGCCAGGACCTGCGTGCTGAACCTCAGCAGGGAGACTGCTTACTATGATAAAAAACACTTAAGTTGGGCTTCCCTGGTGGCACAGTGGTTAAGAATCCGCCTGCCAATGCAGGGGACACGGGTTCAAGCCCGGGTCCGGGAAGATCCCACATGCCGGGGAGCAATTAAGCCCGTGCGCCACAACTACTGAGCCTGCTCTCTAGAGCCCGCGAGCCACAACTACTGAGCCCTCGTGCCACAACTACTGAAGCCCGTGGACCTACAGCCCGTGCTCCGCAACAAGAGAAGCCACCGCAATGAGAAGCCTGCCCCCCACAACAAAGAGTAGCCCCTGCTCGCTGCAAATAGAGAAGGCCCACGCGCAGCAACGAAGACCCAACGCAGCCAAAAAAAATAATAATAAATAAAATAAATATTTAAAAAAAAACAAAAAACTTAAGTAGCACCCAGAGTCACCTAACATAATAGCCAAAATGACCAGGAAACAATCAAAGATTGCCTATCATAACCAGAACCAAAAAAATCATGACTTTAATGAGAAAAGAGAATCAACTGACACCAACACCAAGATGTTGGAATTATCCGACAAAGGGCTTTAAAACAACTATCAAAAACATGACTCGACAAGCAATCACAAAGTCTCCTGAAATAAATGAAAATTGGAAAAAAAAATTCAGCAAAGGAGTTATAAAAGGAATCAAACATAGAACTGAAAAATAGAGTAACAGATTTTAAAACTCACTAGTCTCAACAGTAAAGTAGAGATGACAGAGGACAGAATCAGTGAACTTGCAGACAGATAAACAGAATTTACCCAATCTGAACAACAGAGAAAATATACTGAAAAAATAAAATGAACAGAGCCTCAGGGACCTGTGGGAGAATAACAAAAGATCCAATATTTGTATCACTGGAGTCCCAGGAAAGAAAGTGAGTAGGGTTGAAACAATATTTAAGGAAATAATGGCTGAAAACTTCCCAAACATGGCAAAACATATAAACCCACTGATTTCAAGAAACTGAGTGAACCCCAAATAGAATAAACCCAAAAAATCCATGCCAAGACACAGCATAATTGAACTTATGAAAACTAAAGACAAAGTATTTTGGAGCAGCTGTAAAGAAACAACACGTGAAGGAAAAGGGAACACCAACTCAATTGACAGTGGGTTTCTCCTCTGAGCCACAGAGGCCAGGGGGAAGTGGCACACATTACAAGTGCTTGAGGAAAAGAACTGTCAACCAGATTCCATATCTGGCAAAACTATCCTCAAGGAATGAAGGAGAAGTAAAGACATTCTCAGACAAAAGAAAACTTAGGAAAAAAAAAATTGTCTCTAGAAAACCTTAAAAGAGGCTGAAGGAAATTCTCCAAATAGAAAGAAAATGATTTAAAAAAAAAAACAAAGGTCTTCCCTAGTAGCACAGCAGTTAAGAATCCACCTGCCAATGCAGGAGACACAGGTTCAAGCCCTGGTCCAGAAAGATCCCACATGCCGCGGAGTAACTAAGCCCATGCACCACAACTACTGAGTCTGTACTCTAGAGCCTGTGAGCCACAACTACTGAGCCCATGTGCCACAACTACTGAATCCTGCGCGCCTAGACCCCATGCTCCACAAGAGAAGCCACCGCAATGAGAAGCCTGTGTGCCACAACGAAGAGTAGCCCCCGCTCGCTGCAACTAGAGAAAGCCCGCACACAGCAACGAAGACCCAACACAGCAAAAAATAAATTAAATAAATTTTTTTAAAAAGGGAACTGTGAAAATAATTTAAAAAAAAAAAAAAAGGAATCTTGGAGAACCAAGAAGAAAAAATAATGTAAAGAAATGGTTAATAAGTGTAAATACAACAGACTATCCTTCTCCTGAGCTTTCTAAATTATATCTGATGACAAACAAATCTACAACACCTTCAGGTACTCAAGACAATGGTAGTATTTAAAAGTGGGGAGCAAAGGCACCTAAATGGAAAAAAGGTTTCCACACCTCACTCGAAATGATAAAACAATACCTGTCAACTGTTGGAAGTCACATATGTATACTGTAATACCCAGAGCAATCACTAAGATAGCTATACAGATATACCCCAAAATGAGATAAATAAATCAAGATGGAATCCTAAAAAATAGTCAACTAATCCACAAGAAGGCCCCCAAAAACAAAACAAACACACAAACAAAACCAGGAACAACAGAAAACAAACAGAATAAACAAATAATGTCAGACTTAAGCAGTAACAATTACATTAAATGTAAATACTCTAAATACACCAAGTAAAAGACAGAGATTGGCAGAGCAGATTAAAAAACACAACACAACTATATATGGTTTATAAGCAGCTTACTTCAAATTCAACAATGTAGGTAGACTGAAAGTAAAGGGATAGAGAAGGCTATACCAGGCAAATATTGTTTAAAAAGAAAAAACAGGAATAGCTATATTAATATCTGATAAAGTAGAAAGAAAATTACTAGAAACAAAGTGGGACATTACGTAACAGTAAAAGAGTCAATCCACCAAGAAGACTTTACAACCCTAAATGTGTATGCACTAAACTACAGAGCCTCAGAACTCATTAAAAAAAAAAAAAAATGGACAGAGCTGTAAAGAGAAATAGACACTACGAGCATAGTGAGGGACTTAAACATCACCTATCAGAACTGACAGAACTGCCAGACATAAAATCAACAAGGAGAAAGATCTGAACAACACAACCAATAAAGAGAATCTAACTGACCTGTGTAGAACACTCCACCCAGCAATAGAAAACACCTTTCTTCAAATGCCCACAGAACATTCACCAAAACAGACCTCATCCTGGGCCATAAAACAAACCTTAACAAGTTTAAAAGAACAGAAATCACACAGACTATGCTATCCTACCATAATGGAACCAGACTAGAAATAATACCTAAAACACAAAACAGGAAAATCTCAACAACTGGAAATCACACTTTTAAATAATTCATGAATCAAACAGGAAGTATCAAAAGAAATAAAGAGAAATACATAGAACTGAACGAAAATACAACATAACATATGTGGGATGCGGCTAAGGCAGTACCGTATGGAAAATTTATAGCACTAAATGCTTACACTAGAAAAGAGGATAGATCTCAAATCAATAATCCAAGCCCCGGGACTTCCCTGGTGGCACAGTGGTTAAGAATCGCCTGCCAATGCAGGGGACACGAGTTCGATCCCTGGTCCAGGAAGACCCCACGTGCCAGGGAGCAACTAAGCCCATGTGCCACAACTACTGAGCCTGTGCTCTAGAGCCCGCGAGCCACAACTGAGCCCGTGTGCCACAACTACTGAAGCCCACGCACCTAGAGCCCGTGCTGCGCAACAAGAGAAACCACCGCAATGAGAAGCCTGTGTGCCTCAATGAAGAGTAGCCCCCGCTTGCCACAACTAGAGAAAGCCCGCACGCAGCAACAAAGACCCAACGCAGCCAAAAATAAATTAATTAAAATAAATAAATAAATAAATAAATAATCTAAGCCCCTACCTCAAGAAACTAGAAAAAGAAGGGCAAAATAAACCCAAGCAAGCAGAAGGAAGGGAGGCAGATGTGGCTATAAAAGGGAAACAGTACAGAAGAGGTCCTTGTGGGAACAGAATGTTCGGTATCTAATTATACAGTGTCAATATCCCAGTTGTGATATTATGGTTCTGCAAGAAGTTACCATTGGGGAAACCTGGTAAAGGGTGCCCAAGACCTCTCTGTATGATCTCTTACAACTGCATATTAGTATTAGTAGATTAGTATCTCAAAAAAAAAAAACTTTAAGTTTTTCTTTTTAATTGGCCAAAGATCTGAAAAGACACTCCACAGGAAAAAAGATTCAACTGGCCGATAAGCACTTTTAAAAAAAAAAGGACTTCCCTAGTGGCGCAGTGGTTAAGAATCCACCTCCCAATGCAGGGGACACGGGTTCGAGCCCTGGTCCGGGAAGATCCCACATGCTGCGGAGCAACTAATAAGCCCGTGCGCCACAACTACTGAGCCTGCGCTCTAGAGCCCGTGTGCCACAACTACTGAAGCCCGCACGCCTAGAGCCTGTGCTCTGAAACAAGAGAAGCCACCGCAATGAGAAGCCCCTGCACTGCAATGAAGAGTAGCCCCCGCTCGCCGCAACTAGAGAAAGCCCATGTGCAGCAACGAAGACCAAATGCAGCCAAAACATAAATAAATTTATTTTTAAAAAAAAGCTCATCATCATTAGTCAGCAGAGAAATGCATACCCAAACCACAATGAGTTATCACAGCCCACCCACTTGAATGGCTACTACTTAAAAGACTGACAATGCCATGTGTTGGCAAGGATACAGAGCAACTGCAACTCTCATGCCACCCTTTGCTGGTGGAAATAAAAAATGACACAGCCACTTTGGAAAACAACTGAGCGGTTAAACACACTTATATGACCCAGTAACTCCATGGCCAGGTATTTACCCAAGAAAAATGAAAACACACGCCCACACATACTTGAATATTCATGAATGTTCACAGCAGCTTTATTCACAGTAGACAAAACTGGAAGCAATCCGAGTGTCCATCAACAACTGAATAAGTATTAAATAAATAAATAAATATTTTTAAAAACGCAACTAAGAAGTCTGCATGCCGCAACTAAAAAAGATCCCGCGTGCCACAACGAAGGTCCCGCGTGCCACAACTAAGACCCAACGCAGCCAAAATGAATGAATAAATAAATTTTTTTTTTAAAAGTAAGTAAAATGTGGGTAGCCAAACAATGAAGACTATTACCAGCCCTAAGCGAAAAGGTCTATACACATGGATGGGTCTCTAAAATACTAATAAGTAAAGGAAGCCAGACAAAGAATACCTGATGCATGACTAGAGGCATATGAAACTCTAGAAGGACCAACCTAATCTACAGTGACAGGAGCAGATCAGTGAGGCTATGGGCGGGGACTGACTGCAGGGGGCTCAAGGAAACCCTTGGAGGTGATGAAAAGGTCTTACCTTGATTGTGGCCCTGTGCACAGGGGCGTATACATTTGTTTAAACTCATCAAACTATACTCTTAAAAACGTGTGCATTTTATTGTATGTAAAGTACATCTCAATGAAGTTCGTTTTCTCAAAGGCGCAAAATAAAATTCTTCTCTGTATACCCAACAATGGGCATTAACCCATCCTACAGAGACTTCTCTAAAAAGCCAAGGTTTAATACATCTCTTCCCTCCTGAGAAATCTTCAATTCACATACAACAAAAACCCCCCATTCAAGGCATTCCAAGATCTGGCCCTAGGCGTTCTGTCCAATCTACATTCATCTCACATTCATCTCAACTCTGCAGCAGCTAAATTCACATTCCATCGCAACGAGAGCGCTAAGCTTTCCCTTAGCCTGGAGGATGCAGCACTCTCCCTGCCTTCCTTGTCCTGCTTCTCTGTTCCCTTACCTCCACTTGGTTCTTACCCACCTGAGCCACACACTCAGCTTTACTTTCTTGAATGGAACATTCCAGATTCCCTCAGGGGAGTTTCTCACCCTCCCTTACCTGTTCTGCCAGAGCACTTGCTCCTCTCTCAGGCACTAGTCTCCTTGGCCTTGCATCACAGGTCTATGTTTGCAAGGCCACAGCCAGCACTCCGTGAGCCCTGAGAAGCACGTTGAGGACCCCACAGGTCACAACATACTGTTCAGCTGAACTGATTCAAGTTTACTTTTGCCTGAGTTTGAAATAACTGGAGGACAGTGACTGAGGGATATTTAAGTGAACTAGTTAGCATGAACAATAAGAAAGAGAGGGCTAGGCGAGGGAACACGAAAGAAATCAGAAATAGAAATAAAACTCAAAGATCACCTCTCTCTATGTGACAACAAAGCCATGAAAGTAGGAAAGCTCCAGGGAATAAAGACTATAAATATTCCCACCAAGGGCACCACAGGTTCCAGGTGGCCTCCCAGCTGACCCTTCCCCGTGCTTGCCCACTTGCCACCCCACCTCATCATCAGCCCAGTCTCGAGGACTCTGCTTTCCTAATATGTGTTGGCTCAACCTACCTTTCTAATTCCCACTGCCGACAAACTGGCCAAGACCTTGGTTCTTCAAGCCAAAGCGACATCAGCTCTCCAATGGACTTAATGAGTGTGTCCCCCAAAATTCATGTAATGAAACCTAACCCCCAAGGTGAAGAAGGTATCAGGAGATGGGGCTTTGGGAAGGCGATTAGGTCATGAGGGTGGAGCCCTCATGAATGGGATCTGAGCCCATATAATGAAGCTCCCTCACGCCTTCTGCCATGAGGGCACAGCGAGAAGCGGCCGTCTACAAATCAGGAAGCAGGCTCTCACCAGACACCGAATCTACCGGCACCTTGATCTTGAACTTCCACCCTCCAAAATCATGAGAAATAAATGTCTGTTGTTCTTAAGGCACCCAGTCTATGATATCTTGTTACAGCGGCCTGAACGGACTAAGACGAGCTCCTGGATACTCTACTGACTACAGCCTCTTCCCACTCTAACCTGCTAGAAGAATCTTGCCAGTCTGTCTCTCATCCCATCACCCCCCTACGCAAAAACCTTCCGAGGCATACATCGTGAAAGAAATCCCTAGCCAGCCTGGAACACGGTGAACAATCTGGCCCACACTATTTTCCAAACTAATCACCTACTATTTCGGTCCACAAATCCTGTCACAACAAGGTTAATCGACTCAGGGCCCAAGAACTCTTCTTCCTCTGCACGGAACCTGCCAGATGCACTCTGCTCTACTCTTGGGGGTGGGGTTCCAAATATCAGCCACCCTTCAAAGCCCGTCTCCCCACAGAGCCTCCCCAGGCAGCCCTCCCACAGCGACCACTGCCCCCTGCAGCCCTGGTCCCTGTGTGCCCACCTGACAGTTCCATATTCTACCTCAAAACAGCTCGTGGACTAATGCCATGCTGCCATTTTTCAGTCCTTGCATTATTCCATTTTCCTCTGTATATGTCAATAATTCATGTGACTTTTAAGCAACTAAGGAGGTAACATCATATAACTTCCCCCCTTGTACTTCCTGTAGTGCAAAACACAATTATGCACAGGACAGCTATTACTGGCTGAATGAATGTAATATTGGCTCCATCCTGGTCACCTTGTGATTAGACGAAAAATGATAGCAACCTGAGTTTTCCAACAGTTGAAGTAGGAAGTAAAAAAGGAGACTGGGGGCTTCCCTGGTGGCGCAGTGGTTGAGAATCTGCCTGCCAATGCAGGGGACACGGGTTCGAGCCCTGGTCTGGGAAGATCCCACATGCCGTGGAGCAACTAGGCCCGTGCGCCACAACTACTGAGCCTGTGCGTCTGGAGCTTGTGCTCCACAACAAGAGAGGCCGCGCCAGTGAAAGGCCCGCGCACCACGATGAAGAGTGGCCCCCGCTCGCCGCAACTAGAGAAAGCCCTCGCACAGAAACGAAGACCCAACACAGCCAAAAATAAATAAATAAATAAATAAATTTATTTAAAAAAAAAAGGAGACTGGTACATATAATGGTGATATAGCCACCAAAAAATCAATAGCAGGAGAAGCCTATAAGCTATTAGGAGGATAAATGTAATACAAAAAAAAACTAAGGGCTTTTTGTAAGAATACTTACACAAATTTAACATCCTAAAGCACAACAGTGGCCGACCCTTTTGAGGGTCGCTCAGATTCAAAGGATTAGGACAGTCTGAACTTAAAGATAGATTTACATTCCTTGGCTAATATTTAATTTGTGGCATCAGGACATGAAAGGGAACTTGTACAAACTGTTATAGCTTTAGAAATGAAAATTCATCCACGTACGGCCACCAGGACAGAAATCTTTCTATTCCACCTGTTTCAAAGGCGTTTCCAACTCTATCACCAATCTGACAAGTATGTGAGCACTGACTCTGTCCTGCAGACATGGCATTAAATGGGATAACCATAACCCCTGACCTCATAGACACCAGGCGGTTCTCAGCACACCCAGGCAGAGGGGAAGGTCAGGCTACAATGTCAGCCAGCGACCTGACCCCCCACAGTACCTAGTACCACTGAGCAGAGGCACCCAGGCTGCTCTGTAGGCTCTGTAAGCAGCACTCAAATCCCGTGCTAAAAACAAAAGACTATTAAAATATAAAATCTAACTCAATAACCAACAATCTGAGCAAATCATCACATCAAAAAAACTTGCCAACATGCTTACGAATGAGGGCCTCCCCGCCAAGGCTCGAGCGGCCACTGTTCCCCCGCTTGTCCAGAGGCGAGAGCAGCGGCCGATTTCCTTTCCAGTTCTGGGCCAGGAGAGGAGTGCTGAGCACGTGCTCCCTTTTAGCCAAACCTCAGACAAGAAAGGAAGGTGGTGACCCACTGGAGTTGACAACGAAGGGATTTTGCTCCTAATATCAATTAAGCAAACAGAGAGCCCGAGCTATCCTTGTGGTCTAAGTAATGAGACAGCCGGCAGCGGCTTGGTTACAAATACCCCGCCAATGGCCGCACAGATTTCCCATCCCACAACGTGGTTTCCGAATCAGTGGTTTAATTAACAAGACTGTGGAAGGACAAGAGTGTCAACCCCTCACTAGCAGTGGGCTCTGGACAGCCCTGTGGCCCCTCTCAATCCCAGCTGACTGCTGGTAAAAAGGGAAGGGTGACCCTGGTGGCCCCTACGGTCCAGTCTGGCGCGGTTCGGGGCAGCTCAGCTCGTGGTGAGTTGCAGCTTGGTTTCCAGGGCTCCTCAGAAGGCGGAATGACCACCACTGAGCTACACAGCAACACACTTGCAAGTAGCCGAGTGCCTTCTAGTACTTTCCCTGGGTCACTTTTTCAACATTGTCCTTGGGAGATAACAAAAGCTGTTACTCCCCCACTGTCCCTGAAACCAAGGCCCGAATACCTTTAGGTTTGCTAAGGTCGTGGACTAAAATCAAAAGCCAGGAATGCAATGGCTCCAGTCCAGCGCTCTATTCTGTAAAATAAACTTCCAAGTCACCCCTTTAAACTCTACCAATTAACTACAACTCTCACCCAAAAGGACATCACAAAGATAGTCCAGCTAAGCAGGTTCTACTACTTCTTACAGACACTTTTAGGTGAATAACTTTCCACATATCCAATATATTATTTCTGAAGAAATAATTAAAACACTGTCGATGAAACAAGAGTTAACCCAGAAAGGGAGGAGAAGCATCTAAAAATAAAAGCACAAGCCGGCCCACAGTTCTTGGCTGTGGCACCAGATGCAGAAAACCGGAGGAAACGTTTCTGCAAAACCATATGCCACCTCCAGGCCTGGCCGAGGGTGAGCTCCCCTGAGCCTCCCCACTTACTCCACATGGCAGACGGCGGCCCTGGGGACACAGAGAGAGTCCCGAAAGGCAAACGCAAAACAAGGCAGCCTCAGAGCACCTCGCCCCGGAGTGTGCGCATGCTTTCAGCTCCTATACAAACAGTGCTGGGTTTCATTTAGCTACTTGATGAACAACTGTATAACAAGTAAAGATTTAAGCCACTTCCACCATCATCCCCACCAAAAGCTGATTTACAACTAAAGCATGTAGACTGAAACTGCCACGTCTAATTAACTGAAAACTAAGCTGGAGACGCACATGGAGACGTCCGAAAGACGAAACAAAGAATAGGCCCCTGGATTAGGAAGAGTTCTGGGGGGAAAGACCCACACTATCCTAAGAAAACCCCCTCCCCACCCTGTCTCCTGAAAGACAGCACCCCACGCTGGGTAGCAGGGAACCTCCCCCCCAGGCTGGGACCCCCACACCAACTAAGTAGAAGAAATCACTTCAGCTGAGCCCAGGCGAGTCTTCTCGGTCATCTGAACTGGGATCACCCTAATTTGTAAATGTAAAGAGCAGTTCTCAGTCAGAAAAAAAAAACACACCTGCTCCCCTTCCTGAAGCAAGGTACAGAATAGATAAGCATTCGCATTTTGCAAAAATGAATGGAGGGCTTCCCTGGTGGCGCGGTGATTAAGAATCCGCCCGCCAATGCAGGGGACATGGGTTTGAGCCCTGGTCCGGGAAGATCCCACATGCCACGGAGCAACTAAGCCCATGCACCACAACTACTGAGCCTGTGCTCTAGAGCCGGCGAGCCACAGCTACTAAGCCCGCATGTCACAACTACTGAAGCCCGCACGCCTAGAGCCCGTGCTCCGCAACAAGAGAAGCCTGCACAACGCAATGAAGAGTAGCCCCTGCTCGCCACAACTAGAGAAATGCCACGCGCAGCAACGAGGACACAACGCAGCCAAAAATAAATAAATAAAATAAATAAAAATTAAAAAAAGAATGGAAAGCAGACCTCCTGAAATCAGTTGGATGAGCACACGCCAGCCAAGGGATGGGCAACGTGCAGCCGAGTCTTAGAGCCTCAGACAGGCTCTAGTCTCCCGCAGCTCCTGCTCACATTCTGTTCTATAAATACACACCTTCAGTCATTTCAAAACTCTAAAGCCAATTTTAATATCAGCTTTTGAATTAATTATATGAAGAGTCAACAAGTATTGAAGAGTGACTTGGTACTGGAAATAAAACCCGACTAATCCAACAGTGACACTGAAAGAGATGCATATTTATTGCCAGAGAGCTGACAAATCCCATGCTGAATGCCAAAGCTAAATGCAACAAGATAAAAATGCATTCACTAAGCTTAAGAAATTGGAAAGCAAACAACGAGAGGGCTTTCTAAAAGCATCTGTGTCTATATAGCATTCAGTACCAGAACCTTAGCCACCTCCATATGCAAAAATCTTATAAATACACACAGGAGTGAAACTTTGCACATGTGCCCCAAGAGCCATGCCCAAGAACGCACTGTGCTTAAGAGCAGAGAACTGGAACCCAGCCAGCGCCCAGGAACGGTGAACAGGCTTCCTGTGAAATACTACACAGCAGTGGAAAAGCAAGGCGGGGAAGATGGGAGGAAGCTAGGAAGAATCCAAGAACCTGATGAGAATAAAGCGGTCGCTATGACAGGTGCAAAAACACGTAAAACTAAACCGTAAGAGTTCTGCGATGTACACACATGTGTTGAAATATAAAGGAAAGCAAACCAACTGCCAACACGAGACATGAGGTGGGTGTAAGGGGAGGCCACGGAGTTGGGACCGCCGCACACTGCCCTGCGAAGCGCAACCGTCACGGCCTTTTCCTTAAACTGGCCGCTCCACACTTGAGCGGCCGCTCTGGGATGACTCGTTCCCTGTCCCTTACTCTAAAACTTCATACGTGCTTTTCATCAATTCTGTATTTTCCCAGAATCACTGTTTCCCCATCACACTACGCGAACTGGATAAAGCTTGGTGGTAGTATAAAAAAGAACTGTAACACTGAAAACTACAAAATAAAGGAGGAAACTCTCCTTGCACGCTATAAAACCAACTTAAAATGAGGCGCTGCATCTAATCCCTGGGACTTGCAGGGCGTGTTTATCCTCATGACGAGTCCATCCATAGCACAGGCCACTCCAACCGGTGAGATCCTGTCACCGGGAAACGCCCGCTCAGCAAGTTTTCAAAACCAGTCAACCAGACTCTCTTCTGAAACGGTTCTCTCTTCACTTCGGTCTCACTCTACAAACAGGAACGTTTTCACCAGAATAGAGGCAATTTTTAAACAAATGCTTCAAATTTAAAGAAAGATTACACGGCACTCTTAATTTTGTACCTGAAACGAGGCACCTGAAATTAATCAAAGACAGCCTTCTGAGCCAAGCAATCAGGAGAATCACTTGGTCTGTAAGATTCCAAGAGCTGGAAATCGGAGCGTCTTAATCCACTAAGCATATTAGGGCCTGACCAATAACAAGGTTATCTAGTTCTTCGAAACAGGAATTAACCGAAGGTAATGATTCGGATGAAGCCCTACCCATTTAAAAGGAATGCTCGTTAGGGAATTCCACACCTGACATTTGGTAAGAATCGAGAAAGGCCGGGGTCGACGGTTTCTGCCCTGGACTCCCGCCCGACCCGCCCGAACAGGAGAGGTTCCGCCCGCGAGCGCAGGAGAGCGCCGATCCCTGGTCGCACCTGCAGGACCCGCGCGCCCCCCGACGCGAGCGCAGAGCGCACCGGGCCAACCCGCGCCTCCGCGCCCCGCACGCGGGGGACACTGCACAAAGGCCCGGCCCGGCCCCTCCCCCGCGCCCCCGGCCCACCTCGGCCATAGGCCTTGGCGCAGATCCACTGCAGGTTGGCGGCGATCTTGGCCCGCGCCGGGTCGTAGCGGTCCAGCGGCACGATGTCCACGGCGCCGTCGGGCGCGGCCTCCATCCTCCTCCAGCCCTCCCCGGCCGGGCAGCCGCCCGCGTCCACCATCTGCACACAAAAGGGCCGCTGCAGCGCCGGCCGCGCCGGACCGGGCGGGACAAAGGCGCCGCGCCCCTCGCCGCGCCCGGGACCCGCGTGGGGCCACGGGGCACCGACCGCCCGCGCCCCTCGCCCCCCGCCGCCGCCCGGCCCGCGCCCCCGCCGCCTCACCTCAGAGCCGCCGCCGTCGCCGCCGCCGCGGGTGTTGCTGCTGCATGCTGCGCGGCCGAGCCGGGGCCCGCGGGGCCGGGGAGCGGCGAGCCAGGGGGCGCGGGCCGAGGCCTCGGGCCGGGGCTGGGGGCGCGTGCGCGGAGCCGGAGGCGGCGGCGGCGGCGGCTAAGGAGGCGGCCAACCGGCGGGAGCGCGCGCACCGCCGAGGCCGGCGCAGGCGCAGTGGGCGCGGCCGCTGGCCCGCGCACGCCCCGCCCCCTTCCGCAGGCGCAGTGGGCGCCGGCCCGCGCTCGCCCCGCCCCCTTCCGCAGGCGCAGTGGGTGCTGCCCAAGGCCCGTCCCCTTTCCGCGGGCGCGGGTGCGGGGCCGCGCGGCGAGGGCGGCGCGGGCGGACAGGCCCCGGCGGGTCCCGCAGCATTTCTTTGTCTGGGCCGCGCCTCCCCCTCCCCGGCATTGGGTCGTCCGGACCACGGGACCCCAGCCGCCGCCCGACGGGCCGAGCTCCTGTGCAGGCCGACCGCGACCCTGCACCCCACAACAGCCCCGGGGGTTCCCCTTCCCGGAGCGCAGCGCGGGGAAGCCCGGGGCGCCTCCCCGCATAGCGGCCCTCGTTGCCTAGAGACACCCCCCCCCCAACAAGTAACCCAAAGAGCCTGGGGCGCCTCCTACCATAGGAGGCTAGGAGCCCGGGGACCCCACCCGGAGAGCCGCCTCCGGAATACCCCTCCCCCCGCAGCACTGGAGGCCAAGGAAACCCCCTCCTCCTGCAGCGCGTGGAGTCTGCCAGGATCACCTGTGCCCGGGAGCGCCCCGAGTGGGCACTAGCCATGGTCTCCAGGGCCTGGTCCAGGGAAGGTGGGCGTCTGGACACCCGAGACAAACTGCAGCGTCCTCACCCCTGAGTGTAGCCATGGGGACGGGCCTCAGGCACATCCTCCAAAAGGGGCTGGCTTCGTCCTGGCAAAGTCACCACCACAGGGCCTGTATCGGGCTAATAATTATAATAACACCGTGAAACCTCCCGTGTAAGTGATGCTTCTGAAGACCTCACAGCCAAACTAAGACAGGGCGACTCACTCCTGTGCCAAACGCCAGGGTCCAGGGACCCAAGGCCTGGAGGACAGCAGGAAGAAATGGTTTCCCATGAGTAAGGGGCCCTGGGAGTGAAGGTCACAACTGCTCCCAGCCTCCAGCGGTTTTTAAGGTGCTACCAACCTCCACTTCACCCAGCATCCTAAGCCAGGTTATCAAGCGACGTAAGCTCAGGGGACTCAGCCTGTCATCCACAAACACTTATTCCTGTGCAGGCATGAGCCTCACTCTGGCTCACAGCAGAGAACAAAACACAAATCCCGGCCCGCCCCATCGCCCCCCCAGGGAGCTGAGGTTTAGCGGAGAATGTGACTGCGTGTGTAGGACATGAGGTGGTGAAAGGGTAACGGGTCTGGGAGCAGGCAGGCAAGGAAAACCGTAAGGGGGCATTTGAGCAGACCTGCAGGAAGTGAGGGGCAAGCAGGAGCGTACCCGGGGCAGCTGCGGTCTGGGCAGGGGGTACAGCAGGCACAGGGACTCTTGAGACAGGAGTGCAGGGAGGCACCGAATCCGGAACCCAGGATCCAGAGACACTGGTAGGAAAGGGGCGCGGGGGCGGAGAGGCAGTGGCAGATCCTGCACAGTAAGAACCTTGACCTGTTCTCTGAGTGAGATGGGAAGCCATGGAGGAACTTTGAACACAGGGAGGAAGGATGTGACTGACCCTTTAGAGGGGTCATTCTGTTTCCTGGGTGAAGAATAGGCGGTAGGAAGGACGAGGAAGGAAGACCATCCCCTGACAGGTGGGGTACAGAGTTCATAGAAAGAGAAGGGGTGGAGGGCAACTCCAGGGGGTTTTATTGATCTTGACTTTGTTTCCTGCAACCTTATTAGTTGTAACAATTTTCTGGAGGATCAATTAGGATTATCTATATATGAGATCGTGACATCTGTGAATAGAGATAGTTGTACCTCGTCCTTTTCAGCTGAATGCCTTTTATTCTTCTCATCTAATTCCCTGGCCAGAACCTCCAGCACAATGTTAAATAGAAGTAGCAGAGTAGATATCTTTGTCTTGTTTCTGCTCTTAGAAAAGCATCCAGTCTTTCACCACAGAGTATGTATGATGTTAACTCTGGGGGGGTTTGTATTTATCAGGTTGAGGAAGTTCCCATCTATTCCTATTTT
This sequence comes from Balaenoptera acutorostrata, assembly GCF_949987535.1. Classification (NCBI taxonomy): domain Eukaryota; kingdom Metazoa; phylum Chordata; class Mammalia; order Artiodactyla; family Balaenopteridae; genus Balaenoptera; species Balaenoptera acutorostrata. The sequence continues at coordinate 124,010,693 of NC_080069.1, forward strand.
GTTGAGCGTTTTTATCATGAAAGGGTGTTGGATTTCAGCAAATGCTTCTCGTGTGTGTGACTACTGAGATGATCATGTGTGGTATTTTTACTCATTCTATTAACGTAGTATATTACATTAATGATTTTCAGATATTGAACCAGCCTTGAATTCATGGGATAAATCCTCTTGGTCATAGCGTATAATTTTTTTTCAAGTTTGGCAAATCATTTTTTGGAGCTTTACTGAGATAAAATAAATGACATATAATATTGTGTAAGTTTAAGGTGTGCAATGTGATAATTTGCTCTATGTATAGGTGTATACTGTGAAATGATTACCACAATAAGTTTAGTTAACACATCCATCACCTCACCTAGTTACCTTTGTGTATGGGAATTTTTTATGGTTCCATATGAATTTTAGGATTGTTTTTTTTCTCCTTCTGAGAAAAATGTCATTGGAATTTTGATAGGGATCACATTGAATCTATAGATGGCTTTGAGTTGGATGGACATTTTAACAGTATGAATTTTTCTGATCCACGAACACAAGATATCTTTACATTTATTTGTGTCTTCAGTTTCTGTCATCAGTGTCTTATAGTTTTCAGTGTACAGATTTTTAACTGCCTTAAATTTATTCCTAAGTATTTTATTGTTTTTGATGCTATTGTAAACGGGATCGACTTCCTCATTTCTTTTTCGGATAGTTTGTTGTTAGTGTACAGAACTGCAACTGCTTTTTTTTTTTTTTTTTTTATAGCTACTTTATTTATTTATTTATTTTATTTTTGGCTGTGTTGGGTCTTCGGTTCGTGCGAGGGCTTTCTCCAGTTGCGGCAAGCGGGGGCCACTCTTCATTGCGGTGCGGGGACCGCTCTTCATCGCGGTGCGCGGGCCTTTCACTATCGCGGCCCCTCCCGTCGCGGGGCACAGGCTCCAGACGCGCAAGCTCAGTAGCTGTGGCTCACGGGCCCAGCTGCTCCGTGGCATGTGGGATCTTCCCAGACCAGGGCTCGAACCCGTGTCCCCTGCATTAGCAGGCAGATTCTCAACCACTGCGCCACCAGGGAAGCCCTGCAACTGCTTTTTGAATGTTAATTTTGTATCCTGCAACTTTACCGATTTTGTTTATTAGTTCCAACAGTTTTTTGGTGGAATCGTTGGGGTTTTCTATATATATAAGATCATGTCATCTGGAAACAGACAGTTTTACTTCTTCCTTTCCAATTTGTATGTCTTTTATTTCTATTTCTTGCCAAATGGTTCTGGCTAGGACTTCCAGTACTAGGCTGAATAGGACTGGTGAGAGTAGGTAACTTTGTCTTGTTTCTGGTCTTAAAAGGAAAGCTTTCAACCTTTCACCACTGAGTATGATGTTAGCTGTGATTGTCATATGTGCCGTTTATTATGTTGACTTAAATTGCTTCTATACCTAATTTGTGGAGATTTTAACATGGAAGTCTGTTGAATTTTGTCAAATGCTTTTTTTTTGCATCTATTGAGATACTCATATAAGTTTTATCTTTTATTCTATTAATGTGTTTTATCACATTTATTGATTTACATATATTGAACCATCCTTGTATCCCAGGGATGAATCCCACTTGATTATGGTGTATGATCCTGTAATGTGCTATTGTTAGTCTTTTGTTGAGATTTTTTACATCTATATTCTTCAAGGATATTGGCCTGTAGTTTTCTTTTCTTGTAGTGTCCTTATTTGGCTTTGTTATCAAGGTAATGCTGGCCTTGTAAAATGAGTTTGGGAGTATTCACCCCTCTAAAAATTTTTTGGAGGAATTTGAAAAGGATTGGCATTGATTCTTCTTTAAATGTTTGGTAGCATTCACCAATGAAACCATCTGGTCCTGGGCTTTTCTCTGTTGGGAGATTTTTGATGACTCATTCAATCTCTTTAGTCATTATTGGTTTATTTCGATTTTCTATTTCTTCATGATTCAGTCTTGGTATGCTGTATGTTTCTAGGAATTTATTCCTTTTCTTCTAGGCTCTCCAGTTTGTTGGAGCATAATTGTGGTGTATTTCTCAGGTATCTGTTGTAATGTCTCTTCTTTCACTTATGCTTTTGTTGATTTGAGTCCTCTTTTTTTCTTGGTTAGTCTAGCAAAAGTCTTGTCAATTTTGTTTATTTTCAAAAAACCAAATCCTAGCTTTGTTGATCTTTTTCCTGTTGTTTTCTAGTCTCTATTTCACTTATTTCTGCTCTAATCGTTGACCCACCAGCTCAGAGCGTGAGGACATTGGGCCACCCCTGGGTCCCTGAGAGTCCACCCCAGAGAGAAAGATGGAAACTCCCTCCAGCACCGGGGCCCTCGGGCTGGCTGCCCTGACCCACCTTCTCCCAAACTCTGCCTCTGTGGCTCCTCCCTCCTCCACTCCAGCTGACCCAAAGGCCCTTCCACCCTCTCAGAAACAAAAATGGCCATCCTTGGGGGTTACACCTTCCGGTTTCTGTTTTTTTGCCTACTTTTCCCCCAAGGCTCTCGCAAGCCCCAAGCTCCCCTCACTTTATTTACACTGATTCCCCAGGTGCCCTCCAAGTTGCCCCCTTGCACACACTTAGTGGAATGTCAGCTATATTCAGGGAATATGGAGTGCAGGGTAGGAAACGAAACAGCAGCCTGATTCTAGAGCTAGGGCCTAAGACGCGATGGCCAGGTGAAGGTGGTGACCACGTTATGCTGAGTCCCTGGAAACTCAGTTTGAAGAAAAGGCAGATTTAACCTTTTCATTGACTTGGCAGCTGCCTCTTCTTTACAGAAATAAAATAATGACATCTTTCTGTTTTTAGTTTCGATTCCATAAAATCTAACGGATTTCAGTTTTCCCACAATGTAAACAGACAAGAAGTCTCATTGAATTTAAGCAATGTGTGGCGTGTGTAGGATCCTGACAGCCATCTACTGACTTCACACTCATTACAGGGCAGACAGTGCCTCCGTGGCCAGGCAGTGCTGTCCGCAAAGGATGGGCAGGTCAGCCCTGCCCAAATAAGGCCAGACATTAGTGCCAACGCATGGAGAAGAAGGCCATGGATGTCACCAGCTAACATCCTGCTCGTCGCTAATCCAGTGACAACGGCTATCAGACCACGGCTAGAGCTGCTTACTTAAGGCGTCAATAAAGAAGCACGTGTATGACTCTACCACAATTTTTTAAATATTTTAATAGTAATGTTGCAAGACAGTTGATTTCCATTTTCATCTCATGGTATGTGCTAGAAGGGGTTAGCTGAGAAGGGGTCCGTGGGCTTTACCAGAGTACCCACCGGGTGCCTGGTACAGAAGAGCTTAGTGGTGGGTCACCTGCAGCCGGAGGGGGACAGGGGTCCTGGAGAGGCGTCCCAGCCTCAGAGCCCCAGGGTGTCACACACCATGCACACACCTGCTCAGAGTAGCTGTGGTCACAGTAGCCAAGGGGCAGAAGTGGCTTAGATGCCCCTCAACAGGTGGGTGGATTAAAAAAATGCAGTGCATCTGCACAATGGAATATTATTGAGCCATAAAAGGAAGCCCTGACAGAGGCTACAACATGGATGAACCTTAAAAACATGATGCTGAGAGAAGCCAGACAAAAGAGGCCACAGAGTGTGTGATTCTGAAACCGAGCAGGACCCTGTGGGGCTCCTGGGCATGGAAGCCTTTCTATGTCCCCTGTTTCTTGTTTGTAGGGAATAGGCTTCATTCAGCCTCCATGACCTTCCCCGAGTTCCAAAGGGCAGATTCAAACAGCTGCTATTCAGGGAAGGGAGGGGATGCAGAGACAAGGGAGGAACAGTCAAGAAAAAATAGTGCAGCCTTGGGGCAGGGTCCTGGTTCCGCCTCAAGGGATACACAGAACAGTATCTTTGAGCTCTTCTGCAGAACCGGAACCCCCAACAAATGGAAGATGTTAACCAGTTGATGAAGTATTCTTCATTCCAGAGAGAAGGTCACAATTTGATAACCTTGAGAACCACAGAAGCTCCTCAGAAGACCACCTGAGGCCAGATTAAAGGAATGTAGGCTCTGCACACACCCTGATCCTTATCAGCAGCCCCGCCCTTGAACCACTGCTGTCAAACTCCTCACCAAATCCCCCCGGGTTGGGACACATAGTTTTGAGAGGCATGAGCCCGCTGTGTCCCCCTTTGCCTGGCAAAGCAATAAAGCTATTCTTTTCTACTTCACCCAAAACTCTGTCTCTGAGATTCAAATCAGCACCCGTGCACAGAGGCTGAGTTTTCAGCATCAATTCCATTGATGTGAAATGTCTGGATCAGGCAAACCCGGAGACAGAATGCAGACTGTAGGGGCTGGGGGGAGGGGAGTGGCTGTGAATGAGTGTGGTGGTTGTTTTAAGGCTGATGAGACTGTTCTGGAAACATTCCAGATGGTGATGGTGATGGTGATGGTCACACAGCTCTGTGATGAGCTAAAAACCACTGAACTGTACACTTTGAAAGAGTGACTTTTATGATGTGGGAATTAGATCTCAGGAGAAGAATTGTTTGAAAACAGGCAAAACTGACCCCAGTGTCAGTCAGGGACGGGAGGTGGCTGGGGGCACTAGAGGGCCTTCCAGGGACCACTGTGTCCCATGTCTTGGCCTGGATGGTGGGCGCCTGGCTGCATTCACTCTGGGATAACCACCAAGCTGCAGATGCATGGTTAGAAGCTTGTCTGCATGTAGGTTAGTATTTCAGTTAAAAAATCGAAAAACAGGGCTTCCCTGGTGGCGCAGTGGTTGAGAATCTGCCTGCTAATGCAGGAGACACGGGTTCGAGCCCTGGTCTGGGAAGATCCCACATGCCACGGAGCAGCTGGGCCCGTGAGCCACAGCTGCTGAGCCTGCGCGTCTGGAGCCTGTGCCCCGCAACGGGAGGGGCCGCGATAGTGAAAGGCCCGCGCACCGCGATGAAGAGCGGTCCCCGCACCGCGATGAAGAGTGGCCCCCACTTGCCGCAACTAGAGAAAGCCCTCGCACGAACCGAAGACCCAGCACAGCCAAAAATGGATAAATAAATAAATAAATAAAATTAAAAAAAAAAAAAAATCGAAAAACAAAAATGCCATCACAGAACTGAGTTCTCACTGTCTTCATTTTAACATACTTGAGGTCAAAGGTGCAGTTTTGTTGGGACTTCCCTGGTGGTCCAGTGGTTAAGAATCAGTGCTTCCATTGCAGGGGCACGGGTTCAATCCCTGGTCAGGGAACTAAGGTCCCACAAGCCGTGCAGTGCAGCCAAAAAAAAAAAAAAAAAAAGGTGCAGTTTTGCTTGTTTCCTGACCCCCAAAACCAGGGTGGACCCCCAAGTTCATTCCCGGGCACTTGGACTTTCTTCGTGGTGACACAAACTTCTCTTATTGTTGCTGCTTCGCTGTCTTTTTCTTGGGGGGGGGGCATGCTCGCAGTTGGGGGCAAGTCTGACCCACTTGGCCCCGCTGCCTTCCCAGCTCTTGAACGATCTGGGTAAAAGCAGCATGCCATCCATCAGCATGGTGCACATGCCACTTCTGAGTGTAAGTTTTACTTCAATAAGAAGGAAAAAAAGGAACAGAATTTTAAATATCCTTCATCGTTAAAGAAATGATATTCTAGGCACAAACCTGAAACGTGAAACAAAAATGAGAAAATTAACGACGCCTAGAGCCCAGATGGTCTGCGGGGCAGCCGGAACCCCGGAGCCCTGCGTGAAGGGCAGCAATGGACTTGGCCGTGGAGCGCAGGGCTGGTCCAGGCTGGTGTTCAGGCTGCTGGTTCCAAAGTGGCAGGATTTGGACTTCAGAGCTGCTGTCGAAGACATCCTATCTCATCAGGCATCTCCTCTAGCCCACCGGCCTAGAATCCTCCAGGGCAGCGACTGCCAGTGTGCCTGGTCCTATCGTCTAAAGGTGATTTCGGTGCAATGAGAGCTGATTCACAGGGAGGAAAACTGAAGATCAAGTCACATGTCCAGCTGCAGTTGGTCCTCACAGCCGGGTGGGACACTCGGGCCGGAGGAGGTGCCGCCCCCTGAGCCGGGCGCTGTCGCAGGGGCAGCCGGGGCCATCAGCGGCCCCTCCGGCCATCTGTGGACGAATGTCAGATGTCATTAAATATCGAAACCACATTCCCACTCCGATGCCGAGGTGTGGTGACAGGTGCAAGGAAGTCTGGCTGGTGCAGGCAGGATGCATCTGGGACATCCTCAGCTGGACACAGAGGGGCCTCCCAGGGGGCACCCCCTGCTGGCCCGTGTGAGAGACACCACCTGCACCGGGGCCCCTCTGACGGAGAGACCTGAGCCCCCCAACACCTCCTCGCTGGACCAGAGGGCTCCGCGGGTGGTCCTGGCTGTGTGCGTGGACAGCGCTCGGGGCTTCCTGGGCGGCCGGGGGCCAGAGGTGCCAGGAGAGGTCGGCACCCTACGGGATTGGGGCCCCCTGGATCTCAGGAGACCCCACGAGGACTGACACACACCCCGCATCACACGGATACAGTGAGGACAGGGTCCCGAGCCTGGGTGTGGCCCCCGCAGCGCTCCAGCAAGAGGAGACTGGGCATCAGCTGGGAAGGGGGCCAGAGCCTGGGGGCGGGGGCAGAGGCCCCCCGGAGCTCCCAAACCAGGACGCTGAGGGCCGGGTAGCTTGGAGGCGGCCAGCCCCTTCCTCTCCATCAACGCCCAAACAACCCCCCTTCCCCCCACCATCCCCACCCCGGTTAATGAAAATGGGACAGATCCGGCAATCGTGCTCCGGGCTATTTTCCAGAAGGAGCTGAAAACTTCTGTCCACACAAAACGCGCACAGGGATGTTCACAGCAGTTTTATTCCTAATGGACAAGAGTTGGAAGCAACCAAGATGCCCTTCGGTAGGTGAATGGGTAAACGGTGGTCCATCCAGACAGTGGAATATTATTCAGCACTGAAAAGCAATGAGCTATCAAGCCATGAAAAGACATGCGGGAACCTTAAATGCATGTTACTAAGTAAAAGAAGCCAATCTGAAGAGGCTGCACTCCGTGTGATTCCAACTACATGACATTCTGGAAAAGCCTGAACCACAGAGACAGTAAAAAAATCAGTGGTTGGGCTTCCCTGGTGGTGCAGTGGTTGATAGTCTGCCTGCCAATGCAGGGGACACGGGTTCGAGCCCTGGTCTGGGAGGATCCCACATGCCACGGAGCGGCTGGGCCCGTGAGCCACAACTGCTGAGCCTGTGCGTCTGGAGCCTGTGCTCCGCAACAGGAGAGGCCGCGATAGTGAGAGGCCTGCGCACTGCGATGAAGAGTGGCCCCCACTTGCCGCAACTAGAGAAAGCCCTCGCACAGAAACGAAGACCCAAACACAGCAGCTATAAATAAATTAATTAATTAATTTAAAAAAAAATCAGTGGATGCCGGGGGGAGGGAGGGAGGGAGGGAGGGATGAACGGTGGAGCACAGAAGATGTTTAGAGCAGTGAAACTATTCTGTATGATATTATAATGGTGGGTATGCGTCACTACACATTTGCCCAAACCCATAGAATGTGCACCGCTGAGAGTGAACCCTAACGTAATCTGTGGGCTTTAGTTGATAACCGTGTGTCACAGGGGTTCAACTGTAACACACGCACTGCACTACGGCGGCCAGATGTCAGCAAGAGGGAAAACTGGTTGAGGGGAGGACTCTCTGTACTCTGTCCTCAATGCTCTGTGAACCTGAAACTACTCTAAAAAATAAAATCTATTAACTGAAAGAACAAAGCAAAACCGGGGCCCGGCTATGCAGCCCCAGCTTCAAGACCAGCCCCCAGCCCTGGCCAAGCCTTCAGGGGCTCCACCGCTCCCAAGAGAAGCACCCAGGCTGGAGGACCCCCGAGGCCTGGCCCTGCCAAGCCAGCTGTATCCACTCCCCACTCCCCCAACCCCAGGGACTCAGTCCTGTCCTCCCTTCTGCTGGCCTGGAGCATGCTGTTCCCTGCCTGGACACCCTTCCGTGCATTCCTCTCTCCCCAGCCGACGGCCAAGGTCCCCATGGACCACCTGCCCCAGTGCTTTACTACCGGACCTTCCGTCTAGCGCTTGCGAGAACCTCTGGGCAGGCCTGGCAGGACGGCCTGCTCACCTTGGCTAGTGGGCAGCTGGGCACAAACCAGCATGCAGGGGGACCCCCGACGGCAGCAGGAGAGTGGGCACAGACCCGGCGTGGGGAGGCCCGGCGACGCGGCTCGCATCCCCATGGTTACCGGACCCGGGGATTCCCCAGCTAACCAAGCACTGGGAGAATCCTGGGGACACTCCAGTGACACGTGTGGCTCCAAATGGGTGCAAAGGGGCCAACCGGTCCTAACCCGGACCCGGCCACCCACCAAACACCACATGCCCTAGCAGTCGGCCTGAGACGCCCGGCCTCCCAACCCTTCCTTCATCACCACTCCCCCAGGGAGAGGTGCTAATTCAATTTAAACTTAATTAATTAAATTAATTAAAATTTAATTGTCCCCTTGCGAGAGAGGCAGGGAGAGTCTGTCGGGAGGGCCGGGCTGTGAAGGACCACAAACCACGGTAACATGTTGCCTCCCCTCCCCCCGTGGGAGAAGCCGTCTGGTCCTCGTCCTCCAGGACACCTCCTGGGATTAGCCCGTCCACCCTGACTCTGCTCTTTGCTCTCTCCTTGTCCGCCTCTGGCTCCTGGGGACAGGTGAGCCCAGGACACAGCCCAGTCTCCACACGGTGCCCCGAGCTCCCCTGAGACCCCCACGGGCTGCCCGCAGCCTGCCCCGTCCTCACACTGCAGAGACCTTCCAGTCCCGCACCAGCACCAGGCTGCTGGCAACCGGGCCACGATGCCAGTGGACGCTGCTTCCTCACTGGTCAGCAGATCGTGGGCCACAGAGCCTCCACACCGGCCCTGGGTCCCAGCCCTTGTGGCGGGACGGGAAGGGGCAGCAGGGACGCCTCGGAGGGGATCAGGTCTCTGTCACCCCAAGCCCAATGCTGGGGTCCCCGGTCCTGAGGCCCACAGTCAGGGCCAGCACTTCCTGTAACGCTCACCTCTGACCAGGCCCTCTCCCCACGACCCCCGAAGGGGGGGGGCTCACACTCAGCTGCCCCCTTGATCCCAAGAGACTTGGGCAGAACTGCCTGCCACGTGTCCTGTGGGACCGTCTGAACTTTGGAGGCACGATGCTGCTGAGATGGACAGTTCCCCAGGCGCACGGGGACAGAACCTGTTGACCAGAGCGGACGCTCACCTCTTCTTAGGGGCCACATGGGACCTAAACTAGCCCCTCAGTCCCCGACAGGGTAAGCAGGAGGGCCACTCTAGGGGACAGTCTGACAGCCACTGGGCCCCAAGCCCCCCTCCCTTGCTGCCACTGTGGGAGGACGGCAGGTGGCATTGAGGAGGCCACGGAAAGCAGACCTGGTTCTGAGCGGGGCGTCAACGGGCAGCCCCGAGGTCCTGGTCCAGGCAAAGGGCAGGAAGCCTGGGGTGCAGCCTCAGCTGGGGGCTGCCCAGCTTCTGCCCAGTGCGGGCAGCACACAACTCCTCGCCGGGGCAGCTCCCAGCGGGCCCTCCACCAACCACAGACACGGGTTCCCTCAGTGCACGTCTGCAAGGCAGTGGTCCCCTCTCTGTGCCGTGCAAGCAGATGCCTGCCAGACCAGGGGCCTTGCCCTGTCCGGGGGGCACTGAGGGGACCCCTGGGGTTTTGGGGCGGTGCCTCCTCCCAGCCCGGCTGCCCCAGGAAGAAGCCTGGAGTGCCTGAGGCCACCACACACCCCCCGGGACAAAGAGAGGAGGGCGGTGTCACTGTCACCGTGGCATCCTTCAGATGCGATGCCTGGGAGAGAGGTGCACTTCAGGGGCCCTTCCCCTGCCCTGGGGCGAGCCTGGGACCTCCAAGCGGAGCTGGCAGGAGACAGGACGCAGCACAGAGCAGGCCACTCCGCAAACAGCCTCGCCTGAGGGAGTGAGGGTGGGGCCTCAGCTGTGGGTGCCGGGTCGGGTCCTGGGCGCCAGACAAAGAGGGACAGGCCGGCGGCAGGCGGGGCTCCCCCCACCCGGGCGTCCCCTGTGTGACTGAGGCTTTCCTGGGGGCACCCGGCCCCGTGAGTCCCCTTCCCCAGCCATTGCTCCTTCTCTCTGTCAAGCATCACCAAGAGGACAGGGCACCGATTCCCTCCGCCCCTCCCTCAAGAGGTTTCGGGGTACAGACAGCAGCACCCCCTTTTTACGGTGGTAAAATGCTCATCACATAAAATCCACCATCGTAACCATGTTTAAGCGCACAGCTCAGGGCCGTCAAGCACATTCACGTTGTTGTGCGGCCGTCACCACATCCGTCTCCAGGACTTTCTCTTCTTCCCAAACTGACACTCTGTCCCCACTAGACACTCACTCCCCTTCCCCTCCCCCAGCCCCTGAACCCCAGCATCTACTTTCTGTCTCTATGCATGTGACTCCTCTAGGGACCTCATATAAGTGGATCCTACAGCATTTGTCCTTTTGTGACTGGCCAACTTCACTCAGCATAATGTCCTCAAGGTCCATCCACGTTGCAGCCTGTGTTGGGATTTCCTTCCTTTTTAAGGCTCGCTTGGTCCCAGGCCCACCCCCGCAGACGGGCCAGGAGTGGGAGCTTATAAATGGCAGGGTGGGCGGGGCAGGAGGGCGGGAGGAGAGCCAGGCAGGCTGGCCAGAGACGGCGGGGCAGAGGCAGGCCTGGGCCCTTTGCCCACAGACAGCCGGCTGCCCACACAGGGTCCCTGCAGGCGGGCCCTGATCCGTCCAGCCCCCTCCGGGTGGACACACTTGCTCCCCCACTGGGCCCTGCCCCTCCTTGCGCTGGTGAGGTCGGTGGTCCTCCCTCTCTCCTTCCAGCTCCAGGTGAAAGGGCCTGCAGTCTGCTGGACGCCCCTGTTCCCCACCCCCTCCCTCCCTCCTTCATCCACGGACCCCAGCAACCAGTTCCTGCAGATGCTCTCCCCCTCAGCCTCCTCTCCCCCCAGCTCTATCATGCCCTGGGCTCACATCCCACTCAGCAGTGCAGCCCGGATGGAAGCGCCCGTTCACCTGTCTGTCCGGCCCTGGAGCCCCTGGGTGCCCCACCTGAGCCCTGCAGGATGCCTGCGGGCGTGGACGGGGGTGGGCAGTGAGGACGCCGCCGGCCTCCGTCGGGACAGAGCCCCAGGGGACCCTGGTCCAGCCTGTGTCCCTGCGGCTGTACCTTCTCCATGACTCCAGGATGGCCAAGTGGGAAGGACCAGGCCCTTTAGAGAGGAAGGCCAAAGCTTGGCCACCTCATCACAAGAAGGTAATTTCAACACATCACCATTTTTTCTAATAATAAGTTTCTAACAATATTTGGCAGGTGCGTTTTTGCCCTGAGGTGAGCTTTTTAAATAACCGCATAAGGTCGTCAGAGATTAAACACATTTATCACTCAGCAGGCGCCCTCACCCCCACCCCCACCCCCAGGCCAATTGGGGGAAGTGGGTCCCAAACGCCTGGCTTGCTGAGGAGCCCCGGGTCTGGTGTCACATTCTGCAGGTGCCCCAGGGACAGAGGGCTGGTCACCCGACCCCCCTCCTCCACGTGGATGCTTTACGTTGATTCCCCCATAGCCCTGGGGCAGGTCCCAGGAGCTGAGGTGGGGTCCCTGGGGTCGGGGGTGAGCTCCCACACCCCAGAAGCCCCTTCTGGTCCAGGCTCTGTATTCTACCCATGACAGACGCCCCTCAGCCTCGTTAACTTCCACGTCTAAATGTGCAGAGACAAAACCACGACACGCCCGTCTGATGGTATTAAAACATCGCTCTTAGAAATGTATCACCAGCTAGAAACTATTCTAGGAGGAAACATGCAGATTGGGCTTAATAAACCATTCTGATTATAACAGCATTACGGGCCCAGGTGGGAAATTTGAAAACCACAGACAAATACGAAGAAAGAGCAAGGGTAGCCCATGGCCTGCCCCCGGGAGACTCCGGCGCGCCAGGTGCCTTCTTTCCACACTTTCTGCTCTGCCGTTTTCCACCGCGGTTGGAAGAGGCAGCTTGGGGTCCGGCCTCCTCACTGTGAGCCTGTCCCGCGCCCTTTCAGGGGCAGCGCCCGGCCCTGGCCACCTGGACGTCCTCGCTGCTCCCCGAGCCTCCGCTGCAGACATGGCCGTTGCCGGCTGTCCCCAAGGAGAGGCTCCCGGACGCTGCAGCCCAGCCTCCCTGGGCTCCACTCCGGATTTTTTCCCCTTTGTCATTTGTTCATGAACTTCCTGGGAGATGGAATTTATCAGTTTGATGACACTGATTAGTCAATAAAGGAGGTAAAAAATACAGGTGGAATGGGTTTAAAAATCATAAAAGTTGTAACTGGAAAGAAAGTTGGAAGCAATCTAGGCTTTTTTTTCTCTTTTTTTTAATTTGGGGATGAAATTCACAGACATAAAATTAACCGCTTTCAGGCGCACAGTTCAGCGGCATCTCACTCACTCAGGGTTCTGTGCAACCGCCAGCTCTCTCTAGTGCCAGCACATCTGCATCGCCCCCCAAGGAGACCCCTCCTGTCAGCGGTCACCCCCACCCCCTGCCCAGCCCCCGAAAACCACTGACCCACTTTCTGACTGTGGATGTGCCTGTCCTGGACGTTTCGTGTAAGCGGACTCACAGGCCGTGCGGCCCTTTGTGCCCGGCTTCTTCCCTCTGGCATCCAGGCCCATCCGCCTGCAGCCCGTCCGGAGAAACCGTGGGCCTTGGGAGCTGCGGGACCACGGCTTCCCCTGCCCCAAAGGTGGCCAGTGGGTCACACTCGAGGCGTCCCCTGAAGCCAGGCAGGGTCAGCACAGCACCCTGGGCACTGGACATCGCCGCCCAGAACAGGGTCCCCGCTCCCCAGACACGGTGCCGGCAGAGAGGCTGCCGCTTGGGTCACCTCCAGAGGCCACCGCATCCCTGACAACCCCCAGAAGCCACAGGTCGGAGTTCGAGAGCTGCTGGGCTTCGAGCGCTGCCCCCACCAGGCGCGCGGGGAGAGGATGAGCGGATCCCAGCCCGGCGACCACGGGCGTGAACTCTCGGCGCGGAGGCCCTGTAGACACATCTTGAAATAATCACGCTGAGAGCAGCCGACTCTTGGATTCTGGGCAGGCGGCCCGCACCTCGCTGCTCCCGCCCGCGTGACAGGATGCAGCTGGGGGGTGGGGGCCCTGCCTGGAGGGGGGAGGGGCTCTCACAGGGGCACCGGGAGCCGCGATGAGCGCGTGAGTACCTGGAGGAGGTAAGGGTTTCGCGTCAAACACACGAGTTGACCGTGTGTCAGGCACCCCCTGGGGGCTGTTCTCCTGAAGGCTGGCTGGGCACCTACACCTGTACTCGGCGGCGGCGGGAAGATGTGCAGGAGGAGGAGAGAGAGAGCAAGCAGGGTGCCTGGACCCCAGAGAGAGGGCGTCTGCCGTCAGCAACGACGGGCAGCGCTGCTGGTCGGGGCTGGGGTGCCAGGGCCCTTTCCTGGGGTCTCGGGGCTGAAGGGGGGCACTCTCCAGGAAGAGGACGCTGCCGAGAACAGCCGCCCCCATGGCCTCCACAGGCACGTCCTGCCCGCCGCCTTCTTGGCCGGAAGGCCCACCTGGGGGGAGAAAGCCCAGCTGGCTTTAAACAGCCCAGGGTAGGGGGACACAGCCCCCAGCCTCACCCCGCAGCAAGGGGGTGGAGGGAAGCTCCTGTCCCTGTGGTTACAGGGGTCCCCTGCGGAGAAGTTGCTGCGTGACCCAGACGTTCATGTCTACCCAGAACATGTGCTCGTGACCTCATCTGGAAAAAGCGTCTTTGCAGATGTGATTGAGGGTCTCGAGATAGGATCACTGGGCATTGGAATGGGGCCAAGAGCTGGGGGCCCCAGGTTTGGTTCGGCTGATTATCCCTGAGGGGCTGGGTCTACGCAGAGACACGGGGGCAGGACGCCAGCCCAAGTGGGCACTGTGGGGTCAGTGCCCGCTGTGGGGAACAGGCAGGCCACACGATCGAGGGCCACCCTTGGGGGTGAGTGACAGAACCCTTGCCCCCCATCATCAAGTAACAGCCTCTAACAGGTTTCTGTGCTCTTTGGAAGAAGCTAAAGATTTCAGAGGAGTCCCAGCCTAAGATTTCACGTGTTGAGGCATCTCTGCCCCACGCTCCAACCTGCCCAGTCCCCAGTCTCACTGCACCTGCCCTGGAGCCCTCAGGCCCTGCCCAGACCTGCTGGCCCGGGCTGGCTGCTGCCCATCCCTGGGCTGTGAACAGGGGCTGAGCACCCACGCCACCCCGTGTCTGCTGGCTAGGCCTCTGAGCCCACCCCCAGGGCGGCAGGGCTGCCCTGGGGCATGGTGCAGGAGCCTGGGCAGAGAGCAGCCTGAGGGACACGCGGGGGCGGGCGGGCGGCTTGCAGAATCAGCCCCTCCCGTGGGGAGCCCCAGGGACACCGCGGGGCCCCAGCCTTCTCTGAAAGCTGCCGTTTCCATCCTCGGACCAAGCTGAGGAGCCTCGGTGCAGGAGCTGCCACTTGGAGAACGAGATGCAGTCGTGTCACGATGCGGGGTGTGAGTGTTGCCAGGAGCAGCTCCGAAGGCTCAGAGTTGGGGGCGGAAGGGAGAGCACCTCCTTCTCTTCTTCACAGGAGGCGGGATGGGCTCTCAGGAGCAAGGCCCGCAGGCCCCTCTCCTTGGGCAGCCTTGTGGGTCCAGGTGGGCGAGGGTGGGAGGGAGGCCGGTGGGGCCCACGCTCACCCCAGCCCTGCCCCCGGGGCGCAGCCAGCAGTGCAGGCGTCTCCAGGTCCCCAGCCCCCATCCCGGGCTCCCGGGGCAGCAGATGGCAGGCCAGCCCCAAGGCCAGGCCCGAAGTTCCGTCCTAAAGGCCGGTGAGTGCGCGCTGGGCTGCAGTGACCGCCCCGCACACAGCCACCGGGCGCAGCTCGCAGCCTCTCAGCGTGCTGGCCGCCGGGGGTCAGGACAGGCCGGCCCTGCTCCAGAGCCGGGGTCCTGGCGGGAAGGGCAGCTGGGGTGCAGATGCTGGGGCCGGAATCACTTCCAGCGTGGTGGGGGACTCTGGCCATCCCCTAAGTGCCCCGCATGGTCCCTGCACGTGGCCTGGGCATTCTCACGGCCTGGCTTCCGCGGGGCAGTGGGGCTCGTTCCGTGGCCCTCAGGACAAGAGCAAGTCCTGGCAAGAGGGTGGCCCCCGTGACCGGCCTGGGGGGCCGGCGGTCACCTTGCTGACCCCACGGCTCACACATGAGCCTCAGGTGGGTGTCAGAGACCCTGCTCCACAGGAGGGGGCCCCACAAATCTGTGGCCATGGGTCCCCCAGGACCTGGAGGGTCAGAGTCACAGTTTGAAGGGAGGAGGGGCTAACTCCAGGCCTCAGAACTGGGGGGCAGAGCTGGCCGGGACCCCCACTCTTCCTGGTCCAGCCTGCCCTTGCTGGCTCCAGTGTCCCCGTGGCAGCCCAGGGAGTGGGACCCACCCTGAAGTGCCTCATGGGCTTTCTGAGACCCTGAAACAGAGACCCCACAGGGCTCTTCTCTGGAAGGAGACCAAGCAGAGGAGAGCAGCTCCGTCCTGGCCTGTCCAGGGGGCATCCAATGCCCAGCTTCCTGTCCACTCTCCAGGGGCTCTGCCCACTTGGCCTGCCCCGTCTCAGCCCCCAGCTTCCTTCCCAGCGACACCAAATCCCTGGCCCAGGGCCCCTGGTCCCACGTGTGACCTCAGCAGGGCTGGCACTGCCCACACCTGGGGTCCAGAGCTGCTCAGAGGCCCTGGATCACCGCGGCAGGGGGCGGGGCATGGGGGAGCCCGGAGGTTGGGAACATGCCTGGCACTCAGCCCTGACGCTCCCCCTGGACAGCACACACACACACATATGTGCACATGGCCTGGGCGAGTCCACTTCGGAGCTCACTTCGGCCAGACTAGGGAGAAAGAAACTTCTGGTGAAATAGAGCCATGCTCTGGACAGGTCGGTTTTGTCAACTGTCATCATCGGGAAGGAGGTGCCCGGGCTGGGGTGCAGCAGCCAGCAGCGGGTGGGGCTGAGCACACAGTCTCCTGCCCAGCAGGCTGTTCTTCTTGATTCTGAGACCGGCCCCAGGCTGGACTCGCCAGTGTGACACGGCAGTCACTCTGCAGTGAGGGTGAGGAAGCAGAGGTCATAGAGGTGACACCACGACACCCAGCTGGGAGAGTTGCGGTCCCAGTACCACAGCCGGGCCAGACGCCTCTGCCCACCCTCGCCTGCGGCCCTGGGGTATGTGGTTCAAACCGGGCGCACCTGCTTGCCTACACATGGCGAGAGATGGGATGCGGCCAGGGGACGGGGCCTGGGCTGTGCTGCCCACGGGGCCTGGGTGAAGCAGGAAGATGCTGGATTCCAGTTCTCAGAGGGAGAGCCATCAGTGGGTGCGCTGAGCACCAGCGCCATCCTACCTCCCCCCCAGGTGCCAGCGGCCGCCACACCGAACCCAACCCCTGATCCCAGGAAAGCCTGGGACGGGTGGGGCACCCCGGTCACCCCACAGCCTGGGAGGCACCCTCTGAATAGTGAGGAGGCCTGGACCGCTCAGGATCACCTACGGGGGTCCTGTTTGCAAACACGGTTCCTTTCAAACCTGCAACCTCCCAGACACCGGCTGCTGGGCCCACGAAGCTACGAGTCCTTCCCCCAGCCCAGGCCCTGCCGGATAAGACACACCGACGCATGCGCAGCTTGTCAGGGGGCCGCGGGGTGCGGAGGGGAGACTGAGCACCCAGCACAGGGCAGCTGGGGCGCAGGGTCCAGGAGCAGAGCCCACAGCTGGGGCCTGAGGCCCACCGGCCTCCACACCCACTGGGTCGGACTGCAATCCGGCAACAGGCCAACTCCAGGGCTCCCCCAGTCTACGCACGGCCTCCACGTGCTTCCTGGCCAGACGTCCCGTCAAACGTTTCCTGAGTGCCACCAGGGCCCGCTGGTCCTAGAATGGGGGCACGGCAGAGGCCAGCCCTGGCGGACACTCCCCACCCACTTGCTGAGAGCGAGCGGGGCCCCTTCTGCCCTCAGACTCCTGTGGCCACGAGCCCCGCTGCAGGGGCCGGGCCACCTCTCCACATGCCGGAGGACAGGCTCCGAGTGCCCCCGAGGGGCGGGCGCAGGAGCAGAACTGCGGCACGGGGCCTGCCGCCCGCCCCCTCTTGGGCTCTGGGTTGGAGGAGGACTTTCTCTGTGGAGGGTTGGGTCAGGGGACGGACAGGGCTCTGGACAGTCCTTGCAGAGTAGGAGCCGTTTACTCCCCGCTGCAGCTCCTCCCACGACTCCCCAGCCCCGTTAAAACCACGCAGGGGAAAACCCGGGCCTACCTCTTGAGGACAGGCCTGGGGGTGGGGGGAAGCCAGCGAGCGCGAAGGGGCGTGGCCGGGGTGTGGTCCGGAGGGGGCGAGGCCTTGATGGGCGTGGCCCGGAGGGGCGTGGCCGAACGCAGGCCTAGGGAGGAAGAGCCCACCGGGAGTGGCAAACTCATTCTCTCCAAGGAAAGAGCAGCGAGTGCGCTGAGCTTCCCACGTCACCAAAGCGGGGTGGGAGCGTTCAGCCGCTCAACAAGCTCGGGGCATCCAGGTCGCAGGGCCGGCAGCAGACAGCCCCAGCCGGGGCCTGGGCACGGGGAGCAGTCCCCGCAGGAACGCTCTCCAAGGACTCACCTGTCCGGAGCCCGGACAGTTCCCTGACTCAACCCTCCACAGAGAAAGTCCTCGGCCCACCCAGAGCCCCAGAGGGGGCGGGCGGCAGGCCCCGTGCCCTGGTCCCGGGTCCTGGAGCGGCAGGTGGCCTCAGGCCGGGTGGGGCCGCGGTTGTGCGCTCTGACTGGCGCCGCACAGGACGGCGTCTGCAGGCTGACCACTGGGAAGGTTCTCCGCTTGCCGCCTTGCCTTCTCCCCGCTCCCAACGCCAAGCACCCAACGTTTGGGTTGGGAACGACACTGGGTCTCCACGTCAGCCACGCAGCCATAAAAGCACTCCCATCGGGTTGATGTAAGCCTCTAAGGAACCTTCAGGGCAGCGTGTCACTAATAACTGTCAAGCTTCATGACCTGGAAAACTAGAGCATCCACCTGACGTCCACAGTTCCTTCTGACGGTCCCCACAGAGCAGTCACAGCCACCTCCGCCTGGCAAGGCTGTGCAGCGCGGGGGCAAACGGAAGGGACCCTCCGGAGGTGCGTTAGGCGTGCAGGACGTTGAAGGTGAACCCACTACCCTCCTCCGTTCCTGTTTCTTCTAACACTGGATCCTCCATACACCCGGCCCTGCCCTCGGGTCCCAAACCCTGAGCAGCTTCCTTGACCTGCGTGGCTTTCCTCGGGCCACCGGGCACCACGCAGCTGAGGCCTCGCATGACGTTATCCGGGACTAGAAACTAATTCTGCTTCAAACTCAGCATTGTTTGTGTGGACGGAAATAATCAGTAAACAATCGGTAACAGGAATGGAAAGGAGTTTTACTCAAGTCGAACTGAGGACCATAGCCTGGAAGACAGATTCAAGAAGCACGCGAATTGTGTCCCCCAGACTATAAGAGGGGGGAGGCCTGTAAAGGGAAAACCCGCAAAATCGCATCAGTTGTTTGTCAAGAGTTAGGACTGGAGCGGGCAAGAAGGAAGGGTGCTTGGGTCGGTTGGGGTTCAGAATGCACAGTTACCAGGGAGACCTTGAGACCGTGAGGGTGCAGGTGGCGGCGACTAGCAAACACTGTTTTGAGGACAGCTGGTGATGACCTTGAGTCTGATACAGGTCAGAAAATTCAAGTTCTCGGGACTTCCCTGGTGGCACAGTGGTTAAGACTCCACGCTCCCAACGCACGGGGCCCAGGTTCGATCCCTGGTCAGGGAACTAGATCCCACACGCATGCCACAACTAAGAGTTCGCATGCCGCAACTAAGGAGCCTGCCTGCCGCGACTAAGACCTGGTGCAACCCAATAAATGAATAAATACATACATATTAAAAAAAAAAAAAAAGGAAAAGAAAATTCAAGTTCTTGGGACTTCCCTGGTGGTCCAGTGGTTAAGAATCCGCCTTCCAATGCAGGAGACTCGGGTAGCATCCCTGACTGGGGAACTAAGATCCCACATGCCGCAGGGCAACTATGCCTGCACACCGCAACTACTGAGCCCGCGTGCTCGAGAGCCTGTGCGCCACAACTAGAGAGAAGCCCACGTGCTGCAACTACTGAGCCTGCGTGCCACAATGAAGATCCCATGTGCCGCAACTAAGACCCAACGCAGCCAAATAAATAAGTTAAATATTTTTTAGAAAAGAAAAAGAAAAAGGAAATTCAAGTTCTCAGTGAAGCAGGAACTGTCTGAAACCACATCCACAATGGCCCCCGGCTCCGTCCTCAAAGCCTGAACCACAGTGGCTCCGTTTTGATTGTCAAATGCATCCTTTTCTTCAATGGTTAAAGCAGACGCGTGTGTTTGAGAGGCCATAAGACAGGCTGTTAGTGCAAAGTTCAAGCCAAATCACGTACGAGCCAAAATGACCTCCCCACACCTCAACGTGTGAACGTTTCGTCAGTCACACACACTCTTAATTCTAGGAATTTGCTAGGAATGCCACTGCTGCGTAAATCATGGGAAAAATGTGCTTTGCAGTGTCCGTGACTTTATCAAGACCCGAGGCCCCTCCTGAGTCAGTCACCAAGGGCAATCCTCCCCAGTATTTGAGTCAGAATTCCACGTCTGTCTTGGTCTGATGTGTCAACCACCACGAGCAGAGGGGCTCCGCTATGTAAGGAATGGACAACTTCATCTCTCCTTCTACATCAGCTGTGCCCGAGAATCTCACGTTCCTGTTACAGCATTAAATTGACTTTTTAAACTAGGCATGTAATTAGGTTATAGTTTCTGGGAATCTCACCACAGACACTAAAGGAGGCATTCAAGGGTATTTGTTATAAAGGGAGTGTGAGTCCTAAGGGCTGCAAAGCCCGGTCCCCGCCCCCCATCACCACGCCCCCACGCTCCCGCCCGCCCCTGGCCGCCCGTGGGCGGTACCCCACCCCCCAACCGGGACAGAAGCCTCCAACCCCAGGCTCCCTGGACTGCATGCCGGGCCCGGCTGCAGAGGCCTCCCCTTGGGCACCTCTCCCACACCGCCAGGGGCCGCCTGAGACCCGCGTGAGGCTCCCAGGAAGAAAAGGTCCTCCAGGAACCATGGTGAAGGGCATCAAACCGCAGGGCCATGGGCTGGCTCATCACAGGTGTGCCCCTGCAGGCGGGTGCGGTGGGCCCCGGGCGGCCGCAGTGTGGGGCCCCTCACGGGGAAGGAAACGTCACAGGAGCAAGAGCCCAGGCGGGCTGCCAGCCGCCCGGGACACGCCTAGCTACCACGGTCCCCTCCCTCCAACCTGGAAGAAGCAACGTGGAATTGTGTCTGCAGGAGGCTGGCCGTCCAGGGCAGTCAAAGGGACAGGATTTCTTTGACCAAAACGAGTGGCCAGCGCACGGGCGTCTGAGAAGGGGGATCTGACCTGCGCACTGATCTTTTCTTACCGAGGGAGCCCCTTAAACATCTGCCAGGAAAGAAGGCGCCCTCGGTGAGTCTGAGGCCCATCTGCACCCACACATGTCCGCACTGGCGCGCACGAGGCCAGCCCCGGATGGCGCGGCTGGTCAGTTTCTCATTTAAAAACACAGATGTTTAAAAACAACGGCGGCCAGAGACAGGCAGGGCAAGTCCCTGTGGCGCCCAGCTTCCACCGTCGGAGACTCGGGAACGCAGGCCGGCGAGGTGACGGCACGGGCCCTCGACTCCAAGTCAGACATGCGAGTCTGCCAAGAAAGCGTCAGCGGGGCGGCAGCAAGCGTCCCGGGTGAGGCGGTGCGCGTGCTCTGTGTCGAGCGTGCGAACGTCACCAGGACGCACGCAGCTTCCTCTCTGGCACTGAAATAAGACCGAGACAGAAAATTGGAAAAGGGGAATTTATTTATTAAAGAAAAGTCGTCTGCGAGTTCTCCTACTTAAGTTAGTACCCTTGACGTGAACACTTCGGGTTGACACATGCCAGCTTTCAAATAACACGTGGACTCGACAAGCAGCGCCTACAGGTCAATTCAAGTAGCGTTTCAAGAGCCCAGAGGGACACTGGAGGGAGGTGACCCCTTCCCGGGGTGACGGCCTTGTCTGTAAACACTGTCAGAGGCTAGAGGCACGGCCGAGCGCGCTGCCGCCACAGAGGTTTTTCAGCAGGAAGATCCAAGCACGAGTGCGGCCGGGCGCCCAACACCCAGGCTGGGGCCCCCTCCGGCCCGCCCTCCTCCCCTCCCCAGCCCAGGGGCACCCCGGGGTCTGGCCGCTCTTCGCAGCCCTCGGCTGGGAAGTAAGAGGCCGCCCTCCTGGGCCCGGCGGCTGGGGCACGCGGCCTACGTGCGGTTCAGGGTCTGGAAAATGCGGGAGATCTGCAGCACGACCGGGCCCGTCTCGGGGTCGTTCATCCACTGGGTGCTGTTCAGCGGGTTCTCGAGCATGTCTTCAAAGGCTGCGGGGACACGACGGGGCTGCCTGAGGGACCGCACCCCGCAGACCCGGACGTGCGGCTGCAGGAACTAAAGGGGACGCCCTCTGTAGCCGGGGGCCCAGAAACCCCTTCTAGCCGCCACCCGGCAGTGTCTAGTCTGCGGATCAAGGGAGCTGACGCAGGGCACTGCTGCTGGCAGGGCGGGGCGGCGTGCCCGCGCGCTCACGGGCACAGCGATTCTGGAAGGCAGTTTGGCACCAGCTACCGGGAATCTTAAAATAGTGACAGCCTGTGACTCGGTAACTCCACTTCCAGTCCTACCCTGACAAAACAGTCAGATGCAGAAGACTTACATAAGGATACTGCTGCCAATTTAATAATACCTAATTGGAAAAATCAGAATGTTCAATGTTAAGGAATGACTTAAAAAAAAAGCTAGCACATTAAAAATGAGCAGTTCTTTGTAATGAAAACTTTGAATTTCTAAACACTTCCATAAAATGTCCGCCCACAAACAGAGGTGCTCCCAGCAAACAGCTCTGCAGCCCAGACACACGGTGGAGGCTCACCAGCGCCCGCAGGGCGGACGGCTGCCCTCACGTCTGGGAAGCAGGGCTCTAGGCCAGACCTTGTCACGTCCGCCAACGTCAAACCGTGTCAGTGAAAGTGGTCCCAGTTTACGGGCTTCACGGGAAGCGTTTGTTCAAGGTGCTCACAGCCGCTCAGGGCACAGGGCTCAGCGCGAAAGTCTGATTTCGTTACGTTTACGACCTGACACCCACCGTCCCCCCCCAGCCCTCCTGATTAAAATCCTCTGCAAACCAGTTAAAAATATCAGAAAGAGAATCCAGAGATGACGTGGCATCTGAGAGAACGAAATATACAGTGGATTTAGCAAAAGTAATTCCAGAAGGAGGAGAGAGCTGCACAAAACGATGAAAAAAGCATTAAATACGAAAAACCAGAGATGAAGATTTATCTGAGGAAGGACTTTCTTCTGCACGTCTCGTGCATTAAAAATGAAAAGTGCGGCATGCGACCAAGGATGCTCCTAATGTATAAAGAGCCGTTAACAAAGCTCTAAGATCAACAAGGCAGCTGAAACACGACGGACGGACGGTGCAGAGGGGACAAGTGAAAGAACACCAACGGCCGGAAGAAAAGTGCTCGAAGGAACAGACAGAGCCTCTGGGTCCCTGTGCGAGGAGTGGGGGTGAGGGTGGGCATCTCAGCCGGACAGAGGCCCCGTCAGCTGTCAAGACGTCACCGAGGGGCTTCCCTGGTGGCGCAGTGGTTAAGAATCTGCCTGCCAGTGCAGGGGACACGGGTTCGAGCCCTGGTCTGGGAAGATCCCACATGCCGCGGAGCAACTAGGCCCGCGAGCCACAACTACTGAGCCTGCGCGTCTGGAGCCTGTGCTCCCAACAAGAGAGGCCGCGATAGTGAGAGAGGCCCGCGCACCACGATGAAGAGTGGCCCATGAAGAGTGGCCCCCGCTTGCCGCAACTAGAGAAAGCCCTCGCACAGAAACGAAGACCCAACACAGCCAAAATAAATAAATAAATAAATTTTAAAATAAAAAAAAAAAAAAAAAAAAAAAAAGACGTCACCGAGAGCCTGAACGTCTGCGTTCTCTGACCGGGTCATGTGACTTCCAGCTACCTGTCTTTAGGGAACAGGAGCTGCACCCAGAGCAGGTGGAGTAGGAGTAGGTTCAGAAGCAACAAAACGAAAAACAATCTAAATGACCAGAAACAGGGCAACAGTGTTTGTTAAATAACGTGACACATCTATAGAATAAAACACCTGTACCCACTAAAATCTCATTTTTAAAAGAGTAAAACATGCACCAAGAGAAAAGGCATCAAATGGGATGAGAAAATCAGCACGATGAAGTTGCCCTGCGGCGTGGCTGCGTCAGTTCCAGACCCGCAGGACCACAAGGAAACCCCCCGAGGAGGGAGGGGTGACTTCTACTCCTTCGAGCTTTTCTGTGCTTTCCAAATGTTCTATAATGACTATTTTACTTCGTCTAAAGAGATAAAGGTCATTAAAAATCCTACCGGAAATGTCTTGAGAGAAGTGTGTAGCTGCAGGGGTGCCCACAGGCCAGTGACCTCACAGGCAGGTCATTCTCTCCAGGCGGGGACTTGGGGACTTGGCGACTGCAGGAGGCCTGGGACCTGGGGCCTGAGGGGGCAGCACTCTGGGCCAGTGTGTGTCCTGTCCAGGTCACCGACTCAGAGCCTACACACTGGGTGGCACTCGCTCCGTGTGGTTTGTTTTAGAAATGGGAGAAACACTCAATTTAGCAGATGTAAAACCACACGGTAATCTCAATAGATAGGGAAAAAGCATCCAGCAAAACTGACCACCTATCCATGATTAAGAACTCTTAGCGTCTAAACTGGAGGGAAAGGGGAACTTCCTTAATCTGACCAATTATATCTTCAGAAATTAAAAAAAAAAAAAGCCTACAGCAAATCACACACTCAGTGGTCAGGTACTAAAAGAATCGCTTTAGAAAAGGCTTTGGACAGACCCCAGGTAGAACATATGAATCTCCTGAGGTCGCTGAGGAGCAGGAGGGCGGGAAGATGCTTTCAGTGTGGAAAGGACTGCCGAGCGCCTGGTACAAAGAACGAAAATAAACTCACGATAAGACACATCACGGAAGTACAGAATGTGGGTACAAAGAGAAAAATTCCCTACTTTAAGCCACACACACCTCCAGGTAGATCACGGACTTCAATAAGAAACTTTAAAACTACTAGAAAAAGATAAAGGTGAAGGTTTTCCTGACCTTGGGATCAGAGGGCTTTCTTTAAAGATTTACATCATCAATGAAACCGACACATTCAGCTGCATTAAAATACAGGACATCTGTTCATCAAAGTGATAAATAAAGAAGCCAGAAAAAAAGAAAAAAAAAAAAGAAGCCAGAAACCGACGAATGATCTTTGAGATCTAAATGTCTGTTAAAGGATGAGTGCGTGGCAGGCATGAAGAAGTTTCTGAGCGATAAGAAGACGATCCAACAGGGAAAGCAGCCACAAGTCAGGCAGAAGGCCTTTCCCAGCAGAGGTCCTAGAAGAGGCTGAAACTTCTGGAAGGGGCTGGGCCTTAGAGATCAGGGAAACAGCCAAGCAGGCAGAAGCACCTGTGCCTGCCTGGGCGGCTGATCCGGGGAGGCCAGCAGCAGGGGACATGAGCTGCTGTGGACGGGGGCGGGGGGGGTGCCCTTTCTGGAAAGCAGGCTCAACACACACACACACACGCCTGGGCTCCGCCAGCCCGGCCCGGGGCACAAGGCCTGCGGAAACCGTCCTGCAACAGGAGCGGCCACAGGAGCGCGCAGACACCGCGGCAACACGGCCGAGGAAGCAGAGGAGTGGCAAACGCTCGCGTGGTCACCACGGCAGGGGGCGGGGGCGCCCCAGGGACTCTAGGCTGAAGTCGCGTGGCAGGAACACGGTTATTAGTTTTATTATTACTCTTCAAAGTTACAAAGTTTATGTACGCTTTTGTATGTATATTCTATCTCACAGTCAAAACAAGTGCCAAAGAAACGCTTACAAAGAGTAAGAGCTACAGTCAACCAACAGCTAGCTTCTCACACGCGGCCCTAAGCTGCTGGGCGCTGTCTACACTCTGCCAGACTAGATAATCCACTCTAACTGGTTTTTCACTCCTTGAATGGAGTCGCCGCACAAGAGGCTGTCACACCACGAGTACCACCTGATTTCCAGGCCCTACAGTGACTCGGGCTGCAGCCGCCCGGGACCCTGCAGGGGCAGCTGCTGGGGCGTGGCGGCTGTGGTATCGTCCAGTGACATCTGTGTGGCAGGCAGGTCCCGCCCCTGCACAAGCGCAAGGAAGGCACACACCTAGTAAGATTTTAGGGTTGGTCAGGCCCAGCTGCACCACGGGGTTGTCCAGGATGGCCTGAAACAGAGGGCTGTCGGGGTCGATGCCCTTGTCCAGCTCCTCAGGAGAGGGCCTGCGGTCTCCCAGCAGCCACTCGCACTGCAAACACAAGAGCGACAGCTGTTAGTGCCCTCCGGACCCCATCAACCCAAACACTGCAGCCAGGGCTCCTGGGCAGCTCCCAGGGCTGCCCTGACCATCAGGGGCCTTGACAGAAAAGCAAGCCCAGCCCGGACTCAGGTGCTACACACGTCAGGACGGGCCGCAGAGAGGAAGCACCAGCCTGGCTTTCCTGGCAGGTCCTGGCGCCGCAGCGCAAGGTAACGGCTGCAGCTTCTCCAGGCCCTGAACCGGGCGCCAGCTTCACCCACCCGAGTGTTGGGAGAAGTTAAGACACGCACCACACACCTGGGCTCTGTCGCGGGAAGCGGCCCTGGGCGTGAGCGAGCACCTCTTGGCCCATCAGTGAGTCAGGAACGGCTAAAGCACAGGCCCACCTCGCCTCCCTGGTTCCTGTGGGCCAGACTGGCTCTATTCCCGCAAGTGGACCAAGCTGTCGCCCCAGCCCCTCCCCAGGCAGCTCTCCATTGGCCGTGGGCGCGTGTGCACAGGATGGGAACCATCTTAGCGTTGGTGTAACACAGTCACCCACAGAACATGTACGTTTTTCTGAAAGGCAAAGCCCAGGATTTTCTCAATATGTAAAAAATGGTATACTGTTTGAACCATCTACCCCACTGTTTCACTTCAAAAGCCAAGTAAGTGACTGCGCGGGAAGGTGACCAAGCACACCGCGTGCTCAGGACGCACGCGGCGTCACCGAGGCGCGCCGGGTACTCACGGCGGCGCTCTGCTGGTTGCTGCTCACTCTGAGGGCGTCCATCACCTCCTTTTCATCAAATCCCATCTCCATCAGGGAAACGACGGCCTAGAGGAGAAGCCGCAGGCCTCAGTGCCGTGCTCAGGGGGCCCCGGCAGCACGGCTGTGGGGCTGAGCCACGTCTCACGAGCGGCACCTTGGCAGGGGGTGTTTTAAAGCAACACCATGGGGTTTTCTCTCTCAAGACGCTGTTTCTCTACAGCTTTACTGAAACGCTTCTTGGTTTTCTGAACGACAGAGGGACGGAGCCGGGAGGTGGAGGGCGCGCCGGCTCTTGGCCAGAGGCTCGCTTTCCCACCCCAGGTCCCTCTAGGTGTGTCCCCGTGACTGACTGGGTAGAACTGTCTTCACAACGTCACGCAGCCTATTCCAGAGGGCTCGCCATCCAGCACGAGCGTGTCAGAGGGAGGCCACATCAGCAATTCCCATTTGAGCGGAGACAAAAATGTCAGTGATTTTTGACACACTTTATCTTTAAAAAAAATGAAACTAAAATTAATTCTGAACGTATTTAACAAAATTTAAGCTGCAAGTTAAACACATGCTGCTTTTTGGAGGGAACAATGACCCAAGCGCCCCATGTTTGGGGGTACAGTTTTCGGACAAGAGTCACATAACGACACATTCCTTCACTTTATCCTTGACTTTTATTCTACAACCTTCGAAAGGCTCAACTCTGCACAAAAAGGTAAAGGTTTCATCAACGTCTCGAAGGATTCTCTTAATTCTCTGAAGGTCGGACCGTGCCCTTTAAGGCCCTGACGTCACCTTCCCCCCGCTTGTGCGCGGATGTCGGCTGGCCTCACGCCGCCGGCCCCTCGGGTCAGCGTGTGGATGCTTGCGCGGCCCCGGCGCTCTCTGGCCTCGGGGACGCCACCCCTTCCACTGTGCTGTCGGTCTGGAAAGAGAACCCACCAGAAGCAGCAGCAGCTGCGGGGGGTCAGGACGGGTGCTCGGCTGGAGCCCACTGTGTGCAGCGAGTTCCGAAGTCAGTGCTTCCTGCCTGGCATCCATTTCCTCAGCCTCCCTGGGCCCCTTCCTACCTCCAGGGCCCCGCGAGCAAGCACGGGGAGCAGAGCCCCCCAGGCGGCAGTATTTTGATGTCAACGTCATACAAAATCGCCCGGAATCTACTCTGAAACCCAAGCACAGGATGGCCTTTGCCACTGGCTTCAATAAAAACCATCCTCTCTCCAGACTTCTGTCCCAGCCCAGGAAATGACGCCCCAGGACATCTGGGGGTGATTCCAGATGCCCCGCCTGCCTTTCTTCCCAGCACTGGGCAAGGGGCCCTGTGCCCACAGGCTCTGCTCGGTCACTGTCCTGTCTACAGCTGGGGGGGGGGGGGTGTTGGGGGGGGGTGTTGGGAGCAGGGGGTGCAAGGCAGCAAAACGTCTGTTTGGGTGCCAAGTCCACGCCCTGCTCTCCAATCCAGTCTCCCCAGGATCTAAACGAACGTCTTGATCCTTACGGCCCATCCCCCTGACTGGTACAGGATCAAAGGCCCTGCCCCTCAAGCCTTGACACCCTTTTGGGAAACTGAGCATGTTAAGGTGGTCAAGAACGACACCCAGAGGAGGAAAGGCCTTTAAGTCGGTGACCAAGACCATGAACTACCCGGCGGCGGCCCTGACGAGGCCCATGCAGGACCCCCACAGGAGAAAGCATGGGGCCCGACAGCACAAGGACCCACCCACGGAGAGGCTGCCCTTCCCGAACAGGGGCCCAAGTGCCAGGCCTGGGCTGGGCTCCCCAAAAGACTAAGCCAACGAGATACACTTCCTTCAGGACCGAGAAACTCGGGACTAAAATAACACAGGTACTTCTGAACACATAGCAGAACTCAAAAAGGGAAAATCCCGAAGAAACAGAAACAAAGGAACAACAGACTAGCCTCCCAGAGGGTGTGCCTTGGGGGGATGGGGGCACAGGCCTCATCAGGGCGGGGCTGGGGCCTAACATCACACACAGGACACCGACCTTGGGTCCATGCAAGGGCGGGGGCTGGAGCTTCAAGCCAGGACCCTGAGCAGGGTCTGCCTCTCCAGAGAGAGGGGCAGGGGAAGACCCACACCCCAGCGCCGCAGGTTACACTCTGCATGGCCCAGGAGCCCTGCCGGATGATTAGCACGAAAGCTGGCCCCTGACTCGAGGTCCCGCTCAACCCCGCAGAAGCAAGCTCTGAATCAACCACAGAGGGCACCCCACGGCCCGGCCACTGGGGAGCCCCACGGAAACACAAGCCCACAGGTGAGCCCACGATGAGGCATCACACCCTGAGAAAACCAGGCCACAAGCAGAATCAGGAGGACACAAGGAACCAGACGGAGTCCTAACGCCTGGAGCTGACAGAGCTACGATCTGAAAAAAACACAGAACATCCTCAAAACATGAAAAACAGCCAAGAAGGTTAAATTAAAATTAAACCCTAACGAAAGAAGAGAACAGTGAGAAAGAACAGAGAGACGCAAAAGTATCAAACGTGAGGTGACAGTGAAGAGGTGGCCGTAAAGATGCACACTAAGGTCAGCTGGCCAAGTACAGCCAGAGGCATCGGGACCCCGGGCCCTTGAACCCCACAGACGCCGGGTTACCTGGCGGCCGGAAGCCTGACCAGCCTCCCTGCTCACAAGGCCATCCCACAAGGTGGGCAGGTGGCCCTCCAGTCTCTGGGCAGCACCCCCGACCAAGCCCTCGGCTCGAGGACACTTATAATACAGACAGGACCCGATCGTGAGTTTTTCAGAAGATGACAGGTGTGTGCACTAACCGTTCGGAGGAACACACAGCCACCTGGATGCCAGTGAGGAAAACTTCAAGCTGAACCCGGGGACTCAAGGGGCCCCAGGCCTGTCTGCAGACTCCTCCCCTGGCCTCGCTTCCTACAGGGCCGGCGGCTCAGCCTGCGGTCGCCAATGTGGCTGCAGCTTCCTCTGCACGACGCAGCCTCGGGAGAACCAGCACCTCTACCTGCCCGACCCAGGCCCGTCAACACGTACCCGGGCGTCTGCGCGGAACTCCCTTTTCCTCCGGATCTTCTTGAAGATCTCTGTCAGCTCGTCTCTGGCCTCCTCGTCCTCCGCGCTGGTCCCGGCGGCAGCGGCGGGGGCGGCCTCGGCGCCCGCCTCTCCCTGCAAGGCCGGGCCTGGAAGCGGCGTGTCTATGGCGGGGTCTTCCGCGTGCTCGATTAGCCACTCCATGGCCTGGGGCACCGACATGCTGCAAGGAAAGACGGGCTCTGTGCAGCACCCCCAGGCCAGGGAACCAGGGCCTTTGTTTCCCCAAGAAAAGCCTCTCCGACTTCACGGCTTCCCTAGCACGAGCTGCCGACCCCTGTAATGAGAATCTAGCATGTCTGGAGCTCTGGCCCTGCCCCAAACTGCCCTGAGGCCCCGGCCAGAACACGGAAACCCACGGGCAAAGTAAAGGAAACCAAACCTGGGAAGTACACACGAGAGTTTGGGTCCAAAGCAAAAAAGAACACAGCCCCACTGACCATCCGTCAGTTACAGATGATTTATTTTAGATCTGAACATAAATGAAGGGCAAGTAACTAGAAACAAGAGACTACAGGAGGGCTTCCCTGGTGGCGCAGTGGTTGAGACTCTGCCTGCCAATGCAGGGGACACGGGTTCGAGCCCTGGTCTGGGAAGATCCCACATGCTGCGGAGCAACTAGGCCCGTGAGCCACAACTACTGAGGCCGCGACAGTGAGAGGCCCGCGCACCGCGATGAAGAGTGGCCCCTACTCGCCGCAACTAGAGAAAGCCCTCGCGTAGAAACGAAGACCCAACACAGCCAAAAATAATAAATAAATTTAAAAAAACTAAAAAAGAAAAAGAAACTACAGGAGACTATTGAGGACACCACCACGTACACTTCTAGAGTTGTCCACGGCCCTGCTGTGAACAGGCTTTGATTTGCGTTCCCATAAAACAACAGCCCAGTGAAACGCGCAGAACCATCATCATACGTCACGTTCCCAATAAGTGGTTGATTTCCAACTGCCCCGACACACCTGGAGATGCCCAGTCAAGTTACTTCCGGGACGTGCATTTCAGGTCCTCTTTAAACACTCACACACACTGGAAACAATTCAATCAAAGGGTCTGGGTCCCACGGGGGACCCCACGAGACCAAGCCTGCCGCGTCTGGCGAGCGAGGACGTACTGGTTCAGCCGCAGGGCCTTCACGGCTCTGCTCTCGGGAAAGCCCATCTCCGTGAGCTGCCGCAGGGCCGCCTCGTCCATGCGGTCGTCCTCATCCTCGTCCAGCATGGCTGCGGGCAAGACACAGCACTGTGAGGGCCTCAGGCAGCGCCCGGCCGCGCGAGGGGTGCTTGCCCGGGCCCCTCGGAGGGCCGCCGCCGCCGCGTCTGAGCACCAGGCGTTTGTGGCAAATCCCTCACAGCTCAGAAAACCCGAGAGAGGACCATCAGCTCTCGCCTGCGTGAACACGGGACGGCGGTGAGAGCGGCTC
Organism: Balaenoptera acutorostrata; assembly: GCF_949987535.1. Classification (NCBI taxonomy): domain Eukaryota; kingdom Metazoa; phylum Chordata; class Mammalia; order Artiodactyla; family Balaenopteridae; genus Balaenoptera; species Balaenoptera acutorostrata. The sequence continues at coordinate 124,041,447 of NC_080069.1, forward strand.
ACCAAGCCTCCACCTACTGGCCCTTTCCACGTGCAAGGAACGGCCGAGGGTAAGCGTCCACCCTGGGGCTTGCCCCTACCGTTTGCTTTCTTAAATAATTCCACCGCGTCCGGGTTCAGCGCCAGCAACTTTTGTGCCACCTCGATGAGAGTCACCAAGATTTTCCGGAGCTCCGTCTGGAACTGCAGAGAGAGGAAAAGATGCCCAACAAAGCTACTTGGATCTGAGATGACACGCCCTGTCCTAAAATTCCAAATCTGTGAGCCACACGATGTCCAGATAACTGAGGAGAACAGGAACGAGGCGTCTCAGGAGGGCGAAGGAGAGGCTCTGGCTGGCACGGACAGGCTGTGACACGGCCTCCCGCCGGCGACACAGACACACAAACACCTGGAGATGTCGCTCAGCCCTCCAGCCCACGAGGAAAGCGTCTGGCCCACTGGTCACTAAGTGAGCTGAGAGTCCTCCTTTGGCTTCACTGAAGAAAAGTGACTGATTCTACGGGCTCCACAGACGCAGGTCTCTAATTTTCACCTGCAGCCGATTCATCTTCTCAAAAAGGGGGGGCTGCTGGGAATGTCATTAGAACCCCCCCCGCCAGCCCCCTCCCCCCACCCCCATAAGTCTCGGCCATCGTGAGAGACACACACACACGGGCTGGGAAGAGACAAGTGTGCCCAGGTTCCAATGACCTGATCAATGAGGAACTCTCTGGAAGAGATCCTGGAGAGGCGTGTTCCTGAGCCGAACCGGCTTGAGGTGGAGACGTTCAACTGGCCCTCAGTCCCGGGGGTGGCCGTCCCCCACTGCCGCCCAGCCCTCACTCGGGAGCACTCAGCTTTGTTAACTTAGAACTTTCCAATCCAAGATAAACAAGAGTCAGATTTCTTTCTGAAAGCTTTTTACCAAACTTAGGACAAAACTAACACTTTTCCCATAGTATCTATCCTTTCAGTCCTGCCTTTCAACGTCTTTTCAAACTTTTTATTTTGAATTCATTTGTTTACAAGAAGCTCCAAAACAGTACACAGAGTTCCTGTGTCCCCTTCGCCCAGCTCCCCAGGGGCTTCCAGGAACTCCCGCAGCCCCACGTGGTGGCAAAGGCTCCCAGGCGGTGGCCGCAGGCCCCGCGGGCACTCACGTCTCTCATGTTGGTCTGCACCACGGCCCGGTCCATGTTGTAGGAGGGCAGGTTGGCGGTGGCTCGGAAGATAGCATCTCTATCCGGGGCTTTCTGCTCTTGTTTTTTCTAACACAGAAAAGTAATTGGAAAGTCGGAAAGGAGTAAAGGGCAACAAAAGGCAAAACTATGTTTGCTGAGTAACTAGCTCTAACCAGGGAAAGAATGAGTGTCCTTGGGAGCTGGAGCCATACACCCCTTGATGAGCAGGGAGGCTTCTGGAGGGTTCTGTGCGTGGCCTCAGGGACAGTGGACACAATCGCGGCCTGCTGGCGCTCGAGTGTGGCCGTGCGGGACACAGGGAAGACAGACACTGCCTCCTGCGGCCACAGAATGACCATCACGTGGGAGTGACGGCTGGAAGGGTGACCGCAGAGGACCGCGCAGACTGGCCGGAAACACGCACTCACCTTTGCTCCTTCTGGAACCCCCGCATGCGACGGCGAAGGAACAGAGATGGCAGAAACAAAAAGAATAAAGGAAATAAAACTGGGAGAGACAGCACCGAGTTCTCAGAGGACGGCAAACAGCTGAAGGGATGAGGAGAGCTCTGGCAGTAGAGACCGAGGGCATGGAGGACAGCCCGGGCGACCCCGGGGCCCGAGGGCCACGCCGGACGGGGTGGGGCAGGGAGGGGGAGCGAGCTGCAGGAGCCGAGAAGCCCAAGCCAGGGGGCCCAGGGGGCAGAGGCGCTGTCCTAATCCTGACGCCAAGCCCAGCCCCACGCCACTCGGCTCCCGGGACGCTGGGCAGGAGGGGCAGCTGCAGGTGGGCGGGCACGACCCGCCAGGCACCGAGCAGCCAGTGAGCTCCCAGGGCCTCTGGCGGGGACGTGAGGAAAGCCTGCGACGTGAACGACAGAGACCAAAACAGAAGCAGGAGAAGTAAAAGAGGGTGAAGGAAGGAGGCGGACAGGAAAGAGAGGCGCCCGAAGAGACAGCGCGCTGTGACGCAGCACTCAGAGGGCCAGCAGCGCGACAGGAGGCCGCGGGGGGTCATCTGAGAGCAAGAGTCTACTTGGAAAATTTAAAAAGCTCTCAGAAAGCGGGTCCAGCATCCAACAGGAGGTCCAGAAAGAGAAAAGACAAAACGAGGGGAGGAAATTAACCAAAACAATCCAGAAAACTTCCAGAAACTCCAGCTTCCAAGTGCCAGGCACAGCGAACGGGGAAAGACGTGCATCAAAGCGAACCATGAAATTTCAGACCTCTGAAGGATTATCAGGAGATCCTAAAAATTCCAGATGGAATCAGGGAGGAGAAAACAGACCAAGCACAGAAGAAGGCAGAGTAGAGCTGACCGGCTCCCACCCGCCACACAGACACCTGGGAGACAGGGCCAAGTCCTCCACCACGCAGCGGCTGGCGCTCGCTCAGCAGCCACCGAACGCTGGATGCAGGGCCTCCAGACCCCCTCCTCTTCCTCGATGCTAGAGGGGGTCTGGCCCCACCAAACCAAGAACACGTCAAGAGCAAGACACTCAACCCCACAGCAGGCACAAGGCGAAGACGGCTCCAAGGCACCCCGTGGCCCTGCTCCTGGCAACCACGGCTGCACGGCCCTGGGCCTGCGAGCGGGTGGGTTTCACGCTGGGGTTAGGTCCCATCACAGGGCACAGCGACTTGAAGGACGTGACCCTCGGTGGGCCTGACCTAATCAGGCGAGCCCTTCATCAGGACGGGGCTAACTCTGGCCATCGAGATTCAAAGCAAGAGGGATCCAACGCATGAGACCTCCCGCGGCTGGCTCTGAAGACGCCCTCCAGGAGCCGAGGGTGGCGCCGGCTCACAGCCAGCAGGAACACAGGACCCCAGCCCTCCAAACCGCAGGAACTGGATTCCACCAAACACCTGAAAGAGCTGGAGGCAGAGCCTCCCCAGAGCCTCCAGAGAGGGAGGCAGACCTGACAGCAACTCCCAAGCTCAGGGCCCAGCTGAGCCCACCCGCCGTGGACCCAGTGAGCAGTGCACCACCCGGGGCTGCTCCGAGCCGGCAGGCCTGCGGTGAGGGAACACGCAGACACGGGGGACGCAGGAGGACCAGCACAGAGGGAGGCGGGCCAGCCTGGGCTGCACAACTGATGCGGGTGGACGGACAGAAGGATCTGAGGGGCATCTCCCAGGAAGTGGGAGCAGCAGATGGCCTCACACTTGTGACCCTGTTTTCAGAGGGGTTTATCAATTTTGGTGCAGAATCTGAAATATCAGTGATAAGCCTACAGAAAACAAACAACACAAGGAAGCAATTACTGACTCCAGGAAAAACAAAATTCTACGTAAAAAAAAGACAGCTAACCTTAGCAAGCTGCTCACTGCAGAAAGCAACGCTTACATAATAGCAACAACAACGGGGACTGAATCTTTTAACCAACGTTTTGATCTGACACTCGTGGGAAGAGCTGGGGGGAGGCTGGGGGAGGGGCTACCCAGACCACCAAGAAGCAGCCAATAGCGCCTAAAGTTGAGAATCCAAGAAATAACAATAAGACGTGTTGTTCAGAAATCAGAAAGAGAATCGCAGTCTAAAGAATTCCGAGGGGCTGCCTTTCGAGTGCGTGACTCAGGACGGACAGGAGGCTACTGACTCTTATTAGAATATCTGTAGCATTATTTGACGTTCTAAATGCACGTGCTACTTTGACTTTAAAAATTAATAATAATTCACAAAAACAGACATTAACATTTTACAATATTACATTTTACAAATACGCACAGAAAAAAAGGTGAGGGCCACAACCCTGCAAGTTACCCAGAGCCGTGGGGGTGATGGGAACCCGCTGTTCACAGTCACCAAGGTTCACATAGTTGCCAACGACCAAAACGGTAACCCGAGAACTGGATCCACCCAGCAGTTCTGGGAAACAGGGCTGACTCAGGGGCAGGCCCCGACGGAGTGAGCAGCCGTGCCCGCAGCCTGCCATGCCGAGGCAGGTGTGGCAGCAGATAAGAAGGGCCTCCTCCCGGCCGCCTGTCCCACAGGAGACCCAAAATAGCTCGCTCCGCCACCAGGCCCGGAGCCCGGCCCAGAGTCTGGCCTGCTTTCTCTGGGGTGAAGGCTCCCGAGCGTTTTGAAGCGTAAGTAAGAAACTCTACCCCTGGAGCCAAGGAAAGACGGGCGTTCACGTGGCTGCCCCCCAGCACGGCACTGCTCTGTCCCGGGCACTGGCCCCAGGGCAGGAAAAGGCCGGGCACCTGGCCCCAGAGCAGGAAAAGGCCGGGCACCTGGCCCCAGAGCAGGAAAAGGCCGGGCACCTGGCCCCAGAGCAGGAGAAGGCCTGTTGACAGAGTACACCTTCCAGGTACAGATGAGCCTCCTAAACCAGGCTTTCTGAGGAGTGAGCTTCCAGGGCGGCCACCACACAGGTAACGAGCGGCACGGTCTCCCCAGGGCGCCTGCCTCAGAGGGAAGACTCAGCCAAGTGGCAACTCCAAGGACTGACTCCGCGAAGGCCGGTGCTCCCGGGAGCCTTCGCTGCCGCCCCTGCATCCGTATTCCTTGTTTTGTGGGTGGTCTTTAGCGACTTCCTAACTTTCTTCTGTCAGGAGTTGCTTGAGGAGAGGGAGGGACGGGAGCTCAAGATTAAACCCGACCCCGAGAACGTGCCGCAATCTCCTCTCTGCAGCCCCGAAAGCAGAGCCGGTTATCAGACCAGCCACCAGGAAAGGCGTCGGTCAAATGGCCAACCGGCCACAACAGAAAACCCCCATGACCATACCTCCTGTGACCACGGGACTGGCAGGGTCCACAGACAACCAGCGTACAGATGTTTCTTTTCAAGTTCAATGTGGGAGACCTCCCCTCACAGAGATATCCACTTCCAGACTCTGAAACTTACCTTTTCTTCTGCTGAGACATCAGCCATCTTGGGGAGCGGGGCTGGAACACGCTTTTTGATCAGCAATAAGACATCTAGGAAAAAAAAGTCCACCGTGCTGGTTACTATTTTACATCCATACAGTGGCATAAAGGGTGGCAGGCGACCCAAGGACCGAAAAGCAGGGGTTCCCTCCGGGCTCCTCTTCCACGGAGTATCCATTCAAGCCCCATGCTTCCTTCGGCTCCCACGTCTGCCGCCCCTGCTCACCCACAGGCTCAGGCCTCGCAAGAACCTGGCTGAGGGTCACCAGAGGCGACCAGCATTCTCGTTCTAAGGGCTTTTTTGTTTTGAAAGTCTGTGAGGTCGGAGCGCCTGGTCTCACCCTCAGAGCTAAGCACCTGGGCTGTGGTTAGGCCACAGTGCACAATGTGGGCAGCGCCCAGCCGGCTCTGGGCTTGCCAACCAGACGCTGTGGAGGTCTGCAAACGATATTCCAGCATTTCCAAAACAGACTACTTAAGGGAATCCCACAATTAAAATTGTGCTTTAAAAGACAAGAAAACCAAAGTTTTCTCCCCAAGCGCCTCCACACACAAGCCTCTGAGTGAATAAATGGCTGTATGTACGTTAAGAGCATCTTCCTTGATGTCTGAAACAACTGCCACGGTTGTACTTTCCAGCCCCCAAAATAAAGCCTGCAGCAGCTCTGGGGATCTTGGTTTTGCTTGGAAACAGAATTAATAACAAAGTTCAATTTGGTTTCTCAGACGCGCGCTGCTCGCTCAGCCTCAGTGTCTGCTGTTTGATTCCAGGGCGCACACTTTCTCTCAATAAGGGAAAATGGAACTGTGTCACTGACGCGTCTCCCTGCTCAGCCCCACTCGGGACGTCCTCGCTGAGGGCGCTGCACCCTTGCCCACCCCCGGCCCGCGAGGCGCCCTTACCTTCGTCCTGGACGTTCTCCTCCAGGAGTGTCTTGGTGTCACTCAGCACCCTCTCCGAAGCGGCGTGTATTAATTTGTGATGGGTCACACTCTTGGGGTCTTCTAAGCTCCCATGAGCGCACTGGAGGAAAAAACCATAGACATTGTTTCAAGACAGCAGATCAATTAATCATGATAGTAATAACACAGGACCTGACACCCGAAGCCGCACCAAGAACTTACTGGTTTTATTACTAGCTAAGAAATTAAAGCAGAGATGAAACCAGAGAATCCCTGGCAACGGTGGAAGCCAAAGGAAACGCCACAGCACCTGGTCCCCGAGGGCAGCACCCGGCCACCGACCCACCAAGTGCTTCCAAACAGGCTCACGGCTCTGACACAGAACACGCTGCTGGTCATTACTGGCTACCCGAATTGCTTCCTTAGTCTAGAAAGATCTGGAGAGTGATTTAAAAGTGAAAATAGCAGGGCTGTCGTTTCCCAAGAACCTAAAGATTTAAGTATGATTTGTGCACTTGTTTCCCTCCTTCCAAGGTAAATGAGAGGCAGCCGAGAGACACAGCAGAGAGGAAGCCGGTCCACGGGAGCAAGAAATAGGGGCCTGACCGCTTAAACACCCACAAAACCCCGAGGAGACACAACTAGCCTCGGCTCGGCCCCCAGCTCACCAAGCGACGGCCACAGAGACCCCAAAGCAAGCTACAGGTGTGGCTGGCGGGGCCCCTCCTGGGAGCCCGAAGGGGGTCACCTGGCACGTGGTTGTGTCCCACTGATCAGCGGCCCACAAACCCCAGAACACACGTTGAGGGGGTGATGCTTAAGTCCATGCTGGAGGGAGGCCGCTGTGACGCTGGGGACATGCCCACCCCAGGGTCCCGGTGCCACGGTCCTCACAGCCTTCCTCAGTTAAGCAGGGCCGCCTTACCACCTCCCTCTGCCACCAAAGGTACCCTGCACACGTCACTGCTCACCCAAAGAGAGAAGCTAAGCCTGTACTTCATCTCTCAACACTGGCGTTTTAAGAGCAACTGGAGTTTCCAGCAATCTAACACTGAAAACAGGAAAAACGGATCGTAAGGGCTTCAGGGCTGTCACAGATGCACACAAAACTGGGGCGGGGGTGGGGGGACACAAAAGTGGAATCCAGCCAATAGTAGGACACACTCTGACCATTTATGACAGACAACGCCCCCCTCCCTGGAATCTCACAATGGCTCTGCTCCCAGAAGTACTGGGTGTGCTGCTTCTAATTCTAAAACTTGCAGGCTAGCTGATCTGCCAAGTTCCTAATACAGTCTATGAAACACAATTTTCCAAAATAATCCTCATGCTGGTTCCTGAAAAAAACTGTACTCTGCAGCGTGTCAACAGGCGCCAGGAACAAAACATAAGCATGAGTCATCCGTACTATGCATGATTACTTCATTCTTTGTTCTCAGCAGAAGCAATGGAGCAAGCTGGGCTGTGATAGCAAAAAAGCCCCAGCAGAGCCCATCGCTGGAGGGGGGAGGCTCTGACACCCAGTGAAGCGCTTCCTCCCCACAAGAGCGGAGACTAGTTTCTCTTACCCTTGATGTCACGTGTCATTTGAAGGTACACCTTCATGTGATCTAAGAAACGTTAACAGCCATACTAGCAGGCTACGTACTGGCAATTTCACACAGGTTTACCACACACAGAAAACGCCTACCACATCGCAGAGGGAACTCCCTTAAAATCATGAACCTCCTGTTACACAAGATGGTTTACTTTGCCCCTTTCTCCAAGCTTGGGCTAGGGACCACCATGGTGGTCCCAATCTCTATAATACCAAGAAGGGAAAGGCTACAATTGCAATCCATTTCTGTAAGAGTTATGATAATAAACCTTCAATAATAAAGCAACTTTATTAATTAAACATATATACCTAATAAAAAAGTATAAAAAATAATAAAACTCCCAGGAGTACTGTGGGGGGAAGAAACCCCCAGTGTCCCCTCAAGGTAGAGGGGAAAGAGGAAGGAAAAAAGAAGGCACCAGGGGAAAACCGGGAAGGAGGAACAGAAGCAAAGCAGCGACACCATTCAGGGACTGGTTTCCAGGGTGACATTCAAGTCCACAACTTGAGAACTCTCTTTCCTAACTGATGCCTGCTGATTGGCTCATGAGGCAGCGAACGCTGCCCGCAGAATGGGATGGGCACGGAGGTGGGAGTACTTTCTGACAGCTCGGCTCTGAGTCCCATAATTTATGTCGGCTCTTTGGTTGTGAAACTCCCCTGCTGCTCAGGTCTCCGTACCTGGAGAGATTGCAGAGTGGATAAAATCTCAGGTCAAAGCAGGGCAATGCCAGAAAACATCCCGAGCGATACATCCCAACAGCGACGGGAATAACCAGTTACCAGGAACATAATAATTAGCATCATATGGAAACCGGCTGCCTCGTTAACCCTAAGTGCTCCTGAAACTCCTCGGCGAGTGTCCATGAATCAAAGAGTTCTCACTTCGTTCCCCTCCATAAGAGAACGTTAGGATAGTTACGCCAATCCTCACCATCAGTGAGTTTAACTCAGCGCCACACCAATTTATCAGACTCGCTTCTCCTGGCCTGACTCAGCAGGTGACATGCCATGGCCATGCACCTCTGGATTGACAATCTATTTCCGTTTACAGGCACGCCTCGTTTTATTGGGCCTTGCTTTATTTCGCTTCACAGATACTGTGTTTTCTACAAACTACAGGTTTGTGGCAACCTTGTATTGAACAAGTCTATTGGTGCCATTTTTCCAACAGCATTATTTTTTAATTAAGGTACGTATTTTAATTAAGGTACGTACATTGCTTTTTCAGACATAATGCTATTGCACACATAACAGACTATAGTGTAAACATAACTTTTATGTGCACTGGGAAATCAAAAAATTCGTGCGATTAGCTTCATTGTGCTGGTCTCTTTGTTGTGGCGGTCTGGAACGGAACCCGCAGTATCTCAGCAGTGTGCTGGTACTAATCCACACGTTTGTTATGGGCCCACCAAGAGTCTGGCCCTGAGTGTGTGAATACAAATCCAGCCCTCAAGGAGCTTCCATCCTGAGTGGGTGAGACACAGCATCTCAAGGAGGTTTTTAAAAAATGTACTGGACAAGCAACGAGCCTGGCTCTAAGAACCTGCATGCTCATGGAGCTCCCAGCCTTGCAGCTTACTGCTGTCGTGGTGGTTTTCTAGATGGTGAAATCACCTGACTGGCTCAGAAGTAAAAGAAGAAAGCAGCCAAGTGTGTGAGCCTGGATCCCCCTCCCCCCTTTTGTGAGACCGAGACCGTTATTCACATCCAGCGTGTTCCAGAAGGGGACTGGCAACCAGAACGCTCCCTGGCCTGTCGTCTGACAGTTACAGAACAACTCCACAGAACCATACTCCCAAGAGGGACCCAACAGTATTTTATAGGCAGCCACTAGAACAGTAACTCTAAGTTTATCCTTGGAGACCCACTAATAGATACATCACTTATCACATGGAATGCACACCAAGAGGCTGTGGCCTCTTTGTCCTGAATTCTGACATGGAGACACTAGATGGTGCAAAGGATCGAGTTTCCTTAGGCAGCCAGTTAGATAGATGTCTTGGCCTGCCTTACGGAGTCGAGGAGCTTCCAGAGGTAAAGCCAAGAACTAGTTCCAAAAACTAGCAACCTAAGGAACCGGACAAGGAATATTTCGTGGGAACAAACTTTAGAAAGTGGCCCTCTCGGCGAGAAGCCCCTTCTCCCGGACCTACCCACGCAATCGCTGTAAAGGCCGCCGGGAAGCAGGGGCGCAGGGACGAATCCCGCGGCCTCACTGTTTTAAGTGATTGCAGCCACGGGGCACCAGTGGCCAGGGCCAGGCCCCGGCCCCCATGCCAGCCCCAGGAAGCAGCTCCAAGCAGCCGGCTCCGTAGGTCAGGAGAAGGCACTTCTCCCGTGGGTCCCTACTTCCTCGGGCACTAATTCCCAGCTCCGGGAACCGCACCGCGGCAGCAAGCGCGGATGCTGGAAACGCTAGAGGCCTCGCTCCGGCGGCGACTTCGCCTCTCCCAGCCTGCGCTCCCGAAGCGCCCCGCCGCCCGGGCTGTCGTCGGAGTTAAACCAGAGGGGAGAGGGTAAAGCGCCCAGCCTGGGACCCGGCTCGCGGAGGCGCGTCCAGAGAGTGTCGGGGGCGGCCGGGAAAAGGGGCGGAGGGAGGAGAAGGCCTGGAGCCGCGGCCGGCCTTACGTGCTTGAGGCAGCGCTCCTTAAGCTTCTCCACCGAGGTGTCCTCGGTCGCCTCCTCCAGCCACTCGGCGCCGTCGGACGCGCAGACGTGCAGCCGCAGCACCTTGCCCGCGAAGATCTTCTCCTCCTGCACGAACATCGCGCCGCCGTCGCCGCCGCCGGGGCCTGCGCCCGCCGCCCGGGCCCTGAAGGTCACCGGGGCGGGCCGGGGGCGGGGCCAGGCCGCCCGCGCGCTCCCTCGCTGGCCGCCGCCGCCGCCGCCGCCGCCCCCCCGCCCCGGCTCCCGTCGGCCGGCCGCCACTCGCCGCGACCCGAGCCGTCGCTGCGCCCCGCCGCCTAGCCGCCGGGGGCGCGCTGTCGCCGCCGCGCAGGAAGTGCGTCACAGGGTGCGCCCGGAGCACGTCGGGAAATGTGGTTTTCCGGCGGCCGCCTCGGCGGCGCCGCCGCGCCGGAAGTGCGTCACGGGACGCGCCCGGAGCGTGCCGGGAGGTGTAGTTCTCGGGCCGCTTCCTTCATCCCGCACCTGCGCGCGCTTTGCAGTGCGGGCCGGCAGCCACGCGGGAGCCGGGAGCTTGCGAGTCCGTTTTGAGATGGGCTCTTAGTGTAAAATACACACCGGATCTTGAACAGTTGGGAGGAAAAGAGCATGAAAAATACCTCAACAATGTTTATCTATTGGCTACATGTGGAAATAATAGGATGTATAGGGTTAAATAAAGTATGTTGAAATCGATTTCACCTGTTTCTTTTCCCTTTTTAAAGTTCTGGCTACCAGAAGATTTTAGATTGTCTATGGCTGCTGTTGTGTTTCTTTTGGACTGCATTGCCTTAAAGCAGAGTCTCTCTGAGTGTGGTCCCCAGACCAGCAGCACCTGGGAGCTTGTTAGAAATGCGGGGTCTCCCGTCCCACCCCTATTCCCGCTATCAGGGACTCCAGGGTGCGGCCCAGCGCTCAGGCTGCAGAACTGCAGAGGCACACTCAGATGGGCTCGTGAGCACCCACATGGGAGGGAGCTGACCTGTGGACTCAGTACACTTATTTCTGTGGGGTGACAAATATGAACGCTGCAGTTTGGGCCAGACCTAGACCAGGTGACTGACCTGCACTCTCCCATCTCATTCATTCAAGAACGTTTGCTGAGCAGAGATGGATACGGCACAGTTCCTGTTCTCGGAGGCTGGTGGTCCCAGCATCTCAGGCCTTCACCATTTTATACACACCTCATTTCCCTTATGACCATTGCGACCATGCCCAAATCCTTCTGTCCAGTTTAGCCTCCATGAGCCAGACCCTCTGCTGCTCCCCGAAAACATAGTCATGATTAAGGCTAGAGACCAGGATATAGCCTGGGAATGGGCGCTCTCTCGCAGCAGATACAAGTGCTGGCTGTGGTGCCGACACGGTCTCAAAAGACAGGAGACCATGGGGGCAAGCAGGGCCTGGTGGGGTAGCACCAGGGGAGCTTATGGGACACAATGGCATGTGAGGGCTGAGGAGGAGGAGTGGAGAATAATAGGATGGGCAGCCCGTGGAGCATGCTGGAACGGAAGGGAATGGTGCTGAGGGGAGGAGATGGGAGGACAGGGCGGGGGGCAAGTGGAGCCGGGTCAGAAGAAGCTCTACGGAAGCATCTGGCCTTGGTCGTGAGGCTGTGGGGAGCTGCAGTGTGGATGGTGGTGACCGAGCGAGGTGGGGGTAGGAGGAGGACAGGAGGGGGCCTGGAGGCAGGAGGAAGTCAGAAAGCTCCCACATGCTTGCAGAGGAGTGATGCGGCGTGGGGGTGAGGGTCTGAACGGGGCAGGGAAGACAGTGGCAGGAGGACGCGAGGTGAGACTTGACGGGGCGGGGGGCAGCTGTAAACAAGAACAGAGTGAAGAACGACAGGAATGCTTCCAGCTTGGGTGACAGGGTGCAGGCCGTGCCACCTCCTGGAGGAGGGGGTGCTGCTGAGAAGGGGGTCGAGCGCAGCCCTGCACCTGCTGACCTGGGTGCGCAGGGGGACCTCCAGGTGGAGGTGGCCAGGGGCAGCTGAGTGTGCAGGGCTGGAGTCAAGGGCAGCTGTCAGCTCGAGGGCAGTGGCTGAGACTGTGGTCCCCTCCCCCGCCTCCACTTTACACAGAGTAGCCTGTGGAGAAAACTGAGGGATAAGGATACCTTAAAGCTCTGGTTTTGGCCCCATGGAGTCCAAAGGGGGGATTTCCAGGAGAAAATGAAAGCCTGTGGGAGAACTGGAGATGCCACCCATGGACTCCGAGAGACTGTCTTGGGGGCCAGGTATAGCTCTGACTGCTGGGGCGATGGGGGCTCCTCGACAGTGGGGTGTCCCAGCTCTTGTTGGCGTCAGTGGCCTCTTCTGTTCCAAAGTCATCTTTTTGCGTGTGTGGGATGAAGGCCCGGGGAGCCCACTTCCTTTCACTATGTCAGTAATAAACTGCCTGGATCCAAAAGCAGCTCATGGGGCCTTTATCAGCCGAATCGGCCAGGACTTGCGTGCCCAGCACCCTTCATCCATTGAGTCTCCACTGACTTACCAATTCCTGACCTTGCAGCCTGTGCAAACCCAGCCCTTTCCCTAGAACGCAGGACCTCCTCCCTCAGGAAGACCGCCCCGGTTGCACCTCCTCTGGGGCACCACTTAGCATGCTGTGAGTTGCCCACCCCTCTAATGGCTGACCCCGGTGCCAGAGCAGACCCCTGCAGGCTGGATGTCCTTAGTGATGTGTTGACAAAATATTTCTGAGGAGCCTGGGTGTAAATAAGTGGTCTCCCATCAGCGGCACCTCCTCCTCCGAGGAGAGGCCAGTCACTGATGATTCTCCCCTTGGGGGTGCAGCGGCGGGCCTGGGGCAGGGCTCCCCTCCCACGCTGCACTCCCCAGCCCCATCCACTGGGAGCAGTGCCGGGTGATGTCCTAGGACTCCCTGGACATCCTCGGTGGGTTCCTCCCCTTCTGAGCCTCCGTCTCCTCTAGTACATAAGGATCAGGCTTCCATGTGGACCCGGAGAGGGCCCCCTTCAAGGAAGGACCAGCTGCCCAGCTTTGGGGAGTGGGCAGCAGATGCCGGGCCATCAGCCCCTCCTGCAGTCTCAGCCGCAGAGAGTGGCCTTGTGAGGTCACGGCCCTCCCGGGTGTCTGGGCTAAGTGGCGTGTAAAGACCCAGACACTTCCCGTGAGTGGGGGGGGGACGACCCGGCCCAGAGCTGGCCTAACCCTGCAGCCTCCCCTCCCCATCCAACAGGTGCTGGTCCCTAAAGCACATCGTGCACCTGAACGCAGCCTTGCTTCCCAAGACCCCACCTGGCGCACTCACCTGGCCGCCCAGCATGTGTTTATTTAGCACCTGCTATGTGCCGCTTTAGGGACTTGGGGTGCAGCAGGAATAAGGCAGAGAGAGAGAGAGCGCCCACACCTTCACCCCTTCTGGGAGGTTCTCAAGATCACTGTCGCTCTCAGGAACAAGAAAGGCCGGGTGGTCTGAGCGTGTCCGGCCCAGGCCCAGCCGGGAGTCAGCAAGCGCCAAGGGTTTCCCTGCGTGGGGCAGAGCCAGCCCTGGCTGCCAGGCCCGGTTTGAGCTGGCAGGGCCCAGCCCGCTGTCCCAGCCCGGCCCTGGGTCCCGCCCCAGCACTGACAGTCCCCGGGAGTGGCCCGAGCTGCCCTGGCCGGTGGCAGCCAAGCAGATGACCGTCCCTCCCCGGTCTTCCTACCCCTGCCAACTCCTGCCTGGACTCGGCCACTGGACCCCAAGCAGGCGTGCCTGGGCCACAAAGACTGGGGAGGGTCTCCCAGCAAAGAGGGCTCCACGTCTGGCCGAGAGGGGCGGCCACCCTGGCATTCTGCTCACGCCAGGGCCGCCCACCCCTGCGAGGCCCAAACCTGCTGCCTGGGCTGCCCGGCGGTACCGCGAGGCGGCCACTAGAGGGCGGGGTGAGCCGTGGCCCCGCGAGCAGGTGGCCAGCCGGTTCCTGGGGGGCCCCCTCAAGGCCCCTGCAGAGAGCCTGTGGCGGGGGAATGACTTCTGAGGACACAGCGGCTCGGTCACCATCCTCTCCCCCAGCCCAGGGAGGGTTATAGAACGGGGCCGTAAGGGAGGACTAAAAGCTCTCCAGGCAGCAAAAGGGAGGAAGCAGGGGTGGGGGGAGGAAACTGAGGGGCTCCAACAAGAAGAAACAGCCCCCACTGCCCCTGTGGGTGCACGGGGAACCCAGTTTGAAAAGCACAGCTCTGGCCCAGCCCCCTGCAGCGGGAGACCCCAGGCCCAGAGAGAGGAGGGGCCCTGCAGTGACCCGCGGCAAAGGCCACCTCCAGCACCTCCCAACGGGATGCAGGTGGGTCAGAGGGCGGCCTTAACAAGTGGGGGCAGGGGAGTCTCAAACAACAACAGGAATTCAGGAATTTACCGGCTCCCAGCTCCGGAAGCCACAAGTGCGAGCTCCAGGTGCCAGCAGGGCTGGTTCCCTCCAAGGCCGTTTGGGAGGGTGTTCCAGGCCTCTGTCCAGCTTCTGGTATCGCCAGAAAGCCTCGCGGTTCCTTGGCTGGGAGACACCTCCCTCCGGGTGCTGCCCCTGCCTGCACGGGGGCCCCTTGTTCCAAATCTCCCTCTTGTCTTTGTGTCTCTGTGTCTCTCCTCTTCTCAGAGACACGAGTCCTAAACCCAGGACTGAGGACCCACCCTAAATCCAGGATGACCCTTGACTGACTACGTCTGCAAAGACCTGATTGCCAGAGAAAGTCATTCTGAGCTTCCAGGTGGATGTGAGTTTTGGGGGGACTCAACCCCCAACTGAGAAGTCGCGGGCATTTACTAGGGGGGGGCGCACGTCCCTAGCCTAGAGCTGCCCACCGACCTTCACCAGCTTTGGCTCCACCTGGAGGTCGGTTCTGCCTGGCGGCACCCGCCCTCGAGGAGTGGAGGCCTCAGCCTCCTGGGAAATGTGAGTGGTCCCAAGGTTAATTAATTAGTACATTAAAAATGCGCCTGTTAAGGGCCCCCGCAAACAGGAAAGTATTCATCACCCGTTTCCTCAGAGTGACAAGTGCATTTCCCTAAATTCCTTAGCTGCTGACTTAACCAAATGATCATCCCCCGGCTGCTATCATTTCCCATGAAGTCACAGCTCATGAATATTCTGGCGGAGCAATTTGCTTTTTGAAAGGACAGACTTATTATTTCATCTTTAAGTTTACTGTCATGAATAGTAATTTTCCGGCCCCTAAAATAATGAAATGGTGGTGACGGTGCTGGTTAGCCAGATACTTCCCAGGGCCGGTCCCTGCCCCGTGGGGGATAGGGAGGGGGGCGTCAGGCCTTGCTGCCAGTGGCTCCAGATGTGCAGTCAGCCCAGGGGGCCGTCGCTGAATGATGTTAATGGGCTGCACCCTCCGCTCCTCTGCCTGGCACTTTACAGTTTCTAAGCAGGCCCACCCTTCCGCTCCGTGTCTCTGCGGCCACTCCGTGTGCTGGGCCGCAGGTGCGTCGCCGTCTGTGAGCCAGGTAAGAGGGTGGGAAGCTTAGCTGTGGAGTCAGACACATGCCAGTTCAAATCCTGATGCTGTGCGGTCTTAGGCGAGTTACTTCACCTCTCTGGGCCTCAATTTCCTCATCTGTGAAATGGGAGTCTTGAGCTGGGATTTGGCCCCAGGCTAATGCCAGAGCCTGTGTTCTCCTGCCCCTCTCTACCTCCTCAGGTCTGGAGAGACGGTGACCAGGGAGGGCTGGCCTGAAGTCTGGATCTTCTGTCTGCACATAGCAGAGACAATGACACCCCAGAGATGAACGGGGGGCAGTGCCGCCCAGCAGCTTCCCCGGGAGCGCCCTCCCAGTGCGATTTCTGTCGCTTGATGCAATTATAGGCCATTCCAAGCACCCAATAAACCGTAGCAACTCACCGAGCACACGTTTAAGTGGAAGATCAGATGTCCTGACTCCCTTCCCTAATTTTTCTGTAGAAGGAACGCCTCTTCAGAGATGGGGTGACAGCCGGCCGGTAGGGCTCTCTTCAGAGCCAGCGCCTCTCCATCGCCAGCCTCCCTGCCCCCGGCCTGTCACCAGACAGACCCCCAGAGGCCCCCACCACAGCCGCCCCTGCCGATTGAGGGGTGCCTCCTCCAGGCTGGCCACCAAGGAGGCCAGCCCTCCACCCCAGGCCCATCTCCTCACCACCCTGGGCTTTCTCACCCTCTGCCCCGCAGAGCCCCCTCCCCAGCTTCTCCGGCCCCCAAGACTCAACTCCAGCATCCTGGCTGACCCCCCACCAGGCTGGGGTTCGGGCCCTGTGGGTGTCCCCCCAGCTCATGTCCTCTGGGATCAGAGCTCAGGTCTCCTGTGTCCCCACATTTACTTCTGCCCCTGTCCCCTGAGGACAGGTCATCTTGCTTCCTGGACCCCAGCCCCTAAATCAGTGCTCCTGTGAGAGCAGGTGGTCACCAAGTTTCTGTTTGTTTTGAATGAAAGAAAGAATGAAAGAATGAATGAACTCATATCGGAGGGTTCACCCTGACAGAGGTAAATACTGTGGTTTACAAAGTGTGGTCCATTAATAGGACGCCTGCCTCATGGAGAATCGCGTCACAATCGCTGTTCAGAACAGTGCTACAGACAACGGGTAAAGAAGTGGGATTTGACCTCCAGGGACCCATGGTGCTGTCTGCCGGCCGCCAAAGTGTTGCCACGCAGGCCCGGGGGCGGGGCTAACGCATAAGGTCCACACCCTGTGGGTTGGACGCTCCTAAGGGGCTCAGGTGGTGGTCCTCTCACCCTCCCTGTACGAAGCACAGCCCGCTGTGGGCAAGCACAAGCCGATGGGTAGACAGCTGTGCACACATATGGCATCAATGACGCCCCCGTGAAAGCTATTGAATCAGGACCGGAGCAGTTTTACTGTAACCGGACGTCTTTAACTGTCCCTGGTAATCTTGTCACAGAGGATCTGAGTGGCTGAGTCTGCCACACGCCCCGCCCCCGAGGCTCAGTTTCCGGAAGGCTGTGTGCTCTTTGCTGAAACGGCATTTGTGAGACTTGCAGCTGATTTTTCACACGGACACCATCGGCCCTGTAGGGGAGGGGCTGTCCTTCAGGGGGCAGAGCTGGCTCACACGTGTGGTCAATAGCTTACCCCTCGTCCCCTTGTGACAAGAGCAATGAGCTCCCAGGGGGCCTGGGGGCCACACCATCCCTGGCGAGAATGTTGGCGTACGGAGGTCTCAGGCCAGGCGCACACAAGAAAAGAAACCAGACCTCCCCTCCTCCCTGTCCTGCCCTCGTCAGGGGCGGACCCCCTGGTTCCTGGAAGCCCCAGTGGCCGAGGGTGGAGTCAGGAGGGACAGAGAGGGGCAGGAGGCTTCCCAAGGTCACTGGGGTTGGCGCTGAGCCGGTGGAGCCCGGCTCCCTGAGGGCGTTTACAACACCCCTTTCCCCGCGAGGAGTTGGAGCCACCCTCCCGAGCGCAGCCGCAGGAAGAGACCCCTCCCCACCCCTTCCCAGGGGAGCCCTGTGGAGCCAGAGGTGCAAAGTCCTGGGGCGTCTCATCCAGCATCGGCCTATCTGCCTATTTCCACCAGAGCAAGCAGCAGGCAGGCTGCCTTCAGAAAGGGCCCAGCACCTCCTGCTCCTGGACGCAGTCCAGACGTTCCCTCCTGGAGGTCCAGGTGCGGTGTCTCTCTCCGAGGTGCTGAAACACTCCCATGGCCCCGGCCGCCCTCCTGGCCGCCGTGGTCCCTCCGACCACAGGCTGCCTGTCTCACCATCACTCCTTGGACACACGCAGCCTCTTCATCCACACTCTTCACCATCTTTATCTTCTTTTCATTTATTTTTTAAATTGTGGTAAAATACACATAACATAAAATTTACGGCTGTAACCATGTTTAAGTGCACAGTTAAGTGGCATTAAGTTCATTCACCATCCGCCTCCAGGACTTTCTCGTCTCCCCAGACTGACGCTCTGTCCTCATTAAACGCTCACCCTCCCTCCCCTCACCCGGCCCCTGGGCCCCATCATCTACTTTCTGTCTCTATGGGTTTGACTCCTTTAGGGCCCTCACATGAGTGGAATCACATAGTATTTGTCCTTCCGTATTGGGCTCATTTCACTGAGCATAACGTCCTCAAGGTTCAGCCATGTTGTAGCCTGTGTCAGGGTTCCCTTCCTTTTCGAGGCTGAATAATTTCCTTTGTATGGATGGACCACATTTTGCTTATCTATTCCTCCTTCAGGGGACACTTGGGTTGTTTCCACTTTTGCCTATTGTGAATAACGCTGCTCTGGACATCAGTGTACAAATATCTCTCCAAGCCCTGCTTTCAAGTCTCTTGGGTACCTACCCAGAGGTGGGATTGCTGGGTCGTATGGTAACTCTTTGTGCAACTTTTTGAGGACCTTCCACACTGTTTGCCACAGCGGCTGCACCACTTTCCATTCCCAACAGCAGCGCACGAGGTTGCCAGCTTCTCCACATCTTCACCGGCCTTGCTGTTTTCTGCTTGTTTGACAGAAGCCATCCCAATGGGCACGTCTTCATCTTCTCCCCCGCCCGGTGTTTTTTGTTTTGCTTCGTCTCGTGTTTTTGCAACAGGAACTGTTCAGAGGCAGGCAGGAAGATGGCTGAGAGCACAGTTTTGGAGCCAGACAGATCTGGATCCAAATCCTCACCTTGACACTCGCCAGCTACAGGATCTGAGATGGCGGTCAGGGTGACACGAGAGACTGCCCGTAAGGAGCCCAGCAAAGTGCGAGTGTGAGAGCGTGGTGACTTCTCTCCTGTCGGCATCGCTGAAGGCAGGAGGGCGCGTCCCCGGAGGACGTTAGTGCTGGGCGGCTCACACAGGTGGCCGGGAGCCGGGAAGGCATGGGGTGGCCAGGCCACCAGAGGCCGGCAGTGCTCAAGGCTCTGCCAGCCACCCGTGTCCTCTGAAGACAGACACGGGGGCCCGGGGGCTGGTCCCTCCACGTGAGCCGGGATCACGGGGGCGGCTGGCGGGAGGCCCGGGAGCCAGAGAGCACGTGGACATGGCTACATGGAGGGGGCCGTGGCCGCCGCCCCGGGAGCGCCTCGTTTCCCTCTCCCGGCGTCCACCCCACACTAGGCGATGATCTAACACTTCCCAGTCCCGAGATAATAGCCTCCGAAGACGCACAAAAGAGCTGATGTTTGGGCGCCCCTGATGCAGGAAGCATCCGGCACCGTTTCTGGGAACACGAGACATTTAAGCGACTTCCTTGCTGAATATTTCATGATTTATATTAATGGCTTTCTGGTGTTTTTCATAACAAAACTGTCCACAGGTTGATGGGTTAAAATGTGGTTATTCCGGTCACTCTCTCTCTGGACGCCCTCCTGGGCGCCAGCCCACTCAGCCCTCCCTCTGCCTGACTCTTCTCCCTGAAGGCCCGAAAGCGCCACGTGTCCTAAACGAGGTTCCCCTCCACCGTGATGGACGCCACCCACTCGCTCACGGTCCTGCGCGCCACAGGGCCTCAGACACGCAGATGGAGGCGTGCGTGACGGCTCCGGGCCACGGGGAGGATGGTGGGTGGGGAGGCTGTCCTGTCCCCCACCTGCGCAGTGTCCTGGGGTCTGGGGCTGGAGGGACCTGCACAGGCCCTGGTCCAGGCGTCCAGCCTTTGAGGCCACGACTCGCCCAAGGTCACATCTTACCCGAGAGCTGCCTGGCACTCCCCAGGAATACATTTTTTTAAATGAACTGAAGTCCATCCTTTATCAGGTCTCCTTAGTTTTTCCCTAAGTCCCTTTCCTGTCCCAGGACCCACATGGCAGTTGGTCCTCATGTCTCCTGGGGCTCCTCTGGGCTGTGACAGTTTCTCAGACTTCACTGGCTTTTGATGACCTTGACTGCAGGAGGACTGGGCAGGGATCTCATAGATTGTCTCTCTGTTAGGCTTTGTCTGATGTGTTGACTGGACTGGGGTGGTGGCTTTGGGGGAGACCTCAGAGGTGAGGTGCCCCTCTCACGCCATGGGACCGGGGGTGCAGGCCATCACCACGACCTGTCACTGCCGATGGTGACCCTGGTCACTGGCTGAGGTGTAGTCAGGTTTCTCCCTGTACATCGCTCCTTCCCTCCCTCTGCATGTTTTATCCTCTGGAAGGAGACTGCGCACAGCCCACTCCTGGGGGGGTATCCTGCCCCCCAGCGGGTCTGCGCGTATTATCTGGGGCTCTGTACCGAGGGCTGCCCCTGCTCTCCCCTTTCTGCGTCTATTCAGCCATTTCTCTGCGGCCGTGTGCTCATGCGGACGCTTGTTCTGCACTTGGGAGTGCACACTGCATTACTTTTTGCTTTACTGTCCCAGCTTTGGCCCTGAGGGGGGGGTGTGTGGCTTTCAGGGCTCCTGTGTCCTTTAACATACTCCGCCAACGTGGGTCCTTTTCTCTCCCCCAGGAATTTTTTAAATATATATTTAAAGATTTAAAAATTGTGGTAAAATACACATAACAAGATTTACCATTTTCACCATTTTGAAGGGTCCAGTTCCCTTGCATGAAGCACATTCTCACTGTCGTGCAGCCATCACCACATCCGTCTCCGGAACTTCCTCATCTTCCCAAACTGACACTCTGTCCTCACTAGCCACTCGCTCCCCATCCCCCCCCCAGCCCCGCCCCGCCATCTACTTTCTGTCTCTGTGGATGTGACTCCTCTAGGGCTTCCTGTGAGTGGATCCTGCAGGATTCGTCCTGCTGTGTTGGGCTCCTTTCACTCAGCGCGACGCCCTCCAGGTCCATCCATGCTCTACGGTGTCAGGATTCCCTCCCTTTTAATGCGGAATTGTTTGCCTGCACCCTCACTGACCACCACAGGATCCGTCACTTCCCAGGAAGGCAGCCTACCCTTGGGGGAGGGGGCAAGCCCGAGATGCAGGTGGAGGGAGCTGTCCCGGACCCTCTGCTCCCCCAGGAGAGCCTTGGCTGACCTGCTTCCACACACAGCTCTCATCAGCTCAGCACAGGTGTCACTGAGGGGTGCTGGGCCTGGGGATGGGGGCCACCGAGGAGACTCCTGCACCCTCATCCGGGGGGGTCAGGGCGGGTGGTGGCGGGCAAAGCCACCTGGCCAGGCCCCAGCTCTCAGGCTCCGGGGGCCCACACCAGCCTTGGCCCCGTGCCCCCCAGGAGCAGCCCCCAGCCCCCATGGTGCCTTAGGGTGTCTGGAAAGTTTTCAAACTCCTATTGTAACATCCCACAAACCAGAGCTGTTGAGAGCCCTTTGAGAAGCACTATGCAGATACACCGCCGGCAGGCATGATTTGAACAAAACAAAATTAACTTCTTTCCGGGAATGAACGGCCTCTTCCAGAGGGGTCTCCCCACAGGGGCTCGCCTGCCCGAGAGGCCCTGGGTCGCCCCCCGCCTCCGTGGCTGAGACCTCAGAGACCCCAGCCTGGCTCTGCAGCGTCATCGCCACGCACCCCTTGGGAGAAACTCAGGCTTGAAGGTCTGGCCCGAGGACACGCTGAGGGTGACCAAGAAGAGCCAGCATTCTGCCTCTGCCACCTCGGCTGACACACAGGCGGCCTCAGGCCAAGCTGGGTGTCCCCAGGGGCTCTCGGTCACCAGGTAAGGGACTTGGGCACAGTCCTGGTGCTGGTTCTCCCCTCTCCCCACCCCCCGGGGTGAATGCACACTCAGGGTGGCCCTCCAGGGGTCTGCCCTCCACAGAGGCACCTGGACCGGAGGCGGCAGGGGCCAAGCCCCGCCCGGTGATGCTTCTCTCCGCCCAGACTTTTGTCTTCCCACTTTTTAACTAGAGATGAGCCTGGCCCCGCCTCCCCGGCAGGCTGTTGGTGGGGGCAGATCCCAGGAGAAGGATGCAGGTGTGCCTTGTAAAGGGCAGAACGTCTCACAACGTGAAATCAAAACTGAGCAAAGGCCCAGGCCGCCAGCCCTTGTCCCGCACCAGAGCCTTTGGGGTGAGCAGGCACTCAGGCTGGGTGGGGCTTGAAGTGAGGCCGTCCCTGCATGCGGGGGGCCCTCTGTGACGTGGGGTGCGAGAGTGGAGCAAGTCTGTTCAAGACCAGGGCGCCCCCTGCCATGTCCATCCGGGCGGGCAGTGAGCTGGAAACTGGGGGCGGGGCGGGCAGAGTGCCGTGACCTCGTGACCTCGGTCCCACACATGCAGCTGCACCCGCAAATCCCTGCCACACACGCGGCACCACTCCTGCCTCGGGGGCCAGGCCACTAAGAGGGGAAACTGAGGCACAGAGAGGGGTGGCTCCTTAAAATTAACTGGCTCGCCCCTCCCACCCCTGCTCGGCCCCTCCCACCCCTGCTCGGCCCCTCCCACCCCTGCTCGGCCCCTCCCACCCCTGCTCGCCCCCTATTCCTCCAGCAGCACCGGAACTTTCAGGGAGGGGGCGGGTTTCTGAGAGGCCCCACCTCAGTCAGATGATTCTGCCATGAGGGGCGCCCCTGCCCCTCGGAACAGTCACGGACGAGCCCACAGCCGACCCCATTCTCCCCCCGCCTCCCCCCCCCAGCCGGCATCACTGGACTTCGGCCACTGCGGACCACACGCGCTGCCTTTAGAAGGGTCCCCGCCGAGGAGGCGCTGGGAACACGGCGTTCCCTTGGTGCCCGGCCAGGCAGCCCGCCTGCCCTCCCTCTCCCCACCCCCCGGCAGGGCACTTGCAGCAGCAGCTGCCGAGTCCTCGGGCACTGCCCACCTCCAGACACACGCTGCCCGCAGCGCAGGCCCCGAGGACGCCCGGTCGGCCTGTAAGCCAAGGAGGTGACGGAGGTGTGTCCCACCTGCCCTGGACAGCGGGGTGCCAGGAGCCCACCGACCCGCCTGGGCTGGACTGGGCGGTGGTTCCAGGTCACCCCTCCTTCCTCTGGGTCTGGCCAGCTCGAGTCTCAGGGCTGACCCCGGTTTGGTGCTGGCTCTGCCCCCTTCTGCACGTCTCAGGTTCTCGCGGGGACACTGGTCATTTTGAATGTCTAGTGCTGGGCAACCGCATGTAACCGTCCCCAGGCCGTGCTTGGTAAGCGCTGCAGGGTTGTTCCTCCCGCACGGGGCCCCTCAGGCAGCTGCGGGCCCAGCACAACCCGCGTTCCGAGGTCCCTTCCATCTGCCCCTCCCAAGGCTCCTCTCCATCTTGCTCCCAACCACCCCCGTCCTTGCATCCCCCCTGCAGGCTTGTTCCTTCCCCGGCCCTGGCTCGTGCTGGGCACAGGGCCTTCTCCACAGCACCTCCTCCATGAAGCCTCCCCAGACTGCTCCTCCAGCATCACCTAGTCGAGGTGGGCCTGGCGTGTCCTTCCAGGGCTTAGGGGACAGGGCTCCCTCCCAGAGGCTCACCCTACCTGCACTCACCAGGACCCGCAGCAGCACTGCCAGGACAGAAGGTGGGTGTGGAGGTTGCGGTGTGGGCTTGTCTGAGGTCACCAGACCTTGGCTGGCAGAATGGGGACCTGACTCAAGCCTTACTCGGGCCCTGAATGTGGGGTCAGTCGGCCTGAGGATGTAGGGAGGATTCAGGGGCCGGAGACTGGAGAGCCCCCGGCTGCAGCCAGCCAGGGGGCCCGCAGGCGAGGGCCGCCAGGCCTCCTCATACTTGGGGCGGGCTGGGAGGCGAGCGTGGGGTGGCTGGACAGGAAGGGCCCGGGCGCTGGGGAGAACGGCTGCGGCTGCGTCGAGGCCCGTGAACAGCAGGCAGCATCACGGCCTCAGCACGAGCCCACTTGCCGTTCCCGCCCGGGCCGTTGAGCAGCCGCCTCGCGACGTCCCCAGAGCCATTTGAACCCCCTTCCAGCCTGGGAGGCCCTTGGAGTCCCCTCAGGCCCCGGCCCAGCCACCACCCCTCACAGACGCCACCCTGAGCTGGAACAGACCAAGATCTGCACCCCATCCAAGAGCAGACACCCCTCAGGACCCCTAGGAAGGGTCCCTACCATTGTGCTCTTGTCAAAGCCTGAGCAGCCAGAAGCACAGCTGACCATCCCCCGGGGAGCGAACATGTCTGGGGGGGTGGACGGAGGACACGCGGGGTGGGGGCCGAGGGACCACCACCTCCTACAGCTTCCCGGCAAGGTGACCCTCCCGGCTCCGGCTGGGTCCACAGCGGAGGCTGGGAAAAAAACTTTCCAGCAAGAAATTGCCTGCACTAGTGACCCCAGCCAGTCCGCTCTCACCCATGTCGCTCAGCCCGGGCCACCCGAGAAGGGGGATCGGGCCGGAGCTGGCCCCTCTGCTCCCGAGAGGCCCCACCCTGGCTGTCACCACCCCTGGGACCAGGGTCCCCCGCTGCAGCTGACCCTTGGCCTGTCTTCCACCTCACGCCCGGGTGGCCTCCGTGGTCTCTTGGGCCCCAAACACTTGCTGGGAGCTGCCCGGGGCCGACGCCTCTCCCGGAGCCCCCGAGACCCACCCCCCCAGCTTCCTGCCAGCCCTCAGCATGGGCCGAAAGGGCCCTCCTGGCCCAGCTGACGCCTGCAAGTGACACCGGAATAGTAATTCCCGATTAAATAGGCACAAAACTGAGGACTGTGGAGCGATTACCCAAACTGACTGGATATTGAAGAACAAATATCCTGTTAGCGCCACTTCTGCCGGGTACACATGGCCATAAACGGGGACAGAGGGGTGCTGGGCCATGAATATGGAAACCTGCTTCCTTGGGGTTGCAGGCTTTTAAGACGCTCTCTGCGTCTCAGAGAGCCAGCAGAGGGAGGATGACTGCGTCATGCCTGATTTATCGGCAAGAACGCTTTGCAGTCCTTCAGATTAATAAAAATATTTAATAAAGAATCAAGATGGTTTATCTGTAATGCAAAGAGAATCACATTGCCTATATTTTTATTACTGAAACCTTGGAAGCAGGAAGAAATAATGATATAACCTACTGTATAAATGACAAAAATACCCATGCTGGTTATGTGCTTCGCTCCGCCGTCTCCCTCTGCCCTATAAACATAATCTATTCGCTTGCCTCTTTCGGCTGATTCTAGAGTCTGCTCCGCATTGTAGAGTTTAATATCAGCCTCCTCTCAACAGCACAGGGAAGTGATTAAATAAGAAATAAATTTGGCTGTCATTGCATTTAAAATCAAATCAAGGATCATTTGTTACCCCAAATGAACCAGTTCTCCTTCCCTGCCCATAAGTAGGCTGCTGTTTGCCGAACCATTTAGAAAAGTATATATAGTCAACTCGGCGCATAATGGCTTGTACTATAATATGATCTTTATGGGGCTGCCTCGCTGAGCTGCTGGGAGAACCCATAAACAGCACATGGCTTTTTTAATTTAAAGTTATAGGCATGAGACTTTGTAGGCTCACCTCAGATCCATCTGAGTCTCGTTGGGAGAAGCCCGTGGCAAATCCTGGGGGCCCCCGGGGCCCCCTCTCCACCTGTACCACCCGCCCTGGGAGGGAGGAGGGGCCGAAGCAGGTCCTGGGTGTGCACCGCCTCACCCGAACCCACCCTAGTGGGGAGGAGGGGCCTGGGTGCTGCTTCGGGAAGCAGGGCCTGGACCGGGGAGCTTGCCTCAGGGCTCCAGACCGGAAGTGCCAGAGATGTGAGGCGAAGGGCCGGCCCACACCCGAGAGACTTTCTCAGGCTGAGTTAGGTCTCTGGCTTGGGCGCCCACCCATGGCTGAGGAACAGAGGGGGCTACAGGACACGGATGGAGGGACTGAGGAGCTGGAACTTGGGCCTGCCCCATGGTGACCTGTCCACGGTGCTCAACGCGCAGGCAGGGCACCAGGAGGTGGCTTTTAGAAGGGCTTCCAACAAAAACAGTTTCACAGGGTCTAGTATTTAAAGGGGCCAAGTTTCAGGAAATGCACTAACCCCTAATGCTGGCCCCCCCAACCCGACGATGCCAGATAAGAACCGCGTGAGGGTGATTGCGGCGCTCACCTCGGGTGGTGGCATCCCTCCCACCTAGGCCCAGAGAACTTGTCCAAAGGCCAAGAAACCCGGCCAGGAGCAGGCCTGTCCCCCAGCCCGGACCACGAGCCCCGGGCTGCCCTCTTGGTTAAGCTGTGCCTCATCCTCAACTCAAGGCCGTCTCCTGCTCAGGCGTCAGGCTCTCGGATACCATCACTCGTGTGGCCACGAGACGCTCACCCACACCCCTTTTCCCGCCACCCCGGCCCCCTCCGAGGGAAAGCCGGGCACAGAGCCTGCGGAGGGAGCACCGGGTGTACCTCGAGGGGGGGCGAGGCTACGGAAAGTCCCATGCGGCCCCCACCTTGGCCCCCCGGGGCTCCCTGAGCTGTAGTTGGAGTAGCGTCCCTGCCCCGGCCGATGCCAGCAGCAGGTAAAGGTGGGAGAGGATCCCCAGGTGGAGGGGGGGTACTGAGGCCCAGAGACAGGCGGGAGTGCTGGCCCTGCCCCGTGACCTTGAGCCCAGCACAGCACCGGGAAGGCGGGGTGATGGGAGGAGGCATGCCAAGTGCTCCCCCCTCCCTCCCGCACCAGGACGTTAGCTGTGCAGGTCCGGGGGCCTGGAGCCGGGCGGTGTCCCAGAGGCCAGGGTGCTGCGGCTCCCGGTCAACAGGTCGGCGACAGGGCCCTGGCAGGGGCCCGCCAGCCCGCCTCTGACCTCCGACCTGACTTCTGACCCCTCCCCAGACTGAGCCCTGCATCCCACTGGACCCTCGCCTGTGTCTATCGAGCTGCCGGACATGCAGTGACAGGAAGGTCTGGGCAGCCCACCCAACGCCGTCCTCTGCCTCCCGGGGCTCGGGGACCCGCAGGCCAGGCCAGGCGCCGGGCGGAGTCTGGTGCTGGGCCCGTCTGGAGAGTGTCCGCGGCTGTTTGCCAAGTACGGGAAGGTTAATGCCTCCACCTGGGTAACGGCTCGCCGTGCTACAATGTTCAGCATAAACTTAAAAATTAATTGCCTCACCTTCCGAGGCATCTTTAACTGCTCCTGAAAGGAAATACGGCTAATAACCATCACTTTAAAGTCAATTCTTGTTAGAAGATGATGTTGGACCAAATTTCTTTTGCTAGCTCATTATTTCACACTTTCCCCTCCCTCGCAAAAATCTCTGTATGTGCGTTTTGGCCTAATTTTTTAAATGCTCAAAGGAAAACAGCCAAGCCCTGGGCCTGGGGCTGGATCTGCGGGTGTGGGACGGGCCGTGGGCTCAGGGCCCTGCCGGCCTCGGCCTGGGCGAGAGCGTCGGGGGCAGACTGACTAATGTCAGCCCCCAGGGGTCCTCCTCCTTTCCGGGGCCCCTTGGAGTCCGTGAGGACGTTGAGGCATGACCCCTAGGTCACGGGACGAGCAGCCCCGTCCCCTGGCCTTGGCGCCCAGGCAGGGTCCGCCTGTCCCCACCCCGCCAGGACCTGAGCGCCACGTCCAGCTCCTCTGGGCCGCACTGTCCTCACCGGCACCTGCAAAAACTAATGGTCACATCCTCTGCTGGTTGGGAGCAGGGGGCTCTGCAATCGTCTTGTGCTGGACACACAGGAGGCGTGGGCCTCAGTGGACCCGGCGGGGTGGCTCCCAGGTGACCTGGCTCGCAAACCAGGGGCCCCAGGAGGCGGGCGCCCAGACACACTCAGGGAGGGACTGCAGGGGCAGGCGAGGTGGCCCTGGCCCCGCGTGCCCGGCCAGCGGCTGGAGGTGCTACAAGGTCCACTGTGCGGGGGTGGGGCACATTGCTGGCTCCTCCCACCGTTGGGCAGAACCCCCTCTGTCCCTCCCACCCAGGAGACGGGATAGGGTGGAGATCGTCACCCCATTTCTGATGGTGGAGAAACTGAGGCCCAAGTGGGGCTCCTGATGGAAGGAGCCAAGACTAACAGGCCCAAGACCCCCATCTGCACCCCACCTGCAGCACCTCCCCCAGCCCCAAAAGCCACCCTTCTGTCTTTTTTTTAGTTTTTTAAAATTATTTTTTGCGCCGCGCGGCATGTAGGATCTTAGCTCCCCGACCAGGGATTGAACCCGTGCCCCCTGTAGTGGAAGCGTGGAGTCCTAACCACTGGACCGCCAGGGAAGTCCCTGCCTTTCCGTCTTAATATGACCTGTTCCCACGCGTGTGCGCAATCGGGGGCACCCACACTCTCTCGTTGAGCCCTGAGCCCCTGCAGTTCCCCACCCCCTGCCCCCAAATGTCACCTCGGAGCCAAGGCCGAGGGTCCCCCAGCCAGAGAGGTGGGCACCGGCCCCTCCTCTGGGCTCCTGGCTGCAGCTGGGGGCGGGGGTACCGACTGCCCCAGGCTCCTGCCTAAAGCAGGTTGATTTTTATTGCCCAGAGAGCAACAAATCACTCTCTGACAATAAACGGGATGAACAGACAATTATGAGGCCACGAGACAGCACGATTATTAATTTTAAATTGTGCAACTCATTTCTGAAGACTGAGCCTGAGAGCTGCCGCGGGGCTCCTGGGGGCCTGGGAGCAGCTCGGAGGCTGGGGGGCTCCAGTGGGGCCCCAAAGCTCCTGCCAGCAGAGGGTCTGGGGAGACGGGGTCTGCAGGACCAGGTGTGGTCTGGGCACCAGGGGAGCCAGTGGGGCCCAGGCTCTGGGCCCCCAGAGGCTGCCCTGCCAGCAAGCGCCTGGGTCCAACTCGGGCATGGAGGCCGCACCTTTCCCAAAAGGATGGGGAAAGCCCCTTCAGCACAGGAGTGGTCGGCCTGGGCACCCGATGAGAAGGGTCCCGGGACTGCACCCCTTCCTCTGGCCAAAGTGGGTCCTGGTATCAGTGTCTGCACAGGGAAAGGGACACCCCAGAGAACCCCAGGTGCTTGTGACCCTGATCGGCCACCAGGGGCCAGTGGAGGGGACCCGAGAGCAGACCAGGGCTGCTGGAGGGACTGGGGTCCTGGCGCAGGGCTGACCTCAAGAGGCAGCCTGTCCCCAAGGCTCGGTGACACCTGCTCCTCAGCGCTCCCCAGATTTACCATCTCCCCGTAGTTCTGGAATTCCTCCTACGCTGTCTCCCAGTGAGGGGGGTGGTCCCGGATTCCTCCTGGGCCTGTGGGGCCTTAGGGACTGAAGAGGCCCCTGGGGGGACACGGGGGGCTGGAGCTCCGTCGTGAGGCTGCAGGGCCCCGAGTGCAGTGGGGACAGCCCTCCACAGCCAGCCCCCCAGGGAGCCCGGTGCCAGGCCGGGCAGCTTGCGTGAGCCGACTGTGAGCCAAGCTGGCGGCTGGCGGCGCTTGGCAGGCGGCACGGGGGGGCGGGAAGGGCTGTTTGCAGACTGCGGACGACAGTTTCCCAGCTGAAAGCTCGCTGGTTAAACAGAAGAAGGGAGCAGTGCCCACGGCAGATCCCCAGCAGGCAGAGACCGAGGGCGGGGCCAGCCTGGGCTGCAGGGCCGGGCATCACCGTGGGCACCTGGGAGAGATCTGGGGGCCTTGGATCCCTGTGATGGCGTTCCCCCAGGTGGGCTCCCTGGCGGGGGTGGGCTGACCACCCCGCCCTGGGAAGGAATTAGAGCAGACCCTCTGGGTCCCAGGATCTGCCTTCACCACTCTCCACCACGGCCCCCATGGCACTGCACGGTGGGTGGGTGGGTGCCCGCTGCCCCGCCCCGCGCTGGGGGGTGCCTGGGGGCCTCAGTCTCCCTGAGTGTTCCAGCCCGTGTGTGTGTGTGTGTGTGTGTGTGTGTGTGTGTGCGCCCAGGTGTGGAGTGGCTCTGCCGCCCGCAGACTGCCTGGGATCCCGTCCAAGCACTAGCCTCCTTGGCAGTGTTGGAGGGATGGGGGACCCCGGAGGGTGTGGGACTCCAATGTGGGGTGGGGGGTGGAGTGCGGAGCAGAGGAGGAGGGAGAGAAAGACAGAAGGGGAGGCTGGGAGGCCAGACCACAGGGAGTGAAGGGCTAGCAGCACAGAGACTGGCGTTCCTGCCCAGGAGGAGCCAGATAAAATGCAGAATACCCAGTTACATCTGAATTTCAAATAAACAATGATCTTTTAAAGTATAAAGTATAGGTACGTCCCAAAACTGCATAGGACATACTTATACTAAAACAATTATTTCTTGTGAGTGTGAAATTCAGTTTTAACAAGGTGTTACGTATTTTCATTTGATAAATCTGGCCACCCTAGCCAGGGGTGACAGGCGCTCGGGGCGCCCACCTTGCTGCAGGGAAGACCCCCAGCCCACATCTTGCCCCTGCTCAGGGGTCCTGCTTGGTAGACACCAAGGGCAGCTGCCTCCCTCCTGGCTCTCCGGCTTCTTCACCCCACGGTTCTTTCTTGGAGGGACCAAGGGCGAGAGGCAAGCACCGAGCCAATCAGCCCCTTTCATAGAGGAAACACTGGACCTGACTCTGTCCCTAGAAGCCCCGCTCCAGGTGTCCGGCGGCCAGCAGTGGCGGCCCCGCTGCAGGCCTCAGGTAGGTCCCGCATCCCCAGCCTCCCCTCCGGGCCACCCACAGAGGCCGCTGCTGTCCTCCTGAAGCAGGTAATAAATATTCGCTTTTAGGGCCAACTGATAGATTATTATAGATTATTAATAGCGTGGCTGCCAGTTACAGGAAACGCAGCGCGGGGTGTTAACCTGGGGGAGGTCAGAGAGCTGGTTTCCTCCAGTGTGGAGACCGGAGGGCCCTCCCCTCTGTCTCAGGAGGGACGAAGTGACCAGATTTATTGCGGCCACAAGAGATCATCGGGCACTTAGCAGCTTCCAGCCCCTGGTCTGAGGGGCAGTGGGGGGCTCTGGGGGCTGAGGTGGGAGAGTACTCCCGGAATTGCCCCTTCCTCTCCCACGGGGTGGGGCAGGACAGTGGGGAGGGGGAGGGAGAGCCGGGGGAGGTAGGTGCTGGGGGTGTCCTGCTGCCCCCAGTGACCCGTGCTCAGCAAAACTTTGCTCACCAGGCTCCGTGTCCACCCAGCCAACCCCCCGCAGGTCCCCTCCCAGGGCCATCTCCTCCTGGCCACTGCGTGTCCCTCCCGCCCCTCCCCGCCCCCCGGTCCCCCCCAGCCAGCCAGCCATGCAGAGGGGCCTGAACCGAGTCCCTTTCCCTCTCTGAGCCTCAGTCTCCTTTCCTGCAAAACGAACTAAGTGAGAGCTGCTTCTGGAGGATTCCATGGCATACGCCAGGCCCGCCCAAGGCTGGCAACTGCAGCTCGTGGGGCTCAAGCACGGGAGCTGTGCTCAGCTCTGGAGTGAGGACAGGGGGACAGGGCTTTGGGAACTGAGGCCCATGCAAAGTGGGGGCCATGGGGTGCCCGGATGGGAAAGCCGCCCCCGGTCCCTACACGCCCTCCTGAGATTCCCCGCAATTAACGCAGTAAGTGATTGGTGGTACGGCCGCCCCTCAATACTCTGAGAATAATCAATGGGTCTTTAATTTCCAAACAATAGCTGTCTTATTAAATCTAAATGTAATGTGCTTCTGGAATCCTTAATTTAAAGTGCTGCTGCCCCACTGTCTGCTCCGCTCTCTCAGTACAAACGCAGGGAGCACGCGACTCAGAGCAGCAACGTGAACCAAGGTGCTGGGATTGACAGCACAACTGCCACTCCTGGGGGCGGGCCCTCCTCCCGCCCAGGCTGGCCCGCGGGTGGCACGGCGCCCCCGGAGCCAGCTGAGGAGTCTGACGGGAGAGACGGAGGTCGCAGGCCCAGCATTCAAGGCCGCAGGAGCCCCCCGTCTCTCCAGGGATGAGGCTCACTCGGCCACCGACCCAGAGCGGCTGGATCTGGGCCCCATCTTTGTTCAGGCCGTGCCTTTGCCCTCACCTCCTTCGGAGCCGCTCTGGGGCACTGCCAGCAGGAAGCCTTTCCCGACCCACGGCCACTGTCCAGGTCGCCCACGGACCCTCTGCCCCTCCCTCACAGGTGCCAGGGTGTCTCTGGGACTTGTTATGGGTGTCCGTGGGCGCTGGACTCAGAGCCCTGGGTCGGGTCTTGGCTTCTCCTCCAAACATCCATGTGGCTTAGACCCCTCCGTAAAGGGGACAAGACACTCACGTCCGGGGTGGCTGAAGGGCTTGTGGGGGGATGGGAGCAGCTCCCTCTCGCAGTTTGGGGGCCTGAGGTTCACGGGTGGACATGGGCTTGGGGGGTGGGCCCACTGCGGACTCTGCAGTCTCTCCTCCCGCTGCCCTGCCTCCACTTTGGTGGCCTGGCCTGCCCCCTCACGTTTCTAGAAGTTGCCCTGGAAGCCCCCCAACTGCGTCCCGGTCACCCCTGGTCTGGAAGGGGGTCAGGTAGCCCCTCCTGGGATCAGAGCGCCCTGGGCCAGCCCCGGACTGCAGCACACGTCTCCTTCCTGGCTCCTCCCGTGGTAACAGTGTCCCCCTGCGTGGGCCAGTCACCTTCAGCCCTTTGTTTTGACCCTGAAGCTCTGGCAGAGCAGACTTCTCATCAGACACGAGCTCAATTAGTGCAGAAGCACATCCCATCTCCACTGGGCTGCCCGCCTGGGAAGCAAAGTAACCCACTGTCCCCCTGGTCACAGCGTCCCCTGGGGTCGACAGGACCCCCACCTGCACTCGTGAGGCGCCCCACCCCGGGGTGTGTTGGGTGGAGGGTGATACCCGGGCCAGCCTGACTCAGTTTCCCATCTCAGCTCCGTCACTCACTGGCCATGAGGATTTTTTTTTTAATTGTGATAAATAAAATACACAAAACATAAAATTTACCATTTTTAACCATAGTAAACTGAACAATTCAGTGGCATTAAGTACATTCCTTATGATGTTGTGCAATCAACACCACTATCTAGTTTCAGAACTTTTCCCCCCAGAATGAGACCCTGTACCCATCAAGCAGTCACTCGCATCCTTCCCTCCCTCCCTTGGCGCCTGGCAACCACTGATCGGCTTTTCCTATCCTGGGCATTTCATACAAATGGAATCATACAATATTGTGCCCGGCTTCCTTGACTCAGCATCATGTGTTCAAGGTTCATCCACGGGGTAGCGTGAATCAGCCCTTTGTTCTTTTTTATGGTTGAATACTATTCCATCGTGTGGAGGGACCACATTTTGTTCATCCTTCATCTGTTGATGGACAGGTGGCTTGTTTCTACTTTTGGTTACTGTGAACATGCTGCAGTGAACAACGGTGTGCAATTTTGTTTAAACATCTGTCTTCAAGTGTTTGGTAAGCCTTGGAGCGGAATTCCTGGGTCACATGGCGATTCTATGTTCGGCGTTTTGAGGAACTGCCAGGCTGTTTTCCACTTTGGCTGCACCTCTTCAGCGTCACCAGCCGTGAGACTGGATTCAGGCTCTGGCAGCCTTGGATTCTCCCATCTGTTAAAGGGAAGCCTTCATCTCTCTCTCTCTCTCGGGCGTGTGAGGAAGAGTGAGGAGGGGGTGGTGTCCGCCGCGTGGAAGGCCCTCCGCACGTGGCCCTGACGCGGGGGCCACAGTCCCTGTGCGCCTGCAGAGCGCTAGCCTCTTGTTCTTGAACGTGCCGGGCTGGTGCCCCCAGTGGACCCTGCGTCCCCCTTGGCCAGCGAAACCGTGAACACTGGAGCTCCTGTCCGGGGGCAACTGCCATGCACCAGCCACTGAGTTTGGTGCACCGAGTAGACGCTCTATACATACTGAGTGGAGGGGTGATTTCTAATTTCCACGACACCCCTGCAAGGTAGAAACTGTTCTCTCTATTTTACAAAACCTCACACAAGTGACTTAGAAAGTCCCCCAGCCAGAGGATGGAGCTGGGACCCTGTCACAGGCCCATCTGGCTCCCGAGTGCAGGGCCGAAGTCTACCTGCCTTCAGGTTGTTCACTGCACGAGGACGTCCGGCCGGGGGGATGGATGGAGCAAATCTCCTGTCCCCATTCTGTCCCCTCCATCAGGCACCTTGAGATCAGCACAGAGGCACTGCAAGGTCTGGTGGAGGCCTGGGCAGGTCCTGGGAGCGCCCGCACCTTGCCAGGCCTACCCGGGGAGCTCCGGGCCACCCCCTGCCGGGCCACCCCTGACACAGGCACAGCTCATGTCTGACGCAGGAGTAAGTGGAGGCCAGACACAGGCCCGAGAGGGCCTGGACCCCAGAATAGCCCAGACCCAGCCTCTGCGGGAGGCTGGCTCTCCCTGGATTCTTGGTACAGAATCACCAGCTGAAACCCCTCAGGGCTCTGAGCGTGTGTGTGCTGGGAGCTGAATTTCTGCTTTGCCCTCACAGAACCCCCCGGGCCAGCATTCACTGCACATACACCGTGTACCAGGCACCAATGTGCACCCTGTGAGCGTGGCCCTTTGAGGCCCCCAAACCCTGAGAGGCGGCATCAGCACGATCCCATTTTACGGAGGAGAAAACCGAGTGCTGACCAAGGCCAAGCAGGGAGTGAGCTCGGGACCCCTCCACCCCTCCCAACCCGGGGTGCTGGGCGGGGCTGGGGTGCCCCCGGGGAGGCCAGCCCTGCCCCCACCCCGCCCCCTCCCTCCTGGAGCCCCCCTGCCCCGTGGGCATTTCCTCGGAGAGTTCCCCGTGCTTTGCCGAGCTGGATGGCAGCCTCGTCCTCACGGTAATTGACTGCTCTCTAATCAAATTGATTTCCATTCCAGGGAGGCCTGCCGGGCCCCTCCATTCCAGGAACAGTATTTTGAGCACCGATGTATAATCAAACAGCAAAAAGCAGAGGGCACTGCGGGCCTCGATGCCAATCGTATAAAAGCTAAATGGCCCGAGCTTTTAGGCCTAATCACTTCTGTGCTCCCGCTCGGAGTGGGTCTGCAGCAAAGCCCCGGCCTATCTGAATTTCAGCACGGTCGGGCGGGGTCCGGTCGGGTGGGGTCCGAGTGATCCACTGTCCCCGCCCCTCAGCCAGGCTGCCTTGGCGAGGCCAGTCCCCCTCTGCTCTGCCCATGGCTCATGACTCCCCTCCCCTCCGGAGGGACTCTGCCACTCGGTCTTGGAGGAACCTCTGGGGCCCAGCACTGGGGAGGCCGCAGAGCTGGGCGCCGAGTCAGCTCCAGCTCAGACTGCCTCTGGGTCTGCAGGAGGGGCAGGTGGAGGTCCTGACGCGAGTGACTGCCCAGGGCCCGGGTGGAGGCAGAGCCCAGCGCCGAGCTCCACGGCCCTCTGTAGCTCCCGGGAGCCCCGCAGCCAATCCCTGAGCCCAGAGGGGCCCTTACCAGCCCTGACCTCCCCATCCTGCTCCCTCACCCCGCCCCTCAGCGGGCTTCATTTCTCCCCAACTTGGGTGGGCCAGTCCAAGGCCCGGAGCCCCTCCCTGAGGGTTAGAGTCTGTTTTGGCCCAGGGCCACCCTTCCTGCCCAGCTCCCCACCCCGTGTCCCTCATCAGGGATGGGGTGCCTTGTGGCGCAGGTGCCCTGAGGCAGCCCCTTCGCTTGCCCCCCCTGCTAACAGACCTCGGGGTTGGACGCCTGGTGTGGCCGGCAGGGGCTCTGTGGGCTTCCACGGGGCAGGGCAGGGGTCAAGGGCATGGGCCTCCTTCCCACACAGCTGGCCAGCTGTGTGCTATGGCCACGCCCCTCTGCAGGCCTCAGGCTCGTCTGCTAGGTGTAACGGGGAGTGTGAGCGTAGGTGATCGTTTCCTTGTCAGGGACGGGGTGACTTGTGGATTTGGGGACCCCATGGAACTGATGGGGGCCCTGGGGGCTGAGTGGCAGCCCTCAGGGCCCCCACCAGAGGGAGTGCTCAGGGTCCAGAGTTCTGTAACAGATGCAGGGTTGCCCTCAAAGCATCCCTGCTGACCCTCAGCTGAGGCCCCAGGCTCCCTTCCGGGACTTCAGCTCCGACCCCAGAAACTGAAAGCAGAATATGGGTGCAGGCGTCTGCGCAGGGTCCCAGCTGAGACGGAGCTGCCCCACACCATGTCCCTCTGAGTCAAGGTCCAGACGCCCTCCCTGGCCCTCGACCCTGACCCTGTGGTCTCGTCGGGCCTGTCCTGCAGGAGGAGAGGGCTCATGCCTCCCGAGGTCCCTGCAAAGCCCCCACCGGTGGATCAGCCTGTGGCGACACTAAGATGGGTCTGGAGCAGACCCTCCCCGGGACCAGCCGGCTCTCCACTCACCTCCGGCGGCAGCTCCGGGTCTACGGAACCAGCTCTAGTGCAGCCACGTAAGTAAGGCGGTGGGGCCCCAGCCCTGCAGTAAATCCTGCTGCCGTAGTCAGCAGCCCAGTGGGGAGACGCTTCCCCAGAAGATGGGCCTTGGGGTGCCTGGTCCTCCCTCCCACCTGAAGGGCCCCCAGCTCAGCAGACTGGGATGGCCGGAATCTGAGTCTGGGAGGAAGCCGTCCGGCACGTTTCTGCCGTCCTGGGTGGGGGAGGACCCCAAAGCGAGTGGATATAAAAGTTCAGAGCCTCTGTTTGGCCATCACCCGCCCCCCACCCCCAAGAGAACACAGCTGGCTGGGGGCGGGCCAGCAGGCCTTTACACGAGGGCTCCTCGGATGCACAAGGACAAGGTAACCCCCCCCTTCAGAAAATGGGCAGAGGGGTGGGAGACACCTCACCAAAGTCGGGGGTCGGTCGGTGGCCAGCAGACGTGAACGGGGCCGACACCCGAGAGTTTTAGAGCGAGCAGAGTGTGGTTTGCAGCCTAACCGATCTGGCGACAGTTGAAACCCCCCGTCGAGCCCCGGTGTTGGTGAGAGGGGTGCACCACCCCCCGCCCGCGCCGGGGGCTCCCGGGAGCCCAGCCTAGAGGAGCGGGCAAGGATGTGTGGCCTGCAGCAAAAGTCTGGGACCACTGCTGGGGACCCTGCCCCTCCCCTGCTCCACCAGCCCCAGGTGGGCGGGCGCCCCAGGGCAGGGGACTTCAGCTCTGGGCCCTCGCCCCCCACAGGTGTCCCGAGTGGGCCGGGCCGCGAGCCGGCTCCTGTCCCCGTGGCACTCCTCTTTCTCAAGAGCCCTTAGTCACCTCAGAGGGAGGGCCGAGGACCCCCCTTGTGGTGGGGCCGAGGCTCGGGCCGTGCACGCCGTGGTCTGACTGGAGAGGCGGATGGACAGGTGGCACCTGGTGGTGGGAGGAGCCGGACCACCCTCTGCTGGTCCCGGCTGAGCCCATCCAACCTGCCAGCCTGGGGACACTTCCTCCCCTCAGCCAGGGGGTGCTGCCCAGGGGCATGGTCAGTGAGGTCAGCCCAGGCAGGGGTCTGGTTCAAACGCTGGCTTTTCCCCCTTCCAGCTATGTCCGGGTGACTTCATAAACTTCTCTGAGCCTCAGTTTCTCCGTCTGAAAAATGGGGCTATAGTTGGATCACCTCACAGGACTGTGGTGGGACTCCAATGAGGCCCTGTACGGGCGGTGGGCGGGCAGAGGTCAGCCAGGGTCAAGCTCCCTCCACCCCCGTGAGGCCCGAGGCATGCTGGTCAGAGACAGCTCAGGAAGGAGACCCAGACCGCAGGTCCTCTGGAGGTCAAGTTCCCCACTCCTGCCTCAGGGGCTGTCCCCAGGGGGACTGCCTAGGAAATCCTGCCTGGGGGCCAGCTTTGAACACCTGCCATTAGGAGTGACTTCCCCTCCCCCCTTCCCGAGTGCAGCCCCCCGGCTGGGCGCCATGACCTCTGCCCCTGTCCCTGCTCCAGGGGAAGGGAGGCCAAGGGCCTGAGCGGAGTGAGGGCCAGAGAGGGGATGGCTTGCCAGCAGCCGGGGCCTGTCTGGGGTACCGGTGCGGGGCACCCTGGAACTTCCTGGGCCAGGAGAGCTGCCTGCTGGTGTGGCGTCCTAGCTGCCCTGTGCAAGGGGCCCCGTGCTGCCCGGAACCAGCCCAACCGCGGGGAGGCCACGGGGCAAACCTGGCTGGCTCCTCCCCAGGGCCACTCTGTCCTTACCTGATGGAACCAGGACAGAGCCACACACCTGGGCCAGCCCCGCCCTCAGGCAGGAGGGGAAACTGAGGCCCGGAGCCCAGGGCAGGTGGGCTCTGCCCCCGCCTGGTCAAGGCCTCTCCCCTCCCTACCCCTGACCGCCCTCCCTGGAGAATCAGGCTGCCTTTCCTGGAAACTGGGGCCTCCGCGCCCCTCCCCGCGAGGCAATGCGCCATCCATCTCCCAGCCCCACTTGTCTGTCTGGAGCTGTTAGTAAATTACGGTCCCAGGAGGCCGGGACCAGCTTCCCCACGGCTGCTTCTCTGCTCAGCGAGGCCCGCTTCCCGAGGGCGGGGTGGGCTTTGCGTCCCGACGGGAACCCCAGCACCACCCCAGGACAGACCCCTCAGGCCCCCTCCCAGCTCCAGGCCTGGCCACCGGCCACAGACACCCCAGGGAAGCCCAAGCAGCCGGGCCCGAGGGGGGAGGTGGCCTCGTGGTCTGAACCCTCTGTCACAGCAGGAGTCCTGTTGACACAACGTCACCGAATCCACCTTCTGCTTCTCTCCCACCTCCCGTGTGCCCTGACCTGTGTGTGGGGGGCCCAGGTGGCCGAAAGGTCTCAGAGCTGGGCGCCCCGGGGCAGCACAGAGAGGCAGGCGCCATCCCTCCTGCCCTGCCCGCCCACCCTTCCTGACGCGGGGCCCTAACCTGCTCCCGCCTCCTTCCCCTGACAGGTGAAGACCCCCCAGTGGTGCCTTGACAAACGTCTGTGTCTACTTCCGAGTAGACCCTCTTGGCTGGCCTCCTGATGGACTGGACATAACCCAGAACCATAACTGACCTCCCAAGCCTCCCCGGCAACAGGCCAGGATGCCCTCCAAGCTGGGCTGCTGCCAGCATGGCATGGGGTGCCTCAGTCTCCCCATCTAGGGAGCGCCGGTGCCCATCCAGGGGGTCGTGAAGGACACACCACTCAGTTTGTCCATCAGGGTCAGGAGTGGGCATGACGGTGGTCACCTCTGCGCTGGCCAGGCCCTCACCCGGCCTCTGGCTCAGACTCTCAGGGCGTGGACGGGGGCGCCCCTCCCCCGCGGGCTCAGGACCCCACCCCCACCGGGCACTGACCCTTTGTTCCCGAGGACAAAGGGCTCCCGGCAGAGCCTCCGGGTCCTGCTGACTCCGCACCCCTTCCCAGAGCAGGACAAAGGAGTGGGATGCAAAGGTTCTGATGCCTCAGCCAGTTTCTGTGGAGGCTACAAGGGCAGGGAGGCCGGCTGAAGGACGGAGGCTGGAGGGGACAGAGCCAGGCTGGCAGGTGCCCGAATCCCCTCCTCCTAGGACACCGGGAGGCTCGCACGGGGAAAGGGGCTGGGCTGGGCTGGGCTGGGCGCCTGGAGCCAGAAGAACCCGGCAGGACTCCTGGGTTCAGAGCGGAGCCCTTCCTCACGATACCCACCTCCCCACCCCCACCCCGGGCCCTAGGTCTTCCCGCCGCCGGGGCTCGGGGCCCGCCTGAGCGGGGGCATTTAGAGGCTTATGATGGCGTCTGGGGGCCTTCCGGGGTGCAGCCTGTGGCCCCAAGGTTGGGTGTCTCCACCAGCCCAGGTGGGTGACCTGGAATCCACCGATCTAACAGCTTTGAGGTCCCGGGCAGGAAGGGGGAGGGGCTTGTACAGGCCGAGCTGGCGGGTGAGCTGGGCTCCGGGCATCAGGGCACAGCTCGGAAAACAGGACCTGAAGCGCTCACCCATCGGGGCTCGGCACAGGGGTCGGCGGGCGCGCCTGGCTCTCCCCAGGCCGGCCCCTGTGTGTGACGTGGCCCCTGAAGGAGGGGGCGGCTCAGGGCGACCCCAAACCAGCAGACCCACTGCCGCAGGGGCCCATCTGGAAACCACGCCCACCCATTTTAGACTGTCTGCTCCATGCTGGCCACGGCTCCAGGGGACCCCCTTCTGGGAAAGTCACACGAAGCAGACCTACAGACCCCTGCCCCTGGGGGAGGCATGATAAACCAGTGAGCAAATAAATCCATCCCTAGCTTGGGCAGAGCAGCTGCTACAAAGCCTGAGAAAGCGGGAGAGGCCGGGGGTACTTTTAGAAGCAGGTCAGAGGTGAGCCTTCTGGACAAGACCTCGCAGGACAGAGATGAGGAGCCCCCCAACCAGGTGTCCGAGCGTCGGAATCGCGCGTGAGGGCCCGAGACCTGACCCGTGTCTGTGGGACACATTGATGCAAGGCCTCGCCCACCGGGGCCCAAGGGAGCCCAGAAAGGTCCTGTGGGTACAGCAGAGGAGCGCAGGGGGGGACAGAGCTGCCAGGCTTGAATCAGAGAACCCCAGCCCTGGGCTGGCCTGGAGGGACGGTTCCAGAGATGGTCAGGGGATGGGGTGGCCTGGCCTGGCCCCGGGGGCCCCCAGTCGAGCCAGGTGACCTGCTCCGCCCATGTGCAATTCCCCCTCCATCCACCTGGGGGCAGACCTAGCCCAGGCGCAGGGAAGGGAAGGGGAGGGAGGCAGCCGCACACCTGGAGTGGCAGGCAGGTGAGCCAGGTGAGGTGGAGGCCCCAGTTTGCAGACAAGAAAAAGAAAAGGAGAGCCTCGCCAGTTCACCCGGAGCTCAGGGCCCTCCCCCAGGCACTGGACCTGAAGGACATCCTACCCACCAGCCCCATTCCCTTGTAAGATACTGGAGGGAGGGGGAGGTAAGTGGGTCAGGTGTGGGCAAGCCTGGGGATGGCCTTTCCCCCGCCCAGGGCTCCTGGGTCCCGAGGGTAACCCTGCTCCCAACAGCCCACCCCCTCCCTGGCTTCTCAGTGTCGCCCCCCCCCCCAACGCCACTGGGCGAGCAAGATGCAGGCAACCTGGGTTTGAACTGACTTTATTATTCTGTAAATGTGAATTTTACAAAGCGCTTTACAATGAACGATCACATCCTTTTGTTTGTTTGTAACGGATTTCACCTCCTGAAACGGCTCTGAGCACACTGCAAGCCCTCGGTTTCCTGGTCACTGGCGGACGATGTGTCTTCTAAGTTACGATACGGTGTCAGCCGTGGCGAAAAAGCAACAGTCTAGACTCTGCCAACTAGCAGCACGGAAGAGAGGGAGGTGCAGGAGGAGCAAACAGAGGTTTCCTCCTTCTTCTCCAAAAAACAAAAAAAAAAAAAGAAAAGAAAAAGAAAAAAAAAAAAAGCCAGCCTCTTCTGCGGCTGAAATGGAACTCGGTGTTACTGTGAAACAGGCCTCCTTTATACAGCACAGGACAATTTACTGATTTATTTTTAACAGTCGTGAGTTACGGTACATAACCCTCCAGGGACTCCTCACAGCAACCGTCTCCTTTTTAAAAGTCTCTTTTTCCCCCAAACATTCCGTCCAAAGGATGAATGGTCTATTTGCACCCAGTGCCATCCAAATGTTCAAGTCAAAAATATTGATACATTTTATATTTAGTTCTTTTATTTTTTTGTCTGCTAAAAATAGTATTGCAAGTTTTGGCTTCTTTTGACATAAAAATTACAATCATGTGCAAAACGCTAACAATGAAGCATTGATCAGAATTCAAGCAGGTTGTCCAATCTGAATGCTTTAGATGCTGCATCATTTTCCTTTCCGTTTTTCTCAAATCAACAAAACAAACAAACAAACAAAACCCAGAAGCCCTTGCTATGTTAGAAACACCTTGTACCGAGCCCCCCATGGTCTCCGGCCACCGGCGGGTGACACGCCCGGAGCTGGCTGGATGACATAATGACAAATTTATGCAGCAGCAACATTTGGAAACAGTAGTTAAAGCTCAAGACGGCTCTGAACTCTCAATTCTGTGTTTAGGATTTACTGCTGGCAGAGGCAAACAGAGGTTTTCTCTGAGTTTTCAGTTGGTTAATGGGCCACAGGCCTTTTTCTACTTGCAGCAAGATATTTCCATAAAGATAAACCCACTGGAGGGGCATCTAAGCCATCAACGGCTAGGGTGGCACGCACGGGGCCAGTGCTGGAGGGTTCCGGCCGTCAAACGGGGACAGGTCAGGGCCGGGCACACAGCAGACCCCTCCCAGGCCGAGCCTCTCTCTGCCTTCCTCCTTCCTCTAAGGCCGCCGAGGAATGCATTTTCACGGAGGAGAAACAGGCCCGGCTCCGGGACAGCGGGCAGGGGCCAAGGGCTGCACCTCAGAGACCTCTCCCCTCGCCTCTCGTCCACACTCAGGGGCAAGGAAAGCCGATCGAATCAAGTGCAAGGTTAAGCAACCACAGAGGACTCTGGGCGAGACCAGACACAGTGCAGAAAGCAAGATGGGATTCAAGTACCGAGGCCGCCGGCCAGGCGGGCGGCCCCACCGAGCTCACGGCATGTCGCGTCTCCCGGTCCCTTCTCCTGGACCTTTGCACTCGTCCCAGCTGCTTCCCTGGTACGTCCCGGCCGCTGGGGAGGGCAGGAGAGGGCGGGCGGCCGCCGGAGCACAGGCCAGCCGCCCACCACAGCCGCTGGGACCGGCCCAGTCCTCCTCTCCTCCAAAGGCGCTGATAGGACTTAGCTCTATGTAATAGACTCTATGTAGTTATATGCGTATTGCTAATAGTCAAGCTTAGGGATAAAGGTGCAGACATCTCATAAATACTGAGTGGCTTGTCTCTCGGTCTACAGGATCTGGGTGAGTCAGGATCACGCTCACAGGACAGGAATTAGTCGTCTTGTAAACAGAGGAGGGGGAGGGTCCGGTTCTCTTAATTGGTTTTCCTTGGGAAAAATGATCAAAAGATGCTAAGGCACTCTGGAAGGCCCCTCCGAGCCCAGGCCCGCCGCCGCCCACCCCGAGGAACATTCAGGACGCAGAGGGAGCGCCCCGGCAGATACAATCATCAGCCACGCCCATCTGCAACGCTCTCGACCCACGTCCACCGCGGGACACATTAGTGCAAAACGCTCGGCCTGGCCCGCCCGGGGCGCAGGGAGAGCTCAGAACCCATTCACATTTGATTATTATTAAAGTTTCACCTGTAGCTCTTGCCTTCCTTACCCAGAACAACAAAACAGACGGCGATTAGAAACAATTAAAGGACAGAGATCACGGGACATTGTGCTAGCCTGAGCGGCGGTGAGGCCATCTCTGGGAGGCCCCCGCCTCCCCCGCTGGACCAGCGGCACCCCTCCTTGTCCTGGCCTCGGGTGAGGGCCGTGCCCACCTTGGAGTGGAGGAGAGGGGAAGAGCGAGCCCTTCTGTCAACAGCCAGGACGGGCAGCCAGCCCCCGAAGGTCCCCAGGATGGTGGAATGAAAGTGCAAACGTGGGGCAGGGACAGATGAAAGGACCTCGTCTGGAGAGGGGACGGTGGG
Organism: Balaenoptera acutorostrata; assembly: GCF_949987535.1. Taxonomy (NCBI): domain Eukaryota; kingdom Metazoa; phylum Chordata; class Mammalia; order Artiodactyla; family Balaenopteridae; genus Balaenoptera; species Balaenoptera acutorostrata. Next base: position 124,084,625 of record NC_080069.1, read on the forward strand.
GTCTGCCTCACCCACCACGCCCCGCCCCGCAGCCTCCTGACAGCTTAGGGGGTGTGGCCTCCTCCCAACTCCAGGAGGACTTGGTCCTGGCCCCTGGTGGGCTGTGGGCCTGGGGGGTGCCCTGCCAGCTCCAACCCCACCTGGGCCTGAGACAGAGGAGGCCCGCCTCTGGGCCAGGTGGTTGGTCCAAAGCCCCAGCAGGAAGGAGCTGCAGCCCCTCAGGCCGGGACCACAGGGCTCGGCCCTCCCTGTGCCACGTGCCCACCCAGGGTCCCCCGACGCCGGCCCGGAGCCATCAGCGCTCTCTGGAGGGCAGGCACCTGTCTGGCCTGGCTGGAAGGCATCCCCACCGCCCCCCCGCCCAAGGTCTCCCCCAAGGGCCCTCCACAAGGGAGGGCCGCAGTCAGCAGGACTAGGAGCCCGGATGGGAGAGTGCCTAAGCCCCCTGCCCTGCCCCCCAGGCTGCCCCCCGCTGGGACCCACTAGGGCAGCTCAACTTTGCGGGTCAGGGGGGTTGAGCCACACCTGCTTGACAGGGGGACGGGAGGGGGGGAAGCAGCAGGCCCGCTCAAGTCTGGGGGTGGGGTGTGCCTCTGGCCAGGCCTGGGGGCTGTCTGGGACTCGAGGGGAAGGCAGCCCCTGGACGTCCGGACACGAGCACTTCGGACAGCCTGCGCCCCTCCCCGCAAACAGCAATTAAACTTCACAGTGAGCTTTCCAGCCTCAAACCAACACTTCCACGCCCCCGCCACGCATTCCAGAACCCGTGCACCTGCAAACCGCCCCAGCTCAGGCCTGTGCCCACCACCCACCCGCAACGTCAGAGGCGCGCATACCGGGGAGCCCAGCACCGCGGGGCCTGGCTCCAGCCCCAGCCTGGCCCCCGGCTCCCGTCCTCCGGAACACACCCTGGCTGCACCTCAACAGGGGGTGAGTGGGACCTGGCCGGGGGGGCTGGGCGACACGGTATCCAGGTGGACCCACCCCCAAGCCGTAGTGGGTGGGGGCAGGGACCCCAATCCTCCCTAATTTTTTTGCTCTTTTGGGTCTGAAAGTTTCCAAACCATACATGAAATAGATCTGAGTTAAGACGAAAACAAATAAACAAACAAACATAAACCCAACGTGGCTGCAGACTGCGTGGGCTGCCCCGGGGCAGGGGCCCCACCTCACAGGATGGCGGGCGGGTGGCCAGGCTGGAGCCAGCAGGTGCTGGGGCCGGCGGCCCAGGCCCTGGGTCCCAGGTGGACCGAGGGTCCGTGGAGCCTCAGGGGTCGGGGAGACCCCACGGGCGCGGGGCAGGAGAGCAGACGCAGCCAAGATCGCTTCCACCACCCACAGTGACCAGCACGGCCCACCACTGTGCCGTCACCACCGCCCCCGCATACGCTCACACACGCTCCGCACACACACCCACACCCCACACGCACGGCGGACCCGGCGGGCCTGAGCCCCGAGTCTCAGGAAGAAGGGAGAACAAGGAGTTTGGCCCCTGGGGGCCCAGCCCTGGCCCGTGGTCCCGGAGGAGTGGGGGGTCCCCATGGGAAAGGAACGAGGGTCCCGAGACACATGCTCCCGCCCCACAGGCCCCTGGCTTCGCCCCAGGCAGAGGGAACCGTGGGGGCAGGAGGCCGGGCACCAGGGTCTGGCGGCCTCTCGCCCCCTCCCCGCACAGGGGGAGGGAAAGCTACAATGTGGAGACTAACCTCTCGAATATCAAAAAGGAGCCCCCGGACCTTCCTCGCAACTAGGTCGCCAGGGGCCTAATCGTTTACAGTATAACGAATGCATTTGTTTCCTTCATGAATTTTAAATACAAGCAGAATAAAAATCACATTTTTTTCAGGCAACAGTAGCAGTTCAGTAGGTAAGTGGCTTGATCACATTTGTCTGTATTAGTAACGCATGCAAGCAGCTTCAGTACCCGCCTCGGCGCCCGGTCCGGCCTCGGGCTCCTACAAGGTCCCCGCGTACGGGCCCTCCGGTCTCCTCCCTGCGGCCGGCGTCGCGGGCCGGCTGCTGCTGGCGCTGCCCTGCTCGAAGGGCTGCGGGGGGCTCTGGCCCTCGGCGGGCAGCGGCTCGGGCGCGGCCACCTCCTGGACGACGGGGCCGGCGCCGTCGGCCTCCGAGCCGGCCTCGAAGGTGGGGTTGGTGGATGCGCCCAGGTCGACATTCACGGCGTCAGTTCTCAGGGCCACGATGCTGGCGGCATCGCCCCGCCGCTCGGCGTAGATGCGCTGCTCAAACACCTGCGCGGCGGCGGGCGGGAACTCGGGGTCCAGGGGCGCGCTGGCGGCCGAGGAGCCCATGACCGTGCGGTACATCTCCACGCCCTCGGGCAGCATGGACTTGATCTTGGGCAGCCAGCGCTTGCGGACGCGGCGGGCGTTGGTGCACATGTCCGCGGCGATCACGTTCATCTCGCTCTCCTTGAAGCTGGGGGCGAAGTTCTGACAGTACACTGCAAGGACAGGGCGCCGGGAGGTGGCGTGAGCGGCCACCCACCCGCAGGAATCCCACGATGCCGGCCCTCCGCCTCCTGAGGGGCCGTGGGACTGAGATGCCCTGGACAAGCCAGGGGGCAGAGCGCTCTGGGCTGGAGAGGCCACCGCGGGGCCAGTGGGGCAGGCCGGGGACCTCCAGGGTCTCCTCCACCTTGCTCCCCTCTGGCACGGGAGACCACAGGGCCACCGAGGCCTCTCCTGGGCCAGCCTGAAGACCAGCGGTCACCCTTCTCGCTGCTGGAGGCCCCGCCCTGCTCCTCTGGGACAGCCTGGGGGAACCTTCAGGGGAGGGGCAGTCAGAGCAAACAGGACCCCAGCCTGCGGCTCTAGCAGGAGCACAGAGGGCCCAGGGGGCTCTGGCTCCTCCTGACCACTGGCTGGCAGTGTGGCCTTGGGTGGGCCCCCATCTCTGGGCCTCGCTTCCCCACTCTGTCCCACCCACCTTGCATCCTTGGTCAGACAAGCCTGAAAGAATCCCTGCCCTGGTGGAGTGGGAATCGGGGCAGGGCCTGGGCACCCACTCAGCTGTGAGGCTCAGGTCTCTCTGGGCCCGATCAAAGGGCTGGCAAGGAGGGAGGCGGGGGCCGGCTGACACCTGTCTTCAGCCCAGTCCCCGGCCCGGAGACCCCAGCCCAGCAGTGGCATCAGCAGCAGCAGTAATAACGATACGCCCTTTCCCCGCTTCTCCTCCAGGAGACACAAGATCCAGCTCTCCGAACAGCACGGAACCCAGAGGCGGGTCCCCCAGGGTGAGCCCCCTCCGCTGTGAGCCCTGCTCTGGGGCAGCACCAGCTGCACCCCCTCTCGGCATCTTCCCAGAGCCCCTGCCGGCAGCCCACCCATGCTTTGGGACGCGATTACTGGCTGCAAAGGCCCCTCTTTGCTCTAAAACAGAATTAGCCTCACAAGAGAGATTTTTTAAGCAAGAAAACTAAGACAGTGTTTCGTGTGCCGACAGCTACAGGAGGACGTGCTCTTGGCTGCACTGGCCCGTGCCGGGCACCGGTGGCTTCCTCCTCGTCTGGGGGGTGCGGGGGGGACGGGGGCGGCGGTCTGCCACCGAGATGGACCACACTCCGCCCCCACGGGCCCAGCAGCGGGAGGCAGAAGCGGGCCAAGCAGATGGCAAAGGCTCAAAATAACCCCAAAATGTAAATAAGCGGTTTTGTTCCAAAAGGAAAATTAGATCTATTTCACATATTAAAATAGTTTCGCAGCTGAATTCATCACGCTTGGAAACCTACCAAGAATGTTAACACCTCGAGACCGGGCCCCCGCGAGCTGCTCTTTTCTCCCCCTCGACCCTGAGGCCCGGCTTGCTCCTGGGGAGAAGCCACCTTTCCCAGGCTGACATCCAAGGGCCTGGGGGCTCCTGGAGCTCCTTGAGACGCCTCCCCACCCCCGAGACCCCAGTCCTCCTCTTACGTTTCACAGCGTTCAGGACGCGGCTGTCCAGCGGCTTGCGGCTCGGGTCACTGGTGGACGAGCGGATGCCCGTGCCACAGCTGTTGGCCAGCGTGTTCCTGGCGGGGGGACAGGAAGGGGGGCAGCGTGAGGCCGCCGGCTGGAGGGGACGCACGGGAACGGGGTCCCCGCCTGCATGCCCCGCCTCCCCTTAGGGGAAGGAGCCCCCCCACCACCAGTGACGTGGAGCCGGTGTGGTTCTTCACTTTGGGGGGGGTCCACAAGCCCTCCCCAGACCCAGGTCTGGCCGATGGCCTCGGGCTGACACCTGTGAGGTCGGGAAGGTGGAGGACCCTGGACGCACGGCCTTGTCTAGAGAAGATTCTAGAGACCGCAGGGCCCGCGGGGGACCTACCTGTCGAAGAAGGTGGCGAGGAGGCGTCGCAGCAGAACCTTGTGCTTCACCCCTGCGCAGAGGTGGCAGTTCATCAGCTGCCCGCGCGTGATGTAGACGCCAGAGCCTGCGGCCGCCAGACACAAAAGGGAGGCCCTCAACCCCAGACCCAGGGCCACGGGCAGCCCAGGGGCTGCTGGGGCCAGGACGGGCGGACCACGGGTGAGGGGGTCGGTGGGGGAGGGCACGGGGCAGCCCCCCTCCAGGCCTTCCTCGCTGCACTGGGGCCCTGTCACCAGAAGCAGGCAGCCTTGGTCACACGCTTCAAAGGGCTGTCCCCAAACTGCCCTCCCAGCCTCGAGGGGATTGCCTGGAGCTGATGACCTGCGTTTGGGTTTGGGAAACACTCATCTTGCCTCTCAGTCCTCCCTGAACACCAAAGAGCCACGGGCAGTGACGGGAGCTGGAATCATGGCGGTCGGGCTGCAGTGCCCCCTGCCCAGCACGGACCTCTCCCGGTGCCGGGAGGGAAGAGTCAGCCCGGGGCAGAGACGGGACCAGTGAGCCCCGCAGTCTGGCCAGGCCGGGCCCCCACCAGGGCTCAGGCCAACCAAGGACAGGGACAGGAGCCTCCGTTTCCCCTGGACGCTGTCCGTGGAGAGGAGCTTCCGCAAGAGTCAGCCGGCGTGAAGAACACTGAAGGGCAAGGACATGCCGCCCCGCTCGGGAGCCTGCAAGGCCTCATCTGGGCCTTTGTCTATGATCTGACTTTCTACAGGGCACGTACTGAACCTCCTCATTGGAAAACATGAACAAGGCAGTGTTCCCTACTGGGCGGCGGGGGGGCAGGGCAGGGATGCGAGGACCCCCTGTGAAAGCTGCCACTCCGGCTTCGGGGGGCCTTCCCCGACTTAACGTTTTGTTCCCCACAAGCCAGGTCTCCAGAGAAGCCCACAGGCCCCGGTTAAGAAGCACGGGGCTGATTCTGGATGGAGACCACCATCGGGCGTCTCCGGCCACGACACGCCAAGGGTCCCACAGGGCTTCACCCCACCCAAGGTCTGCAGAGCCTCAAACCCAACAGCAGGGCAGGTCACCCTGTGCCACACGGGCCGGACAGCCCACTCGCTGTGGGGAGATCTGTAAAGGGGGGTGTTTAGCAGGAGGCTTGGGGCCAGGTGGGGCCTGGCCAGGGAAGGCGGCCGGCCTGCACCCTTCCCAACCCCAGACTGATAGACAGGCCTCCCTGGGGACCACGCCCATCCCCAGGGTCCTGAGGAGCCTGATGCCAGCGCTCCCCGAACAGAGCAGCTGGATGCTGCTTGGAACGGCGCCAGCCCGCAGGGGCGGGGGGCTCGGGGCATGGCCGGGGGCGTCCCCACCCCACCCAGGCCCACCCAGACCAGCCAACACCGCCCAGCTGCCCTCCTGTCGGCTGAAAGGCGAGACCGCCTGCTGAGGCGTGGTTCCAGAAGTGGGGACGGCTCAGGAAGAAGGAACCCCATGATGTTGCCCGGGAGCGACAGGCGGGGTGCTGGTCAGGAGTGATGGCCCAGCAGCTCACGGAGGAAGAGGGAAGGCCCCATCAATTCTCATCTTCCCGCCGGACAGCCTTAAACATCTACAAGGAGGGACTTCCCTGGTGGTCCAGCGGTTAGGACTCTGCGCTCTCACTGCCGAGGCCCCGGGTTCAATCCCTGGTCGGGGAACTAAGATCCCACAAGCCTCACAGCGCGGACAAAAAAAATCTCCAAGGAGCTGTGAGGCTGAATGAATCCCAACACTGAGAAGATAAATATTTCCGACAGGCACGAGCCCTAAGGGGCTTTGGACCCCATTGTATTGTTTGTTTTTACAGAAGAAACAAGTCCATTGCTGCCTGGGAGCTGCCGTCTGGAAGCTCTGGTCATTACCCCTCGAAAGAGGCAATTGTACACTTGGGGAGCTGGGGGGGCGGCGCTAGTAAACTGTACCGGACTTGGTTTTATCCGCGACCTAAATTAAAACACAATCATGATTGCAGCCCCTGCCAATCAGAAGCACGACCAGCCCAGGGGATTCAATTAAAATGCTAAATTAATTCAATTGAATAACTCCTCTTAATGACACTTTCTTCTAAAAGGAAATTAGAGGAAATTTAAGATGTTCTTTTTTTTTTTTTTTTTTTTTTGACTGACTGGTGATGAGTCCGTTGTTCATAGCTCCGAAGAAAAAACACAGGCAGGGCAGCTGCATACAACAGACAGGGTGGGGGAGGCCTCACCTGCCACCAGCTCCAGCTTCTCGCCGGGGTCCCCCTCGGAGTAGAGCTTGGGGTGGCAGCGGTACCCGATCTGGCTGATGAGGCTGGCGGGCAGGGCCACCAGGTCGCGGCGGATGAGGACGCAGGAACGGCTTTCCAGTGGCACGGGCTCCGGCTTCTCTTGCACTGTGGGCCCAGAGGCCACCCGGTCAGGGACACAGCAGATCTCCCCTCCTGCCCACCCAGGCCCGGGCCAGGCCTGCTGCATGCCCGCCCTCCCCGCCCACCGGGTGCTGCCCCTGCCAGGGACCCGAGTGAACCAGAGAGCAGAGAAGGCAGGCGAGGGGCTCCCAGCCGGCCTGGGAGCAAGTCGCTGGGGGCCCGGGAGGCTCCCGGGGGGGTGTCCAGCAGGCTGAGGCCTGCAGGGGGAGCAGGAATGAGGGCTCAGGGCTGGGGGTGGGGGCAGGGAGGGAGCGGCCCTCGAAGGGGACCGGGCGGAGGAAGGGCAGAGCGGGGGAGGGGAACAGACCTGTACTGTCAACCGCTCCCCAGCCTGTCTCCTCACAGCAGCCCCGTTCTACAGGTGGGGGGGACGCAGACCCTGCGTGTGGGCACCCCGCCCCCAGAGGCTGCACCATGTATTATTCCTGGCCAACAGCAGCTCCATCAATATTCGCCAACAGTAAAGCCAGGCGGTGGCACAGCCGGGCAGCGCCAACGCTGTCTCCACGCCGGCTCCAGGCCTCCGGGCCGTCTGGGAATGTTCCTGACAAACCACTACTGGGGGTCATCAGGGACCCCCAGGCGCGCCAGCACCTGCAGCTATGATGGGGCGGCGGGGGTGGGGAGTGGGGGAGGCCCCCTCTGACGTCCCCGTGTCACACCCTGAGCGCAAGCACCACGCACAGGACACCAAGCAGAGGACCGCCTCGGCCCCATCCCCCCCCCCCCGGCCTCCATAACCACCCACCTACCCACGGGACCTCTGGAGGGGCTCAAGGCTGGGCTGGGGGTTCCCTCTCGGGCTCATGGTGGGAGGTTAGTCTATCGGGCACTTGCTGGGCACCCAGCACACCCAGGTGCCTCCCCAGGTGCTGGGAGGCCGAGGGCCTGTCCCCTGCTCGCAGGGAGCGCCCAGCCCAGAGGGTTCAGCAGGCGGCCAGGCTGGGTGAGGGCAGCGGCCACGTGGAGGCCCCCATGGTGGGCAGGACCCCACCTCACCAGGCTCGGCGCCCCAAGACCCTACAAGCAGGCCCCCACTTCCCGCCCCGCGCCTGCCCCCCCGCCCCCTCCTCATTTTCCTGCCCGGCTCCTGCTGCAGGGCCAGCTGGAGGCCCGTACGCGGCCGGGCTCCACCGCAGGCCAGCCTCCCCGTTCAGGCTCACACACGGCCATCCGTCCAGCACTCCTCACCCTGCGGCCCGCGCTCAAGCCATCCCGGCCAGACACAGGGCAGGGGCACGGCCTCCCTCCTCTGTGTCCCCAGCACATGGCGATCTTGGGTCACTCCTGGGAAGGCCACCTGCTCCCGGCAGCTGTCGTCGTTGAGAAATCACAGCTGCTCCAGGGCGGGCCCATGCCACACACCTGGCTGAGCAGCAAGGCCTGCAGGTGAAGGCCCCAGGGCCCGTCCCCCCGTCGCCCACCCGTCACGCGGGCACCCAGGCAGGGTCTGCAGGTTGGAAAGGCTCCGGGCTGCTCTGATGGCCACTCAGGGTTGGGTTTTCCTTGCTGAGGACGACGGCTCTCATTAGCAGCCTCAGTGACCACTGAGGGTGGAGAGCGCGGCTTGTAAAACCTCCCAGGGCTCAGACACCCAGAGGGCAAGGCTGGGCTGGAAGCTCTCCTCCAGCAGGCTCAGGGCAGGGGCTCAGTGGCAGGGCCTGTTGGGAAGGTCTCGAGGCCACTCCAAGATGGTCAGAGGCAGTCCCTTGGGCTGGCCGGTGTCCCATCCCCTCTGCACTGTGACACCCCCTTGGGGTCACAGGGAAATTCAGCAGAGGCACCTAAGTCTGGGGGAGGCCAGGCGGGGCTGGGAGAAGGACCTGGAAGCCCTTCAGGAGGGGGAGGTTGGCAAGGAAGGGTGCCCAAGCCCCAGACCTGGCACAGTGTGAGCATGAATTAGCCCCTAGTTATCTCTGCACCAAGGTCTTGTGGGGGAAAGGTCAGGGCTGCCCAGTCCCTGAAGGGCTAGCACCCCCCAAACCACAGGGCAAGTCCCATGGGAGAAGGCAGGATGGTCAGTTCCAGCCCCGAGGATGGGCTGGGGACCCACCTGTTGCTCTAGCCCACCCCACCAGGGTCTGGAATCACCCGCTCCGGAGTCAGCCCCAGTCCCCACCAGGAGACCCCCAGGCCACCCCTCCCCCTGTCCCCACAGGGCTCAGCCGTTCCTAGGGAGGCACCTGCCAGCACGCACAGGACGAGGGTGGCACGCGGTGCCTTCGGCCTGGCGGCGGACAGTTCCAGGTCAAAGGAGGGAGTTTTCCTGAATCAGCCAAGCCCTGGGCGAGGCTGCAGCACAGCTCAGGGCCGAAGTCAGAAGGGTGGCCGCTCGGAGGGGTCGGGCAGCATCTCCCACCTGGCATGTTTGGGGAACGCTGGCAGGGGCTGGGGGCAGATTGGCAGAGAGCCGCCAGAATCTTCCAAACCCGGAATTACCCAGGGGCTCAGGGAGCACAGGAAAAACAACCCGGATGATATTTTAAAACATAATTACCCGGCCTGCCCCGCCCCCCTCCCCCCCCAAGCCTGCTGTGATTACACTCGCAGACTCGGGAGCAGGGCGCCAACGCTGGCGCCGTGGCATTTACATAAAGAGCGCTCACCAGCAGAAATAATCCCCATCTACAACTCCTCGGCCACAACGTTTCTCCAAACAGCAGAAGTTGTCTGCACTCCGCACGCCCACCACCCCCGCCCCCCAGCCCCAGCACGGCTCCCCAAGAGCCAGAGGCTGTCAGATCCAGAAGAACCAAAAGAGCCACTTCTATTTCTGCTTTGCCATGTGCCGGATACTGTGCAGGCTAAAAATACCCTCAACAGAGTGGCAGCTCATCTGGAAAGGTGCTCCGAATTGCTTCATGTGCCCCCGTCCCTCCCCAGCCCCAAATTACCCACCACGGCCCGAGCTTCCAGCGGCCTCCTTCTAGGGAGGGGTGCCGAGTTACAAAGAGGTTCTGGAAACCCAGGAGAGTCTGTGCACCAGGGCATAGTGACGGGGCCCCTCCAGTCTCCCTGGCGGCCTCTGGCGGGGTCACTCCAGTGCCTGAGGGCAAGGGTGATGGGAGACCCCTCGGTGGGCTGTGGGCAGGGGTGTAGCAGCCTGCAGAGATCCCTTGGATCACACCCAGGTCTCCCTGAGCACCGGGGGACCCGGCAGCCTCCTGCTGCCCCAGGACCGGGGCGGCCGCCTGTATCATCAACGGCCCCGGTTATAACCCTTTATAATGTTGGTTTCTAGGATCGTGGGCTCCAAATATTTAGGCCCCGTGAAATTTGAAGAGAAGCGCGTGAAAGCAATTAGCTGTTTGTATCGGGGGGTGAGCAATCACTCTGTGTGTAGGGAAGGTGCACGGTCGTAAAGGTCCCGATGGAACGATCTGGAACAGCAGCTAATCTGGGCAAACGGGCAGCAGGGATAGAGGCAGGCAGAAGCTTCCCTCAGACCACAAGAGCCAAAGAAAACACCAGTGTGTTCACAGGGTGCATGGTGGGCCCTGCAGGGTCTCTAGCTAGAGAGGAAGAGGGGTCCAGGCTGTGCCTTCAGGGTCCTGCTGCCCCCACCATGACACCTGCCTGAACCCAAACAGGGGAGACATCACGCAAGGGGGGTGAGCCCGACACGGACGGACACAGCCTGCAGGACCCACTCGTGTGAGGTCCCTAAAGGAGTCAAACCCATGGAGGCAGGAAGTGGACGGTAGGGCCTGGGGCTGGGGCGGGGGGAGGGGAGCAAGTGTCGAGTGGGGACAGTTTGGGAAGATGAGAAAGTTCTGGAGGTGATGGTGGTGATGGTGGCACAATGTACCTGATTCTGTGCACTCAGAAGTGCTCTTAACAGTAAATCTTATATTAGCTACACTACCACAATAAAAAAAATTTTTTTTTAAAGAATGAACGGGGGACTTCCCGGGTGGCACAGTGGTTAAGAATCCACCTGCCAACGCAGGGGGACACGGGTTCGAGCCCTGGTCCGGGAAGATCCCACATGCCGTGGAGCAACTAAGCCCGTGAGCCACAAGTGCTGAGCCCACGTGCCACAACTACTGAAGCCCATGCGCCTAGAGCCCGTGCTCCGCAACGAGAAGCCACCGCAATGAGAAGCCCACACACTGCAACAAAGAGTAGCCCCCGCTCGCCGCAACTAGAGAAAGCCCGCACACAGCAACCAAGACCCAACGCAGCCAAAAAAAGAAAAAAAAAAGAATGAATGGAAGGAGGGAAACCGGGAGGGTCACGTTGATCTCAGTCCTGAACTTCCTTAACCTCCTGAGGGTCAAAGACTGGGAATCTGAAGAAATTGCTGGACCCTGTCCTTGGGCAACACACACCAAGACGCCCGACCACAGGATGCTGTCATGTCCAGGAAGGCCCAAAGGGCCCCTGTTCCCGTCCCCAAATCCATAGTGTGCCCTAGGGAATCACCATCAGAGACAGCATAAGCAACCCCCGCCCCCGGGAGCCCCGGCAATGTGGGTGACCACCGGCAGGTGCCCGAGCCGCCCTGGTCCAGCCGCAGTGTAGCTTTGCTGAGGTTGGGTGGGGCGGACAGGGGACAAAAAAGGTGATACCCACTCCACAAAAGTGTATGCCGTTTGTTCAGATGGCAGCATAAGAAACCGAACCCCTAGTTCTTAATTATATAGAAAAATACAACTGAAAACCAAATGGAAAGAAAAATGCTGCACCACACCACCCAACACTGGCTCCCCACAAAGCATAGTGACCAGGCCTGCCAGACACACAGTGCACGGTCCAGAGACAGACCCACACAAGTACGCTTGGCCGATCCGTGATAAAGATGCACACATACCCAAAGAAGGAAGTGACAGTCTCCCAACAAACGGTGCCAAGTCACAGGTCACACACAGGCACAAACCCATGAGCCGAACCTCACACCTTACGCGGAGATGAACACAAGTGGGTCGCAGACCTAAACGTAAAACACAAAACTGCAAAACTTTCACCAGAAAATCTGTGATCTTGGGTTCAGCTAAAAGCCTAGAAGTGACTCCAAAAGCACAATCCCTAAAAGAAATTAAATGAGAAACTAAACTTCATCAAAATGAAGAACTCTTGTCTATGAAAGATGAGAAGACAAGCCAGCTACCACCGACCAAGGAAAGATCTGCAAACCACCTGCCTCCAGGGAGGCTTCTCAAAACTCAACAGAAGGAAAACAAAAAACCCAATTTTAAAAATGGGCAAGCAGACACTAACACACCATTGTAAAGCAATTATACTCCAATAAAGATGCTTAAAAAAAAAAAATGGGCAAAAGATCTGAACAGACACTTCGCCAGAGAACACATAGATGACAAATAAGCAGATGAAAAGATGTTCAACATCCTGAGCCCTTAGAAAAATGGAAATTAAAGCCGTGCTGAGACACCACTGCTCGCGGTTAGGACGGCTCAGCGGGACCTGAGCACAGCACAGGCCGGCAAGGACACGGAGCCCCTGGAATGCTCGTCCCAGCAGTGAGGACACTGGAAACCATGCGGCAGTTTGTTACAAAGTTAACCGTATGCATAGCTGAGCCGGCAATTCCACTTTTAGGTATCTACCCAGGAGAAGAAAGAAATGAGGGCTGGACGCAACGAACCCTGTACAGAAATGTCCACATCTGCTCTGCTCACAGGTGCCCCAAACTGGAAACACCCAATGTCTTGCGTCAGGGGAAGGGACAGCCAGGAAGCCGTCCACACGACAGTCACCACAGGGTCGCAAGAAGGAACAAATTACTGATGGAGAACTTGGATGGATCCCAGGTTCACTGCGCCCAGCAGAGGGGCCAGTGTCCAGGGTTATCTCCTGGGCAGGTCCATGTGTCAGACACACTCCAAAGACAGAACCATGGGACAGAGAACAGTGGCTGCCAGGGGATGGGGTTGGGGGGTGACTGTCGGAGCAGCACGGTGGAGTCTTGGGGCCCTGGGGGTTGGTTGACGGAGCTGTTCTGGGTGGTGGACACTCAGGCCACACCACCCCATGCCCAGGCGGCCGCCCAGCCCTCCCCAGCCCCCTTCCGCTCAGCTCCGGGTGGCCTCCACTCATGACAAACGCACCACGGGTGGGCGATGTAGCCCATCTCTGCAGCTGCCAGCTCAGTGCCAACCAGACTGGCAGTTCTGAAAGGGCCACACCCGTGAAAAGCATCTGCATTGAGCACACCTGTATCAGCATCCCAGGAGCAGGGCAGGTGGCGGCTCCTGCAGGTGCACTTGGGCCCAGGGGGCTGCGGGGGTCACCACGGGCATCATTCTGTCTTTTACGTGACAGCAACGTAACTGTGATACACCACCGGCTGTAAGATGCATCCCATTTCTTGGATCTAAAACGGGGGCACGAAATGCATCCAAGAGCCAATGCAATTTGGCATGTGGGGTAAAAAATAGCAAAAGTCTGGCAGGGAAAGCCAGTAAGAAAGAAAAATAAAGGTGGAAACAGAAACACGAGGCCAAGAGTCGGGAGGACCTGTGTGTAAACCCCAGCTGCCAGGACACAAAGGGACACAGCGGGTTACAGGCATAGCTGCTGGGGAAGACGCAGGGCCGAGAGACCAGACCCTGGACGGTGCTCCAGCAGGGCTCTGCGGCCAGTGCAAGCCTGCACCGTGGCCACCAGACCTGGTGACCGGCCCCCCGGGCCACAGCTTGGTACACTTGAAACTCTCTCTGGGCAGCTCCCCCTCCCACTCAGCCCGTCCCAATGAAACCTGGTGCTGCCCCTCCCCAGGCCCAGGGTTCTGGGTTTTTTTGTCTCCTGCACCCAAATCTGGCCCTAGGAGACCCCACTGGTCCCCTGCCTGGTCCCCTCACACCCACCACAGTGATGCCGGCAGCTCTTCTATCGCCAATTTGACCCTGTCCCTTTTCTGTTCTCCATCCTCCTGCCCAGTGCCGACCTTGAGAAGCTGGCAGCCTCCCTGCCCACCCGTGGATGCCAGGCTGACTGTGGATGCTTCTGGGAACCAGAGTGGGAGGCGGAGGGGCCACGCGGGAGAACGGCTTTTCACTGTATGATCGTTCTACATTCTTTAAGATAACGAGCACACGTTAGCTACACAAAAATAAATGCACTGAACTTGTAAAATATATCCCGGAGACGCCCACTGTGAGTAGGAGGCAGTAGCCAATAGTGGACTGAGCCCCTCAGCAAGAACAACTCTAAAAGCTGCATTCAAAAAAGTTGCCCAGTAGAGACTATCGTACTAAGTGAAGTAAATCAGACAGAGAAAGTGGTATCATGAGATACCACTTATATGTGGGAACTTAAAAACTGATACAAATGAACTTATTTACAAAACAGAAACAGACTCAACAGACATAGAAAACAAACTTACGGGGACTTCCCTGGTGGCACAGTGGTTAAGAAACCACCTGCCAATGCAGGAGACATGGGTTCGAGCCCTGGTCTGGGAAGATCCGACATGCTGCAGAGCAACTAAGCCTGTGCGCCACAACTACTGAGCCTGCGCTCTAGAGCCCGTGAGCCACAACTACTGAGCCCGTGTGCCACAACTACTGAAGCCCACACGCCTAGAGCCTGTGCTCTGCAACAAGAGAAGCCACCGCAATGAGAAGCCAGCGTGCCACAACGAAGAGTACCTCCCGCTCGCTGCAACTAGAGAAAGCCCACACGCAGCAATGAAGACCCAACGCAGCCAAAAATAAAATAAATAAATTCAAAAAAGAATGTGGCGTCCCACGTATGGGCTGGACAAACACTGAGATTTGGGGCCTGCCGAGCAGGCAGTGCTCTGGGGAACACCCAGGCTTTCAGCCGAGACCCGGGAACAGCCAGGGCCCAGGAGCAGGGCAACCAGGAGCGCCCAGCCTGACTTACTCCAGGAGGTCACATCACTGCTTGATAAATCTGACGGCCGCTCAGGCAGACCTCTAACAGGTCCAGGACCCTCTTTGGAGCAGCTCTGCTTAGAGCTTCCAAAATGTCTTCACACAATGTGAAGCATTCAATAAAAAATTACCAGCAATACAAGAAAGCAGAGCCAAATGATTAAAAAAAAAAACCCACAATTTACAAAGAGACATTAGATCAGACCCATGGGTGATCTGTAATGTAACAGGTTAAACAGGCAGACACTGCCTTTCAAATAAGGACTCTTAATTTGTGCAAGAAATGTACAAGATGGAGAATTTCACCAGAAAACTAGAATCAATAAAAACAATCAAATCCTAGAAATATGATTGGTTGAAAACGAAATTAAACAGAGCAGATGAGAAGATTGGTGAACTGGAAAATAATTCAATCCAAAACTTCCAGGTTAAAGCAGCAGAAGAAAAAAGAAATAGGAAAGTCATAAAACAGAATAAAAGTCACCTGGAATTCCCAGGACGCGGTGAATGCACACCACGCGTGTCACAGGAGCCCGGGAAGGAGGGCGGGTGCATGTGGGAAGCTATAATGACCCAGAACTCCAAACTGATTAAAGACATGAAGCCACATGAAGAAAGTGATCCCAGATAAGAGGGCGAGGGTAGGGAATTCCCTGGTGGTCCAATGGTTAGGACTTAGCACTTTCAGTGCCGAGGGCGCGGGTTCAATCCCTGGTTGGGGAACTAAGATCCTGTAAGCTTCGCGGTGCGGTGCCCCCCAAAAAAGAGGGCGAGGGTAAAGCAGGAATATGTGGAAAAAATAAATGTGCAGGTAAGTATAAACACAACTATTTAAAATGACAACAACAAAAGGGCTGGTGCAGCTCAAAACACGCAAACAACCCCAACCAGCGCGACAAGGGGCACAAAGAGGCTAAAGTGATGGAGGCCTTTGTGAGGCTCCTTGAAGGAAGGTTGTGAGTCAGGATGAATGTTGAAACCTCCGACCCTTCAGAGACCAGTAGACAAACTTACAACAGGCATGGAAAGGCAAATAGAGCAAAATGCTTGATTAACCTGAAAGAAGGGAAAAAAATGGAGAAACAACAGAAGATCAGAGAGGACAAAGGAAAATAGTTAAGATGGTAGATGAAACCCAAAGATACCAGTAATTACATGAAATGTAAGTGGACTAAACACTCCAGTGAAAAACTGTTAAGTCTGGATTAAAAAAACAAAACCCAAGAGCCAATCTTAAACAAAAGGACAATCTCAAACAAAAGAAAGTTTGAAAGCGAAAGATGGCGGAAAAGGTGCATCAGGTGAACATCAAAGAGAAGGATACCAGGGCAGCTCTGCTGATGTAAGACCACGCAGACTTCAAAGCAAGAAGCTTTCCTGGTGCTACAGGATATTTGACGATGATAAGAGGACCAGTTCACCAGGAAGATGAAACAAGCCTGCAACTGATAGGCACCCAAATCAAAACTTCATAATAACCGGCAGAACTAAAAGGAGAAATGGCAAATCTATAAGCCTACTTGGAGATTTGAACACCCCATCTCTTGAGCCAACATAAGAAGATAAAAACAAATCTGAAAGAGTAAGCAAGATTTGATTTAATTATTGGTGCAACATAGTTTTTGTCTAGTGCATATGGAACATTTGCTGGGGCACAGAGTCTCAACAGACGTCAGAGCAATGAAGTGGTCTGAATATATTCTGTGACCACAGGAAATTTAATTCAGAAATTACAACAAATCGATGACCGGAAAATCCAAAACATGTTTGAAAATGTAAGCAACACACCACTACATAACCCAAGGGTCAAGAAAAGAAAAATCACGAAAGCACTGGGAAATATTTTTAATTGAATGATAATGGAAATACGACGTATCAAAATGTGTTGGGTAGAATTAAGCCGTGCTGACCAGGAAATGGACAGCCCTAAAGTGCATATATTTTAAAAGGCTGAGAAATCAATCGATCAAAAAACTAGGAAAAGAATAGCTGATTAACTCAGAGGAAGTAGAAATAAATTGAAATTAAAAAATATATATATATAAGTACAGTTGACCCTTAGACAATGAGAGGGTTGGTGCGCCAACCCCCCGAGCAGTCGGAAAGCTGCATATAACTTCTGTCTCCCCCCCAAAACTTAACTACTAATAGCTTACTGTTGACCAGAAGCCTTACATATGCAGTCAGTTCACACACATTTTGTATGTTACATGTATTTGTACTGTATTCTTAGTCAGCTAGAGAAAAGAAGATGTTGTTAAGAAAATCATAAGGAAGAGAAAATACATTTACAGTACTAGACTGTATTCACCGAATATCGTAAGCTTACATCATCTGTTTACAAGATGAATCATCTCTCTCTCAGTACCTGCATCGATATTGTCTTATATGATACAGAACACTGTAGGTATTATATGTGTTACCAGCACTAGACATCAAAAAGGAAAAGAAAATGTGAAAAAGAAATGTATATTTATTTACAGCTACTGTATTTATTACAAAAAATCCGTGTATAAGTGGTCCCATGCAGTCCCAAGGTCAACTGTATACATAAGAGGGAAAAATCCAAAAGTTGGTTCTTTGAAAAGACTAGTATGTTGGAAACTCTCTAGCAAGATTGAATGAAGGATAATGAGGCAGAGGCAAAAAGACACAAATTAACAATATTAATTGTTAATATTGTATTAACATGACACAGCAGATTCTACAGAACAGGGGTTGGCAAACTTTTACTGTAAAGGGCCAGAGGGTCAATCTTTTAGGCTGGGTTCTGTTGAATATCCTTCGTTTTTGCTTTTTTTCCTTTTAAACATCTCTTTAAAAATATAAACAGCATCCTTAGTTTGTGGGCTCTACCAAAACAGGCCATGGGGCAGATGTGCCCCAGGTCACAGTTTGCCACTTTCTTCGATAAACGTTAGGAAGATTTTAAGAGGATGTAAGTAGTAGATTCACGCCAATAAATCTAAAAATTAGATGAAACCTATAAACTTGAAGAGACACACAACTTGCCAACACTGACACAAGAAGAAAAAGAAATTTGAACTTGGACCTAATAAAGACATGAATCTGATAAATACCGTCCTGCAAAAAACTCCAGGCCTAAGTGGCTTCATCTGGGCATTACTTCAAATATTTAAGAAATGGACTAATGTCATACAAACTCTTCCAGGTCATTTTTAAAAGGGGGGAGGGGTGATAATTCTCGAATCATTTTATGAGGCCAGATAACCTTGCTCGCAAAAAAGGGAGAGATTACCTTAAAGGAAAATTAGAGGGCACCCTCTCTCGTCCACATAGTGGCAAAAATCCTAGAGAAAATATGAGGCAATATGGAAAGCACGGGCTTGTCCCACACAGCCGGTGGTCCAGGCGCTGGGTCCAAACTCCCGCTCCTCTGATGTGGGTTTGGGGTACATACACTGGCGCCCACACTGTGTGCCTTGTGTGGGCGGGGGGTATGCATTTAACAGGTTTCCCAATGTTTAGGCTGGAGCTCTGTGGGGGGCGGGGGGGCACCCCCAGCAGAGGCAGGGGCTCCACGCTCAGGGTCTGGCCAGATGGGAGTGGCTCCCCCGATTTAGCAACTGCTGGACACCTGGCCACCCACCTGAGGCCTCCTTCTAGGAGATGAACACTGACTGGGGGTGGTCACAGCTCCAGAGAGCCCCCCCCAAAAAGGGCAAAAAAATTAGGCAGTTGAATCCAGAGGTATGTAAAAAGGATACTACATCACAACTAGGTTGAGCTTATTCCAGAAACACAAGGTTTTTTAATATTCAAAAAAGCAATTTATAACATCAACAGAGCAGGAAAGCAAAACTATATGACCATTTCAATATTTAAAGAAAAGGCTGGGGCTTCCCTGGTGGCGCAGTGGTTGAGAATCCGCCTGCCAATGCAGGGGACAGGGTCAAGCCTTAGTCCGGGAAGATCTCACATGCCGCGGAGCGACTAAGCCCGTGCCCCACAACTACTGAAGCCCATGTGCCACAACTACTGAAGCCCGTGCGCCTAGAGCCCGTGCTCCGCAACAAGAGAAGCCACTGCAACGAGAAGCCCTCGCACGGCAACAAAGAGTAGCCCATACTCACTGCAACTAGAGAAAGCCCGCGCACAGCAACGAAGACCCAACGCAGCCAAAAACAAACAAACAAACAAACAAATAAATAAAAGGTCTCATTTAAAAAAAAAAAAAAGAATCCGCCACCTGCCAATGAAGGGGACACGGGTTTGAGCCCTGGTCCAGGAACATCCCACATGCACGAAGTAACTAAGCCCACGAGCCACAACTACTGAAGCCCACGCACCTAGAGCCCATGCTCCACAACAAGAGAAGCCACCACAATGAGAAGCCCACACACTGCAACGAAGAGTAGCCCCCGCTCGCCACAACTAGGGAAAGCCGGCGTGCAGCAATGAAGACCCAACGCAGCAAAAAATAAATCTAAATAAATTTTAAAAGGAAAAGAAAAAGCAAAGAGGCTTATGGGACTTCCCTGGTGGCACAGTGGTTAAGAATCTGCCTGGCAATGCAGGGGACACAGGTTCGAGTCCTGGTCCGGGAGGATCCCACATGCCGCGAAGCAACTAAGTCCGTGCACCACAACTACTGAGCCTGCGCTCTAGAGCCCGCGAGCCACAACTACTGAGCCCGCGTGCCACAACTACTGAGCCCGCGTGCCACACTACTGAAGCCTGCGTGCCTAGAGCCCGTGCTCTGCAACAAGAGAAGCAACTGCAATGAGAAGCCCGCGCACCGCGACAAAGAGTAGCCCCTGCTCGCCACAACTGAAGAAACCCGCACGCAGCAACGAAGACCCAACGCAGCCAAAAATAAATAAATAAATAAATAAATTTTTTAAAAATCCTCTTAAAAAAAAAAAAGTAAATCTTGAGCCCCATATCACACCACATTAAAAAAAAAAATCAATTCCAGATATACTACAGAGAGAAAAGCCTTAATAAGAAAGCAGGAGAGTCTGAATCTTGCCTGTTAGAGGGGAAAACAGACGTAAGGAAGAGAGGAGGCTGGGAGAAACCTAGGACATGGAGTTAAATTTGGAGATATCAGTACAAACTCGTGATTTTTAAATATATAAATTCCCTAGCTCTGACTACTAAAAGGGTATAAAAACAGCACCCTAGTAGCAATAAGCAAACGTAGCACCCAGATCTTGGTTCCTAAATACCATTCCCCACTCAGAGGGAAAAAAGCTGACTCCAGGGCTGGAAACAGAAAGCATAAGATGAGCCTGGGATATTTTGCTGAAAAAGACAACATGAAAATGCTTAAAGAAAAAAAAGCAACTTTATACTAACACCAAATAAACGACAACAATAAGTGAAGGAATAAAATAAATAAGTAGGGGGTCTGGAGAAGCTCTTCCGTACAAAAGACCACCAACTAATAAATGTAGGAGTTATGGAGTTTTGATCACCACTTTGCAACCATCAGAGTAGTGATCAATCCAGGCAAGAATCATCAATAAACACTAAAAGGGTTAGGTGAAAGGTTAATGACACACCTTCTCTTCTTACAGTGACTCTACCTGGCAGAGATCACCTTGACCAAATGACCTAAGGGGCCATCACCAACACTGAGCCAGACCAGGGTCGTGGCTGGAGAAGGACACAGCATTGTTCCTGTGGAATTCCAGCAGAAATGCACACCAGGCACCCAATCGTGAGACGAAACCCAGCAAACCCAAACAGAGGGACCTTCTGCAAAACAGCCAGCCCATGGTCTTTCAAAAGGAAAGCCTCATGAAGGATAAAGGCTGAGAATCTATTCCAAAATTAAAAGGACTAAAGAGAATAACCAGAAATGCAATGTGTGATTCTTTTTTTTTTTTAATTTATTTATTTATTTATTTATTTATTTATGGCTGTGTTGGGTCTTCGTTTCTGTGCTAGGGCTCTCTCCAGTTGCGGCAAGCGGGGGCCACTCTTCATCACGGTGCGCGGGCCTCTCACTATCGCGGCCTCTCTTGTTGCGGAGCACAGGCTCCAGACGCGCAGGCTCAGTAATTGTGGCTCACGGGCCAAGTTGCTCCGCGGCATGTGGGATCTTCCCAGACCAGGGCTCGAACCCGTGTCCCCTGCATTGGCAGGCAGATTCTCAACCGCTGCGCCACCAGGGAAGCCCGCAATGTGTGATTCTGAACTGAATACTGGATCAGAAAAACGCAACATGACCACAAAGGACAATATTGAGACAACTGGAGAAATTTAAGCATGGAAATTTAAGCATCGTTGATTATATAGCAGTGCTGGGTCAAAACTGAATTTCCTGGGGACTTCCCTGGTGGTCCAGTGGGTAAGACTCCGCGCTCCCAATGCAGGGGGCCCAGGTGCGATCCCTGGTCAGGGAGCTAGATCCTGCACGCATGCCGCAACGAAGATCCCACGTGCCGCAGCTAAAGACCCAGCACAGCCAAAATAAATAAATAAACAAAACAAAACAAAACAAAAAAACCCTGAATTTCCTGAGTTTTGAACACTGTACTGTGTTTATGCAAGAGAATGTCCTGTTTGTAAGCAATGCTCAGTATTTTGGGGTAAAAGAGCATAACATCTGCAACTTGCCTTCAAATGGTTTGGAGAAAAAAAAAAAAAAAAAACAACCTATACATAAAAAGAGAAAAAGAATGACAAAGCAAAATGTGGCAAATTCCTACCAGCTAGTGAGTCTGAGGGAAAGGTATACAGGAGTTCTTTGTGCTTATCTTGAAACATTTCTGCAAACTTAAAATGATTTCAAATCAAAAAGACAACTTTAAGGTACATCGAAGAACATTACACTGATCTGGAGGTAAAGGAAGATTTCTTTAAACAAGATGTAAGAATAGCTATTGATAAAGAGAAAAAAGTTAATAAACTTACTACATCAAAATTATATTAAGAAGATGACAAGTTGCAGAGTGGGAAAAGATATTTATGACACTTGTCTGACAGAAGAGGTCTATTCAGAGTACTTAGAAGCTTACGAAAAGTTGTGAGAAAAGGACAGACAACTCACTCTACAAAAGTGTGGGAAAGGGCTTCCCTGGTGGCGCAGTGGTTAAGAATCCGCCTGCCAATGCAGGCGACACGGGTTCGAGCCCTGGTCCGGGAGGATCCCACATGGCAGCGGAGCAACTAAGCCCATGCACCACAACTACTGAAGCCTCCGCGCCTAGAGCCCGGGCTCCCCAGCAAGAAAAGCCACCGCAATGAGTAGCCCCCGCTTGCCGCAGCTAGAGAAAGCCCACAAGAAGCAACGAAGACCCCAACGCAGCCAAAAATAAATAAATAAATAATTAAAAATTAAAAAAAAAAAAAAAAGTGTGGGAAAGAAGATTTAAACGGGCACTTCACAAAGGAAGACAGACAAGCTGCCAAGAGTATGGAAA
Organism: Balaenoptera acutorostrata; assembly: GCF_949987535.1. Taxonomy (NCBI): domain Eukaryota; kingdom Metazoa; phylum Chordata; class Mammalia; order Artiodactyla; family Balaenopteridae; genus Balaenoptera; species Balaenoptera acutorostrata. The sequence goes on from NC_080069.1 coordinate 124,106,644, forward strand.
AGCGCTCAAAATCATTACTCATTATGGAAATTCCACTTAACTCCACTATGAGAGACTCAGGACAAGACAGCTAGTGCTCAACATCCACGATGTCCAGCACCTGTTACAAAATTAATAGACACGTGAAGAACCACGAAAAGGTGATCCAAAGGAGGAGAAAAATCAGTAGGTAGAAACAGACCAAGAAGTAACAAAGTGGACAGCATTAGCAGGCAAAGGCTTTAAAACCAGCTATAAAAATACAATCAGAACTTTTTAAAAAATGTAAAAGCAGGAACTCAATGAGGGCAGAAATGGAACATACAAATAAGAGCAAAACGGAACTGCAGAAAAGATCAGCGACCATGAAGAAACAGCAATGGAAACTACTCCATCTAAAGCCTAAACAGAAAAAAAGGCTAAAAACTAATAAATAAACAGAGCCTTGGGACCTCAGGGACAAAAACATGTTTAATTGGAGTTGTGGGGGGAGGGGCACAAGATATTTGAAGGAATAATGGTATAAAAGCACACGTCCAAAAAACTCAACAAAATATAAGCGGAAATAAAAGCAGCCTGAAAAGAAAAGACACAACTCATACAGAGAAACTCAGAGAAGAATGATTATGATTTCCTGAGGAAAAAAAATGCATTTCAGAACACAAGAGAACGTCTACTGAAAGCCGAAAGTAACAGTTAGCCTAGAATTCTACATCCAGCAAAAATACCCTTCAAGAATGAAGGTGACAACTGTACAATGAAAACTGACTAATTTTATTATACATAAATTATACTTCAGGGCTTCCCTGGTGGCGCAGCGGTTGAGAGTCTGCCTGCCAATGCAGGGGACACGGGTTCGAGCCCTGGTCTGGGAAGATCCCACATGCCACGGAGCAACTAGGCCTGTGAGCCACAATTACTAACCCTGCGCGTCTGGAGCCTGTGCTCCGCAACAAGAGAGGCCGCGATAATGAGAGGTCTGCGCACCGCGATGAAGAGTGGCCCCCACTTGCCGCAACTAGAGAAAGCCCTTGCACAGAAACGAAGACCCAACACAGCCATAAATAAATAAATAAATAAATAAATAAATTTTTAAAAAATTAAAAAAAAATTATACTTCAATAAGGCAGATTTTTTTAAAAGGTGATATAAAGACCTCTTTGTAATTTTTCAGAATTCACTACTAGTCCATCACTAGGTTTAAGGAAATTCTCCAAGCAGAAGGAAAATAACACCAGATGGAAACTCTAATCTATACGAAGTATGACGAACTGGACAAGATAAATATGTGGGTAAACATAATAGGTTTTTTTTCATATTTTAAATTTTTTAAAAAAAATTAGACATCCACATGGAAAAAAAATCAGAACCTCGATCCATGTCTCACACCTTATACAAAAATTAACTCAAAATGGGCCACAGACTAAATGTAAAACCCAAAGCCATAAAACATCCAGGAGAAAACATAGGGGAAAAAATTCTTATAATCTTGTTAGGTAAAGAATCAAATACAACAGCAAAAGCATCATCTGTAAGAGAAATTACTGACCATTTAAACTTCATCAGGGGACTTCCCTGGCGGTCCAGTGGTTAAGAATCCGCCTTCCAGAGGCTTCACTGGTGGCGCAGTGGTTGAGAGTCTGCCTGCCAATTCAGGGTACACGGGTTCGTGCCCTGATCTGGGAAGATCCCACATGCCGCGGAGCAACTAGGCCTGTGAGCCACAGCTGCTGAGCCTGCGCGTCTGGAGCCTGTGCTCTGCAACAGGAGAGGCCGCGATAGTGAGAGGCCCGCGCACCGTGATGAAGAGTGGCCCCCACTTGCCACAACTAGAGAAAGTCCTCGCACAGAAACGAAGAACCAACACAGCCAAAAATAAATAAATAAATAAATAAATAAAAATTAAAAAAAAAAAAAAAAAAGAATCCGCCTTCCAATGCAGGGGACGTGGGTTCAATCCCTGGTCAGGGAACTAAGATCCCACATGCCGTGGGGCAACAAAGCCCGCGAACCACAACTACTGAGCCCGCACGCCGCAACTAGAGAGAAGCCCGCTTGCTGCAAAGAAGAGCCCGTGTGCCACAACTAAGACCCGACGCAGCCAAAAATAAAATTTAAAAATTTAAAAATTTAAAAAATAAACTTCATCAAAATTTAAAAATGTCTATGAAAGACACTAGTAAGAGAAAGAAAAGACAAACTGCAGTCTAGTAGAAAATGTTTACGAGTCACATATCCAACACAGGACTTTCACACCTAGAATGTATAAGAAATACACAATATCAACAATACTCAATATTCAAACCACCCAATAAAAAGAGGGCAAAAGACTCGAAGAAGCACTTGACCAGAGCAGGTATACAGATGGCAAATAAATACACAAAGGGTGTTCCACATCATTAGACATTAGAGAAATACAAATTAACACTGCAGTGTGACACCACTATAGACCATGAGAATGGCTTTTAAAAAAGAGACAAAACCAAGTGCCGACAAGATCATGGAATGACAGGAACCCTCCTGCTTTGCTGGTGGTGATGTAAAGTGACAGAACTATTTTAGACAAGAGTTTGGGCAATTTCTTATAAAGTTAAATATGCACTTACCGTATGACCCACTACCTCATTCCTAGGCCAATTTACCAAATAGAACTGACAATTCAAGGGTGCACAAAAACCTAGATGCCATGTTTGTAGCAGCTCAATCCATTACCACTAAAAACTAGAAATAAACCAAAGGTGCTTTGACTGGCAACTAGATAAACCCATTGTGGGAATACTATTCAGCAGTCCAAAAAAAAAAGAACCACAAACTCACACAACACGAATGAACCTCAAATGCATTGACTCAAAAGGCCACATACTGTGTGATTCCACTGATGAGACAGAAAACAGACCAGTGGTTGCAGGAGTTGGGGGAGAGGAAGGAAAGACTACAAAGGGGACGCAGGGGGATGATAAAATGTGGGAGGTGACTGCTCTGTATCTTGATTATGGAGGTGATCACGTGACTATATACATTTGTTTAAACTCAGAGAACAATTTGCCCCAAACAGTAAATTCTACTCTATTTAAATTTTAAAAGTGACTAAAAGTGGAAAAAAGACAACTGTCTGTTTCAAGTAAAAACAATAACATCATCATAAGGCTCATAGCCTATGAAGAAGTAAAATACATGACAACAATTTCACTAAGGACCGGAGAGGGGAAATGAAAACACACTGTTTTGAAAGTCTGAGTTCCACAGGAGGGGGTGATACACCTGAGAAGGTTGATGGGATAAGTCAAAGATTCATGAGTCAGCTCCAGACGACCGAAGCATGGCGGGGGTGTGGGGGGGATGTCTAACCACTAGGTCAACAGCAGAGCTAAAGAGAAACTCTGGAAAAATTCAATCAGAAAGTGGTGGAAAAGAGGAAAAAAAGAAAACATGACTAATAAAAAACTAATAGTGAGATGACAGACCTGAACCTAACCCCCTTGAAAATTACACTAAACGTAAATGGTTGAAAGATTCCCAATAAAAGATGGTCAGACTGGATAAAAAAGCAGATCTCAATCATGTGCTACCTATAAGAATTGAGCTTTACGACACAGGTAGGTTAACAGTAAAAGGATGAAAACAGCCAACACCAGGTAAATAGTAAACATAAGAGAGCTGGCACGGCTATATTAATACCTGCATAGATCAGAAATGGATAAATTCCTTGAAAGACACAAATTACCATGGCTCGAGCAAGATGTGAGAGAAATCTGAACAGTTCTACATCTAAACTAACAGAATGTATAATTGAAAACCTTCCCATAAGGAACAAAAACAACTACAAAACTGCAGGCCCAAGTGGCTTCACTGGTGAATGAATTCTATCAAATGCTTAAGAAAGAAATAACATCAAACTTATACAAACTCTTTCAGAAAGTAAGGAAAAGAGACATAAGGTTAGCATATCCTCCTACAAAACCAGACAAAGATACTACAGGCAAACTACGGATAATTAACCTTCATAAACGTAGATGCAAAATTCCCTAAGAAAACATTAGCAAATTGAATCCAGCAATATATAAAACAATAAAACATAATGACCAAGTGGGAGTTATCCCAGGAGTTCAAGGGTGGCTCAACATTTAAAAATTAACTGATGCAATACACCACATCAGTAAAATTAAGGAGAAAACCCACATAATAATTTCAGTAGATGAACAAAAAAGCAGTCCCACGTGTACGTGGATGTTCACAGCAGCACGACGATAACGGCCACACACGACTGCCACTGGTGGCACGTCCACGGCATGGGAGAATACCATCAACCACGAGGACCAAGGACCCACGCTCAGAACCACAGGGATGAATCGATCTCAAGATACAGTAAATGAAAAAAGTCAAAAATAAAAGACTCCGTTCTGTGTGATCCCACTTAAGGAAAAATGATAGTGATGGAAAGCAACAGGGGCTGCGGTGGTGGGATGGGGTGGGGAGGACGCGGGGAAACATCTGAGGGAAGTAAATTGTTGTGTATCTTGACCGTGGTACTTGACTGATTACAATGGCCAAACTCATCACCTGTACACTTGAAACTGGCCCTTTTTATTGTGTGTAAACGCTTTAATAAATAAAAAAGAGGGGGAGAAAAAGGCAGGCCTGCCCACCCAGCACAGGCACGTCTCAAACTCATTCTGCTGACGAGACAGCCGGACCAGAGTGCAGACAGCCTGACTCTGTTTACGGGGCGGACAAAAGTATCCAGAGGACAGAAAGCAGATCCGAGGCTGCCCACGGCTGGGGGTGGGGGAGGGGATGCCAGCAAAGGGGCGCAAGGGTCCCCAGGGTGACGGACACGTTCTCCATCTGACCGCGCTAATGGTACCACACCCGGATCTCAAATGGGTAGTTTCATACCCGGGTCACCGAGGTACGTAAGTTACACCTCAATAAAACTGGTTTAAGAAGAAATCTCAGGGTGCTTGGGGGTGTGAGGGTTAAACGCGACACTGCATGGAAGCTGAGGCCAGGGAGCCAGGGGGGCCGCTCCCAGAGGCCCTCAGGGATGAGCCCCAGATGGCGCCTGGGGTGCCCGGCCAGCGCTCAGGGCAGCCTCCGGGGTATACAGTGGGACAGACACGCTGGCGCTGGCACCTCCTTCGCCTGGCCTGAGCTGCCAGGATGCTGCCGTAGAAGAGCGGGAACCCCCCGAGCCTGGCAGGCCGCCCCTACCTGGGCGCCACTGTAGCCAGGCCAGGGCTTGTGCTGGGCTCTAACGGTGCGGACGCTCCTGGGCCAGGGCAGGAGGCAGTGTGGGTGGCGGGCAGTGGGGCTTGCAGAACCCACGCTGACTGCTCCCTCTCTGTGGGACCCCCAAGCGACAGCTCGTGAGCTCTGAGCTGTGGGTGGGAGCAGCCGCCATCCAGGCTTCCCCGAGGCTCTGCTGGAGGGACGCCCTGCCGTGCGGAGGGGGAACGCTGCAGGCTAAGATGGGCCAGCAGCCGCGCTGACCTCACAGGCCATGCTGGGAAGGCCTGGCCCGGGGCAGGGCTCTATCCTCCCGCGCACAGGAGCCATTCTGCGGCCCCTGCTCAGAGCGGCGGAACCCGGGAACAGACGTGCTGCTGCGTGCCAGGACCCCCTCCCGCGCACCACCAGGGTCCGTCCCGCGTCCAGGCGTGGGGACAGCGGGCAGACCCGGAGGGGAAGGGAGAGCAGGGCCACACAGGGCCACCAGCTCACCGGCCACACCAGCAGGGCACCCCGCGGCGGTCCCCTCCCGGGAAAGCGTGAAGGTGGAAGCTCGGGGCTGGTGCGTGAACACCTAGGCGGGCCTGTGGCTCAGAAGCCCATAGGGAGCACATCCGCCCAGTGAGGGGGGCGGGCCCGGAGGCCAGAAGGTGGTCAGAACCGCAGAGAGCAGGGGAGGGGGCCCGGGTTGGCGTCCCCCTCCCCCTCCATGCCCTCTGTCGGCTCATCCCCGCACCCCTCAGCCTCACTCCCGGGCCGAGGGGCAGCCCACCCTGACGGGGGCCCCCCGCCACGATGAAACACCGCGTCAGGGTCCAGTCTGTGTCTCTGTGTGTCCACAGCAGGTAGGGCAGGGAATACGCCCTTCCTGGCCACCACCGCTCGCAGCCTGTGGGTACAGATGTGCCCAAAGAGCGTGAACAAGTAGAGACCATGGAAGCGGACCCCTCACGGCGGAGTGCCCTCTGTGCCCTGCCCACCCCCGGAACCAACACCAACCCCCCCAGACCCGCACTGCCTTGACGGGGTGGCCCCTCGCTCCTGCTCCACTCCCGGCTAGAGGCTGATGTGCAGAAAGATGCCCACCGGCTCTGGGCCCTGCGGAGCTGCAGCAGGAGCTGCCCTGGGCCCCGGGGTGGGGGGCTGAGCCCACTGCGATGTGGGGTGAGTCTGATCGGCCCCATCATGGTTAGGGCCTTCCCAGTGGCACCTCTCCTCACCTAACCAATTAGAAACCACCCAATATCCTCCAACAGGGAAGTGGATAAATCAACCACGGCATCTCCACTAACGGACGATGACACAGGACTTGGACAGAATGGAGGAACACACAGGACGGAAACGGGAAACCACACGGGGGCTGCCGGGGGGAGGGATCAAGAGTCCATCCACTCATCTGTAATATTCAATTCCTCAATTTCCACAACAAGAAGCCCATCACGTGGGAGCTGTTAACAGGTCTTCACAGGGATGAGGGTGGGGACGGGGTCTCCAGTGCAGGGCTCTGCGTCCTTCGCTTTCCTGCACACGGCGTGCTGGAGAGAAGACCCCTGAAGGTCACTCAGGCCACCCCCTCCCTTGGCAGGTGGGGAAACCGAAAGGAGAAGGGACTCCTGAGAACCCTCATGTGCCAGTTCACCTTAGAACATTCCAGATTCCACCAGCTCGAGAGCCCTGCCCAATCCTTGTCCAGGCCCCGGCACGGGGCACCTGGCTATTCGGCTGCCCATGGGGGGTGTGAGGATGCCCCCTGGCCAGACCAGGCCAACGCAGAGGGAGCCTGGGGTACGGGAAACCAGCGCCCAAGGGGCAGCCAGCCTTTGGGGACGGGCCCCTCTCTGCCTGCCCGGCCCCCACGGACCCTCCCCCCAACCCTCTTCCCAGCGCGCCCGGTGCCCAGTGATGCCAGCAACGTCACTGCCGATAACCTAGATTTTAACCAAGAAATCACACACCCCCTCCCTGCCCCACTTACGGGCTCAGGGAGGAGAAAACCCAGACCGGAGCCTCCCGAGTCCTGTTGGAGACAGGCTCCCAGGCCACCGCCCCCAGTCTCGCAGCTTCCCTCCATCCCGTCCCACCTCCAACGCTGCCAGGGATGTGGGGTGCGGGGCTCACAGGCCTTGGCCGAGCCGTGCCCGGCCCCAGTAGGACCCAGCAGCTGGTCTCAGTGCAGGAGGGGCTGGTGAGAAGACCCAGTCCCAGTCAAGGCAGTGGGGCAGCTCAGTCTCCCAAGCCGCACCCCGGGCTGTCCACGGCCACCTCCCTTGGCTCCTTGGAAGATCCAAGGGCGCAGGTGGGCCACAACTGTCCGGGTGAGGAGAGGGTCCAGGCTCATGCAGCCAGAGGGGCAGGTGTCCTCAGACGGGCTGCCGCCCTGCACCCACACCCAGCAATCCCAGCACCTGTGCTGTCTCTCACCGTCTCGGACACACCAAGGCCCGAGGCCACGCTGGCGGGAAGGGGGCCATACAGGGAGGACCCTGGGGCGACACCTGAACTAGGGTCCTCTCCTGGTTCGGCACTGCACCGCCAGGGACCACCGGTGGGCAGCCCCGCCCCTGGGCCCTCAGCAGATTCTGTCCTGACCCCTCCGCTGAGCCCCGTCCAGCTGCTGGCACTGGGGGGGCGGGGGGGGGCGGTCCTCAGGGGCTGCGGGGTTGGCCCTGAGCCCGTGTAGCCTGTTTTCCTGGGGAAGGGGCTTGGGAGCCACCCCAGCTCCCTCTGGCCCAGTCTGGGTGCCAGTGGATCTTTCTACCCCCTGGGGGCTGTCAGGGAGATGGCGGGGTCGGGCAGAGGAAACTGCACACGGGTGGTTCCCAGGGTCCCGGCCAGGTCTGACCCACACCAGAGCTTGCGGTTTCTCGGTGTCAGGAACACCAAGCCCCACCCCCTACCTCTAAGCGGAAAATACCCAGTCCAGACGGAGGTGGTCTGTGTGCTAGTATCCTGCACGATTCATACAAACATGACAACACGCATTCAAATAAAGTCATGAGTTCTGGGAAAACCAAGGCCCAGAGCCCCTGGGGGGAGCTGCCCAGGGCAGTGCCTCCGCCGCAGCTCTGAGAGGAACGCTGAGAAGGGCCCACGCTAGCCAGACCAGAGACCGAAACCCAGCCGTCCAGTGCCACACGGGGACCGGCTGTCCCAACGGCCCGAGCTGGCCAGTGCACCAGGCATCCTCTGCTCCTGCCCCCCAGGACTGATGGACCAGTGCCCTCCTGGAGGGGGAGGAGCGGAAGGGGGAGGGAGAGGAGGGGCAGCGTTGGCCCCATCAGGGCGCAAGGACGTGGTGGGTCTCAGGGGCGGAAAGAGTCCCCAAACTGCCCTCTGGGGCCCCAGCTCTGGGATGCCACTTCCCACTGGCAGCATGCATCCGGGCCAGTTACTGGACACGGGCCCCGCATGCAGATCAGGACAGGCAGCGGGCCCAGGCACACAGCCAGTTTTCGGGGAACACAGAAGGCAAGGGGACACCTGACCTGGGGTCTCAACTACGGGACCCTTCACGCAGCAAATCCTGAACCATCTCTGGCGACTGTGATGCAGTTTACAGGCAACACCAGGCGTCGCAAATCAGTGCGTGTTGGGTTTATGGATCCCAAATGCGGGAGTCCCCCCCCCAAAATAAGTTGAGGGGCAGCAGGTTCAGCTCAAGAGGCACTCTCTGGCCTGCCGCTTGGTGCTGGCCCCAGGGAGACGGCCGCGACTGGGAGGGGCCCAAGGGATTCTCTGGCCTCCCTGAGTCAGAGGGAAGGCAAAAGCACATGGGTGGGGAAAGGGCTGAGGTCAAAGGTAGTGAAGATGGGCCTGCTGGGGCAGGCACCTCAGTGACAGGGACATTGAGGCCTCAAGCAGGTGAGTGACCAGTCTGGGTCACACACTGCCCTGTGAGCCCTCAGGCAGGTCCCTGGTCCACTGAGGCCCTCAGTCTCTTCATTGGTCTGGTGAAAGCCAGGGCTCCGTCCCACACGCTACGCTGCGGCTGAACTTTCCCGTGGCCTCTCATCTCACCCAGGATGGAGTTTAAAGTCCTTAGCTAAGGCCCTGCAAGACGGACCTGGGTCCTGCTCCTGCCTCGGGTGTCAGCTCCTGCCAGCTCGCCCGGTCTGGGCTGGGGACTGTCCCTGTACACCTGCAGCACAGTGGCCACCCTGAGCTGTGCCCCCGGGGTGCCCTGGCCCCCGGACGTGCCCGTCTTCCTGCCAAGCTGTGAGTGCCACGGGGTAAGGCCAGGTTAGCCTCGGTGCCCACGCAGGAGGTGCCCGGAGGTCCGCCCGTGCCCGCAGGCAGGCGGCCGCAGTGGTGGCGTGGGGACAGGCCCCCAGCACGCGTTACCTGCATAGCTGCCCGTGGCCTTGATGTACATCTGGCCGTACTGCTCCTCCACCATGGTGTCGTAGGCCTCGTCGTCCTCTTCGTCCTCCTCGTTGTGGTAGGAGGTGGGGCTGTCGGTGGTGGGCAGGCTGCTGGCCCCCGGGCTGGTCCGCTCCCCCTGGGAGTACTGCGCCTGCTGGATGCTGGGGATGAGGGTGGCCAGGCTGGGCACCCCGTAGTAGGAGACCCGGGGCAGCTTGAGAGGGGCCGTGCCTGCCGCCACCGCGGGGCCCGTCGCCACCGTCGCGCCGTCCCGGGGCCCCGTCTCCAGCGGGCGCTTGGGGGCCAGGCCTGGGCCTGCGGCCAGCGGCAGCTCCATGGCTTCGTGCTTGACGCGGGTTAGCAGCGGGATGGGCACGGAGGGGGACACGACGTAGGGCGGCGCGGCGGCGACCGGCTGCAGCTGGTTGCAGGGGCTCTGGGGCTCGGAGCTGGCGTCCTCGATCATAGCGGTCTGCGAGTCGCAGTGGGGTGAGCTCACCTTGAACATGAGGTCCGTGCCGCGCTCCACGATGTGCTGGATCTGCAGGAAGCCGGCCGTGTACATGACCACGAGCTGCTCGCTGGCCGCCATGGTCAGCCTGCCCGTGTAGCAGAAGGACAGGATCTGCTGGAAGCAGGCGGGCGGCACCGTGCCCGGCAGCTCGAAGGCGCTCTTGCTGTTGCCGCTGAACAGGTCGCGGAAGTAGAGGCTGCTGGCGGCCAGGACGGCCCGATGGGCCTTGAAGGCCTGGCCCTTGACCACAATGGACACATCGCAGTAGAGGCCCAGCAGACGCTGCTCGTTGAGGCAGCCGAGCACGGTGTTCCCGAAGTTGGGGATCTCGATGTGCAGCGTCTGCGACATGGCGGGCGGGGGCGGCGGGTGGGCCTCAGACTCTCAGTGCGGGAGCGGCCGAGCGGGGTACATCTGCGGGAGAGAGGGCGCGGGGCGCCGCGGTCAGCGTCAGGCTCCTGGACGTCCGGCGGCCCACCGGCAGGGCCAAGCCCCGCACCACCCCGCTCTGCCCCAGTGCCCGGGCCCCCCTCCAGGGCACCCCCAGACCCTCCAGCCGCAACGAGCCAGACCAGGTCTCGCCGCAGACCCGGCCGACGGTGGGAGCCTGGCAGGGCCGTCAGTGCCGCCCAGGATGCTAGAAGCCCCAGCTGGGTTTCCATAGCCGGGGTGGGGGTGGCGGGTCCCCACGCCACCCTGGGACGCTCCCAGAGGCCACCCAGCAGAGCGCGTAAGCCCTCGGGTCCGGGAGACACCCTGTCCTGGCAGAAGACGAGAACAGGCCTGCAGGCAGCGGACAGACAGGAGGACGGGAGGACGGGAGGACGGGACCGGGACGGGCGGTCCACCCACAGCACTGGAGGGGCGAGGGCGGCAGGCCCGCGTCCGCACAGCTCTTCTCCCAGGAAAAAGTTAGCAGCAAAGGAGCCCCTTGCCGCCTGTCCCCTGGGAGGGGCCCGAACCCAGAGCGAGGGGCAGGGCACCGCGGTGTGTGTGGCGGGGGTCTCGTGGGGGGCGGTTTCTCGGAGGCTTTGGTTTCGGTTTGCTTTTCCCCTTTTCCCTAGAGCAGCCGTGCGGAGGGCCCGCCAGGGGGGGCATTCTGCCCCGCCGGCTGAGAAGCCGCCCCCTCGGCCCTCGGGAGAGGCGGGCAGGAGCGGTTGCGCAGGGAAGTGAGCGGACGCTGGGAGAACTCAGCCTCTCCGCCACCTCTGCTTGCCCTCCAGGCAAAGGAGACCTCGGGCCAGAGGGGCTCCGAGCCGCGCCCGGCTCCCCCAGCCCGAGCTGCCTCGGGGACCCGGCTGCCAGCCCAGGAGTTGGGAGCCTGTCGCAGCCCCACCTGCGCGCCCTCCCGGCCCCCCAGCTCCCGACGCCAGCCGATCCCTGCTGGCTCGCTCCCAGCCCAGGTGACTAAAGGGGTCGTGGGGAGACAGGGGAGAGCCGAGCAAGGGATTGGCCGTTGTCGGATGCCGCCGGCCCGCAGGGTCTGGGGATGGGGCTCCCGGGCTGTGGATCTGGTGTCCGACTCAGAGAAGCGGGGCCGGGACGGACGGGCCGGAGAAGGCGCCGGCCCAACTCTGCGCAGTCGGCGCCCGTACAAAGGGCCGCTCGGTCCCGCGGGAGGAAAGTGCGGGCGGCCACAGAGGCGCCGGGCGGCCGGCGGAAGGAGGGCGGAGCGCCGGCCCGGCCGCCGACAGGAGTTGAGCAGGTGGGCGGCCGCTCGGGGGGAGGGCCCGCAGTGCCCCCGCTGCGGAGAAGTTGCCGGCCTGGCGGGTGGCACCGGCGGCAGGGGAGACCTACCTTTGGCCGCTGCCGCCGTGGCCCCGGCACTGCCCGCTCAGCCTGGCAGGGGCAGGCTCGCCCGCACGCCGGCCGCCCGCAGCCGCCAGCTGCTCCGGGAATGCAGCAAACGGAGCGGGAGCCCTTGGGGTGGGGAGGGCGAGAGGAGCTGTGGGGGGAGGGGGAGGAGGAGGAGGAGGGGGAGGAGGAGGATGGGGGGGAGGAGGGGGACAGAGAGTCTCGGCTGGGCTGGGCCTCGGCTCAGCTGCACCCAGCCCGGCTCTCCGGGGCAGCGCACAGCATCTAAATGAAGAGGCCGGATGCAGACGGACATTCAGGCAGCTCTCGGGAATGAATAGCCGCCTTTGATTTGGGAGCCGAAGTAAATGCCAGCTCCCAGCCCCGGCTTTAAAAACAGTGGAGTGTTGGTGCCAGAGGAATGCAGGGCTCCGGGTGTTGGTACAAGACAGACTTTTGATGACTCACTGCAATGCAAACAAAGATGGCAGAAATACTGTACGGTACGTGGAGAGACGCTTCGTGGTGCCACGGCAACTGAGACAGCCTGGAAATTTATAGTGCAGTTTCGCATACGAATTACCCAGTGAACTGCCACCCTGCCATCCTGTACAGCCCGAGTGTCAAAGCATTTAAACTATGCCAAACAGTCTGCAGGGCTGGCAGAGCAGCCTACCTCCTGCAGGGCAGGCGGCGGGGTGCCGGGTGGGGGCCGGCCAGGGGGGAAGGGAGGCCAGGGGGTCGGGGCAGACAGGGCAGAAGCTGGGTGAGCAGGGGAGGAAAAGAAGGGAGATGAGAAAATGAGGCAGAAAGAGGTGAGAGCAAGGGGCCAGGGAGGAAGAGACCCAGCCCCGCTTCCCCCAGCGCCCTGCAGGCCCCAGTGCCCGCCTTCCCCCGTTCTTGGGGTCCCACAGCAGCAGGCCCAGCTAGTCTGGCCCCAAAACCCCAGGGAATCACCCTGTCCCCCAACTCCCCAGCCGGGCAGCTCTCTTAAAGAAGTACAACTTTGTGATTACAACCGGGGGCCAAGCCCGTGGTGGCCATCAGCCAGGAGCCCCCGAAGGACCTGCCCTAGTCCCCGAAGGACCTGCCCCGGAGAGGTGGCAGCAAAGGCACTGCCCCCAGGTTACCCGCGTGGCCGGGCCAGCGGTGCGGGGCCCACAGCGTCCGCCGTCTACTGAGCCCCTCCTGGGCGGGGGCGGCCGTGCTGTGTGCACTGCCTGTTTTGCTGCAGAGGATAGCACCTTGTTCCAGGCTCAAGCCCCCACCTGCTGGACCGCGTGGGCCCTGGGGCAAACCACTGGCCTGCCCAGCCTCAGTTTCCCTGCTTGCCACCAACTGTGGCAGCCTGCGAGAAGGGGCAGGTTGACAGCGGAGAGGGCCAGGGGAGGTCTGTCTCCTGCAGCGCCCAGCATCGCCACCATCAGGTGATGTTGGGGCAAGGCGGGGGGGGGGGGGCGACAGGCAGCACCCCTCCCACCGTCCCTTCCGAGGCATCCGGAGAGAAAGAAAGAGCCATCTGGCGCCTCCCCATTCACACACCGTGGGCTCAGCTTCCGAGACCAGATAAAAAGCCGCTGAATGGAGAGAGGGAAGAAGTCCAGGTGTAGGGAAGCCGCCCAGCGAGCAGCGGCCAGCAGAGGCGGCTTGATGCCTCCTGCATGGGGCTGCTGACAACTCGAGGGGTGATGGCAGTACAGGCCCGCATGTGCAGCGTTAACAGAAATGGTCCCCGCGCGGTGCTCTGGGGACCCGGGGGCTGTGCGGGGAGAGAGAGCGGGGCTTGGCTGGGCCTCCTCCTGCTCGAGGCCTACGTGGGGCGGCCACCATCTCAGCACCAGCCAGGTTTCACGTCCTGGCTTGGCCTCGGCCACCAGGTGACGGACCGAGGGCCCTTAACGCACTGCACTCTCGGGTCCACATGGACGCCCGGGTCTGCACACCTCCCCTCACCCCCACTGGGTAGCCTTGCCAGGCCCCCCAGACTGGGCTGTGCCATCCTGGTGGTCCCCCTTTCCTGGGGCCCCGGAGAAGCCCACTAGCCCCACGATGAGCGACTGGGGCCTTGGGGGGCGGGGGGGGGGATGCAGGCACAGCCTCGTGTGCCTGTCCAGCCACAAAGGGGGGCAGACCGCGCACACATGGAGCCAATGTGGAGAAACAGAGGGACACTCAGAGGCCCAAGGACAGTGGGGCCCGTGATGGGTAGGGAAGGGCAGGGGCCAACCCTGGCCTGGGTGCAGGACACCCAGCCTTCCACTGCCCTACACGAGCTCTCCCTTCCGCTGTGCTGCACCCAGGCCCTCCCTGGGTGGAGAAGAGCTGCCACCGTCAGGCCCCTGCTTCATTGCCAGCTCTGCAGGGAAGTCCCCCAGGTGCCACACGGGAGCTTGCCGAGGCTGGAAAAGTCTGTCCGATGCCTGATGGGCGTTTCACCCAATGCTGGGCACAGCCAGGGAGGGCCGCAAGAGAGGAGCTGTGCGGCCCAGGGACACACAGCACAGTGGGGAGGGTCCCTTCACCCACCACCGGGAGCCTCCCAGAGAGTGAAGTGGGGCCTCCTGAGCCAGATGGGGGCTCTCGGGCCGTGAGAGGGGAGCGGGTGACCAAGCCTGGCTGGGGTGGGCGGAAGCGGCAAAGGCGCAGAGTGCACTGGCCCCCAGAGGGTCCCTACTGGCCAAGGCTGGGCAGGGAGCAACCAGGTTCTGAACTGAGAGCAGGGCACAGCGAGGTCTGCGGAGCCGACCCTTCCAAGAGCGGCTCCTGGGTTCCGCCGGGTACCACCCCCCACGCCAGGCCCAGTGCCAGCCACCTCAAATGCAGGTCCTATGGCCTCCAGCAGAGGACTCCACGTCTGGGATGCCCGCCTGGGAGGGGGGTCACGTTCACCCTCCGATGGTGACCACAGGGTCGAGGCAGACGATGTTATTAGGAAAGCGCTCGGCTAGAGACTGGCACACGGCTAGAGACCGGCGCCCGCCTAGGCCCCGTCCGTGCTTCATGGGCCTGCCCCCCGGGGCTGCGGCCAGACCGTTCACCCAGAGAGGGGACCATCCTCCCCCTGGAAGGTGACGGGGCCGTCTGGCCCCGGGGATGGGGACAACCAGCCCTGTTGTTGCCGTGTCCTCAAGCCACCTGTGTGGGTGAGGCCGCCACCCCACAGCCAGCCCAGGACAGCCCGGCACGAGCTGGTTTCAGGTTGCTTTCTTAGAAGCCTCGGCCGGAGCGAGAACAAAGCTGAACTTTAGGAGAAAAGAATAAAATAAAGGCTTGGCTTACACACCCAGGGCTGTGAAAGCAGGACGTGCCGAGGGCCGATCCGTGGGCAGTGGCAGGAGAGGAGAGGGGCCAGGGGCCTGAGCTGGCCTCCCCTGCCCAGCCCTACACGACCTCCTTCCCCTTCTGTGCCTCTGTTTCCCCACCCCCTGCTACCCAAGCAGCACCACCTCTTCTGTTTCCCGCCACAGCAAGACTCCTGTGCCGTCCACTCACAGAAAGTCCTGAAGAGCCGGGAGGAACATCCGAGATCCTATCTTTGTTCATCCTGGCCATCCTCAAAGCCACTGCACCACGGAACCCTCCCCCTCATAACGCCCTTCAGAATGGAACCCGCTTTGGGACATAACAAAGCCAAAGTCCAGCCCCTGCATCTGTGCCAGCCTCAGGGGAGGCCCGTTCCACACAGACTCTAAGACCTCCCCAGGAACAAGTGGGGGGGGGGGTCTCTTCTCTGTGGACCCTCCCTTGGGGACAGCTGGGATTATGGGTTGTCCACCAGAATGCCTCCCAGCCCCCGGCGGGCCGCGCACCCACAGGTGGCCGAGAGAAGGATGTGGGGCTATGAGCCCCAAGAGGGGCAGACACGCGCGCACACAGGGGACCAGGGGGCGTCAGAGCCCAGCCTCCCCCCCCACCCCAGATCCTAAAAGGCCTGCTACGGCAGGGGCACGGCGCCGCGCAGGAACGCAGCGTCTAATTTCTGCAGGAGCACCACCAGAGAGGGAAAGGGAGGCGAGACAAATTAATTTAAATTAAATTATTTTGCAGGATTTAATTTTACCAATCTAATAAGCGGCCTGGACCTCGGCAAACACACAGCCACCGCAGGGGAAGAAGGGGGCAGGTGTGCCAGGGAACATTCTGGCAGCAGAAAAAGGAGCCCCTCTCACCCCCAGCCGGGGGCCCATCCCCGTGGCAGCCCCGCTGCCCGGCCGCCAAGCCCTGCCATCTCAGGACCTCGGGAGAAGCCGGCCGGGCAGCAAGGCCACCTCCTAAAAGTCAGGGCACTCCGGAGTTGGGGCCAGGCCCCAGCGGCCACATCCCCCAGGGCCGTGTCCTGCAGGGAGGTGGGCAGGTTACTGAGTCGGCGTGAACACACGTGGGCGCGTCGGGGCGTCAGGAGTACCGCCCAGGCTGCCCCGCGGAGGCTGTCAGGAGAGCGTGGGCGGGGCGGGGTGTCACTCCGGACAGCAGCCATCAGAGCGACGGCCTTGCTTTCCGATCGCGGCGCAGGCTCGTTACCAGGCTCTCTGGCACCCCCACCTGCAGCCCCCCGTGGATGCTCTGGCTCGGCTGTGAGCTCTGCTCCCCCGAGGGGCAAGGGGCAAGCGGCCTGGGGGCTGACCCTTCGGAGGTCCGGGTGGCTGTTTGAAGCAAGGCTGCCCGGCTCGGCGTGCCAGGCCCCCTGGAAGCCGGGCGAGGCACCGGCCTGCTTGAGCCTCAGGTTTGCATGAAACTTTTAATACACCACAAAGCAGGGCTGGGCTGTCAGGGGGCCAGGCTGCTAATGGAAGGCCCCGGGCAGGGAACCAGGGCTCCAGGGTAGGGTCTCAGCTGCTCGGAGCCCGTCCCGACTTGTGTGCTCGCCTCCCAGCCCCACCCCCTCCAGGTGGGTGCAGACGAGGAGGCTGAGGTACCCAGAGGATGAGCTTCCCGGCCAGTCACCACCCTGCCCAGCTGCCTGCTTTCAGCACCCATGATCCCGGGCAACCGAGGTCATCAAGAGGGTGGGGACTGACCCTGCCGGACAGTGGGACGCTGAGGCCTGGACTTGCCCCGGGCCTCCAGGACTCTGCTGCAGAGATGAGAACTCCACCTCGGCCTCTGCACCTGGCTGTCCTGGAGTCCCCTGTGCCCAGGGCAGGGGGCGCACAGGCCTTCGAAACCTCAGGGCCACTCGGGCCCCGGGCTGCGGCCACACCTCCAGTACACCCCACCCCTCGCAGCTCGCTGAGCCCCAGCCTGACAGGCAGAGGCAACAGGCCTCCTGTGTTCAGCCAGGCACCTGGGCAGCCTCTACCCAGACCACAGCCTGGACCGGCATCAGGCATAAAAGCCGGTTTTAACTGCACTAACAAATGTTTGCCTAGAAGCTTTTTTTTTTCCAACCAGAGAAGGGCAGCCTGCCAGAATCTGCAAATTCAAAAATGTGCTTATCAGTCCGTCCCCTGCAGCCCCAAGGAGAGAGCCACAGATGCAGGGCTGGTCCTCACAGAGACGAAGCACACACCTAAGTTCCCTGCTGGCCCTCCAGACAGCACCCTCAGCCCCCCGAGGGCCCAGGGCACTGGGTGCGGCACCCACAGCCAGGCCCTATCAGCCCCACTGGCCGCAGGACCACGGGGGCTGGGCGGGGGCTGGGTGGACGTCCTCCCAGATGGGACAGCGGGCCCTGCGTCACACAGCGCGTGGCCCATGCGGTGGGCTCTGAAGAGGGTCCAGCCTAGGGGTCTGGGTGGCCCAGCTCATCCCATGTGCGGGGGGGACAATGCAGCTGGGGCTCCTTCCGACATGCCACCGCCTACCACATGACTGCCTGCCCCCAACACGCCAGCCTCTGACCCTCCGCTCAGATATTTCGTGCGGAGACGGGGTCGGGAGCCAAACAAACAGGGCGTGAACCTAAAGAAACAGCAGCGGCCGGCCCAGAGGGAGGGCAGTGGCCCCCATGAGCCCACCTGCCCACCCTGCACCCACCAAGTCCATGGACTAGCCATCAAATGGTTCCAGAAGGCTTGAGAAGAATTAAGCAGTGTTTTGAACAGAGCCGACAATCTCTCTCACCCGTATTTGTAACTTAAATACCGTAAGCTTGAAGAGTGTGCCCCTCGGGAATCGTTTAGTAACTTAAAAAGCCAGATACGCGCCTGCAGACGGCACCCTACTCCTCCCTCGTAGGCTGAAGCTGGGTATCCCCCCCGCACCCAGGCTGGGGGCACTCGGGGGCTGGCACTGAGAGCAGGGGCTGCCCGGCCTGGGCAGCTGGGCCCCTGGAGCCAGACTCGCCCCCCTCGGCCTTACAGCACCTTGCTGTCCCCTCCGAGGGCTGACGGGGGTCCCGGGCGGCAGGTGGAGGGGGTGCGTGCCAGGCCCGGCCGGTCACCCAACTCATTAACGACAGCACCTCTGCACGCACTCCCATCTTTAATATTCATAGCTCTCCTCATCTGCATATCATGCCATAAATAGTCGAGGTAAGACACAAAGCTCCCCTGCATTTCTAATTATGCTTAAAAATCTAATGTAAATCAGACCGACACAGAAATACTAAATCAGCTGCTGGGGTGAGGGGGGGGGAAACAGGCTGAGACGGGGTCACGGCGCACCAGCTCCCACCTCCACGCTCCCACCAAGGTGGCTGCTGGCGGGCACTGGCCCAGGGCCACCCCCCCCCCTGGCGCTGGGCGGCAGTGCCCCAGGCCACTCCCTAGCCAGCCTCACCCCTCGCGGCCCTAAAGAAAGAGACAAGCGTGGGGCAGGGGATACGCCCGCGGCACCTCAGGGACCCTGCCACTCCTCCCCTGGGGCCGGCCAGCCTGTCCCACCTTCTCCCGAGGGGACTCCAGCCCTGCACGCGCAGGAGAGGCCCACGTGGGCCTCAGCTCTGCCCTCGGGGCCCAGTCCCCCTGTCTGCGGGGAGACACAGCGTAGGGGCTTCAGAACTGAAGGCTCCGGGCAACTCAGAGCCCAACACAGCACCAGTCCCCACGGGTGGGCGCCAGAGGAGCATCCGGGGCCCTGGTGGGCGGCACTGACACCAGATCTCAGGGTCCCTGGGGGCTGAGGTGCAGCTGGGGCACTGAGGGCACCTGGGGGCAAAGCCACTGCCCAGGAGGTGCAGAGCCAACAACAGGTGACCCGGCCTGCAGCAGAGCACACGTCTGTCTCCGTTCCTTCAAACAGATCCCAGCACCCCCGGCCCCCACGTTCCCGGGCAGCCCCGAGCACCAGCGCTCAGCACACACCCTGCCCAGCCCTGGCCCCGGCCCCCCCAAACGCAGCCTGGAGTCGGGGCCCCTGGCCTGGTGCACCTCTGCCTGTCCTGGGGTGCAGAGGCGGGGCCCCCAGAGGGACCCGCAGGAGACACAGGCCCGAGTGACACGGGGGTTGCCCCACTCTGCCTTTACAGAGAGACGCAGAGATGCCTGCTGCCCGCATCTGCCTGGCATCACGCCCAGACCTATTTTTAAGCCCATTTACTAGAAATCCCACAAATTAAAGGAAATATGGATAATGCAGTAAGAATCCTGGGGGCCAAATAAAAGCTACACATAATTGTTCTCGTGCTGCAGCGTGAGAATCTCAACCACAAAACCAGATCTCCCCGAAGCACCCCTGCGACGCGGACGCGTCCTGGGTGAGGAGGGAAGTCCAGGGGGCAGGCTGAGGCCGACAGCAGGGCCATAAAAGGCAGTTACCGATATGAAAAATAAAGACCATAAATACAAACACCCGACTTTACAGCCGGGGAATGCCGATCACCGGCAGCTACTGACAGCACGTTGGGTGGCGTGCTCTTTCCTAGAGGTGGGTCCAGGCTGGGGGCAGGACCCCCCTCTCCCCCTCCCGTGGAGGCAGCTCCTCTGCGGGGCAGGCTGGGGGGCGCCAGGCGGGGACCGGGGGACCGGGGGCCTCCCTCCCAGCACCTGGCCACGGCCACAGCTCTGTCGCTTCCCCACCTCCCCCCGAGTTTCACGTGGTTCCCAAGACAAGCCAGGAGGTGGGGGCCATGGAGACCCAGATCTCCAGAAACCGAGGCCCAGGGAGGGGACCAGCCAACTGGGTTTGCCCGGGAACGGGGGGGCTCCGTGGGCACCCCGGGAAGGGCCAGGCCCCCCAGGACAAGCTGGTTGGCTGAGGTGAGAGGTTGAAAGGCCTCACGTGTGGTCCCCCAGGGTCAGGCCCAGGCCTCCTGGCCTCCAAGGTCGAGGGCCGTCCTGTAGGCTCACAAGCTCGCCAAGGCCTCAAAGATGTGATCAGGACAGAGGACAAACAGCCAGATCGCTCCTGGGTAAAAAGCATCAAAGACACGTCTGGGTGGGCACCAAGCCCCTGCAGACCCTCAGGAGCCCCGGGCGTGTCCTCCCCAGCCCTCCCCTGCTCGTTCCGCCTGCCAGGTATCCAGGTATCCGCTATCCAGCCGCCTTCACCAGAACCTCCCCCTCTGCATCCTGAAGCCCGCCAGCCCCAGACACACCGGGCGCCCCGAGAGGCTGTGGGTGTCGGGGGGTGTGCACAGGTGGAAGGGGAGCCCGGGATGGAGAGGTGCGTGTGTGCATCTGTGTGTGTGTGAGAGAAAGAGAGAGAGAGAGAGATGTCCCTGATCCCTTGGCCGGAGGTCACACGGTTCATCCTGAGCTGTCACTGGGTGGGGACAAGGCCCACCGGTCCCACCACATTCTAGGATGGAACAGACCCTCCCCTGGGGGGCTCGGGAAGAGGAAGCAATGCCAGGTGGGTCAGCTCTGCCCCAGACCTGCTCCCCTGACTGCCCTGGAGGTGCAGGAAGCCGCAGCCACACACTCATATCCCGCCAGACGCTGGGTGGTCTCCTGCTGCCTGGTGGGGTGGGAGGTGCTCCCGATACGCCAGGCACGCTGAAGTGGGTCACGGGTCCCCCCAGCCACTGGGACCACAGTGAGGGCCCTGCGACCGACACCGCTGAGTACTGGGAACGCGCCTCACTCAGATGCTTCCCCCGCTCTACAGAGCACGAGGCTGGTCCTCACGGGGACCTGGCCGTGGAGGCGTCACCTGGGAGCCCAGCCTGCAGGAGAGGCTGGGGGCAGAGAGACGGGCAGAGCCCCTGCAGCACCTGCTCCAGCAAGACCACCCCGGCCCCTGGCCCCGACGCCACCAGGTCGGGAAAGGCCGGATGGAGAGGCTCTACCTGCCCCATGACGGGCAGGCAGCCGGGTGGGGGGCAAGCTCACGGGACAGGCGAACATCAGTTCCAGGTGGGTGGGCGACGGGTCACAGATTATTAAAAACTTGGAAATTAAGCAAACTATCGACTGCTCGACCCTTCACCATCACAGGGGCTGCCCAGGGGATGATCCGAGGACGAGGACCACCCTTCTGCCCGTGCTCCTCCCAGGCTCCGTCCGGTGACGTGCACACTCATTCAGTTTTTTTGTCCAGGAAAGATGCAAAGATATCTCTCCAGGTAGAGAGAGATATCAAAGTATGTTGAAACTGTGTTTCAACATACGGTGCTGGGACAACTGGATATTCACATGTTAAAGAATGAAGTTGGACCCTTACCTCACACCATACACAGAACCCATAGATATCTCTACGGATTCTGCCCTGCAGGACATTAGCCAGTTTAGGGTCGGGCCTGGCAGGTCCAGGACATCCCTCCCCCTCCCCGGGGGGCCCACCCTGCCGGCTCCTTCACGTCGACGTAGACACAGCCCTGACATGTACTCTCTCTATATCTGTACGAGGGTCCTGTTTACAACCTTTAAACAACTACACCTGACAGGTAGGCAGGTGGACTCGCCTGCAGGAGCAGTCCGAGCTGGTTGGTGGCAAAGTCCGTCACTCCACCTGTATCCTAACGTGTGGTTCGGGCCATGTCCCTTTTCTGCGGTGAGGACCAGGGATGAGCAGTTACCGGGACCGCTAGGCTGGTCTCAGCCACGCTGTCCAGAGCACCCCAAGGGGGCGGCAGTGAGGGGGGGCTGGCTCTGACCATGGGGAGACTCTGTAGGGAGGATTACGGGGTCCTGTCTGTCCCCACCGGTCATCTATTTGTCTATTTGTCCATCAACGAAATAGCTCATGTCCCCTGCAAAGGAAAACATCTCTCGGAGACATGGAGAAAAGACATTTTCCATGTTTATTTCTGACCCATGGCTGAAGCGGAGGATTCCCTGTGTCTAGACTCGAAGGAAGCCCTACCTTCACACTGAGGGTGGAATTTTTTCCTCCCTCTGAAGGGTATCCATGAATTACAGACTCTTAAGAGCTGTGTCCTCACGGGCTAATAGACGAGCAGTTTTATAAGCTAATATTTTCCGAATTCCCAGAACATAAACGTAACTTCTAATATTTTAAATGGGCTAGCATGTAAAGGGGAGGGGACCCTTTTCAGAGAAACCACTAGACCAAAAAGCACTTCCATGTAATACCCCAAATTCCTGCAATCAAGGGGAATCCTGGGCAAATCAGACTGCTTTGATAATGGGTTAAAAAGACAACACAATGTCTTTTCCCTGATTTGTAAATCCAGCGCATACTTTATTTTCAAGATCTAGATGTGTTTTCTCATGAGGAAAGGAGTTAATCTGAATTTCCTAAACTCCATATACTGTTTCAACCAGAGAAGCTGGCATCTCTTTTACATGATGTTCAAGATCATGGAAACTATAAAATTATAAAGTCAACTATATTGAAGAATTCTGACAAGCTGATATCAAAATTAATTGTGACTATGTAATACTGGAATACTGCAGTGTTGCTTGAAAACCTCTGTCAGATAAACAATACAAACAAAACAAGACAAAAAAAACCTCTGTCAGATGATTCTAACATCTGTCATCTAAAAACGCACAGCACATAAATAACACATAAAAACACTCAGCACCTAAAAAATACTCAACCAGCTAGGAATAGGGGGAACTTCCTCAATCTGATAAAGGACATGTGTGGAAAACCCACAAGTAACATCATAGCCCATGGTGAAAGACTGGATGCTGTCCCACTAACCTCAAGGACAAGGCAAGGAGGTCAACATTGTACAAGTTCTACATTTGAGTGAGGGAAATTAGGCAAGACAATAAAATAAAAGACATATAGTTGGAAAAGAAAAAGAAAAACTATCTCTATTCACAGATGACATGATCTTGTACAAAGAAAGTTCTAAGGAATCAACCAAAAGACTATTAAAACTAAGAAACAAGGGCTTCCCTGGTGGCGCAGTGGTTGAGAATCTGCCTGCTAATGCAGGGGACGCGGGTTCGAGCCCTGGTCTGGGAAGATCCCACATGCTGCGGAGCAGCTGGGCCCGTGAGCCACAATTGCTGAGCCTGCGCGTCTGGAGCCTGTGCCCCGCAACGGGAGGGGCCGCGATAGAGAAAGGCCCGCGCACCGCGATGAAGAGCGGTCCCCGCACCGCGATGAAGAGTGGCCCCCGCTTGCCGCAACTGGAAGAGTGGCCCCCGCTTGCCGCAACTGGAGAGGGCCCTCGCACGAACCGAAGACCCAACACAGCCAAAAAAAAAAAAAAAAAAAAACTAAGAAACAAGTTCAGCAAGGTTGCAGGATATAAGATCAATAGACAAAAATCAAATGTATTTCTATACACTTACGATGAACAATCTGAAAATGAAATTCAGTAAGAAATTCCATTTATAATGACAACAAAAAGCACACAATACCTAAGAAAAAATTTAACAAAAGTAGTGTAAAACTTATACTTTGAAAACTATAAAACTTTGTTGAAAGAAACTAAAGATCTAAATAAATAGAAAGGTATCCATGTTCATGGATTAGATCTAATATTGCTAAGATGGGACTACTCCCCAAATTGATCTACAGAGCAAATGCAAACCTAATCAAAATCCCAGCTGACATCTTTGTAGAAATTGACAAGCCAGTTCTAAAATTCATATGGAAATGCAAGGGACCCAGAATAGCCAAAACAATACTGAAAAGGAAGAACAAAGAACACTAGTACCTCCCAATTTCAAAACTTACTACAAAGCTACAGTAATCAAGAGAGTGTGGTATTGGTATGAGGATAGACATACAGATCAATGAAACAGAATTGAGAGTCTAGACATAAATCCATGTGTCTATGGCCAACAAGGGTGCCAAGACCATCCAGTGGGGGAAAAACTGTGTTTCAACATATGGTGCTGGGACAACTGGATATTCACATGTTAAAGAATGAAGTTGGACCCTTACCTCACACCATACACAGAACTTAAAGTGAATCAAAGACCTTAATGTTAAGAGCTAAAACTGTAAAACACTAAATCTTTGTGACCTTAGACTAGGCAGTAGATTCTTAAACACCAAAAGCACAAGAAAAAAAAAAAAGATAAATTAGAATTCACAAAAATTAAACACTTTTGTGGTTCAAAGAATACCACAAAGAAAGTGAAAAAACAAAAAATGGGAAGGAATATCTGTAAATCATATTTCTGATCAGAGACTTGTACGTAGAATATATAAAAAAAACTCTGACACCTCAACAGTAAGACAAATAACCCAATTTTAAAATGGGTAAAGCATGTAAAGAGACATTTCTCCAAAGAAAATACATAAACGTCCAATATGCATATGAAAAGATACTGAACATCGTTAACCATTAGGGAAATGCAAATTAAAACCACAATGAAATAGCATTTCACACTCACTAGAATGGCTATAATAAAAATCACATTAAAAATGCAGGTGAAGATCTGGTGGGATTGTAAAATGGTGTAGCCGTTTTTGGAAAACAGTCTGCCAGCTCTTCAAACGGTTAAACACAGAGTTACTACATGACCCAGCAATTCCACTCCTAGGTATCTACCCAGGAGAAGTGAATACGTATACTCACGCAAAAACTTGTGCCTGAATGCTCATAGCACCATTACCCATAATAGCCAAAAAGTGGAAACAACCCAAATGTCCATCAATGGAAGAATGGATAAACAAAATGTGGTCTATCCATACAATGAAATATTGTTTAGCCCTGAAAAAGAATGAAGTACTGTCATGCTACAACATGGGTGAACCTCAAAAATATGATGCTAACTGAAAAAAGCTAGACACAAAAGGCTACATGTTGTATGATTCGATTTATATGAAATGTCCAGAACAGTTTACAGAGACATAAAGTAGACCAGTGATTGCCTAAAACTAGGAATAGTGAAGTTAGGGAGGGATGGAGGAAATGAGAGTGACTGACGAAAGACAGGGGGTTTCTTTCAGAGTGATGAAAATGTTCTAAAACTGATTGTGGTGATGGTTACACAACTCTGAATAGACTAAAAACTACTGACTTGTACACTGTATGGGTAAATTATATGGTATGGAATTATATCTCAATAGAGCTGTTACTTTTAAAAAACACACTTGTGCTTTATGACCACCTAGAGGGGTGGGATAGGGAGGGTGGGAAGGAGACGCAAGAGAGAGGAGATATAAGAATATATGTATATGTATAGCTGACTCACTTTGATATAAAGCAGAAACTAACACACTATTGTAAAGCAATTATACTCCAATAAAGATGTTTAAAAATAATAATAACAAAATAAAAAACACAGACACAGGGCTTCCCTGGTGGCGCAGTGGTTAAGAATCTGCCTGCCAATGCAGGGGACACAGGTTCGAGCCCTGGTCCGGGAAGATCCCACATGCCGCAGAGGAACTAAACCTGTGTGCCACAACTACTGAGCCTGCGCTCTACAGCCCACAAGCCACAACTACTGAAGCCTGCACGTCTAGAGCCCATGCTCCGCAGCAAGAGAAGCCAGAGCAATGAGAAGCCTGCGCACCACAACGAAGAGCAGCCCCTGCTTGCCGCAACTAGAGGAAGCCCACGTGCTGCAATTAAGACCCAATGCAGCCAAAAATAAATAAAATAAATTTTTTTTAAAAAGGAGGACTTGTACCCTTCTTAAAAGAAAAAACAAAAAACACAGATACATCAAAATAAATTTTTTTAAAATGTTCAAGTGACCCACAGGAAGGCAAGGGGAAAAAAACAGAGAAACAAACAATCAAGAAGAAAAAACAGAATCAAAAAATAAAATGGCAGATTTAAGCCCTTACATATCAATAATTCCATTAAATGTAAATGGCCTAAATGGACCAATTAAAAGACAGAGTTGGCAGAATAGATTTTTTTTAAAGACTCAATTATATGCTGTCAACAAGAAACTCACTTTGAATATGATAAAGGCAAGTTAAAAAAATACATATATACATATATATATGGCTGAATCACTTTGCTGTACACCTGAAACTAACTATACACTTTGCTGTACACCTGAAACTAACTATACACTTTGCTGTACACCTGAAACTAACTTGATTTAAATCAACTATACTTAATAAAACTTTGAAAAATTAAAAAATAAAAAAGGATAGAAAAAGATAAATCACACAAACTTAAAAGAAAACAAGGGTTTCTATATTAATATCAAATAAAGCAGATCTCAGAGCAAAGAAAATTATCAGAGACAGAGAGGGACATTTCACAATGGTCAAGGGGTCAATCACCAAGAAGACATAGCAATCTTGTGTATATACCAGACAACAGAACAGTAAAATATATGAAGCACAAACCAGTAGAAAGAGAAAAGAGAGTTGGGGACTTCAAAACCCTCTCTTGAACAACTGAAAGAACTAGAAAGTTAATCAACAAAGATACAGAGAGCTAAACATCAACTAACAGGATCTAATTGACATTTACAGAACCACCCACCACAAAATAGCAAAATACACATTCTTTTCAAGTGCCTATGAAACCTACACCAAGATCCTGGGCCATGAAACAAACTTCAAGAAATTTAAAAGAACTGAAATCATACAGAATGTGTTCTCCAACCACAGTGGGATCAAACTGGAAATCAATAACAGAAAAGTAACAGGGAAATCTCCAAACACTTGGAAACAAGCAACATTCCTCTAACTCATCCATGTGTCAGAGAGGAAGTCTCAAGGAAATCGGATTAAAAGAAAATGAAAATACAATATATCAAAACTTGTGGGACACCACTTAAGAGCTGTGAGGAGAATTTACAGCACTAAGTACATGTACTAGAAAGAAGGAAAAGTTTCAGATCAATAACCTAAGCTCTCATCTCAAGAACCAAGAAAAAGAACAAAATAAACCCAAACGAGCTGAAGGAAGAAAAATAGTAAGAGCAGAAATCAGTAAGACTGAAAACAGAAAATCAATACAGGGGAAAATCAATGAAATGAAGAGCTGGTTCTCTGAGATCAATCAAATTGACAAGCCTCTAGCAAGACTGACAAAGAAAAAAGAGAGAAAAGACAAATTAATTACCAATATCAGAAAGGTATTGGGGGTATCACTACAGACCCTGCAGATGTCAAAAGAATAATAAGGCAATGATAGGGACAACTTTAACACATAAACTTGACAATCTAAATTAAATGAACCAATTCCTAAGGCGGGGGCGGGGTGGGGGGGGACTACCACAATGAACAGAGCATTCAAATAGTCTTATAACTATTTTAAAAATTGAATTTTTAATTTCAAAATTCTCAAAAAAGAAATCTCTAAGCACAGATGGTTTCCCTGGAGAACGCTACCAAACATTTAAAGGAGAATTAGCACCACATATATACAATCTTTTCCAGAAAATAGATGAGAAAGGAACACTTTCCAATTCATTTTATGATTTATCCCAATACCAAAACCAAAGATGATACAAAGAAAGAAAACTACCAGGGCCCTTCATGATATAGATGCAAAATTCCTCAGCAAAATATTAACAAACATATTTTAACAACATTTCTTTTTTTTTTTTTTTTTTTTAAATATCTGTTTCTTTTTTTTTTTTTAATGATTATTCTGTGTTTATTTTATTTATTTTATTAATGGCTGTGTTGGGTCTTCGTTTCTGTGCGAGGGCTTTCTCTAGTTGTGGCAAGCGGGGGCCACTCTTCATCACGGTGCGCGGGCCTCTCACTATCGCGGCCTCTCTTGTTGCGGAGCACAGGCTCCAGACGCGCAGGCTCAGTAATTGTGGCTCATGGGCCCAGCCGCTCCGCGGCATGTGGGATCTTCCCAGACCAGGGCTCGAACCCGTGTCCCCTGCATTGGCAGGCAGATTCTCAACCACTGCGCCACCAGGGAAGCCCTTTAACAACATTTAAAAGGAATTATATACCATGACCAAGTGGGATTTATTCCAGGGATGCAAGCTGGTACAATATCTGAAAATCAGTGAAACCACATGAAAATATCATTCAACGCATAAGAAGGATTTGACAATATTCAACATCCATCCATGATAAAAACTCTCAGAGAATTTCCTCAACTTGATATAGAGCATCTACAAAAATCTTACAGTTAACGCTTTCTCCTCAAGATGGGGAACACAGCAAGGATGTCTGCTCACCACTCGTACTCAACACAGTGTAATGAGGCAAGAAAATGCACACAGATTGGAAGAAGAAATAAAGCTGTCCCCGTTTGCAGATGACAGGGTTGTCTTCGTAGACAACGTCACAGGATATAAGATAAACTGTATTTCTATGAACTAGCAATTACTAAAATTAAGAATACAATACCATCTATAATCACTCAAAAAAAATATACCTACATGTAAATCTAACAAGACACGTACAGGACTTACATGCTGAAAACTACAAATTACTATTGAAAGAAATCTAGGTCTAACTAAATGGAGAGACATACCATGTTCATGGATTGAAAGACTCAACAAAGTAAAGATGTCAATTCTCCCCAAATTGATATATAGGTTTAACACAATTCCTTTCAAAATTCCAGCAAGATTTTTTTGTAACCACAGACAAGATTATTCTAAAATTTATACAGAAGGGCAACAAAACTAGAATAATTAAGACCATTTTGGAGAAGAATTACATGGGAAGAATCAATCTACCTGATTTCAAGACTTATTATATAGTTACAGTAATCAAGACTGTAGGGGGGGACTTCCCTGGTGGGGCAGTGGTTAAGAATCTGCCTGCCAATGCAGGGGACACGGGTTTGAGCCCTGGTCCGGGAAGATCCCACATGCCGTGGAGCAGCTAAGCCCATGTGCCACAACTACTGAGCCTATGCTCTAGAGCCTGAGAGCCACAACGACTGAGCCCGCGAGCCACAACTACTGAAGCCCGTGCACCTAGAGCCTGGGCTCCACAACAAGAGAAGCCACCGCAATGAGAAGCCCACGCACTGCAACAAAGAGTAGCCCCCACTTGCCGCAACTAGAGAAAGCCTGTGCACAGCAACGAAGACCCAACACAGCCATAAATAAATAAATAAGGGGGCTTCCCTGGTGGCGCAGTGGTTGAGAATCTGCCTGCTAATGCAGGGGACACGGGTTCGAGCCCTGGTCTGGGAAGATCCCACATGCCACGGAGCAGCTGGGCCCGTGAGCCACAACTACTGAGCCTGCGCGTCTGGAGCCTGTGCCCCGCAACGGGAGGGGCCGCGATAGTGAAAGGCCCGCGCACCGCGATGAAGAGCGGTCCCCGCACCGCGATGAAGAGCGGCCCCCACTTGCCGTAACCAGAGAAAGCCCTCGCACGAACCGAAGACCCAACACAGCCAAAAATAAATAAATAAATAAATAAAGTAGCTATTAAAAAAAAAAAAAAAAAAAGCTTATAAAAAATAAATAAATAAATAAATAAATAAATAAGGAAGAAATGGTAATTAAAAAAAAAAAAAAGACTGTATAGGGATAGACAGACAGGCTAATGAACAGAATAGATAACCCTAAAACAGACCCACAAATATGCCTAACTGATGTTTTACAAAGATGCAGAGCCATCAGTGGAGGATTGCCTTTTCAGCAAGTGGTGGTGGAGCAACGGCACATCCAGAGGCAAAAAAAGTGACCCTCAAGCTAAACCTCATGCTGATACAAAAATTAACCCAGAATGGATCAGAACCTAAATGTATAAGTTTAAACTAGGGGCTTCCCTGGTGGCGTAGTGGTTGAGAATCTGCCTGCCAATGCAGGGGACACGGGTTCGAGCCCTGGTCTGGGAAGATCCCACATGCCACGGAGCAACTGGGCCCGTGAGCCACAACTACTGAGCCTGCGCATCTGGAGCCTGTGCTCCGCAACAAGAGAAGCCGCAATAGTGAGAGCCCCACGCACCGTGATGAAGAGTGGCCCCCGCTTGCCACAACTAGAGAAAGCCCTCGTACAGAAACGAAGACCCAACACAGCCATAAATAAATAAATAAATAAATTTAAAAAGAGTTAAAAAAAAAAAAGTTAAAACTAGAAGAAAGCATAGGAGAATATTTTGGGGATCTAGGACTATGCAAAGAAGTCTTCCATAAGGATAAACTGATAAACTTGACTACTTTATCCAAATTTAAAACCTCTGCTTGGAACCCCCCCAATGCAATAATGTTTAAAAAAAAAAAAAAAAAAGAATCTGGAACAAGACAAGGATGCCCACTCTCACCAATTCTATTCAACATAGTATTGGAAGTCCTAGCCACAGCAATCAGACAAGAAAAAGAAATGAAAGGCATCCAAATTGGAAGGAAAGAGGTAAAACTGTATGCAGATTACATGATACTATATATAGATAACCCTAAAGACTCCACACAAAAACTACTAGAACTGATAAACAAATTCAGCAAGGTAGCAGGATACAAGATTAACATACAAAAATCTGTTGCATTTCTTTACAGTAACAATGAAGTATCAGAAAGGGAAAGTAAAAAAACAATCCCTTTGAAAATCACATCAAAAAAATAATATACTTAAGAATAAACCTGAAAGGTTTATATGCTGAGAACTATAAAACACTGACAAAGGAAACTGAAGATGATTCAAAGAAATGGAAAGATAACCCATGCTCTTGGATTGGAAGAATTAATATTGTTAAAATGGCCTTACTACCCAAAGCAATACACAGATTCAATGCAATCCCTAACAAATTACCCATAACATGACATTTTTCACAGAACTAGAACAAATAATCCTAAAGTTTATATGGAACCATAAAAGACTCAGAATTGCCAAAACAATCCTTAGGAAAAAGAACAAAGCTGGAGGTGTAACCCTCCCAGACTGCACACAATACTACAAAGCTACAGTAAGGTGCTGGCACAAAAAAACAGACATATGGATCAATGGAACAGAATAGAGAGCCCAAAAATAAACCCATACACCTACAGTCAGTTAATCTTCAACAAAGGAGGCAAGAATATACATTAGAGAAAAGACAGTCTCTTCAGCAAGTGGCATTGGAAAAGCTGGACAGCTGCATGTAAATCAATGAAGTTAGAACACTCCCTCACACCATACACACACACACAAAACTCAAAATGGCTTAAAGACTTAAATATAAGACATGATACCATAAAACTCCTAAAAGAGGACATAGGCAAAACATTCTCTGACATAAATCATAGCAATATTTTCTTAGGTCAGTCTCCCAAAAAAAGGAAAAATAAGCAAATGGGACCTAATCAAATTTATAAGCTTTTGCACAGCAAAGGAAACCATTAAAAAAAATGAAAAGACGACCTACAGAATGGGAGAAAATATGTGCAAACAATGCGACCTACAGGGGATTAATTTCCAAAATACACAATCAGCTCATATAACTCAATAACAAAAAAACAAACAAAAAACAATCAAAAAGAAGGCAGAAGACCTACATAGACATTTCTCCAAAGAAGATACACAGATGGTCAACAGGCACATGAAAAGAGGCTCAACATCACTAATTATGAGAGCAATGCAAATCAAAACTACCATGAGGTATCACCTCACACTGGTCAGAATGGCCATCATTAAAAAGTCTACAAATAATAAATGCTGGAGAGGGTGTGGAGAGAAGGGAACCCTCCTACCCTGTTGGTGGGAATATAAATTGGTGCAACCACTGTGGAAAACAGTAGGGAAGTTTCTTAAAAAACTAAAAATAGAGTTGCCATATGATCCAGCTATCCCACTCCTGGGCATATATCCAGACAAAACTATAGTTCAAAAAGATACATGCACCCAATGTTCATAGCAGTACTATTCACAATAGCCAAGACATGGAAGCAACCTAAATGTCCATCGACAGATGAATGGATAAAGAAGATGTGGTATATATATACAATGGAATACTACTCAGCCAAAAAAAAGAATGAAATAATTCTTCATTTGCAGCAACATGGATGGACCTAGAAATTATCACACTAAGTGAAGTAAGTCAGACAAAGACAAATACCATATGATATCACTTATATGTGGAATCTAAAATGTGATACAAATAAACTTATTTACAAAACAGAAACAGACTCACAGACATAGAAAACAAATTTATGGTTACCAAAGGAGAAAGTGGGTAGGGAGGGATAAATTAGGAGTTCGGGATTAGCAGATACAAACTACTATATATAAAATAGATAAACAACAAGATTCTACTATATAGCACAGGGAACTATATTCAGTATCTTGTAATAAACCATAATGATAAAGAATATGAAAAAGACTATTATTATAGTATCTTGTAATAAGCCATAATGGAAAATTATATATATATATATATATATATATATATATATATATATATATATATATCACTTTGCTGTACACCAGAAACTAACACAACATCATAAATCAACTATACTTCAATTAAAGAAAAATCACAGGAGAATATTGATAACATGAAAAAATTTGCAGTATGTTAAGTGAAGACACCAAACTGTAAAACCAAATGTATGCTCAGAACCCAGTTTTTAAAATAAATGATATACATACACGTGTTGAAAAAAAAGAGGAAGTTGACTAAAGTCATGGAAACTGCTCATGAAAGAGGACACAGAGATGACAAATTAGCAAATGAAAGATGTCCACCACCTTTAGCCATCTAGGAAATGCAAATTACTACAAACAGATGCACTACAGACCTATCAGAATGGCTGAAACGAAAAACAGCAACACACCACATGCTGGCAAGCGTAGGGGAGAAGGACCGCTTACAGAAACAGAGACCTGGGCAGTTAATGACTGTCAGAGGGTAAAAGGGGCGTGAGGGAGGTGGTGGGGGGCTACGAAAGGGCAGCCTCAGGGGGTTCCTGCAAAGGGTACACTGCGTCTCTCAGTGTTATCTTTCTTAATACCAGCTGTAATAAGATATAACTCATACACTATAAAATTCACCCATTTCAAGGGTACTTCACTTCTTTCTATGGTCAAACAATACTCCATCATAGGGATGGACCACTTCTGTTTATCCATCCATTCTGTACTATTCACAGCAGCACGTGAATCTACAATTATCTCAAAATACAAAGTTAAAAAAAAAAAAAGCAACTGTGTGGTGTATCAACCTAAAATTCCCAAAATCCTCATTCACTTTAACACCCTATACTACTATTAAATTTAATTAACTACTAATGTTTAGATAGATGGATAATTTCTAAGTATAGGATCCAAACACTGGTCAGTAAGCCGAGCTTTAACACACACACTCTGCTTCTTAATGCATGTTCACCAGATTCCATGTCCACGTTCCCGGCCACTTTAACAAGGTGTGAGAGGCACGTGTGTGTGTTGGGGGGGTGCTGACAGGTGTGCTCTGGGTTTGCCTGATGTGCTAAGACGTTTACATAAGACAAGCAGGTCCCTATCATGTCCCTCCTATCACCTGCAGCCCTCTTGATCAGGGAGAAGTTAGTTACGGGAGTTAAAAGGCGCAACTAATAAAACGGGGCTACTAGCAGCGCGGCTCACATCCAAGCACACGGAAGGGTGTGTTTCCTTATCGCGGGGAAAAGAGGCATTCTGCCCCAAAGTGAAATGTCTGGTTGCCCCAGCACGTGAAAGGGGGTGGAGAAGATAAAAACTAGGATGGACACAGGGAGCACTGTGGGAGGTTCACAGAGAGGAATCTTTATTTCCTTGGGTTTATAATACCTGGCCATGACGAGTCTGAAAAGAAGCCATGAAATGTTAAAATTTGGGCAAAATTTGCTTGGTTTTGATGGGCTTATTCATAAGACAATTTTTTTTAAGGTGCTTATGGATCCTTTACTGCCAAGCATTATATTCTGTAAAACAAGAACCTGGTGTTGTGTGAAAATGGTGACCGCTGCTGGCGTGTAGAATCTGCGTCACCGCAGGACGAGGAGACCCGGGTGCTTCACCGCCACCCTGACCGCTCATCTGATTGCCCCAGAGTAACTTTCAGTACTTTGCACTAGTCACATCCTTGATATTTTTTAAAAAATTAACATTCGGGCTTCCCTGGTGGCGCAGTGGTTGAGAATCTGCCTGCTAATGCAGGGGACACGGGTTCGAGCCCTGGTCTGGGAAGATCCCACATGCTGCGGAGCAGCTAGGCCCGTGAGCCACAATTACTGAGCCTGCGCGTCTGGAGCCTGTGCCCCACAACAAGATAGGTCGCGATAGTGAGAGGCCCGCGCACCGCGATGAAGAGAGGCCCCCGCTTACCACAACTAGAGAAAGCCCTCGCACAGAAACGAAGACCCAACACAGCCATAAATAAATAAATAAATAAATAAATAAAATTAAAAAAAAAAAAAAAAAAA
Source organism: Balaenoptera acutorostrata (assembly GCF_949987535.1). Lineage (NCBI taxonomy): Eukaryota > Metazoa > Chordata > Mammalia > Artiodactyla > Balaenopteridae > Balaenoptera > Balaenoptera acutorostrata. The sequence continues at coordinate 124,141,041 of NC_080069.1, forward strand.
CTTCTCCCCCAAAACCATTGGGGGGTTGGGTTTAAAAAAAAAAAAAAAAATTAACATTCTTCTCTCCCCAAGCACTTAAGGTTCCTTAGAAGGGTGTTACTGATTTCTAAGATTATGTTTTTTAATGTGTTGTCCCTTTGATTAATACACAGCCAGGCTGAAACCATTCAGTGTTCTACTTGATCAAATACCCACATCTCTTCTGATAACGATACCGATTTCATCTTCCCCAAATCAGACCCTGAAGTAAATGAAGTCAGACTTTACATCTGACTGTTCTCTGTAGTTTCCCAGAGTCAATCATAAACTACTGTTTTCAGCTGATGAATTGGGGAATGCTGGATTTGATGTCCTGTAATTTTCAACTCCACAGGAAGAACTGCCCAGGAAGAGGTGTCAAATCCAGAGCCAGCCTTCCCGGGCTCAACTTGGCCCATCCAGTGCCGCCCGTGGGAACAGAATCCTCACGTGTTCCCTTTCAGGAGCTCCACGCAGGTCTCCATCCTCACCGTCCATTTATGCTCTTACTCTGGGAAACAGCAAGCAAACCCTCATGCTACGGTTCCGCTCAATGCTCCTGCAGGACATCCCCTCCTCCAGGCTGGCACTGCTGGCTGCCCTGTGAAAGGAGCCGATCCCATGTGGTCACCCACAGGCGGCTTCTGCCCCCTGGAAGCTGCAGGCCAGAGGGGGCTGTCCACAAAGAGGGACATACTTGCCCACCTGCGCATCTCCCAAGGAGGCGCCCTGCATGGGCTCGCCCTGAGACGGCTCTTACCCGACCATGGAAGGGGGCCAGGTCTCCAGATGTCTTTAGGTCCACGAAGTGATGGGCTGCTGACCAAGGTCCATGCTGACCACAGTGAGAAAGATCTAACTGTGGGGCTGGTCTTGGAATATTGGGGAAGAAAACCCTCCTCTTCCATCCCAATGCAGCTCGAGCCCTCCAGGTGGTAGATTGACTTCTGCAAACTACACAAAACGTTCTGTACACTGTGTGCCTTCTCCCCAAGGCCTCAGAATTCAGAAACAAATACTTTTCCAGAGTCCCTTTACCTTTCATGGCAATGTAGCTATCTGCAGCAGTTCCATGGGAATCTGGTCTCTTTTATTCCCTGATGGAGCTGGAGAAGCCGATCCTGCAGCCGAGCCTGAACCCGGGGCCACCGCTGGCAACACGCGTGGGCTCCCAGGCTCTGGGGGGAGTTCAGTAAGAGCAAAAACCCACCTCTGCAGTTAGTGAGCTTCTTGAAAACGGACCTGAGCCTCCTTGTGAAATGCAGAGAAACTGACCAGCTTTAGCAGCTGCCCCCCGCGCCGGACAGCTCTGGTGTTGCCCTCCACAGGGTGCCCTCTTACCACGGCGTGTGATGGATCAGAACACAAAACCCGCTTCTAAACACTATACTTGGAAATTATGATCACAGAGGGATGCTGAATGATTATCAAAAACTTGGAAATATGGTAAAGAGTGACTGTGCCCTTTCCATGTCACAGGAGGGACCGGCCAACGAGGCCACCAGGACTGTTTCATTCTCCAGGGGACTGTGGGTACCTCTGCTTGGTTTGCTATCTGATATTGATTATGTCCCAGAGCCTGTGACCTGTTAACTCTTAAACAAGGCTGTGCCCAGAAGAGATGCAAATGATGATTTCTGCCCAGGAGCAAAGAACACTGCCCAAAGGGGGCTGGTGCTCTTGCCTGGGGGACACTCAGCAATTGCGTAACTAACTGAACGGTCTGAGTGCAACGTTCTTTCTTCAGTGACTATAAATACACTCAGTTCCTCAAATGCTCTTTGATCGAGCTTTCCTGCTCAGACCATGAAATATTACTCAGCCTTAAAAAAGAAGGGAATCCTGACGTGGGGTACGACATGGATGACCCTGGAGAACATCATGTCCAGTGAAATAAGCCGGTCACCAGAAGACAAATCCTGTAGGATTCCACCCATGGGAGGACCTAGAGAAGTCAGCTTCATGGAGACAGTGGGGGCCAGCGGCTGGAGTAGAGGAGGGGGAGTGCGAGTTTTGTGGGGACAGAGTTTCAGTTTGAGAAGATGGGAAAATTCTGGAGATGGACGTGGTGATGGTTGCACAACGATGTGAATGTACTTAATGACACACAGAACTATACACTTAAAAATGGTTCAGATGGTAAATTTTATGTCATGTATACTTTACCACAATTAAAAAAAACTTTAAGTTATACTTCATCAGAACTACATGTGAAAGGCATAAGAATCAAACTTCAAGAATAAAAGAGAAATGTGACCTTTGGTAGAAGGGTCCCCAAGAGGACACAAACAGCCCTAATCATAAAGGAAATTGTTGATAAACTATTTCATTCAAATCAAGAATTCAAAGAGTCCACCATTAACAGTGAAAAGACCACAGGGATGTGGTGCCTATAAAACAAAGGCGGTGTGGTCAGAATATTTAAAGAATTCTACAAGTCAGTCAAGGAAAGGGAGGCTCAGAAAGGGGGGAGGGAGGCGAAGACTTGAAAGGGGGGAGGGGGCTCACAAAAAGAATGCCAAAGAAGGCAGGCAGGGCACCAGTCACCGGGGATGCAAACAGACTCTAGGCAGGTCACGCACCTGTCCTGGGCAGGGTCTGCGGGGGGCGGGGGTCAGCTGCATGCACCTGCGCCCCAGAGCCTCCTCGTTCCCCCAGGTGTTCACCCAGCATCTGCACCTGTAACCTTCCTAGCAGAGGGTGTTCATAATAGCCCCAAAGCGGAAAGGACCCACAGCCCACAACAGTTTAGATACTGAAATCGTGGAAGAGCCCCGGCAACACCTCCCACCAGGACCCCTCCAGATTCGTTCCACGGGACGCATCTGAAAGTCTCAGTTCTGAGCAGAAGCCGGGCCCACTTGTCTCCGGGAGGTTCAAGAACAGTAAACTCTTCCAGCCACTAGAGGTTCAGGATTCGGGGCGTGGGGGACTGGGAGCTGAGCCTTCACCTTCACCCTCGTCACACAGGTGTGTTGGCTGCATAAAAATTCATCAAACTGGGGCTTCCCTGGTGGCACAGTGGTTAAGAGCCCGCCTGCCAATGCAGGGGACACGGGTTCGAGCCCTGGTCCGGGAAGGTCCCAAATGCTGCGGAGCAACTAAGCCCGTGTGCCACAACTACTGAGCCTGCGCTCTAAAGCCCGCGAGCCACAACGACTGAGCCCGCGTGCTACAACTACTGAAGCCCATGCGCCTAGAGCCCGTACTCCGCAACAAGAGAAGCCACTGCAATGAGAAGCCCGCGCACCGCAACAAAGAGTAGCCCCCCGCTCGCCGCAACTGGAGAAAGCCCGTGTGCAGCAACGAAGACCCAACGCAGCCAAAAATAAATTAAGAAAAAAAATACATCAAACTGTGCGCTTGAGATCTTTGCCCTTTTCTGTAGGCTACACGGCCAAGTGTGCTTAAGATATCCACTTACATGGTAATAAAAGGTAGGCAGAAGCAGTTTGAGAACTGAACAATGAATTTAAATATTCGTTTGTACTTCATTACACAAAGGTGTGTTTTTCAAAGGAGAAAATCAGATAAATACGATCACTCTATTAATAGTTTTTCAATCATAAAATTTTCAGTGCTGCATATAAAAAAATCCATGCACAAGTTTTTAAAAATATAGTGTCGGGGGCAGAGGGGGCAACGCCTACCCACAGACACTGTGTCCACAGGCCCAAGGCCCAGGCATGTCCCCCACCCTGCGGTGGGGCAGCCCGGGTCTCCCCAGGACCCTCACTCCCCTAAGCCCCGAATCCAGAAAACCTCAGGTCCTTTGACCTCAGAATCCAGTTTCCTTGAGAAGAGCAGACATGTGTGTGGGGTGGGGTGGGGGGGGGGAGGCTCCCTAAATAATCCCAGGGCTGGTTTCAATGACCTAAATTCCCAAGTCCTGTGTCCTCTTTTAATTCAAGTTCAGAATAAATACCATTACCCCATTTTACAGATGGGGAAACTGAGGCTCTGGGTGGGGAAGGAACTCGCTCACTGGCCTGAGAACTGGAGCCTGGATCTTGAGAGTGGACATGAGACCTCTTCATCCACAGACAGGACTCAGGACAAAATGCTCCTGGGCCACAAGCAGGCACCAGAGAGAGGAGGACGAAGGCCCTGGGCGTTGGCCACAAGGGCTGAGCAAAGCCCAGAGGAAAGAGCCACCAAGGTGGGTGGGGTCACGAGTCCTCAGGGCCACAGCACAGTCCCCTGCCTGGTTTCCTCTGCCTCATCGGGGAGGAGGGCCCCCGGGCCCCTGCGAGCGTCAGGGGAGCTGCAGGGGAGGCTGGGGGTGAGCGCTTGTGAGGACCACCTGCCCGGGAGGCCTGGAGAGCTGGGTGCCACCCTCGCCAGCAGCCGGCACTGTCACCGCACACGGCAGCCGCCGTTGCACCTCTGCGATTCCCTAACGGTTCCCCTGGGAGCACCGAAGGTAAATATGTTAATTTGACTTCAATCATGGCTTTTTAAAACAAAGTGCACACTATATTAACTTAGGGCACAGAACCTGAACACTACTCACGCATGTGTCTGAGCCTCCCGTCCTGGGCAAGGGGGACCCCGAACGTGAGGGGGCCAAGGGGGCAGGGGGCCAAGAGGGAGGCCCACCCGCCGGATCCCCAAACGCGAGCCGCGGCGGGGGCCTGAGCCTCGGAGGCTGAGCCCCGTGGCATCAGCCAGGGGTGCCGCCCCTCAGCTTCCAGGCAGAGGACGCTCCCTACCAGCAAGAGGCCCGACGGCCGGGGCCGGGCAGGTGGAGCAGGGTCTGCAGACCCCGGGCTGCCCAGGACCCCTGGGAGGGCCCAGCTCCCTGATTCCTCAGCCCGTGACCACGTCAAGGCACAGCCTGGAAGCAGGACCCGGCCCGTGGCCTGCGGGACCCCAGGCCCGCCCACCTCACCTCCATCTCCAGCCCTGTGGGCTCTACAGTGGCCCACGGGTCAGCCCACCGTGTGGGGTCTTAGACAGTGTTGTTAAGGTCACGGTCGGTGCAGAAGTGGCCCGGCCCAGACTGCACGGAATCAGCTGACAAAGGACACTGGTGCCCTTGCTCGTCGTATTTTTCGGGGGGGTGGCACAGGTGGGGGCTCTCCTCTCCAGGCACCCAGGAGGGGTTGCCCTCCAATACCCCAAAGCAGAAAGCGCTCGGGGAGAGGACGCCAGCCAGACGCCTGAGCGGGGAGGCCTGTGGGTGGCACGGACCCTCCAGCACCCCCGGGGACCCGCCAAGCACCCTCCACACCTGGGGTGTCTCACGTTTCCAGACGGTGCACTTTGGGGCGAGGGGGCTGGAAGGCAGTAAGAGAAACAGACCAGCTCCCAGCACTAGTGTTAAGATGACTTTGAGGCTAAGTAACCACACCTGTGCTGTTCATCACCATGACGACAGCATTTCCGGGTCCCGCCTGGCACCGGAGGTCCCACTGGTCCCTCTCCGTCACAAGCAGCTGTGACCGTGGCCCCAGGAAGGCCCCGTCTCCACGTGAGCCTGGACAGGAGCCAGTGCGCTGCTCCTCCAGCTGCCTGGGGGCAGCGGGGCCGGCCTGGGCGCCAGCAGCCCCTCCAGGAAGCACGGGGATGAAGGGAGGTGCTGGAAGAGGCTGACCTAGGAACACTGCAGCCCGGGGTCAAGGGTCTCCAATAGTCTCGGGGAAAAGAAACAGTCTGTACACATGTGTTCGTATGTTCTGGAACCAACGAGGGACACAGGAAAGAGTTCCCTAGAAGAGAGACCAAATGAAACTCAGAACTGGGATGGCCACCTCGGGACCCACCAGGCTCCCAGGCCGCTGGAAACCCAGAGGGAAGGGCGGCCGGGTGGACACAGGCCGGCCAGCTCCTAAGGGACTACCTTGGCCCACCTTGTTAACCAACGCCCTGCAAGCATCACTCCCCTGGCCACCCAGGCCAGCCGAGGCCAGGGCAACAGGCCAGCACCAGGCCCTCCTCCTGCCCAGGCCGGGCAAGTGCTCCCCCGGCTACAAGCCGTCCGGGAAGGCGGTGCTGGGCACCCGCGTCCACTGCGGCTATAACAAATTCCCTCGCGAGGTTTCTTGGAAATCAGTGGCTGCAATGTAATCACAGCTGCCGGGGCCCGGAACGAGCCCGCTCGGGGGCTCTGTGCAGTTATAGTTATTACGAAAGCGCAGTTAAGAAACACTGAGGAAGAACTGAAACCTTCAGGAATACCCGAGAGCCAGGGGAGGGGCGACTCCTCACCCCCACCCCACCCAGGACGAGGACACGCTGCCCCTTCCTGCTGGTCCCTCGTGCGGCCATCCTCACCCAGGGGCAGTCTGTCCTGACCCAGCTCCGTCCACCCGGATGCACCTGGCCCAGGTAGCCGCTGCTGCCCGGGGGCTCCGGCTGTCTTTGCCCCACCACAGCCCACCAGGGCAGCACCCTGGAACCCCAAGAAACCCATGAGTGGGCACAGCTATCACCACCCCCGGCTCTGCTCTGTGACTCACCCCTCGGGCCCTTGTTTCCTCCCATGAAATGAGCGGGCACAAGACACTCCAAAGGCGCTCGGCCCTGGCATGGCCTAACGGCAGCTCTGGGCCAGCTCACCACCAAGGCAAGACCATGACCGCCTGGTATTCCCTGCAGAGGGCGGGGCCGTGGAGGGGCTTCTCCCAAAGAGCCGTGGGGGTCTGATAAAAGGGAGCAGCCAGCGGGGCCATCCCAAGCCTCCACCTTGTGGCCTTGTGCCCGTGGCTAGACCTGCCTTCTCCCTGGTGCCCGTGGGGTGCCCTCACCCAAAAAGCACGGGGCAGGGCCCTCGGAGTCACGCCGAGCGACGCATAAGGAGCCAAGGTGAGGCCTCGTGGGTGCTGCAGAGCAAGGCCCTCCGTGCGTGGAGGCCCCACCTGCCCCCCAGGCAGTGCCTCCCCTTCTGGCACAAAACCCCACTCCTGGAGCCCCTGGTGGGAGGAAGGCCGGGCCCTGCCCACACCCCTAGAGATAGGCCGGCGGGTGGAGGGGTCCCGGCCCGCTACGTCCAACACCCGTCAGCGGTCAGCTGGCCACCGCAGAGCCCTGGTCCCACCATCCTCGTGCAGGTGAGGCTGGCTCACAGCCAGAGCGGTCCCACCGGCCACTCCCAACCTCCAGGTGTTTCCGTCTGTCCTTCTCCCCGCAAGGAAAAACAGACATGTTTGCCAGAAGCAGCCGATTTTATCTTGCTAACTTGACCCTCACATACGGACCACTTCTGACCAGGGTTTCATGCCGACTGCCTCAACCCTGTCAAACCTCGGAGCGAGAGGGCTGATCCTGTGCGTTTTGAGGCTGCGAAACTCCTACTACTCCTAACTCCTACTCCATTAGACGTGCACGCTGACATGAAAGTCATCAGACCAAACCCCCCTCCACGCCCTCTTTCCAACGGAGAACTCCCGTGCGGGCAAACAGCCTTTCTGGCACTGGGCTGGAAACCTCACAACCCTCTGAGCTGCAGAAATGGGGCCATCCCACCAGACAGGAGGCCTGGCACTCCAGCCATCCCCAAGAGAGCGGAGCCAGAGGCCAAACAGAGGAGCTGGACAGGAGGTCAGAGGGCGGGGGGCCCAACCTGAGATCAGGAGACACGGGGACAGTACGGCAGTTCCTTCCAAGACTGGGGAGGGGAGCAGCCATGGAGAAAAGGGAACAGGGGCAGGTAGACACTTCGGCCTTCACCCCTCTGCTGGGGTGAACAGGGTTCCCCAAATTCATGTCCGCCTGGAACCTCAGAATGTGACCATAAGTAAACCAAGGTCTCTGCAGGAGCAATTAGTTAAGATGAGGTCTTAGAGGATTTAGGGTGGGCCCTGAAGCCAACGACTGGTGTCCTGAGAAGAGGGAAATCTGGACACAGGAGAAGCCGTGTGGCCAGGGGCTGGGAGAGGCGGGAGGGAGCTCGGCCCTGCGATGCCTTGATGGGGGGCTTCTGGCCTCGGAACTGGGGAGCGTACACCTCTGCTGGTTCAGACGGCCCAGTCGGCAGGGCTGTGTCTCAGCAGTCCTGGGAAACTCACAACCCCCGTTCCGCTGACGCTGACCTTGACCCGGGATCTGAGGGAACGGGGACCTGCTGGTTTCGGACAGATCTGCTCAGACTCAGACAACATCTGCCAAGTACCAGGATGGCCCCGGTGCAGCCCCAGGTCGGGAGATGGAGGAGACACGGGAAATGGTGCTAGGGAAGCCGCTTCTCCCCGACCCCGCTTCTCCCCAGGGCTCCTCGTGGGCAGGAGGGGGCCAGGCTTGGGTACACCTCCTACTTCATCCTCGCAGAGCCCCACAGCCCAGAGGAAGAGTGGGCCGGGGGCCAGGGGCTGTGACAGCAGCAGCCCAGAGCCCAGCTCAGAGCTTCTCCACGGGGGACACTGGAGGGACGTGGCCACTGACAGCCAGGACGGCACCCGCCTTTCCGGGAGCAGCCCGTGCTGATGAGACCCGACACCCCTCACCACTCAAGAGCCTCCCGTTCCAGGGCCAAAGACCCAACGCCTCCCCGCACACAGGGTCCTGTGCGGCCCACTACTCACCCCTGCCCCACACCCCGTATCCTGCCCTGCTCCCCCACACACCCCTGGCCGTGACCCCCATGCTGGGGTTGCTTTAGAAACACACACACCAGACAAATTCCCCCAAGTGACTGGACAAAATCTACCACGGGCCACCTCCAGCCGGCAGGACAGTGGCACGGCCGCAGCACCGCTGTCCGAGACGTGCCCAGACCGGGGGCATTCTGCAAAACTGGGCTGGGCTCTGGGGGCAAGGTCACAAGAGCCAAGGAAAAGACCTCAGATCTTGCAGGCTGAAAAAGCCTAACAGACACAACAAGACTTGGACAGACACGAGCACATCCGTGTTCACACAGCGCCATTCACAACAGCCAACCGCGGAAACAGCCACGTGTCCTCGGACGGAGGAAGGATAAACCCAACGGGGTCCGTCCACACAGCGGACTAAACTCAGCCTTAAAAAGGAAGGAAATCCTGACACAGGCCACAGCAGGGACGAGCCTCACAGACATCATGCTGACCAAAAGCCAGACGCAGAGGACAAATTCTGCGTGATGCCACCCATGTGAGGCCCTAGAGGAGTCAAACCCACAGAGACACAAAGTGGACGGCGGGGCCCGGGGCTGGCGGGGGGGAGGGGAGTGAGTGTTTAATGGGGACAGAGTGTCAGTTTGGGAAGATGAAAGAGTCCTGGAGACGGATGTGGTGACGGCTGCACAACAATGTGAATGGACTCAATACCCCGGAACTGTGTGCTTGAAAGTGCTTAAGATGGTAGGTTTTACGTGTAAGTAACCAGAATTTTTTTTAATTAAAATTTTAAAAGCAGATCTGACAGGTGCCTGGGACAGGACCTCCACAGTGACCCTCTGGCTGTAAAGGGCCCAGGCGTGGGCGCCATTGGGGCCGTTCAGTGACCGCTGGAGCTGCGGTGAGGCGGGCAGCCCTTGTTTCAGTGGGTCACCCAGCAATAAGGGGCCACTACTCTCAACGGTCTGGAAGAAGTTCTGTGTTCGGTACGTGCAGTTTCTCTGTAAGTTTAACACTGTGCATCTTTTAACCCTTTCCTCAGGCATCAGAACTGGCGGCCCCAGCTGCCAGCGCTGGGCACAGGGTAGGGGCTCCTCCACCACACTCAAGACCTGTGACAGTGACAGCGGGGCCAGGAGGCTGGAGGAAGCCAAGTCACCATGCCCCCATCCCGGAGAAGGGGTGCCTGGTCCTGGGGAACGCCCGCCCCCTGGGGTCCACCCCAAGTCCTGGCCAGACATCCTGAAAACCCCCAGAAACGAGTCTCTGAACGTGGCGGGGACCCTCCTTCTGAGCTTGAGCAGCAAATCACGTCGCCTGTCCTCCCAGGAGAGAAGCCCCATGCCAGGCAGCTGGTGGGGTGGGGTGGGGGAGGGACAGAGGAGCTCCCCAAGCAGAGCTGGGGGCCAACTCCCAAGGAGGCCTGGTGGGGGGACTTCCCACTTCTCCTGGGTTACTGGGAATGTGAAGAAAGGCCCAGCGCAAAACTGCACGAGAGCCTCCCAGGCCCTCAGGCCCTCGCCCGGCTGGGCGGTCACCTGCACTGGGACCAAGCTGGGGCCGCTGGGCTGGCAGAGCCGGGCGGGAAGAGGAGTGAGGGGGACCCGAGGACCCTGCTCCTCCTCCAGGAGAGACCCTGAGGCCCATGCCATGAGCCCCCTGCCAACGTGCCCCCTCTCAGGCCCGCCACAGCTGTCTGAGGTCACGGTCCAGGAATGGCAGGGCGCCCGAGGTCTAGAGGCACAACGCCTGGGTGCCCCGCCTCACCGCCTGGACGCCGTGGCCCCTCCAGACCCATCCTGGGCACCCACCTCCTCCCGAGAGACATCTCTGCTCTTACTTTCTCTTTGCCTCCATTTCTTGGCCATTTCCTCTCACTTCATGACCTTGTTTTTCTTCTGTGGGACGGAAGAGACACAGGGAGGAAGGACCTGGAGGGCCGCGGTGGCCCGCGTCTGCGCTGCAGTTTGGGGTCCAGCCCCAAGGACTCCACTGAGACCCACCTCCCTCTCCTTTCCAGGCTGCTTCCCGGGACAAGGATGGGCCGCTAAACTGGGTTATGACAATTAACACAAATTCTGCCTCCTGTCCCCAAACTTATGTAACCGCAGACACTCTTGTCTCAGGAAAATCCTCCTCCGTCAGTGGCCCCATTTCCCGCCCTCGACCCCGGCTTAGCTCCTGAGCCAAAGGTCCTTCCAGACTTCCCAGCCTGCGCTGGCCCTTCATGCCCGCGGTCCAGGTGCTCGTCGGGGCAGTGGCTACTGCCCATGCGTCCGGCTGCCCACCCTCCTGGGCGAGCACAGGGCGGACCCAGATGGCCAGCAAGGCCGCCCCTACTTCTGAGACTGCCCCTCCCCTCCAGGCACTAAAGGGTTTCTGCGCCCACCTGGCCACACCGGGTTGACTAGGGTCCCCCCAAAATTCATGCCCATCTGGAACCTCAGAATGTGACCTTATTTGCAAACAGGGTCTTTGCAGATGTAATTAGTTAAGATCTTGAGATGGGAGTGACGCGTCTACAGGCCAAGGAACGTCGAGGATTGCCAGCACCGCCAGATGCTGGAAGAGGCCAGGATTCTCCCCTACGGCCTCCAGACGGAACCAGCCCTGCCCACACGTTGATTCTGGACCTCTGGCCTCTAGACTGTGAGAGAGTAAATTTCTGTTGCTTTAAGCCCCCAAGTTTATGGTCATTTGTTACCCAACCCCAGGAAACTGATCTCACGCCCACCCCCGTTACACCCCAGGGTGACCGCAAGGCTCACGCCCCTTCCAGCCTGTCCTCTCCACCGGCAAACAAACATCGCTGCCCTCCTGGAGCTGAGGGACCCCACGGGGAACCCGCAGAGCAGCGTTCACAAAACAGGGGGCATGCACCACCCTTGCTAAGGGAGGGAGCCACCTTCAGACTCGAGGAGGGGGCAGGTGTGAGTGGGCAGTCAGGGCCACACGCCAATCCCACCACCGCTTTCCCACGCGTCTGCCAGGGCCCGACATAGCGGCAACACTCAACAAACAGCACAGGGCCCGGTGGCGAGCCTGGGGGACGTGAGTCTCCAGCCCCTACCCTGCCCCGAAGCCTCCACTGGGTCCATCCTGCCCCACCGCTCCCCGTGTCCCCCCCCCCACCTCCTCCCAGAGCAGACAAGGGGTGAGGGCTGGTGTGGAGAAAGGGGACAGACCCGGCCCAGTGTCCTGAGACACGGCCAGGAACCGACGACGGCTGATGGGCCGGCGATGCAGGAGTGTCGCCCGGGAGGGACCCGCCCGTGCCCCACACCCCACGCACATCCCCATCCCGGCAGAAGGTTTCCCGGAGAAGCCAGCGGGCAATTTGCATAATATTCTTTGCAAGTTAATATCAGCCTCTGATAATGATCCCGGCATAGCTGGAGCGCTGAGGCGGCTGTTACAACACTAAGTAATCATATTTTAAATTATGTTTCCCTTTATAGAAAGGTGTTGCAAAAACACACAGACATGAAATCTGTTGCAGCCCCCTGCCAACCACCCGACCAGATTCCCAGCGCCACGGCTGTCACTGCGGCACGGGGGCTGGCGAGACCCGGGCTGCCCGGGCCAGCACCGTGCCCCACACTGCCCGGGCCTCACCCGGGCCAGGGGTGCGTCCCAGCAGGGGCACCGCCCAGATCTGAACCACCACGGGCTGCGGCCACGGTCAAGGGTGAGTCCGTGCAGAGAATTTAACGGAGCACCTAGGGCACGCTCTCGTCGGGGGGTCCCAACTCCCCTGGGGGTAGGCCAGGGGGGCGCTCCCCATCCCCACAGCCCCCAGCCCCTGCCTCGTGCTGGAGACTCCAGTGCCCACGCCACCAGACTTCCAAGCGCGTGTCGTGTGGCGGACGCGGGATCCTGAGAACTCAAAACCAAAACCATCGGCGCTTCCAGAACTTGCCCATTGCAGCCCCTCACCCAGCACCTGGACTCGGGGACCCAGCCCAGGAAGGCGAGCTCATCCCTGACCCCTGCACACCCACAGCCCGACTGCGGCCACGACACACCCTCCCGCCACGGGTGAGCCGGTCCTGGCGTGGTCACAGGTCTGAGCACACGGCCACACTCAGTCCCCCTGGGGGAGCAGCAGGGGCAGGGCCTGCGTGGACGGGGCGGCCGGTCACCCACAGGGATGCAGAGAGGACCGAGGCCAGGACCTGGAGGAGGCAGGGGGCCCACGGCCGCCCCCAAGGGGAGCCCCTTCTCTCCTTTTCTCTTCATGCAGGAGCCGGGGCCACCACTCAATCTCTATTTTCTTAAAAGCTTTCTTTTCTTTTTTATTAAAAAAAAAAAAATCCAATTATAGCACAAATCTCTCAGCAGGGGTCAGTGTGGAATAAGAATAGCCAAAGTTAATGGACATGACACAGGCAAGATTAATGCCTAAAGGGTTTCAAAAGTTGTATGATGCAGATTTCATTAACATTTTAATTGTAATGTATCTTTTTAATCTTCTCTCACCCTAATGGCTTTATATGGCCCAAAAAAAAAAAAAAACTGCTGACAACAACAAAAAGTATCAATATACAAAATTTAACAAAGGCGCTTAGCAGTGCAAAGGAAACTAAACTAAAGGAGCAAAACTATGTTAACACTGTGATTTTTAACAGCACAAAAGTCGGAATGTAGCAGAGGCGGCTGCTTCTCCTTTCTTGGCGCAGAGACTGGGACGGGCGAATTAGGAAGATAGGCAGATGCCCAGGGCTAGGGTGGGGAGGCCCCCCCCCACCCGCGGGACCCAGGACAACCCAGGACAACCCGGGGGCACAGGAAGCAGACTTCCTGCAAAGACCACCAGCAGCGCGGGCAGGCCTTGCCCCTTCCCCACTAGCTGGATTCCAGGCAGTGTCCAGGAGGCGGAGGGAGGGAGGCCCTCTTCCGGAAAATGCCAGCCATCTGTGGGGATGGGGAGGGGACATCTAGGGGTGTCACCATAATGAAGGGGGCACTCTGTGGGGCAAGGGCTGTGGTGCAGACGAGCAGGCATCCCGCCCCGAGCCCACAGTGAGGGGCCCTCGGTGGCTCTGGCTGACAGGGCAAGCCACATGTTACGGCCTCCAACTTTCAAAAATGGTGTCTCAAGAAATACACTTGGCCCAGACTACCAAGTGCCCAGGAGATTTTTATTTTCAATCAACAAACACTCCTGGAGCACCAAACCTGTGCCTGCTGCTATATCTGATGCTTCGCCCCAAATCCAGCTCCCCTCAGCACGCCCCTCACCCAGGGCCAGCCCACCCTCGAGGACCTGGGGGCTGGGCCTGATGCTGGGCCTGGGGGCCAGCCAGCCCTGGGCCTGGGACACAGCCCCACGGCCGGCCGGGCTCACTGCTCACCCCAGTGACTATATATGGGCACTTTCAGGCCCCTGCGGTCCCCGCCCCCGGCCCTGCTGCTTCCCAGGCACACGGGCAGACACGGGGCGGGGCCCAGGAGCTCCCAGCCCATCCATGGCCATGTGCCCTCCTGGATGCCAGGGCCCAGGGCCAAGGGGGTGGGGTAAGATTCCTTCAGAGAGACCCAGAGCCAGCCTCTCCTTTCCCTGGGACCAGAGACCAACACCTCAGAGAAAAGTATGCCTCCATCCGCCCTGGAGACGGAGAAGCAGCCTCCCCTTAAAGGGGCATGAACCCCTCACTGGCCCTGGTCCACTTCCAGGCAGGGGGCATCTCCACAGGGCCCCCAGGCCGGGCCTGCTCACCTTCGGTGTCTCAGCAGTAACACACAGGCCAGGGTGGGGCTCAGAGGGGGTAAGTTACCCACCCAAGGTCACAAAGCCTTGAGCTGGATGTGACCTGAGAGAGACCTCAGAGGTCCTGCTCCTAAGTGCCTCCTTGCCTGGACACAGGTCCAGCCAGCGGAAGCTGGGGGCGGGGCAGGCCCCAGGGAGCCCAGCGTCGCATCAGATCCCAGCTCCGTCCCTCCTGCTCAGACACGCTCCCAGGCCCGGGCAGGGGTGAGTGTCCCCCACTGTCCGTGTCCTCACGGGGGCTGCCCCACTCTGAGGATGCCAACCACAAAGGCGGCCGCCAGGGAGCCCGGCTCCCAAGTTCACGTCCCAAACACCTCTGTGCCTGCCCCACCTGCAGAGACCCTCACCCACAGGGCACCTTCTTCCAAAACCTGAACTTTAAATGACAAAGGCCAGAGGCCAGGGCAGAGGAAGGCCAGCTCCCAGCGAGCAAGCAGCTGCAGGTGACACAATGAGGGAGCCCGGGCCAGCCGGGAAGCATACTTTGCAAATGATCTCATCGAGAGCCAGGCCTGGTGAGAGCAAGGATTTGCTAAAAGAGAAACAGAGGTCGCCAGGATCCCTGGCTGCTCAGGAGGCAGGGTGGGCGGCAGTGGCGCCTCGGGCCTCACTAAGGGGACTGCTTCCCCCGGCCAGCGGCCTGGGTCCCTGGAGCCCAGGATGGTGGGGTGGGGGGTGGGGGGCCGGGGGGGGGGCGGGATGTAGCCTCCCAGGCACAACCTCGGTGGCTCGGGACACAAGGAAAGAGAGAGGGAACGTGGGTGTGGAGGGCAGGGGAGGACACACAGGCTTCGCCCAGGGCCATGGTGTGAGGGGGTCACTCTTATCTCTGAATTGGGGTGAGGACACCAGTGAAGATGCTGTCTCTGATCCTAAATCCCGGCCCCACCTGGAAGTACCCGAGGGCCAGACTGGCACCTCGGGGAGGACCAAGGGGGTGCCTGGGAAAGCGTGCTGGAAGCAAATGAGGCATTCGCAGAGGCCTGGGCAGGGTCCAGAACGTGGACGGGCTGGGCAGTGCTCTCTGCAGACCCTGCAGGCAGGCAGGCAGTGAGAGGCCCTGAAGCCCCTCACCAGCCCCCAGTCGGACCCCAGACCCAACCAGACTTTACAAGCTTCAAAAGTGGGGCTGCCCACAGCCAGGAACAGCTCTGGGTCCAGCCAGGGACCGGCGGCCCCTGTCCCTGTGTAGGGCGACACCCCTCCAACTGTACCAAAGACACTGCTCCCCTTCAAAAGACTGGGCCTGAAGGCCAGGTTCCTGGGGCTGGGACACCCCTCGGGGACACCGGTCACGGGAAGGAGCCAGGCCCAGGCCAGCTAACACGACAGATTGTCAGCTGGAAGGCAGCTTGTCTTGTCCCAAGAACCCAGCCCGGGTCAAGCTCCCCAAGTGCGCCTGTTACACGGGGGTCTGCAGGCTCTTGGGAGAAACACGCTGGAGAATCAGGAGCGAAGGGCCGTGATCTGGGCTGCAGTTCCCGCTCAAACGGCTCAGCAGATGTTCCCCACCCTTCCCCCAGCCAGGGCATCTCATCTCACCCCCCACACCCCAGCAGGACAACAGAACCCAGGGAGGGACCAGGCCGGAGCAGAGCCAGGCGAGACGGGACAGGGTAACCTGGAAGGGGGCAGACTGGGCATGGGCTGCAGGGACAGGACTTGCTTCCCCGGGGGGGAGCGCCGTGGATGGCAGCGGGAGGCCCGGGGTCTGGAGGGAGTCCGCATCCGGTGCAGCCCACACCTGGCTCTGCATTCCTGGGAGCACAGACCTCAGAGGAAGGGGCCTGGGGTGGAGCCCCGGGAACATCCCTGAAAGGGTCAAAGCCACATTTCTTACTTTCTGTCCCAGGAGGGCTCCCAGGCCCACCCCAGCCCAGGCTGCAAGTCAAGCACGCTGAGCCCTAGAGGCAGAGGTGCCCGAGGAACCTAGGCTGTAAATGCCAGCTCAGCACTTGCCATCACCACCGTCTCTCTTATATGAATAATGCATCTCACGTTTTAGTTGGAAAACAGAGAGAGGCTTTAAGGGTTCTGTTAAAAGTCACCCACGAGCCCACCTCCCAAAGATAGCCTCTCTGAGTGTCCCAGCACATCCAGGACAAAGAACCTAGAGGCACTCCGGGCAGCCAGGGTGGCCTGGTGTCCCCGTGTCAGAAAATGCACAAGCTTTTTCTCCTGGTCCAAGATTCTGCAGGAGGCTCGGAACGGCTGCAGAGCAGAGGCCGGACGAAGCCAGCTCGGAGTCAGTGCGGTATGAGACACCACGTCCGGCGCCCACCCCGCCTGGGTGTGACCACCGAGAAGCGATCTCTGCCACTGAGAGGGGACGAGTGATATCCTGTTCTACTGCTGTGCCCCTTCCAGCCAGCTCACCGAAACAGCAGGGGGCCAACCACCCTGGGTCTCGCCCCCTCCCTTCTCCTTCACTCAGGCTCCAGCCAAGGTACCAACAAACAGTGGCTTGTCCCACGGGAGAATGCCAACGGCCTCCTGGGAGGGGCGGACACCACAGAGGGCCACAGGGAGAAGGGGAAGGGGGTTTGTTGGAAGGTGGACGGCAGTGCCCGCTGCTTGATCCTTCACCTAACTCCTTGTTTTCTCATCTCTAAAATGGAGCCAACACTCGAAGATACCTCTCCTGGGGTCTGTGGGGGGCTTAGACGACACCCCGCACAGAGTGCTGAGAAGCACCTGTGCCGAGACCAGGAGAACCGCGTCCTTTGTCATCAGGGCAAACTGGGGGGAGCGAGGGAAGAGGAGTCTGGAGCTCAAGAGGGAAGCGGAGGAGAAGGTGGGGGGATGGGAAGGGGAGACCTGGAGAGAGACCCGGACCAGACCAGACGTGTACAGGGGTGTGCGTGCAGCGTGCTCAGAAGACCAGCTCTACCTGATGGCCAGCCCACGCAGGGCGCTCTCCCCCCGCCCAGCCCCCCACCACACAGGACAGGCTCAGCTAGAACACACAGCCAGGGGACACATGGCTGGGTGCCCAACAGGTCCCTCCCTCGGACGGCCCGGGAGGGAGGGGCGTGTCCCCGGGGCCGTGTCCCCAGGCCGAGCCCGCGCGGGTTCCCCACCCCAGAGGGCTGGGCTCCGTCCGTCCGGTCGGGGGAGACCGAGTGTCCCGAGCGCCCCGAGAAACCCGGCAGGAGAGGAGACGCCCGGAGCCCGGGTCCCCGCTCGGCGGGGCGGGGCGCGGCCCGGCCCGGGCGAGCGCCTCCCCAGGCCCGGGCGCCGCCGGCCAGCTCCGCGGGCGGCGCGCGGCGCGAACTTGGGCACTGCGGCAGGCGAGGGCGGGCGCGCCGCGGAGTTCGCGGGAAGTGCGGCGGTGGGACCCGCGGGCGGCGCGAAGTTGGGGTACCTGCGGGCGCCGGCCCGGTCCGGCCTGCAGCAGGAAGTGCTCCGGCGGCCCGGCGCTCCGGCTCACATGGACTTTCTCCGGCCGCGCCCAGCACCGGGCCGCACCGCGGCGGGCGGGGCGCGCGGGGGAGGCGCCGCGGGCCGTTTAAAGGGACAGCGCGCCGGCCGCGCGCGCGCACTCGCCGCCCTGGGGCGCGCCGCCCCGCCGCCAGGTGGGCGCCCTGGGAGGGGCGGGGGCGGCGGGATCCCCGGCCCGAGGGTCCGGGGCGGGGGCGGCCGCTCCACGACCCCTCCGTGCGCCCCCTCCGCAAACTCCTGGCGTGCGACTCTGCGCCGGGCACTGAGCCGGGGCCGGACGCGGGAAGGGCAGGGGCGCCGACCCACACCCTCTCGAGGTGTGGAGCCCCCGGTCCTGGGGCGGCCCCTCCCCGCGGCGGCCGCGCTTGCACGGGGCAGCCTCCGGGATGCTGGGCCAAGTGGGGCCGCCGGCGGGAGCGGGTGCGCGGCCTCGGCTGCACCGACGCTCCGGAGGCCAGAAAGCGGGGACGTGGGAGCGCCCTTGGGCGAACCGCGCGTCGCGGCGCCTCCTGCGCGGATCCCGGTAACTGCGAGCTGCGTAGACGCGGCGGGGTCTGCTTTCAGGCCCGGAGTGATCTGGGCGCACTGGCCGTTAGTGACTGCCGCCCCCCCGTGGCTCCCGGTTTGCTCGAGGTCACCCTCCTGTGGACAGACGTGAGGTTTTAAAACAAGTGCGCAGAAATAAAATCAGCCACAAACCGGAAAGGACCCACAGAAGTCCCCCTCAGTCGCCCCACCCTAACCTGAGGCCTGGGGTCAGGACAGGCTGCAATGGTCCTCCAAGACTAGAGACCTCCTGGCTCCCTCACCCCTACAGGGTCCTGGCAGGAAAGTGGGGGTGGCACCAGGACAGTGGCCCTGAACATAGCGTCACCAGGAGGACGGGGTTGATGTGAAGAGCAAGATGCCCACCCCCACGTCCACCCCCGCTGAGCACATTTTGGGCCCCTTGGGGGTCAGAGGCTGGGGCTAAAGCCCTGCAGGACAGTTGGCCATGGTCACTCCTAGGGCAGTGGTCAGAAGCCTGGTCTAAGTACTTCTGTCCCCAGTCTCATGGTAGGTCCTTGACCTTGGTCGTGGACTGACCCCTGACCCCCAACTTGAGGGTCTGCACAGAAAGCTTCCCCCCACCAGCTCACTCCTGCCTTGCCCTCTGGGTGAAGGGTATGAACCCTCGAAGACTCTCTGGGCACACCCCCAGAACCCCACTTAGAGCTAAGTTTGTCCCAGGTCCCACCACCCCCAGCCCAGCACATGCCCCAGCCTGCAGGGCAGTCTGACTGTCCTGAGGGGCCTCTACCGGTTGCCGGCACAGTCACGTGGATTGGCGTGAGGTCCCAGCCCAAGAGGTGCACAGAGAGAGTGACAGGTAACTGCCACCCGCTCAGCTTGGGGACCCGCTGAGGCCCTGGGCCGGGAGGGAGGCCATGCCTTGGCCTAGGGCAGCTCAGCAGCCCCAGGGTTGCAGCTAGCTACTAAGTGTTATTTAGGATCTCGGGGCCCTGGGAAACCGGGGTTCTGCAAACAACACCTGTGAGCAGAACGTCTAGCTGCTTCCAAGCAAGGGGTCAGGACTCAAGAAGCGCTCCACTAGGCGCCAAGGTCCTCCCCTGCCCAGGGCTGGGGTCACCGTGTGGATGGGGTCTAGAGGTGAAGAGGGGCCGGGGTGCTGGCTGTTGTACACGCTGCCGGTGGGAACCTACTCGCCCGGTGAGCTGGTCGCAACTTCGCACATTCGGGTTGTTTTCCTCACTTGTGTTTTCTAACTATTAAAGAGATTCTTTCTTCTTTCATGAGGGACGTTTGGAAAGCGTTGATAAGATTTTAGAAGACAACAGATAACCAGAAACCCGTCCCCAAGGATAAGGGGCTTCGGTGCAGTTTCAGTGTGCATGTGTGTGCGTGTAAACCACACTTGCACATTTTCATCGCTACCGTTGAATACCTACTAAAATCCAGGCGTGTGCTACATGTTCTGCGTGTTATCTAACTTAATTTTCACAACAGTTCTATAAAGTTGGTTCTCTATTCCTGTTTTACTTATGAGAAAAATGCAGCTTAGGAAGAAAATGCAGCTGGGTTGGGGGTCCCTCACTCCGGGTCCCCCAGCAGGCAGGGTGGGGCGTGGTCCTGCGAAGCCCCATGCCTCTATCTGTTGATCGTTAGGACTCTTAGACGTTATAAACGATCAGCCTGGGCTGGCTGATATACAGGCCTGGCAGCGGCCCCAGTCCCCTCTTGAGGGATCTGATTAGCACCGCAACCCCCCTGAGATGCCAGCGAGGGTTTTCTCAGCTCAGGGAGGACTGGCCCGGCCTCTGGTCCTGAGCTTTCATGGCTGTAGCTTGATTTTCCCCCTTTTATCCAGAGAGCGTCAGGCTGGGGAAAGAGGGTAGTCACAAGAGGTAAATCTGCAAACTGATGAGCAGGGTCTCAGGGGCGGGGGCTCTGGGTGCACTTGGGAGCAAGGCCTGGTCACCTGTCTGTCCTTCCCTGGACAGTGGAAGCGTTTGGTAGCCGGCCAGGTGCTGCTTCGGCAGTCCTGCAGGTGGCTGAGTGCTCAGGGGAGGCCTGTTGGAGCAGCGGCTGGATGGAGCCGGGCTTCGTGGAGGAGGGACCTGAAGGGACGCCTTCCTCCTCCGGGCTCCCCGTGTCCACACCAGTCAGCTGAGACCACTGCACCGTGCACCCAGACTCTGCTCACTCTACTCTTGTCCTGGGCTCCATGTAGCACGGGGCTCCCACCCTGGGGGCTGTGGTCTTCAGGGATGCCGGGATCCCTGAAATCGAATGCAAACGGGCGGGTCTGCCCCAGTTGGCCTCACCAGTTCTGGGAAGAGGCTTGCTTCCTCCACCCAAGGCTCATCTCGAAGACGCATTAAGACCCATCAAACACACCAAGCCCAAGTCTCACTTAGCTAGGCGCTTTCCTGACCTGTCCACTTGGGTGGCTGATAGATGTCTCAGTGTGACACGGCTGAACAGACCCTGACTGTGCCCCAAAACTGCTCCCCCGCACACGCCCTCCGCCTCAGCAAATGACAGCTCTTCCTTCTGGGAGCTCCATCCTTCAGCACCTCAGGCCAAACTTGGATTCTCCTTCTCACTTTTCTCACACCCCAGTCCTGACAGCTCTGCCTCAAGGCTGTGTCAGGAATCCGACCCCTTCTTACCGCCCCCGCTGCTACCTTCCTGCTCCAGCCCCCCCGTTCTCAGGTCACTGCAACAGCCCCATAACTGGCCTCCCCGTCTGCCCTCTCTTGCCCCTGCCTGGGTCTGTCACCACATGGCAGCGCAGAGATGCTTCTGAACAGGTCGGATCACGACCTTCCCCCACTCAGGCCCCTCGGTGGCCCCATCTCACTTCTCACTCAGAACGCAAGCCCGAGCCCTTAGAGTGGCCGGGACCTGGCTCCTCATCCTACACTCACCCCTGCTTGGTCGCTCTCCAGCTCTAGCCCCACTGGCTTCTGCATGGGTCCTCCACATGCTGGCATCCTTCTGCCCCAGGGCCTTTGCACCTGCTGTTCCCACTGCCTATACCTTCTTCCCCCAATGTCTTTGAGGCTTACCCTATCACTTCTTTTGGGTCTCTGCCTAGATGTCCCTGGACCGTGGGCCTTCCTGACCCTCCCATATGAAAGAGCCAGTTGGGCCATTGCCAGTCGGCTCTCCCTGACCCAACCCTGGTACTATGGTACTAATCCACTCTGACGTTCACAGCCCGTCTCCCCCTCGGGCACAGGCTCCCCGTCTCATCCACTGCCCTGGCCCTGGGGGGTACCACGCACAGACAAGAGGCCCACGGACATCTGCAGAGTGTGAGAGCCTGAGGGGTGCTGTGTGCTCACTGACGAGGGGCCGGGACCCCCCACCCACCTGCCTGAGTTCTTGGTGCCACTTTCCCGTCCTCAGAGTGTCCACGGTGCCCGGTCAGCAGGAAGGGAAGGAGCAGGCGGGGAACCCCAGGGTCAGACGCTTGGCCAGGGCTGCGGGGCTGGGAACAGACTCCAGCATCAAAACCGGCAGAGCGAGAAAGCAGCGCTTCCCCACGAGGGTCCTGTCGGCTGCCCTGCGTGAGAGCCAGCAGCTGAGCCAGCCCCTTGGCCCAGGCAGCCCAGAGAGCAAAGGGAGGCTTGTCTGCTTCCTGGCTTGACCTTTGCCAGTAGGACACGGAAAAGCCTGGGGTGGCATGGCCAGCGTTTACATTCTCAGCAGAAGCCTCCAGGTCTGGGGCAGAGGGGATACCTGACTTCAGGTCCAGTCCCTCCTGGGAAGCTGCCCCCAGGTGGGGGCTTCCCGGGCCTTCGTCGGGAGGGGCTCGTGGAGGGTTTTCCTGCAAGCATCAGAGCATCTGTGTTCCCAGCAGAGGCACAGTCAGCGAAGACCCCCCACCCCAGACCAGGCGACTGTCAGGAAAGCGGTGAGGCCCCCTTTCCGGCTCCGAGAGGGGCCCCAGCCACCCCGTTAGCGGCCGCACGCCAGCAGCCCACAAAGCACCTCTTTGTTAGGACACTGCTCCGTGCCAACCAGGCCATCCACTCGCAGTTGGGCTTTGAGCAGGGCCCCCGCCCTCCCCTAGACCCGCAGAACTCAGGCCCTCCAGTTTAGCTGGGTTTCTGCCCACCCCGTCCCTGGCTCGGGGTTCATCGAGGCCACCCCCTCTTTTAATACCAATCCTTCAGCCTACCTGAGGAGCCCCCCAGGAAGTCTGCCAGGACCCCAAGGTGGCGACCACCCAGGCTTGGAGGGCAGCGTGGGGCTGTTCACCATCACAGCCTCTCAGGGCGATGACAGCCCAGGACAGCGGGCACAGACCTCCCCGGCCACCCAGGGCCCAGGCTACCCACCAGCCAAAGCCCAGCACAGGCCGGTCAGGCTGGGCACCTCTCCGAGGAAGGCCCCAGCTGCCCTCCCGAGGAAACCGTCTCTGCTTTTGTTCCTGGTGGAGCCTGGAGGTCCCGTTTGCCCGCAGGGGCACGTTGTGTGCAGATTCCAGCACAAGGGGCAGGACGTTGGGGAGGTGTTGGCTGGGGCTTGTGAGTCTGAAGGGCCCACCCCCCCCCCCCGCCCCGCAGATCCTCTGACAAAGTGGCTGGCAGCCTGGCCTCCTGGAGATAAGCACCCCTGGCTGCCCGGAGACCCCCCTGGTCCCTTGGCCACCCCCTCCACTGCCACTGCTATTTTTCTGGCAGTTATTCTGGAGAACCAGTGAGACCCCTGGGGAAGGGCCACCCCTCCACCCCCCAGGTGTCCCTCCACTCCCCTCTGGGGACGTGCTGGGCCGCGGGCACCTGTGGGCACCCGTGGGTACTGTTGGCACTTTTCAGTGTCATTGCTGAGCTTACTCTGAAGCCCGGGGTGGCCTGCAGTGCCCAGCGGCACCTGGCTCTGCCTGCCAGGTGCCCGTCATCCCCTGCAAAGCCTGCACTGGGGGGCATCCGCCTGCACCAGAACTGGGACCAAGTTTGTCCTGCAGTGAATCTGGGAACAGACTCCCAGGGCTCCAGCCCCCCAGCCAGCCCACGTTCCCCTGTGGGTGGCAACTGGACCCCATGAGGGGGGGCGGTTCTTAAACTTCTGTGCATCCGATGGAAAAGTCCAGTTGTACTGTAGACATGGGAGCTGGGGACTAGGGTGATGCCCAAGGACAAAGTGCAGGGGGGAGGGGGGGTAGATGTAGTGGAGAGAAAGGCTGGCGGGACCCCACTTTGGGTCTCTTCTGTGATCAGTGACGTCCCACCAGGCCACTCCGCAGCCTTGGTCCTCTCCCCACCCACCCACGCTGTGTTCTCAGGACCCAGGCTGCCTGTGCTGGCTGCTCCCCCTGTGCCTGCGGCCGCAGGGCCTTTGCACCTGCAACTCCCCTGCCTGGGACACCTCCTCTCCGGCGTTGGCAAGTGAACTCCGGCTGGTTCATCCTTCAGGCCCGGGTAATTCACCTGGGCCCTCGGGGAAGCCATCCCGACCCCCCAGCTGGCTCTCACAGTTCTGGGCCCCCTCCTTGCGGCCCTAGGTATGGCTGAACTGCTACGCTTGTGAGCAGATGGTTTAATCAGGAAGAAGAGACAGGACTTGCTCAGAGGGAGGCTCCGGCAGCCTGGGTGGGCTGCAGGCGAGGCTCTCCCCGAGGCTGCAGGGGGGCGAGCAGGCAGCACACCTGTCTCCAGACATCAGGTCCTCCTGGAAGTCCTGCTCTGTGTCAGCCCTGGGACCCGGGAGAACGTGATGGGCCAGGGCTGTTCCCCTGGGGCTGCTGTCCTAGTCAAGGAGACAGACAGCTAAAAAACCCCAAAATATCACGGACTGAAAAGTGCCGTGCACACAGTGAGATACTACTTCATCCATTAGGATGGCTAGAAAAAAAAACAAAAAACAAAAAACCCAGAAGATAACCAGTGCTGGGGAGGATATGTCGGGAGACGAGGGTGCAACGTGGGTAGAAATTTAAGCGGTGCCGCTGCCGTGGAGAACCATGGGCCGTTCTTCAAAAAATTAAACATGGAGCTACCGTATGATCTGGCAATCCCCCTCCGGGGTGTGCACCCCGAAGAACTGGTCTACGAGAGATGTGTGCACCTGTTCACAACAGCCAAAATGTGAAAACAGCCTGGGTGTCCACAAAAGGATGAACAAAATGTAGTATATATGATACTTTTGATGGAATATTGCTCAGCCTTAAAAAGGGGAGGAAATTCTGATACAGGCTGCAGCATGGATGAACCTTGAGGACATTGTGCTGAGTGAAACGAGCCCAACACAGCAGGCCAGATCCTGCAGGATCCACTCACAGGAAGCCCTAGAGGAGTCACATCCACAGAGACAGAAAGTAGATGGCGGGGCGGGGCTGGGGGGCGATGGGGAGTGAGTGTCTAGTGGGCACAGAGTGTCAGTTTGGGAAGCCGAGAAAGTACTGGAGACGGATGTGGGGATGGTTACACGACAATGTGAATGTGCTTGATGCCCCTGAATTGTATTCTTAAGAGTGGTCAAGACGGTGGATTTTATGTTGTGCGTATTTTCCACAAGAAAAAAACAAAGGGCCGTGCGGGGCACTTAGAGGAGGAGGCTGCTGGCTGAGCAGACCTGAGGGGGAGGTGGGGGGCAGGTGGGCGGGGCCGAGGGAGCAGGGATCCAGGTATCACCAGGAGCAGGCTCCGAGGGGGCGGGGCCCGGCAGCGAGGGGCGGGGCCAGGACTCTGCCTTGCTCTGCCCCGCCTGCAGGGGAAGAGGTCTCCGGGCTGCTGGGCAAAGGAGAATGTTCTGCTGGACCTGCTGGGGCCTCTCCCGGGGTCCAGGGAGGGCTGAGGGGCATCGACTGGATCTGGAGGGGGCGCAGAAGAACCGAGGGATCGGGGTGCAGCGCTCAGACTGTTGCCGGGAAGGGGGCCCATGATGGCCATTTCCTCAGATGGGGAGGGGGGAGAACAGTTTGGGGGATCAAGCCCCCCCGTGGAAATGACAAGTGGCAGTTGCTGCTCCTGTTTCAAGGCCCTGGGGAGTCAGGCCAGGCTCAGCTGGGGGGCAAAGGCTCAGGGACGGAAGCCCCACTGTCACCAGTGGTCACATGGTCTGCCCTGACCTCTCGGCATCTGGCCACATGGCCGACCCTCCCTCCTCCTCCTCCTCCAAACACCTTCTAGTGGCTTCCTGAGCCACGCTGCTGTCCTGGGTCCCCTACTCACTGTGCTTCCCCTCTGCCCTCCGCCCCGGGCCCCGATACACGAATCACAGAGTGCAGGGCCCCAGGTGACAGGTGTGCGCGTTAGGGTCTGAGGTGCGCTTGTCCACGCTAGGGTCTGTGGGGAGCATCCTGGGGCCGGCCTGGCCTGCCCTCCCTGCTGCAGGACCCGGGCCCTTGCCTGGGACTCACGGGCCCTGCCAGCTGTGTGCCCAGGGTAGGCGGGGGATGGATGGGAGGCTGGGCCGGGGAGATGCTCTGGCAGCTCAGACCCCAGGCAGAGACACAGAGTCTGGGGTCTGCACGTGAGACAGCAGCTCACGCCCCGGGGGCTTCCACCTGAGGCCGGCCCAGAGCACTGGCCCCAGGGATTTGGATCCCGGTCTGGTCCTGTGAGGAAAACCAAGTGCTGGGGGTCTGAGGCACATGGGACTAAAAATCATTCCTTCTCCGGGGTGGTGGGGTCCGCACAGGGACTGAGGGGAGGCCCGCAGGGCGCGGCCGTCAGCAGAGCCTTCCCTGCAGGGCAGGGGCTGGACTCACCCCCAGGTGCCCAGGGGTCAGCTCTCACCCGGCCCGCTCCCCAAGGTGGTACTCTAGGGGCTGAATGCTGCCCCAGGCCCTGTGAATCGAGGCCTCCGCGGGGGGAGGCGGTGACATGTCCAGTTGACCCCGTTGGCCTCTGACCCCACTGGACCATCATTCCTGTGGCCCTGGCTACAAGTGGGCCTGGCACCTCCTGGGCCTCTCCAAGGGCAGCCTCACCTGCTCCGCAGCGGGTCGTGAGGTTTGGGTAACAAAGTCCACGTGGCCATCGCTGGCCCTGGGAATCTTCCCCCAAAGTGGCGGCTTCACTGAACTCCTAACACCTCACCACGGGCTGGGGTCATCCCTCGCCCAGGGGTGGGGGGGTCCCCACAGAGCCCTGCACTTCTGGGAATCGAGTGCCCAGCAGCAGTGCCCCCGTGATGGCCGAGGCACCCTCTGAGCCCCCTCCAGCTCTGTCTGCTCCTGGGCCCACCATAGGCATGGCCTGACCCTGGGAGAGGGGCGTGGAGGGGCGGTGCTGCCCAAGCTGGCTCTGGGCCTCTGGGGATGGTGTGGGGCCTGGCCAAGGCCCGGTGGGCAGTGGGGAGCCCGAGGGACACCCCAGCGCGGCTCCACTCCGCCTGCCCCGCCAGCCGTCTGGCTCAGGGACGAGCTGAGGCCTCCCGCCTGTTTTCCAGGTCCCACGGAGGGGCCGGGACCCACTCTCTGCTCAGGGGGGCGGCACAGAGAAGGGACGCACAGGGCCCTCTGCTCTCCAAGCCCAACCCAAGTGAGACCCTCCCACGCAGACCCTCAGGGAATCAGGGCAGAGAGGGGAGCCATGGCCCAAGGCCCACAGCAGGTCACTGACAAGCGTGGCCCTGAGCCAGCTGGAGGATGGATGGAGGTGAGGTCCCTGCACTTTGAGGTACTGACTGTCCGTACCCGCGGTGCTTGGGATGGCAGGGATGACCGAATCCAGCCCTGCCCTTCGGTATCACGGCCCTGGTCCCTGCTGGCCATTGCCATCACCGTGTCATCTTTCTTTTGCCCTGGGAAGTTCCGGGCAAGGACGTGGCAGCTCAGATCCAGGCTGCCGGAGTGGGGCGTCCAGCCTGGGGGAGGGGGGGGTAGGTCTTTTGGTCACCAGATATGGCCTTAGCTCAGGCCTGGGCTTTGTGCTAACAGCCAAGTCCCCATCTGTCCCTGGTCCCATTGCCGCTGGAGCCCGAGCCTCACCAGGGAGCTCCCGCTTCATGGTCGTGGATCTGCCAGGGTCCAGGGAACGAAGCCCTATGGGCACTTCTGTGCAGGAAGAGCCGATCCAGGGAACTAGGTGCCTACAGAACCACAGGAAGGGGGAACGTCCCTGGTGGCGCAGTGGTTAAGAATCCGCCTGCCAATGCAGGGGACACGGGTTCGAGCCCTGGTGCAGGAAGATCCCACATGCCGCGGAGCAACTGAGCCCGCGTGCCACAGCTACTGAGCCCGCGTGCCTAGAGCCCAAGAGAAAGCCCGCTTGCGGCAACGAAGACCCAACGCAGCCAAAAATAAATAAATAAATAAATTTATTAAAAAAACCCAAAACACAGGAAGGGCCAGGAGGGAGGAGCCGGGCTGAGTATCGGCCACAAAGCGAGGAGGCTGAGGGTGCAGAGCGTGGCCGCCTCGCCCTGTGTCCATGGGGACCTGCCCTGCTCCTCTCGCCCCTGCCCCCACCTGAGCGAGCCACTGGCTTCTCCTGGGGCGGGGGTCGCCTGGCCCCAGGCAGGCTGCAGGGGTGCCGACACCTGGAGATGGTGCCTCTCTCCTTGACAACCTACCAAGCTCCCTCCTCTTTAGTCTCTACAGGGGGAGGGACCCCAGCCCCGGGCATTTTACTCACAGCTGAAGGTCTGAGCAGGCGCTGGGTTGAGTACCGTTTATCACATAAGCCACTGCCCTTCCAAACCCCAGGCAGAGCACGCTCGTTTCCTTCTGTTAATTCCCTTTCCGGACCGGGCGGGAATGCCCACCCCTTCCAGGTCCCGCTTGCGGCTCCAGTATGGGTCTGCGACGGAGGCACAGATTGGCTTCGGAGAACCGGGGATTCCTAAACACCCCTGGCAGGGGCCCGGTATGCTGGGTTTTCCTGGCAGTGACTCGGTGTCAGCACACAGACCCCACTCCAGCCTGGAGGCTGATTCAGGGCCCAGCGGGGGGACAAAGCCAGCAGGTGTGAAGTCAAGGCTGCAGCTCAGGGCTGGGTCCCTGCTGGGGAGGGGGATCCAGAGGCCCACCTCCTGCCCTCTTGCTCTCTTACAGATCAACCCCCGGCAGCCGGGCCTAGCAGTTCCACTGAGGGTGGGGTCCTCATTTAGGGGCAGGAAGTTGCCGAAGGCTACTCTGGAGATTAAGGCTTGCTCACCTGGCCCCCGACTCCTCCTCAAAAGCCCTTCTCTGGGGTCAGCCTCTGCTTCCACTGGACCGTCTTCTCCAGCTGGGAGCCTTGTCCAAGAGCGCACCCATAGCTGGGGTGCAGAAGTCCGGGACTGCTCGGGTGAGGCACCGCCTCCCAGACCCCGTGTGGCCTTTGGCTGGAGCTGCAGCTGGGGGTGGGGCACCTGTCTGCGCAGGTGCTTCTGGCCCCTTCCCCATCCCCTCCTGGCCTCAACCTGGCCTGCAGGGCAGGTGCACCGGCCAGAGTGAGGGGCCTGTGGTGCCCCGGGCCAGCTGAGGCTCCTTGGCAGGCGAGTTTGGATCCCTTGCACAGAAGGAAACTGGGTGAGTATTTTGGTTTCTTGTTAGAGGCTGCAAACCCGTGGCTCTCTCTGCACGTGAATTAGGGCAGCACCGTTTTGGTTTCTGGACGCCTCCCCTCGGTTTAAATTGGACGCTCCAATCTTCTCCCTCTTTTGTCCTAAATTTCCCTCTAACATTTAGTGCAGCTGTTAAGCAGCTGCTGCTGCCTGCTCCCGAGAAGGCTGAGGGCCAGGCGGCTGCGGTGACTCACCTCCTCCCAGGAGGGACAGCAGGGTCTGGTGCGCAGTCATGCCAGGGTGGGCACGGCAGGTTGGGGGGCAGTCAGTGCTTCCACGGGATGCAGGTGAGAGCTGGGCACATGCTCCCAGGGGAGGAGAAGGACAGGATGCAGGCAGGACTTGGTAAAGGCTTCAGCAGCTGCAGCTAGAGACACCCAGGTGAGACAAGCAGAAGGACTTCCGGGGGCCAGGTCCTAAACAATGGGGCTGCCTTTCCAGGAATAACTCAGCAAAATGCAAACACCCATGCCCGTGGGCATTTCTGGAGGGAGACATCCTGCCCCTGAGACCCAGCTTATGGAGGCCTTGAGTGACCCTGGACACCGTCGTTGAGAAAGTAGAGGGCCCACTGAGTGCGATCCCTGCGGAGGCAGGGGCACCTATGGTCTGAGTGTGTGTGTGTCCCCCAGGTTCATATGTTAAATCCTAGACCCCAGATGAAGGTATTAGGAGGTGGGCCCTTGGGGAGATGACTAGGTCATGAGGGTTCCACCCTCAAGAATGGGATTAGCGACCTTATAAAAGAGGCCTCACAGCCTCTCGCCCCTTCCACCACGTGAGGGCTCAGAGAAGACGGTGTCTGTGATCCGGGAAGCTGCCCTCACCAGACATCGACTCTGCCTGCCCCAGGACCTTGGACTTCCAGCCCCACAATTGTGAGAACGGATGTTTACTGTTTACGAGCCACCGGGTCTGCGATACTCCGTCCCGCAAGGGCCGAGACAGGACAGCCCCATTCACTCACTCGCTCCTGCGTTCCACCACTGTGTGCAGAGTGCCAGGTCTCCTCGGGAAGGTCCTTCTACAGGCTGTCCCCTCGGGACGTGTCTCTGAGGTCAAGACCAGGGCCATCCAATCTGCACCCCCCCCAGCAGGGCCTGCAGTCCCCACCCCTGGCTTCCGGCGCCTTCCTGGAGAAGGGAGCCAGGAGAGCTCGGCCACAGGGAGGTCTGGGTTGCAGGGGACATCAGAGCCCGCTGCGCCCTCTTCTGCAGCCCCCGCCCCGGGAGGAAGTGCTGGCCTTGGGCTGTACTCCCCAGAGCCCCCTCCCCGCCCCTCTGGGAAGAGCTGTGTCCAGCAGCCCCGTCCACTCCGGGCTGTGAGTGCAGACTCCCCTTATCTCACAGGAGGAGCTGGTGGTGGAGAGAAGCAACCCCTCCCTCCCCAGGGGCAGGGCACAGGGCCCTTGCCCACGTGAACGGGCTCCGACAACAGTGCCCTGCTGACCCCAAGCGGGAAAGGCGAATGGAGCCAGGACCCTAGGCTCCCAGCTGAGTACAGCCCACTGTCTTCCGGGCAGGAGCACGTGGATAATGGCCACCGGGGGCCTCCCATTCCCGGGGGCCCGAGCCCCCCAGTGCCCTCCAAGAGCACCTAGAGGCAGCCCTGGGCGCAGAGGGTGGCAGGGCCGGGACCCGTCCACCTGCCCTGCTCAGAGCCTGGGTGAACAGGGTAGGACTCGAAACTGAGGACACACACAGGCATGTACACGTGTACATACGCACACACAGGCACGCACCGGCCAGCCGCATGGCAAGAGGAGGGGTGGTGGGTCAAAAAGGGCTGCAGCCGCTCTGAAGTGCACCTCGATGACCCGTCTGCCCGGGCCACGGGTGGGTATCGAGCGTGGGCTGAGTCAGCCCAGGGTGTGGATTAGGATAATGGTGTTCACTGGGGCACTTTTGTGCACTGAGGGAGCTGGGGAAACAGGGCCATCGCAGTACAGTTTGAAAAACATACAAATGATTCGTGTTACCATTACGTCACCGTGCTGTGGTAAATGACGAATTCCCACTTAAAAGCCAGATTTCTATCATCGAAGGGCTGCCCACACCCACAGGCGGCAGAGGCCCCCTCGGTTCTGCAAAGCAAACTCCACAGGTGGGCATCCGGGCAGCAGCCCAGGCCTGGAGGAGCCAGAGCTGAGCGGTGGGGCCAGAGGGCCCCCGGGCTCTTGGGACAGAAGGGACAGGGGTGCCCCGGGCCGGAGCGAGGCCCAGCGCCGCCAGCCAAGGTGGCAGCACGGTGGGGGGAGGGGAGAGGGCGCTGGCACCCACCGGAAGGAACTGGAAACCCATTCTCTGGTCAGGTGAATCCCTTCACAAGGGCAGCCGGTGGTCAGAGTGGGCAGCAACTTTCCTACCAGCGGGGCCCAGGTTGTATGTGGGAGCTCCCTGCACACCTGGCTGTGCCCGGCCCTGGGCCAGACCGTCCGCCTCCCCATCTCGGCCTTGGCCAGCCGGTGCCTGGCTCCTGACCCCGGTGAGGGCAGGAAGGTGACCACTCACTGCCTGGGGAGGTGGCCTCCACTGCAGGACGGCCGGTTCCTTCCGCACCCACCAGGTGTGCACCCACCCAGCCCTGCCCCAGCCCCCTGGGCCCCTCAGCTCGGGGATACGCCTCCTCCCAGGGCCACCTAGCCTGGACTGATTGGTTCCGTATGGACATCCATGCGGCGTTTCAGCCAGGACTGGTCGTTGGTATTCTAAGGAAGCAAAACGGAGCACTGAACTGGTCCCCTCGTGTAATGAACAAGGGTCACACGCAGCTGATGGGAACATGGCCTGGACCTTTCAGACACTTGCTTTGGACTCCGGGGCCTTTGTCTGAAGACACTCTCTGACCAGCCAACCACGGGCGGCTGGGGTGAACTGCGGTACCCAGAGGGACAAGCTGGCGGGGGGCGAGGCGGGGGGGCTGCCCCAGGCCCCACCCACTCTGACCACACGGCCCTCCAGCCCGCACGTCCCCACTTCCCGGGATGCTCGCCCCACTTCCATGGCCCTCCCTGTACTGGGGATACTGAGGAAGGTCCCCCGTCTCCTGTCACACCTGCTTACGGGACCCACAGAGCTGGCACCTGCCTGCCTTGGGCTCAGGGCCTGCCCCAGCGTCCACCTGGGCCGCCTGTCATTCCGGGCCCTTGGGGGTCCTGGCTTATGCCCTGCCCCCTCTGGCCCAGGCTGCTCCCATCAGCTGGCCAGTCCGTACAGGTGGCAGTACCCGCCCTTTTCAGCCTGTGCCTGCCCCAGGGCTCCGGGTCACCTGGGTCAGGGTGGCAGGTGACCACTGTTGGACCAGCCAGAGGTGGGGAACTCTGCCCGACCTGGGCTCCTGGGAGCCTGCACACGGCCAGGTTGGCGTACCCGCCGTCTCTTAGGAGGACGAGCTGACTTCCTGGCTGTGATGGCCGTGCCCGAGCACCCTCCCGTGGGCCTCTTCTGCATCGGACCGTGGATGTGCCTGTACGGGGGCGCCTGGCACCCCACCCGCCCGCCCGCGCAGGCCCTCCCAGCATCAGTCTGCCACCCCCCCCGCCCCGGGCGCGGTGCGGGCCACACAGCGAGAGCCACAGCAACCCTGCCTGAGGCCCCGTGTGACACAGCTGCCAGCCTGCCTGGGCACGTTGCCCGGCGGCGGCTGGGGGAGGGGCGGGCCCACGAGCACTGAATCAGCTGCTCCCGCGTGGCCCTGTCCCCTCCAGGGCAAGGATGTTGGTGAGGCGGGGGGGGGGGGGGGGCCCTCTGTCTTTGGGGAGCTGTCAGGCTGCCGGGGATTTTCTGGAAAGCGGCCCCTGCAGGAGCCAGGCCTCCCGGGGGATGAGAGGAAGGGCCTTCCCGGAAGAGGGCCTTTTCCAAACAACACCAAAAAGGGAGAAGGGAGAGGACCGGCCTGTGCGGAGGGAAGGAAGCGCTGAGTCAGCACCAAGCCCTGCCATCCTCCCTCGTCCAATCAGGCGCTAGAGCGGACAGGGACCTCTCAAGGTCAGGGACATCAATATCCGCAGGCGAGTCCCAGTGGACGGCCCTTCCTCCGCAGCGGCCCTGGGGGTCAAGCTCTGGTCCAGAGGTGGGCTGCGCCTGCCCTGGCCACCCTCGGTGCAGGGTGCTGCGTCCCTCCCGCTGGGCCGTCCTCCCAGGCAGTCGGGGAGGTGGGGCCCCCCGGGGGTCCGACTACCATCCTCTCCCGGGGCTGCCAGCAGCAGCCGCAGGGACAAAGAGGGCGTCTTCGAGGGTACCTCGTCCACCCCTGCCCGGGGCCTGGACAGCACCTGGACTTTCTCAGATAACCATGTGGTTTCTAGAAATTCCCCTTCTTGCCATTGCCTCCCTCCCACTGTTGGCTCACCTCCCACCGGCAGCCCCTCCCACCCTCCGGGCCGGGGTCCCTCAGCAGAGGGAGGGCCGGCCCCACGGGCGGGCCACCAAGAGGCCCCCAACACCCGGTGCGAAGGAGGCCACCACGCGGCCCTGTTCTTTGTTCAAGGGAAGCCCCTCTCCCCTCCTCTCCGCCCCCACCCCACCGCTGGCGGCTTCTGCCCCGGCCTTGACCTCCTGTCTTGAACACCTGCTGCTCTCCAGATGCTCTCCTGCTCTCCTGCCTGGGGATGGCCGCCCCCAGATCTGACCGTCCTCCCCACAGGCCGCCAGGCTCCCAGTGCCCCCTCCGACTCTCCCAGGCCTCGCCCCACCCCCAGCTCTCCCTGGGGCACTGCTCCTCCCCTCCCCTGGCCAGCTCCCTTCTCTGTGGTCAACACTGCCTGCCCGCCCTCTCCCACCCTCCCCGACTCCCAAAATCAAGGCCCGGTGTCACCACCACGGTCCAGGTGCCGTCTCCCCACCAGCAGCGGCGCTGCTGCTGGGGTCCCCGGGCTGTGGTGCCCCGAGGTCCCAGGAGACCCCTCTCTGGACGGTGCCCGAACTGGTAACTAGGGCACAGTCTGGGCAGAATGAGGCTTTGCTGGCAAACCCCGCACGGCCCCTGCCTTCCTGCAGCGGCCGGCTCAGCGTGTGCTCTTTGAAAATGGTGACTGTCCCCCCACGGGGACATCGGGTTCGTTCAGCCCAGAGGACGGGCTGCTGGCTCCCGCAGCAGACAGCGTCCCCACCACACACAAGCCCTGCTGGACAGCGCTGGTCTGGAGACCCACTGGAGAAAACCCTCCAACTTGCCCGAAACAAGGCGAGGCCAGGCCAGGAGGCCTGTGGACGCCGCAGAAGGTGGGCAAACCCGAGGCTCCAGCGTGGTGAGAGGACAAATCTGGGACAGTGCTGCCCGCTGCCACCCGCTCCCAGTGAAGCCAGCGCACCCGAGAGTGGCCTCCCGGCCGGAAGCACCATCCCCACCCAAGCCTCGGCCAGGCTTCGTGCAACAAACCGCACCTCGCAAGGGTCCTCTGCTGCTGCTCGGGGGCCAAGGCTTTTGTGAGGATTTTACCAACCCTGCCACCACAAACTAAACCCCAAAAGGACTCGGATTGTTTTTTTCTGAAACGTCAAGCTCCACAAAATTCCAGAGATGGAAGCTAGGCCGCTCTGCCACGGACCCCCTGGAAGCTCCTCTTCCAGGGCCACATTTTCTGGCCACACTGGCTGCGTGGAAGGGCGTCACCCTCATCATCACGTGGGAAGAAGTCTTTGCAAGGGAGAAACGTGAGCGTCCCCTGCACAGAAGCCAGGGAAGCCTTTACACAGTAGAGATACTAACTAATAACCTGTCACTCGTTTTTCCAATTGCTTTTTGGTTAAACAAGAATTCGTAACTTTGGTTTCCTTCCAGTTTTTCTCCTGGGGGTAAGTGTCTTCCCATCCTACTGCCATTCTGGCACGTGAGGGCATCACCTGTCTTATAAGGACGATACACACTCGCCTGTTGGTTGAATTAAGCCCTCCTGGACCTCACCAGGGCCCCCGCTTAGCCAGCGCCGACAAATTCTCGCTGCCACCCAGCCAAATCCCCAGGACAGGCTCCAGCGGTGGGG
Source organism: Balaenoptera acutorostrata (assembly GCF_949987535.1). Taxonomy (NCBI): domain Eukaryota; kingdom Metazoa; phylum Chordata; class Mammalia; order Artiodactyla; family Balaenopteridae; genus Balaenoptera; species Balaenoptera acutorostrata. The sequence goes on from NC_080069.1 coordinate 124,175,791, forward strand.
CCCCTGGACTCATGGCAGGGTGGCCCTACAGCCCACCACACTCCTTCTCCAGCACGGCAGATGGCTGCTTTTCAAGGTTTGGATTTGACTCGTGAAAAACGGCATCTGTGGTATTCTGGGCTGGTTATATCCTTTAAAAAAGGTATAAACTTTTTGAGCTTTAAACAGTCACTCTGTCAACGTGTTAAAAAAATAAGTTTAATGCAGGTGGCTCATTTCATAAAGAATTTCACAGGCACTCAAGACACCAAGCAGCGTTGTGTCCGCACCACCGTGACCCCCCTGCTGCCCCAGCCCCGTGGACACGTGCCCACCTCAGAGTAACGTGAGTCAACTAACACAAAACAAAGCTTTTAGGAAACAGCAATGATTTGGTGCAAAACATGCTCTGCAGCGCCGAGGAGTGGGGTCCACGTGGGTCGGCTCCGCGCCTGCCGTCCGGGTGACGGGGACAGACTCACTCCCACTTCCCTCGGAGGAGCCGTCCACTGACCTCGAGTGGACAGTCGTCCGACAAAAACTGTCTACAAATTAAAGACCACAGTTTACAGCCAAGTGTTTTTTGCCTTCTTTACCTGATTTGGTTTTTTTTCCAGTGGCACACAACTGCCCCGACAGCTCCCCCTGGCCACTGGGGGACCCGGCCAGGCAGGGTTGAAGGGGCTACCGCCCGTGCCCGCGGGTGTGGGGTGAAGTAGCATCGGCCTCCCTGTCACCCTCAATATGGGGCCCTATGTCCCGCCTCTGGCTGTTGTCCCATCTGACAGAGTGCCCCTCGCCTGCCCACAAGGCCTGCGGCTACCCTGTCCCCAACTGATGGAGGCCAGGGTGAGGGGTCTGGGCAAAATGCTGGCCCTCTGGTATGTTCTCTCTGCAACCGAAAGCCCCCCTGGACCACTGGTTCTTTCCAGGCCCACATTCATTTTTGCTTTGTACTCCCAGCTGCTCTAACAACCGCCGAGGCAGGGACAAAGGGGCCGCCGAGCCCCTCACTCGGAGGTCCAGCCCTGGTGCAACCCTGATTCCAAGAGGTATGTCTTCCAACAGACACGTCTCAAACCTGGACGTTCCCTGAGGGGAAGAGAATGAAAGCCCCCCAAGGCCAGAAAGAAACTGAGTTACCTCCCCAGAAATCCACACTTGAAGAGATGACAACATCCAGCTGACATTCTCAACAGACCTGCCCGGGAGGAAGAGAGTTGCGTCCTGGACCCGGCACTCCCCTGGGCTGGCCCCTGATCTAGGAACTGCCAAGCAAACCGAGGTGCCGCTGAAGCCCGGCCTGGGACTCAGGACCCCCACGCCTCGCAGGGTAACAAATGGAGGAGAGTCCGTGGGCTGAGCGAGGACTCGGTGGCCCAGGGCGGAGTGAAGAGCTTGGTGGCAGTGTGGTGCATCAGCTGGTGGAGCCTGACGCTTCCCTAAGGCTGGGGCAGGGGCCGGGGGCGCACAGGAGGGGGCTGTGCGGCCAGGATCTCCCCTCCAGATCTGCACCTGGGTAGCACACCCCTCCCGGGGACCTCCCACACCACTGGTGACACCACTGCCCTGGAGCGGCGACAGGGACACAGGCTCTCCAAGTACAGACTGGACCCATACCCCGCCCGCCCCCGCCCCGGGAATAGCTTGGGAAGTGCAGGCTGGATCCACCAGCAGGTGGCGCAGGGGACGCGGCACCGAAACCACACACAGAAAGGGTCCGAGCAAAGGCCAGCAGGAGGGAGGGCGCCAGTGTCCCCTTCACAGAAGTCTCAGCCCTTTCCTGAGCCAGAGACGCAGGGGTCGGGGGTGGGTTATGCCTCTGACACGGCGCCGAAAGGGCCCTGACCTACCGCGTCGAGAAAAGCGCCCGCCTCAGGTGCATCTACGGCTGGGTCGCCGGAAACCGTCCCCGGAAGAGCCCGCGGCGCCCTCACATGTCCACGAAGACCATGAAGCACCAGCCCAGGCCCCCGACCAGCAGCATGGTCACGTGGATGCCGTAGACCAGCAGCTCGTTGAGGAGGCGGAAGTCCACGCGCCGGCGGCCCAGGAGCAGCAGCAGTGCCGACAGCTTGAGCTGGAAGCGCAGCACCACGCGCACGCCCAGGTACTGCAGGCAGAAGAGGGCGGCCAGCGCGCCCCACAGCGCGGCCGTGAAGAGGCTGCAGCTGAAGTAGAGCAGGAAGCGGATGAAGCCGTACAGCCAGCGCGCCCGGACGTACACGTCGAAGTTGTTGTACTTGGTGCGGGCCGGGCGGGAGGCGCGCGCCGGGCCGCAGGCGGCGTGCAGGCAGGTGGTGTGCGGGCCCTGGAAGGAGCGCACCCGCCGGGGGATGGGCATGACCGGCATCGGGCCCGGGCGGCAGTCAGCATAGGCGTCACGGGTGCCTGGGCCTGGGAGGCCGAGGCTGAGTCCCGGGGGAGGCGTGGGCCTGCAGGGAGAGTGACACGGAGAGGAGCCAGGTCAGCCGGGACACCAGCCAGCCCGGGGCCGCAGGGAGACCGAGCCTGGGACTTGGGATCCGCTCACATCCCCCAGGGTTACTCTTCCCATAAACGCTACTGAGGACACTCCAAACTGACCCCCAATCACTGGGAACCAAAATTCCACCAGGAACACCAGGAAGAAGGGTCAGGACAGTGGCCGCAGGCCCCCTGGCAGTCAATGCCAAAACCCATGAGGAAGGGCCAACAGAAACCCTGGCTAACCTCCCCCTCCCCCAGGCTCGGCGAGTCCCCTTCACTGGACTCACCGTCCGGCTTTTATGTGGGATGCCCATGCCTGCCTGCACTTCTGTGGCTCTTTATCCAGGGTGAATAAGTCCCCGAGTGGCAACCACAACAGGACAGGACGAGGGAGAGGATGTCCACAGGGCATACGGGGGCCGTTCTCTTCAGCAACTTGACAGGCCAAGTGCTGGGGACCAGGCAGCCGGCACCGGCTCTGGGCTCCCCTGCGGGGCCTGAACCCTCGTGCTGTCGTTCACCAGGAGTGACCTTGGCCAGGTCACCTCACCCCAAGACCGTCCCTGCTCTGCACAACGGGGATGTCGAGCGCTGGGCTCGCAGGGGTGCTGTGGTTAGCAGGCGTTACTGGGCAAGTGCTGCCCGTGCCTGGCAGAGAAGATGACGGCCCAGGGCCAGTGGTGTTATCGCAGGGCACAGGCCCTGTGGCTTGGGCCACCACAGGAGAGGAGGAACAGCAAATGGCTCTCTAGTTTTGCCTGGCAATTGTCATTTATAGGTTCCCTGAATTGTGGCTGGAAACACAGAACTGGAAGTTCAGGACGTGTAAAATCGGAGCAGCAAAGTTGGTTACAGGCTCTGGGGAAGCACTGCCGAGGGCATCTGCGTCCCATCACATGGCTTGTAGCCTGAGGGCCTGCAGGGGGATTTCTGCTAGCTCTCTCTCCGGCCGCCCACTTGCTGCTCTGGCCTGAGGCGGAGGAGGGGGAGGCCGGGCGCGTCCACCCTCCTCTGCCCACAGGCCCAGCCCTTCCCGCAGGCTTCGGTCAGAACGCGATCTGACAGCAGCTAATGGCACTCAGACGTCGGTGCTCCCTTCACGCGGCGGAGTCGCGGCCCCGGGCGGGCCGCTCGCCATCCTCCCATCGCCACCTGGCCGCGGGCAACGCATCTGCGCCACGGGCTTCCAGGTCGGGGCCGGGGCGTCCGCGCGGCACCCACGCGCTCGCTTCTGGGGGGTGCCGGGCCCCAGATCCCGGAGGCAGGGCTGACCCGTGGCGCCCCCGGGAGCCGCCCCCGCCCCGCCCGGGCACCCCCGCCCGCTCACCGGGTGCCCTCTCCGCGCCGGCGTCCCGAGCCGCGCGGCTCCCTGTCCCTCGGGGCTCCGGGAGCAGGGCGGCCGCATGGTGCCGACGGCGCGGCCCGGACCCTCACGCGTCCCCGCCCGGGGCCGCCCCAAAGGGCCAGGGGCTCCCGCGCCCGGTGGCCGGCGGCGTTTGGCCTAGCGTGGGAGCCGTAGCGCCGTCCCTCTGCGGCCACCGTAGGACTTTCCTCACGCCCCTCCGCCCGAGCCGACACGGAGAGCGCCTCCCTCCCCCCAGCTCCGTTCCGACCCCGAGCGCCCGGAACTCGGCGCTTCCCCTGGGCGTACGTGCGTGCGTGCGTGCGTGCGCGCGCGGCGCGGCGCGCGGCCCCTGAGTTTGCCACCCGACAACACCGCCCCGCCTACGCCGCCGGCGTCTCGGCCCGTCCTGCGCAGGCGCAGATAGCGAACCTGAGCCGCGGAGTCCTCGGGCAGCTCCTCTGCTCATGCGCCGCTGCGCCCGAGGCGGTTGGCAGTGCGCAGGCGCGGGTCCTAAGGGCGCAGCTGTTCTTCCGGCCCCGGGAGAGCGCTTGCCAATGGCCCCGAGATCGGTCCCTGTCCTGCGTGTCTGCCGCCCGGCGAGTCTGAAGCGGACTGCGTGACACCACCCACGGACGCACGTCCCCAAATGTAGGGAAGACTGGCCGGCTGACCACCCACGGACACCGAGGTCCCCAAATGTAGGGAGTCAGGGCGGGCCGGCTGACACCCACGGAGCCCTGGGGTTGCCCTTTGCCAGGAGAGTGAGGCTTTCGGTGTAGACGTGTTTAAACATTTTAATCCGATCGAGGTCAGGGTAGGGGAAACTCTTCACCCTGCTTGGATTTAGTCGGCAAGTTCCATTTGCCTGAATTCTATCAGTTGTGGAGAAGCTGCTAGTTGCACACGCGTGGGAGCGGCTGGTTCTGTCTCCCAGTGCCTGCGGGTCCTGGTCTGGGTCGCTGTTTTGGATACTGGATGCTCTGATAGAGGCCAGCTCCTCGGGCATCCTTTACAGAAGACGGCTGACCCGCCAGGGCGGCGAGCCACCTGCAGGAGCCCCTACCTGCAAGCACGTCACCTCCCCTTGCAGGTCCTGACCCCGACCCGCCCACGCCCCCTCCCTGTCGTGTGGGAAGGGGTCCGATGCTTGCGGGCGCGTGTGGTCCTACCCCTTCAGCTGCAGCTTTGCTGGTGAGGAGAGTCTGGCAGGGTCATGCTGGAGAGGGGAGGAAGGGGCCCAGAGAGTTTTGAGAAGTTTCTAGATCAGGCAAAGTGGCAGCAGGAGAGGATGGGAAAGAAGAGAGATATTTTAAGAAGTGATTCTTAAAATGCATCTTCTCTGCTGCTGGGTTTCCACAGTGGCCCCCCCTGCTTTGCACCCTACCCCAGGGTGCTGTTTTTTTCCCCAGACCGTGGTCCAGCCCTGTCCCCTTGAGATGCCCTATACAGGCCCCCTCCCCGGCTCTGTCAGGAGGCCCCATTGCTCCTGTCCGTGACTTGTCCCTTCACACTTGCCTTTTCTGTCCCTCTACCTGTCCTCCACCCAACGAGCTCCTACTCACCCTTTAAGACCCCAATCAATATCCCTACCTCTGGGAAACCACCTCCAACTATGTGCCACCCCTTCCCTGGCCCCCCCTTGGCAGGGGGGATTCTCAATCCTGCCTTTCTTACACCTCGAAAGCTACCTTTATGGACCAGCCTCTCCCACTAGCTCAGTTTTCTTACCATGGCCCACACAGTCAGATGTATCTTTTCATTGTGATCTAGTCCACACACGCACATGTTTAAACAACTCCAGAAGCTTCACAAACAGTACTTCTCCTGACCATGCACTCTGCTGTGTTCTGTTGCTTCATTCAGTAGAAGTGCTAGGTGCCACCTCCCCGGCAGCCCGACCACCGCCGGTCAGGAGCCCCGAGGACGAGGACAAGGCTTTGTCCTCACAGCCAGCTCAGTGGCAGGGCCGGGGGAGCCCCGCCAAAGTGTGCCGTTTGTTCGCAGGCTCGGCCTGGTGTTGGGGTCCAGTGGGGGTTTCCTTCGTGCCCTCCATCCTCCCAGGCATTCCTCCCTCCCCTCCTGTCCCCGGCCTTCCCGTGGGTGTCCAGGCTGTGGGCAGTGGCCTGGCGCCACCTGCTGGGACGGTGCGTGTGGTGTCGCAGAGCCGGCCGCTGTGATACCTCGTGAAGGGCCTGAGAAGCGCCTGAGTGTCAGCGGCTTCGAGGCCCGGCCATAAACCAGGGCACCCTGGGCCAAATCCCACCCTCTCCCTGGTTGTCTGTGGCTGCTTTGGAGTTACCGTGGAGCTGAGTAGCCTCCTACAGCAGGCCTGATGGCCCACAAACCCTCTACCCTCTGCCTTTGCAGAAACCTAGTTTAAACCTGGTTTAATATATATATATTTTTTTTTTTTTTGGCTTCACCGCATGGCATTTGGGATCTTAGTTCCACGACCAGGGATCAAACCCACGCCCCCTGCATTAGAAGCTCGGAGTCTTAACCACTGGACCGCCAGGGAATTCCCTCACCCCGGTTTAAACAAGCATTTATCACAGGGCGCACAGGGAATGCTAAAGGTGCAGACTGTCAGGTTTGGGACGGCTTTAGCCAGCCACACCCTCCACTGTCCCTGCGCTTGCTAGGGAGTGAGGATCCGGTCACTCCAGGGGCCAGACAAGGAGTGGCTCTTGCTGCCCGGACAGTAGAGGCTGAGTGACCCCAGACATCAGGCCGCCCTGCAGATTTGGGTGTGGGGAGGGGCTGACCTCTCTGCGGTCATTTTTTTTTTTTTTAAACATTTATTTATTTGGTTGCGCTGGGTGTTAGTTGTGGCAGGTGGGCTCCTTAGTTGAGGCTTGCTGGCTCCTTAGTTGTGGCATGTGAACTCTTAGTTGCGGCATGCGTGTGGAATCTAGTTCCCTGACCAGCGATGGAACTTGGGCCCCCTGCGTTGGGAGCGCGGAGTCTTAACCACTGTGCCACCAGGGAAGTCCCCGCAGTCATATTTAACTGTCCAGTCCTCGGGCAGGGCCAGTGTGACTTCCAGCCCCGTGACAGTGGGTTTAATCCTCGCAAATGTCCCGACAACGGAGTCAGGCACATTAGCGTTCAGTGACCGCATAGTCCTTGTAAACGGCCCTGCAGTCACCTTGCCATCAAGAGACGGACTACCACGTCATCCAGCAACCCCACTCCTGGGCATATACCCAGACAAAACTCTGATTCAAAAAGATACACACACCCCTATGTTCATAGTAGCACTATTCACAATGGCCAAGACATGGAAACAACCTAAATGTCCGTCGACAGATGAATGGATAAAGAAGATGTGGTACATATATAGAATGGAATACTACTCAGCCATAAAAAGAATGAAATAATGCCATTCGCAGCAACATGGATGCAGTTGGAGATTATCATACTAAGTGAAGTAAGTCAGAAAAAGACAAACACCATATGATATCACCTATATGTGGAATCTGAAATACGACACAAATGAACCTGTCTATGAAACAGAAACAGACTCAGGGACATAGAGAACAGACTGGTGGTTGCCAAGGGGGTGGGGGCTTGGGGAAGGATGGAGTGGGAGTTTGGGGTTAGCAGATACAAACTATTAAATATAGGATGGATAAACAACAAGGCCCTACCGTATAGCATTGAGAACTATGTTCACTATCATATGATAAACTGTAATGAAAAAATATTTTAAAAAGGATGTTAAAAAAAAAGAATGTAAAATGTGTGAAAATGATTATGTGCTCAAGGGAGTGAAATTGAAAACCACCAAAAAAAAAAAAAAAAAAAAAAAGAGAAGGACTCAAATTCCTTCCCCTTGGCTCTGGGCTGCCTTAGTGACCAGATCCTGAGGCCCAAGTGACACCCGTGATTCTGGGGCTGTGCAGCTTCATCCTCAGCCTCCGGGAAGCACCAGCTGCTGCGCTGTGAGATGCAGGCCCACATGGGGGTATGTGGGCAGCCCGTCGTGGGCAGCCCTTCATGGGCAGCCCAGCTGAGCCCAGCCTTCGGGTGTCCCTGGGCAGGTGTCAGACCTGTGAGTGAATGGCCCTCCAGGTGATTTTGGCTCCAGCCCTTTGGGTCACCCACCGACTTTTGAGTCTTCCCAGCTGAGCCCCCAGATGGCACAGAGCGGGGAAGCCCTGTCTGGGCCCTGTCCAAATCCCCGCCTCATGGACCCTGAGGTTACTGCTTTACGGTACCAGGTCTGGGGTGGTCTTGTCACATGCCCAAATGGTCTGAGCGAACATATTTCACATCCTTATAACCACCTTCAAGGGAAATAGTCTTGCCTCCACTTTACAGACGAGGAAAGAGATTTTTGCTCAAGCCAGGCCTGACTCCCAAGCTCCTCACCACTCATGGATGGCTAATATGTGGCATGCGTACTGGGCCATCTCCTCCAGACTCGCTGCAGACATTACCAGTTGATTTGGCACTCTGGCAAAATCCCTAGTCATCTCACCAACGGCTATTTCCTTGCTGGTCCCCGGTTACAGAATCCCAGCCTGTCTTTGGGGGGCATCGTGCCTGGCTAACAGATCACAGCATCTCCCACCCCTGATGTGATTCCTCCTTTAGCCCTGTGAATCCAGAGAGGATGCCCTCTCCTCAAGGTGGATTCTGGGCCAGTGTGTCACAAGGGCCAGTCGGACCCCCAGAGGTCACCACAGAAGCAGTGGACAGCGTTTACGGAAGGCAGTGCAGTAGAGTGGCCGGAGCGTGTGCTCCAGATCCAGCCTGCCTGGTTGGGCTCTGGCTCCACCACTTGCTAGCTGTGGGCACCCCACTCTCAGCATGGTGGTGCCTGGCAGGGAGGCCTCCCGCTGCCCGCTGCCCGCCCCCCACCCCCTCCCACCCCTCTGGAGCTGAAGCTCCAGCTGTAGCCCTGGTGCCTGGCACACAGCCGGTCCAGTACTACTTGAGTTGGTTGGTTGGTTGGTTGATTAAGTGCCTGCCCTGTGCCAGGCATTTAGAACTGGGGGCCCAGGCTTTGGAGGGAAACAAGCCTCAGCCTGGCATCACCCAGTGACATCCACGGGCATTAGCTCGCCCGGCTCCAGTCCGGGACCCTGGGCGCACAGTGCAGAGGTAAAGGGCGTTGGAGGGAAAGCAGGTTGAGCTGGTTGCTGGGGCAGCACATAGATCCCCGGCCACAGGCCTGGGGGGTGACACCGGGGGCTGGCCCAGGCAGCTGGACTTGCCCTGATTTCAGAGGTGGGTCCACCCTCCCTCCCCACTCCCCCCGGGCTCTGCAGTGGGTGGGCTAAGCTACGTAACCTCCCTAAGTGTCCAGCCTCCATCCGTGAGCTGGATGTCGCATCCCCAGTGGCTGTTGGTGAGGGTTTCAGAGTGTGGAGCCCTCAGCCGGGCCTGGGGCAGGATGCGTGCTCATTAAATGCTGCCAGCGTGTGAGCTCCCGGACTGGGACCCAGCCTCTCACCGTGGGAAGGAGGAGACCACACAGCCCGTCTCCTTGGTGGCCCTGGCCTCCTCCCGGGTGGCAGGCCCACCGTCTCACGGATGTGCTCTCCTAAAACCCAGACCCAGGCCGCGAAGCGGGCAGGGGCGGCTCGTGTTCAAGGTCAGCGCTCACACCGGCTCGGCCCCTTCCCAGCACCCACCGCCCCGCTCCCCAGCCCAGGTTGTATTTTCTCCTGTGCTAATTTCACAAAAGACACAAGTCACATCCTGTTGATTGAACAGTTTTGTGCTGACAGGAGTGAAGATTTGTGGCGGAGTTATCATTACCCCCGAGCGTGTGCGATTTGTCTGGCTCGGAGGAGACTGGCGGGGCGGATATATTTTATGTCACGCTCGGAAGAAAAACATAGGCATTTATATGTCACTTGTTGCAATATAAATGTTAACCTGTACTTCTTTCAAAACTTTTAATGAATTGTATCCATTCCCGAAGATTTATAAGGTGAACGCAATGGCTCAAAATGTTACTTTTAACATATTTGTCAGTTTGGCAACAGCACCAAAAAGATCTGGAAGATATTGCATTCAGAAATAAATCATAAATAGATGCATCTTAAAAGAGGTTTATTTTGGTCGTTAATGGTTGATGGGCCCCCCAGTACAGGATTTAAAGGTAAATTATGCAAAATCAAAAACACACCTTATAATACTTAATCAAACATGCATAAAACTGTCAGGCCCAAATAAATTCTCTCAATTAACTTGCTTCAGATTGTGATTACATTCGCTAATTTAATCAGCCCCAGAATAATCTGGAGGCCCGGAAATGATGGATGGCTGTGTGTGCACGCCCCCGGGAGCAGGGGCAGAGCTGGGCCGTAGCGGGACGGGGAGGTCAGGGCCCACCTGTTTCTACAGGGCGGCCCCTTCCCTCTCCCGCTCGTGGAGGTCTAGCCCATCACCAGGCACTTGGCTTCGATCCCCGTCAGCTGCTGCCCTGGGAATGCAGCAGCCTTCACACGTGTCACCTGGATGGCCGGGCCTGGAAGTCACCATCTGGAACCAGTCCCACTCTGGTTTTGCTTGGCTCCGGAAGCCCTGGCATTCACATCGGTGTGGATGCCAGCTCCCTCCTGGTCTTTTCCAGAACAACGGAACCGAAATGGACTGGGAACGGTTTCCTCAGCGTCTGTCCGTTCCTCCCTCTGATTCTTGATTAAATGAGGGTTTTGACTTAAACTGTGTTTTGTCCATATTGCGGGGCAGGGGTGGGGGTGTGTGACAGGCAGTCAGGCCAGGGTGAACCTGCGCCTGGGCCTGCATGGGGAAGAGGTGGTCTCCACTCAAGGTCTGGCCCGAGGTGGGCACGGACCCGAGCTCGCCAAGTGCACCCTGTGGTGGGGACCCAGGCAGTCCCGTTGCCCCATCACTTTGCTTCCCTTCTGACCGAGGCTGTGTGCCCGTTTCCCTTGGTACCTGCCAAAGACCTCCCTGTCCAACAGGACCACCCAGACCAGAGCAAATCACCAAGGAGAACTGCACGAGGCTTTGTGCTTTAACAAGGGAGCCGAAGCTTTGTGGAGCGCGTTTCTTTTTGTAAAATCTGGCGAGTCTATTTCAACCAGAACCAAATCTGCTTCTCGTGTAATTCTAGCAGGTGAGAAAAGGAAAACACACACAGAAAGGGAGAGACAGAGGGAGGGAGAGGGGAGGCTCATGTACACCTGGTCGAGCTGATCAGGGATGGCTGGGTCTCTGTGCTTCAGTCTGAGCCCCTGACTGCTGCCCGGATCTCGGGACCCCACCTCGGGACTCCCATCTCACCCAGGGATCCTCTTTACCCCTCTCCCTACGTTTTGGTGGATTTGGCCTCTGTTAAGCCATCAGCACACACCCTGCCTCTGCTGCTTCCCCAGCCGCCCTGTGGGGCCCCTTGGGGACAAGCCCGGCTCTGCCCTGGGACGCGGGGGGACAAGCTGTGTTCCTTGGTGCCTGCAGTCCTCCGGCGAAGTGCTCTAGTATTGTACTTAATTGTCAAAGCGGGACTCTGTTGGGTACCTGGGTTTGCATTCTGCTCTCTCCCACGTGGCCTTTCGTAAGGAACGTTTTCCATGTCAGTGGACACTCTTCATAAATCTGGCCTTTGGGGCCACCTGTGTTCCGGTACACAATGTCCTGTCACCTCATCATTCCTCTCCAGCTGGACACGAGCCTTGGTGTCAGTGTTTTGTGAGCGTATACAATTGTGTGATGAACACCCTGGTACGTAAACCTGGGTGCGCACGCCTTTCACCTTCCCTTGGGATGGATCGCTGACGCTGGCTAACTCTTTAAGGCCCCTGACAATTGCCGTGGCTGGGCCCCTGCTCTCTCTGCTGCAGACAACGACTGAGGTGCGAGGTTCCGGGCTGGGGGGCGGGGAACTCCCCGCCTGCGGTCCTGCCTTCACCACCCCTCGCCTGCTCTCGCTGGTACAGACATAGCCTCCTGAGAACCGGCAGCCTCTCCTGCCAACGGGAATTGTTCCTCCTGTCATTTGCAAAACAAGCCGCAAAGGGTGTCCGTGCCTCTGAGGAGGAGAGCTGCGACCTGATCGTCCTGGGGGCTCTGGAGCCGCAGGCTTCCACGGAAGCCCAGAGGCTGGTGGTCCAGGACACGGCAAAGGGGGACACTTATTTGGAACACAGTGTCCAGGCTCAAGATGGTCTTAGCCAGCAAATGCACTGAGGGTCCCCGGGGCCAAAGAACAGCCTGTCTGCTGGACTGTCAGCCCATAGGGGCACCAAGCTCCTTCAGTAAAAGGCAGTGAACCTGGAAAGCATCGTGCTCAGTGACATAAGCCGACACGACAGACGAGTACTGTGCGATCCCGACCATGTGAGGCCCTAGAGTAGTCAAACCCACAGACAGGAAGTAGATGGCGGGGCCAGGGCTGGGGGGCGGGGAGGGGAGTGAGTGTTCAATGGGGACAGAGTTTCAGTTTGGGAAGATGAGAAAGTTCTGGAGACTGAAAGTTCTGGTAGGGATGGTTGCACAACGAGAATGTACTTAATGCCACTGAACCGTGCATTTAAAAATGGTTAAGATGGTTAAAAAAAAAAAAAAGGTTAAGATGGTAAATTTTGTGTTATGTATATTTTACCACAATAAAAAGAAAAAGAAATGGGGGCAATAAAAACATACATTCCGGGCTTCCCTGGTGGCGCAGTGGTTGAGAATCCGCCTGCCAATGCAGGGGACACGGGTTCGAGCCCTGGTCTGGGAAGATCCCACATGCCGCGGAGCGGCTGGGCCCGTGAGCCACAATTGCTGAGCCTGCGCGTCTGGAGCCTGTGCTCCGCAACAAGAGAGGCCGCGATAGCGAGAGGCCCGCGCACCGCGATGAAGAGTGGCCCCTGCTTGCCACAACTGGAGAAAGCCCTCGCACAGAAACGAAGACCCAACACAGCCATAAATTAAAAAAAAAAAAAAAAAAAAAAAAAAAAAAAAAAAAAAAAAAAAAAAAAAACATACATTCCTAAATACTTGGGCTTCCCTGGTGGCTCAGTGGTTAAGAATCTGCCTGCCAATGCAGGGCACATGGGTTCGAGCCCTGGTCCGGGAAGATCCCACATGCCGCGGAGAAACTAAGCCCGTGTGCCACAACTACTGAGCCTGCGCTCTAGAGCCTGCAAGCCACAACTACTGAGCCTGTGTGCCACAACTACTGAAGCCCACGTGCCTAGAGCCCGTGCTCCGCAACAAGAGAAGCCACTGCAATGAGAAGCCCGTGCACCACTACAAAGAGTAGCCCCCTCTTGCCGCAACTAGAGAAAGCCCGCGTGCAGCAACGAAGACCCAACGCAGCCAAAAATAAATAAAATAAGTAAATCTAAATACTTGAGTTTGCATAAAAAGCGCTGGAAGAGCAAGACGGCTCGGGGTCGGGGAGCAGGTGAGAGGGGCTCTCCCGGTGTGGACGGCGGGGTGTGGGCCTGGCGTGCCAGCTGATGGGACCCAGGCCTCAGCCCCAACACAAGCCGAGTGGGTGGCCTTGTGTGGATGTCCACTAAGGCGTGCATGCGTCCCTGCTGTGTTCACGCCTTTTCAACTGACCTGTCCCCTCCCTGCCACACCCTGTATCCTTCCAGATGCTTCCAATGGTCCTCCTGCAGCTGCCTCCACTGGGACTCTGAGCTCCTTTCTGCGCCCCTAGAAGCTCTCCAGCCCGGCCAAGGGTCCTGGGCCTTCCGGCCCCTCTGGGCTTTGAGAGTTTAGTGGAGGGAAATAAACTAAACTGAACCCGGGGAGGGGCAAAGCGCCGGTCAGCACGTGCCCCTGGAGGGAGGCCGGGGGTGGGAGACTCCGGCCCCATCCAGTTTCCTGGCTGGCAAAGGCAGCAGCCCCAGCCCGGGCGGCAGTCACCTGGCCAGCGTCCTCGTGGCGTCCCCGCTCCGTGGAGACGCAAGGCCCCTGGACTCCGACATTCCAGCATGCAGGTGTCCTGAGCAGTAAAGGGATTCTGGGGGCTGGTGTGTTGACCCTCCGAGAAGGACAGCGGAATCTGTATGCCCCTGACACAGAAACTGCTCCTGTCCAGCAATAATCCAGGCCTCAGCTAGGCTTCTGTGTCCCAGGGACAGTATCCCCCATGAAAGAACGAGTGCTACCCCACTCACCAAGCACTGACCCTCTCAGGCAAGGGCGCTGGGGCCAGACTGTCCTCGGGGCCCCCACGTCCTGGCTGCATCTCTGGGGTCTCACAACCCCTGCGGCCCAGCTTCCTCCACTGTGTGTGTGTGTTGGGGGCAGGGACAGGTGTGCATTAGCTCTCAACAGTGCTGGGCTGACATTAGGGCAGACCGAGGCCCCTCCCTCCATCACCTCTGACCCATGTCCTAGGGCCCTGAGAGCTGTGCTGCTGGCTTCTGGGAGTGCTAAGGGTCTCAGGCCCAGGACTCAGCTGCTGGATGGAGCCTGCCTTGAAGGTGACCCCAAGCCGGCTCTTCTGCACCCACCTTGTGTGTTGCTGCTGCAGGGGCTGTTCCACGGGGCTCCCCTTTCCCGCCTGCAGGCCCTGGCCCTGTGGTCTGGGTCTGGAGGGAACAGCCTCCTGCAGCCCTCCCTGCCTGCTCCCAGGAGTGGTAAGGGCAGGTGGTGAGGGCCCTTTCCCTTATGGGCTGGTGGTCCCGGGGTAGGTTCTCTTCATTGAATGGGAACAATCACAGCATCCAGAACTCGCTTGGGGCAGCGACCCATTGTCATACACCTAAGACTGCGTGAACCGCAGGTCCACCGTTGTTTTATACCCCCGGGAGGAAGAAAAAATATTGCCAAACACCCTCCCGCCCTCAAGGACAGGAGGAAGCTGCGCTTCCGAGGCGTCCGCACAGACAGACAGGTGAGCATCTTAAAGGAGCAGGTGCGCACCTCCGCGCCTGCGCAGTGAGTCATCTCAGCTCGCAAGGCTGTGGGTGATGGAGCCGCAGCACCAGAAGACTCGCCCGGGACAGAGGCGCCCCAGCTCCGCGGCCCGGGCTCGGTCCGGCTGGTGCGCGCGGCGGCCGGCAGGGGGCACCCCCGGGCCGGGCCGTGCGCCCGGGCCGCGGCCTCGGTCTCTCCAGGGCGGGACTGGAGCACGCCGGGCACCCCTGCTCACCCCCGCTCACCGCGGGGACCCAGGGGCACCCTTGCTTACCTCCACGCGCCCGGGGCATCCTGGCTCATCCCTGCTCACCCCGGGGCACCCCCGCTCACCTCCGCACACCCTGGCTCATCTTGGGGCACCCCTCCCTGCTCACCCCCGCGCACCCGGGGCGCCCTGGCGCATCCCGGGGCCGGGCTGGTCGCCCGCGCTCTCCGTGCCAGTGTCTTCCCCGGGTAACTGGGCGTGAAACGGGCCGCGTTGCCGCCTGGCCCTGGTTCTGGGGAGTCCTCAAGATGAGGGGTGCGCTGCTGCGGGTCAGGGTGCAGCCGCGCCGGGAGCCCAGGCTTTTTGGGTGAGCTGAGCGCTGATCCTAGGAGGAACTTGTACCCCCTGTACATGGGACCCCCGCAGCAGAGCAGGTGGGGAGCACCGGGGTATGGAGAGAGTGCACAGCGCCAAGAGGATGGCTTTGTGTCCTGACCCGCCCACTCCGGGGTCCGCACCCGCCCACTTGACCGGCTGAGCGACCTCACCCGGCAGACCCCACCCCCTCGAGGGGCGTGTCTCCCTCCCGCCGCGGGCGGGGCGGCTCAGCGAGGGGCCTGGAGCCGCGCTCCTCCAACGGCGCTAGGGGGCGCCCGCTCCCTTTCCACCGGCTCCTGGGAACCCTGGTCCCCTGCTCCGCGGGGGTGGGTGGGGCAGGCAGTGGCGGGACTCGCTCTGCAGCCCCCACCCCCACCCCCACCCCCACCCCCAGCAGCCTTCCTCCTGAAACAGGATGAGTCCTGATCAGGTGGGACGTGGAGGGGCTGCAGGTTTTCTTGCAGGGACGCATGGGATAGGGGATGACCCGCAACACAGGCCTGGGCTTGTGTGTAGAGAGAAGACACAGAGAGAGACAAAGAGAGACAGAGAGAGATGCACGTACAGGGGGAGGAGATGGGTAAGAAAATGAAGGTGCAGAGGTTAAGAGGCCTGACTCTGGACAGAGGTCTAGGATGGGTAAGGCCGGGACCAGACACCTACCCAAGAAACCCGGCGGGGTCATGGGTCCAGCAGGACGATCGATCACCCGGGCTCCTGCTGCCCGGGTGGGGGCACCCCTAGGAGATGGACATTATGACCTCCCATTAAAGGAGGTGAGTGGGGCTGCTGGGCACTGGTTGGGCCCCCGGGGGGCCACTGTAGTGCTGCGGAGAATGTCAAGGGCCCCGAAGACAAGCCGCCAGCTTTGCAGGAGCCCGCCGCCGATTTCCCGGCCCAAGTGTCTGGTGGGTGGTCAGGGCTGCTGGGCAGGTGTGGACAGGAGTCTCACAGCCCCGTCGAGTGGCTCCTGCTCTCTTCTCCCCGGGGGTTTGGGGCACAGCCTGGGTCTGCCCCACCCCAGGCAGCGGTGCCCCTGCCCACCGTGTCCAGACAGCTCCTCGGGTTTGAGTCAGAAACATCTCTTGGGCAAAGGAGTCTTCCAGGCACAAGGGGGACTCGAGGACCTGCGAGCCTGAGGAGGACAGTTCCTATAGGTCTGGGGGGACCACCCGGCAAGGTGAGAAAGCCTTCTTATAAGGAGTTGTGCTGAAAAAACGCTTAAGTAAAAATGGCAATGACCTCTGACGGTGTCACTTTAAATATGTATGTATAGACCACTTTTTAGAGCAGTTTTAGGTTCGCAGCAAAATTGA
Organism: Balaenoptera acutorostrata; assembly: GCF_949987535.1. Classification (NCBI taxonomy): domain Eukaryota; kingdom Metazoa; phylum Chordata; class Mammalia; order Artiodactyla; family Balaenopteridae; genus Balaenoptera; species Balaenoptera acutorostrata. The sequence continues at coordinate 124,192,331 of NC_080069.1, forward strand.
GAGGAAGGTACAAAGATTTCCCCGTTTACCACTCCCCCCCACCCCACCCCCGCACAAGCACAGGCTCCCCCATTACCATCCCCCACCAGAGCAGTCCATTTATTACAATTGATGAACCTATGTTGACACTCGTAATCACCCAAAGTCCACAGTTTCGTATTCACGCACTTCAGATGAGGAGACTCAGGTTTGGGGGTGAAGGAACGCACACCCTCAGCACCGGCCAGCCAGGAGGAGGACGGACCGCCGGCCTCAGCACGCAGCTCCCAATGGCAGCGCCAGACTCCACGCGGAGGCCAAACACCTGGGAAGCGCATCCTTCCCGTGGCCAGTCGGGCAGTGCAGTGGCCCCCCTCCGTGGGCCGCTCATGCTCCTGGGCAGAGTCACGGTCACACTGAGCTGTTTCGTTGTCACACGCTAAATGGAAGAGCCAGGGCAGCCAAAATTGTAGGCCACGGGGAGGCAAGGCACACCTGACCAGCTCTCAGTCAAGGGCACAGGGAGAGTCTACAGCGGGGTGTCACTCAGGGCTGAGCGGGCAGCTCGGAGGTCGGCAGTCTGCCCGTGTGTCTAGCGGCTCCCCCAGACGCGCCTGTCCGGCCCACCTCGCTCACCGCTGTACCCCACATTCTTTTGTCGAATGTGTGAATGATTCCATGGATGAACAAGTGCCTTCTTCCATGAATCGGCTTGCTGCCCTGGGGGGAAGGACCAGAGGCCGCACCACCTGGCTGTCAGAGTTGCAGGGAAACAGCTTGGCTCACCTGTGTCTACCCCGCCTGCCCCCAGGCTCATTTATCTGCAGACCGGATCCCCACAGGAGCCAGAGCTCAGCAAGGCCCCCCATTTGATCAGCCACAGAACACTCACCCACCTCACGCCAGCTCCAGGTAACAGTTGGGGGACAGTCACCCCTGGTGGGGCCATGCCTTGCCGCTCTGGCCGGACACCGTCATAGGGGCGCCGTACTGCATTAGCATTGAAGCAGTGTCCCGCCACTGTTGATATCAGCACTTCAGGGTTATTTATGAATTCATCTATTTGCCGGGACAAGCTTTTCTGCATTCGGTTGCCATGGTTGCCTTAAAGCCGGTGTCTTATTAATTCTGCATGTTATGAAATAAATTTAGATCAGACAATCGCCGTGAAGGTTCTTTTTTTATTATTATGCTGTTTAGTTCTTGACGCCCGGGGTAGGAAGTTTCCAGCACAGAGAGTCACGTCCACACACATCCATCAGATTCTGGGCACCTGGGCGGGGTGCGGGGAGGATGGGGAGGGGGGCAGGGAGCTGCAGGGGGGGAAGGGTGAGACCAGAAGGACCCAAGTGGCCTCAGCAGCTCTTGAAGGGATTGCACAGCTGGATGGACAGTGCCATCAGGAAGGGAGGCTGGGTTCTCTCTGCGGTGTTTCTGCTGGGATTGCAAGGCGTTAAGTGAGTTGGAATCTCCCCGGACTGCTGGGTGCCGGGGGTGCCAGGGTGACGGGCCGCTCCCTGCCCTGGGGCTGCCTGGGACAGCTGGCAGAAATTCATCAGAAGCAGCATGAGTTCCCAATGGGGTGAGTTCAGGCTGGCTTGGGAAGCCCGGCTGAAGGGTCCAGGAGGGGCCCTGCTGGGATCTCTTTTGGTCAAACTGGCTGCATTTGATGTTAGTTTCTTCTCATTACCTGCCCCGGATGGCCTTGAATCTGCCTGGCGGCGTCAGGAAACACCACACTGTTTCACCTCTGATTTACAGAAGAGGCAAGAGGTCACAAGCACACAATTTTGTGATGGCCGGGACTGGATGCAGGTCCGTTTACTGCCCACACGGGGCCCTCGAGGGCCCCTCCGCAGCCTCTGAAGCAAGGGCTCCCCATGAACCCTGAGAAGCCCCCAGGCCTGTTCCCCTGGCCCACTGCAGCCCGAGCAGCCGCCCCATCCTGCTTGGCCCCAGGGTCACCCCCGTGGCGCTCACTGCGTGGGGCTGGGCAGCTGGTGGTCTGAGGGCCAGTGGGGCTGGTGCCCGGTGCCCAGGCCCTGGCACAGATGGCTTCTATGGAAGCACAGCAGCTCTGGCCAGGCCTGGCCTTTGCTTCCACTGACCACTAAGACCCTGGGCTCAGGGCCAAGAGGGCATGAGGAGCCCGTACGGGCAGGAGGAGGTAAGCGGGCGGAGGGGGGCCCAGCCCGGGGCTCTGCAGGCAGAGAGGACCAGCCTGGTCGTGGAGTCCGGGCTGGGAGCTGCCTCGGCCGCCACTGCTGCCTCTGCCCTAGGACACCGAGACCCCTGGAGCCGGGCCACCGCAAGAAGAGGGGGCTGGAGCTCGGCTGCCAGGTGCCCTCGGCCAAGTAGTGGGGAGGCCTGGCGCCAGCTTGCTGTGTGACCTCAAGCTGTCGCTGGCTCTCGGGGGCCTCGAATGGCTGGGCGTCTCCAAGGTCTTCCCAGCTGAGCCAGGAGGTGTTGACCCTCTGCAGGGTGACGCCGTCACGTTGTCACACCTGCCGTCCTGAAACACGCACCCCAACCCCAGCCCTGCGGATGCGGCCCATCAATCCCCCTCCCACCAGCACCGTGTGGTCTCCTCGGATGCTCCGAGCCCCCCAGGGCCTGATCAGGACATCGACAGAGCTGCGCTCACCATTTAATTACGCTCAGTTTAATTAAAAACCTGGGGTTCGTTATTAGACTTGGTAATTGATTTAATTTTCTGTGGAATCCAAGTGCCCAAATCCTCTATTCCGTGAACTCTCAAATTCTGGGGGATGGAGTTGGACGGACCAAAAGGAAAAGCTTCCTGAAGTGGGAGGTTTGCTCCCACCCTCCGGGTCCGCAGGGTCACTGTGGCCGCCCCTCCCCCCCACTGCCCCTCCCCCCACGGCCTCGCCTCCCACCCCCTTCCCCACCCCCCCACACATACCTTAGGTTTTGTCAGTTGAAGATTCCCACCTGGAGCTGGGGGCCCCCCTCCACCAGGCAGTTTCCCTAACAGGAAAGGTGGGCAGGGCCATGACCTTGCTGCCCGGTGGGGTTTCTGGAAACCCTGCAGCACAAGTGCCTACAGTGGCTCAGGCCTCTGCTGGTGCCCCCAGCCTGGGGGATGGACAGGGGTCTCCTCGAGAGGTCCCAGCAGACAATGACATGTGCTCTGATTCGGAGGCGCCCTGGAGTGGGGGAAGGGGGCTGCCCTGCGCTTTCTCCCAGTGTGTGAGGGGCGAGTGGGCCTGCCCTCCGGAGACCCCTACTGCGGCGATCCCGCCAGAGAGCAGAGTGCCAGGCGGCGGCTGCACTGGGGCCTGATGGCCTAGGCGAGCAGGGGAGGCAAGAAAACCTGCGATGCCTGTAGCAGAAAAGCCTCTACTCATCCTCCGAGAGAGAAGACGGGAGTTGTGGACCCTGAGGTCACCTGTGAGATTAAACGCCTGGACCGTCTAGGGCAGGGCACGGGGCAACGATCTTTCATCACCAAACGCCTCGGAAGGACTGGACACCCTCCTGCCTGATATGCAATGGCGATCTTTGACCCCCGGGTCCTGCCTGGGCTGAGAACATCTTCTGTAAAGGGAAATTTCTCCTCCCTAATCATGGTGAATCCCAAAACCACCTTTAAAAAATAGAGGTTGGGAACAGTCTGGTGGTCCCTCCAACACTTGAACCTGGAGTGAGCGTTTGCCCCAGCGATTCCACTCCTGGGTCCACACCGAGAGGACTGCAAACACGTGTCCATGCGGAAGATTGTGCACGTGTGACCAAAGCGGCTTTATGCCTAAAGGTCAAAGGGGAGACAACCCAGATGTCCATCACTTGATGAATGGATAAACAAAACACGGTCCATCCACTGGATGGAATATTATTCGGTGATAAAAAGGGATGAAGCACCGACACCTACAACACGGATGGACCTCAGAAACACAATGCTGAGTGAGAGGAGCCAGACACAAAAGTCCGCTTGTGTGGGGTCCTATTTATGTGACATGTGCAACAGACAGACTGTGGACCAGTGATTGCCAGGGGCTGGGATGGGGGCTTTGGGGTGAGAACTAATGGGTACAGGACTTCTTTCCTTCCTTTACTTTTTAAGTTGCAAAATACGCATGACACAAAATCCACCACCTTAACCACTTTTAAGCGCACAGTTCAAGGGCATCAAGCACATTCACGTTGTTGTGCCACCATCACCACATCCGTTTCCAGATGTTTCTCATCTTCCCAAACTGAAACTCTGTCCCCACTAGACACTCACTCCCCCGGCCCCTGACCCGCCCCCACCCCCACCCCTGCCGGCCCCCATCTACTTCCTGTCTCTGTGGGTTTGACCCTTCTAGGCCCTCCCGTGAGTGGACACCGTAGGACTGGTCCTTTTACATCTGGCTTTTCCACTCAGCACAGCGTCCTCCAGGTTCATCCTTGTTGGAGCCCCCGTTGGGATTTCCCAGGGTTTCTTTCCGAGATGATGAAAATGTTGGAAAATTGACCTTGGTGATGGCTGCACGCATCTGTGAATATATTAAAAACCACTGAACTGTACGCTCCAGCTTGGTGAACTGTATGGTGTGTGGATTATAAACAGAGGTTGGGTCCAGGCTGCCTGCCCGCCTTCCCTTCTCCTGTCCTGCAAGGGGCTGAGCTTCAGAAGCCAGAGGTGGTGGGCTTTGCAGCCACTTCCTATCGCCAGGGGCACGTACCTGGCTCCCTGGTGATGAGAGGCTTCTGGAAACTCTTGGACTGAGGGACTCAGCCAGCTTTCTTCCCTGCTGGGGCCTGTCCCGCCCTGACGCAGCCCCTCCATCTACCGCACCTGGGGCCTGAGGACCTCAGCCCCTGCTGGGCCCTGGCCACCCCAGCAGCACGGGGAACGTTCCAGGGCAGCGACTGTGTTGTCAGCGTTCTCGCTGCCGCTCTCCGCAGCTCAATCCTGCCCTCACCTGGTCCCAGTCGAATGCCTGGTGCGGCTGTGCCCGGCGCCCGCCCCCAGACACTCAGCCCAGTGGGTGCCCTCCTCCCAGGGGTGTGAGGGTAGACGCCCAAGTGGATAAAGCCCTGGCGTGTGGTGCCCAGTGAAAGGTGGGTCAGACCAGCGTGCAGCGGGGTCTCCGCCGGCTACGTACCCGCCGGGCCTTCGGCTGGCACCGAGGCCGTGGGGGGCTTGTGCGGTTGGCACCCTCTGCAAAGCTTGGCGCACTTCCTGGGCTGAGTCACGCACTCACCTTCCCCAGACGCACATCTGCTGTTCGGATTACAGAACTTTCAACGAGCAGAGGGTTCGACGGGCAGCAGGAGGCCCTAGGACACGCGGCCTGCGGTTCCGCCTGGGCGCCTGGCCCACAGTTCCCCTTTAGGTCAGGGAGGGTCCTCCAGGACACCCACCATCCACCCGTGTGCCCAGGGCCCTTCCCCCAGCCTGAACCCGGGCTGCAATTTATTCTGCCTGTTTTACATCGTAATACGGACTGGCTCTGCTGTGTCCTACAGGTATTGATTTTGCTCTGTTTTACTGGTTTTAACTTAATGACTAGAAACCCCAAACAAATAAAATTTGCTTTAAAAACTCAGAGAGATCAATGAGTGAGGGCTGGAATCACTATTCTATGAGTCGAAGGGACGGTCCCCCAGGCCTCCTGGCATCATCGCTCATGGCCAGAGTTTCCCCAGGGAGGGAGTCCTGGGGTGACGAGGGGGCGTGCGTGCCTGGGGCCTCCCCGCTTCCCTCATAAAGCCAGACCCCCACCTCTCTGCACGGTGCGGCTGTTTGAAAGCCTGTCTCCATGTTGTAAAACTGGAAAAATCTAAACTTGTTATTCATGTTTCCATGAGTCCCAGGTGGCCTCCACCCTCGGTGACCTTGGAGGCTGACCAAGGATAGAGATGGCCCAGGCCAGGCCAGGCCAGGTCGCAGAACCCCCAGGGAGGAGAGGGCTCCTTCTGAGTTTGGTTCGCTTGGGCGGCTGCTGGGCCAGGTCCAGGGAAGGGGCTGCTGGCGGCCCAGGAAGAGGGGCCCTGGTGATGTTTCCCTTGGGGGCAAGCAGGGTGGGAACCTGTGTTTGCCTCGGCTGGTCCCCAGTGCCCCGCACCCCTGGCCCTGTGTGTGGGTGCAGAGGTGGGAGGCCTCCTGGAAACGCCCAGCCAGAGTCACCATGAGGGTTCCACCCTCCCTTACTGATGGGCTGGGGGCGAGGGGAGTGACGGTCCTGCGGCCCAGGGATGGGGCCCCCCCCACTGCTCCCCTTACCTGGACTGTAGGCCGCCCCGTGGCCCGGCTGCCTTTCTGACCCCAGGGTCTCCAGCCCATCTGGGAAGGGGAAGCTGAGGGGGGGCCCTGGACAGGGAGTCCCGGCTCCACCCCCTCCCGGGAGGCCTGGAGCAAGGCCCCCCACCCAGGGCCCCAGGCTTGTGGGCGCTCACTTCCTCCTCTGTGTTGACATGTGGGTGGCCCAGCCACAGGGACCTACGAGGGGCAGGAGAGGAGAAGGCCCCGCCTCCCCTCTGCTTCCCGGATCTGCCCCAACCCTGCGGGAAGGGGAGTGGCAGAACTTCCCCTCTGCACCGAGGTCACCCAGCCTGGCCTGTCCCAAGTCTGGGGCCCAGGAAGGCACCTCCTCGTCCCTCCCCACCAGGGGTCTGGGTCCAGGTCTCGGGGGGTTTTTTGGGACAGGCTCCCACCCCCACCACCCACGAGCATCACTTGGGAAGGTTTTGGACCAGCTGGGACCAGTTACTGGGAAATTGGAGTCCCTGAGCCTGGTGAGGCTGGCGGGGATGTGCAGAGCCGGGTGGGACCCCCCCTCCCCCCTCCCCCCTCCCCCCTCCCCCGTCCCCCAGGGCAGCCCCCTGACCCCTTCCCAGGTGCAGGGCCAGGGGCTCATCTACTCTTTGCCCACCGACCCCAGCCCATCCGCTGATTGCCCTGGCGGGGGAGGGTGAGTTCAGACAAAAAAGTCAGTTTCCATTGGGGACGCAGAGTATTTCTGAGCAGAGGCTCTTTCCCAGCCTTTGGCGGGTGCCCTGCCCCACCGAGGTCTTCGCGTTGCTGCAGCCCACCCATCCCCCTTCTCCATGGCGGGTGGTTCCCAGGTGCCCCGGGTCACAGGTCCCGTCTGGGGCAGGCTCACAGGGGTGCTGCTCCCACACCCCGCCCAGCTCCACAGTCTAGGGGCCTCTGCTTTGAGGGAGGTGGGGGGCAGGGCCACATGGACACAGAATGGGGACGCTTCTGCAAGGAGGAAGTCATTGACTTGGGTGGGGCTGGGGAGGCGGAGCACACGGGGAGGGGCGCACTTCCCAGGTGCTGGGGGCCGGTGGGCGGGGCTACTGCTGCTGGGCGGGTCCTGAAGGGCCCAGAGTGTCAGGTGCCCCCTGGCTGGGGCCGGGCTCGGGGGCAGCGGGGAAGGCAGGGGTGCCGTCTGAGGCCCTCACTTGGCGTTGGCTTGCTTATCCCGGCCACCCATCCAGGGCCCCTGCGCTGGGGATGCAAGCCTACTCCCCCCGGCCCTCCAGCTCCTCCTCGTCCCCAAACAAGGGGTATGGCTGGCTTTGGGAGCTCTTCCATTTCCTCTCCACAGACATCACTCCGAGACCTAGTACCTGAGTCCAGAAAGTTCCAGAGCCGGCTGCCCCTTCTCCAAGACCCCCAGCCCACAGGTGCCCCCTGCCCTTTGGGCCTTTAGGCAGAGCGCAAGCGGGCTTTACACCAGCTCAGGAGGAGGACAGTGCCATCGTCCAGGTGGGCACGGACAAGGAGCCCCCGCCTGCCAAGCCAGCCGTCCGGGCTGCCAGGAGCCCACGTGACCTGGGGGGGGGCGGTGCAGCGGGAGGTAAGAGTGAGGACTCGGGCATCGGGGCACCGGGTTTGGAGCTGGGCAGCACTGGGCAAGTCCTTCTCCACCCCAGGCCTCAGTTTCCTCAGCTGCAAAATGGGATGATGCTGTTGAGTTGTGAGGATTAAACTGAGTGTAATGAGCGAAGGGGCCCGGGGAGGCCAGCTCCTTCTGTCCCGAGAGCAGCCGATTCAGGGTGAAGGGATTCCCTGTGCATCCCTCTGTTGGACTCTGATGGGTCTGAGAGAGCAAAGCCCTCCCCGGGGACCAGTGGTCAGCAAACCGCCCCCTGCCAGGCCCCAGGGGTCTGGCTGCCTCTCTGGCCCCTTGCCACCAATCGCCACATCACCTTGCAAGCAGCCTGCAGTCGCCGGCCCACCCCCCCACCCCCCGGCCCCTTGCACCCAGGCCTGTGTCCTAAGACTCCCGCCCACTCCGGTGTGGTCGGGCCTCAGCAGGAAAGACGCTGCCCAGTAGGTCTGCCATTTGCTGCTTCTACAACCAGGGTGCAGGCCCCAGACAGGACTGCCCGTTCTTCTTTCCCACCTCCAGGGTGGGGCAAGGAAGGAACTTCCCAGCCTGGGCTGGAAGAGGTCCCTGCTGTCCCCAGAGCCAGCCGAGATGGCAGGTCGCCCTCACAGAAGGGACTGTGCACATGTATGTGGTGTGTGCATCAGTGTAAGTGCATGCACGTGTGCAAGCAGGCACGTGCACGCACAACCTGCCACGTGCTCACGGGGAGTGTGCGTGCCCAGGCGTGCAAGCGCGCATGTGTGTGTCGTGCACGGTGCATGAGTGTACATGTGACATGTGTGCACGTGTGTGTGCAGGATTGTGTACATGTGTGGTGTGTGTAACTGGTGTGTCTGTACGTGCTTGGGGGGCGTGAGAGTGTGTACTTGTGAGCGCCTGCCCCAGCCCAGGCACCCGGCAGCCCCTTTGGCAGAGGGACACCCCTCCCCCCACAAACCCCACGTTGCAGAGGGGGTGCCCTGGTCGCGGGGGCCAGGCGGGGGCAGGGAGTGGGCACAGCTCAGCGCCCTGCCCCCCACCCAGCCAGCACCCCTCCTTCTGCAAAGTCAGTTGAACCTGATGCTGCCGCCTGGGTGAAAAGCCCTCCACCTGCCAGATGTCCTGCAGGGTCAATTGTTAATGACTTTCATCAATTATTTAAGGAGAGGGAACCCTCTTTTCTTAAAAAAGCAGCAGCAGCAGCAGAAGAGCGGGGTCAGGTTACCTGGCCTGCAGGTGCCCACGCGAGAAGAGAGGTGGGGGGGCCACGATGGGCAGGGGCAGCGCCCCAGGAACTGGCAGGCCGGGGAGGGCTTCCTGGGGTCCTGGGTGAGCCCCTCCCCGCCTGGGCTCTCGCCTGTCTTGATCCTCACAACACCTTTCCAAGCGGGACCCCTGGACCGAGAAGGAGGGGGCAGAGACCCTGGCGGTGGCCACACTACAGAGGATCCCTTCTCTCTGCTCAGCTTGGCCACGCTCCCCTGGGGCCAGGTGTCTTGGGGGGATGATGTTAGGGCAGCTTTGTGGTCCTGGAGGTTGGGTCCTCTGTGCCTGGGTGTCCTGAGAGTGTGTGGCCAGGCCGAGGTCCTGCTGGAATCAGCCAGCAGCAGATGGGGGCAAGCAGAGCAAGCATGCCCCACCCCCCATTCTCTGTCCAGGCTGAGAACTTGTGGTGATCATACCTGAGATTCAGGCCAGGAAGTCCTGCTAAGGGTCAGCCCCTGCCCGGTATCCTCCCTGGAGAGGGGGGCAGTGAGCTATCCCATCACCCAGTGGCCCGTGGCAAGGCCGGGATGAAGAGCCCCGAAGCCCGGACCTCCAGGGAAACCCACAAGCCTCAGGACAGAGATGCGGTGGCTGCAGGAGTGGGCCCCTCGGAGCTGCTCGGTGGCCCACTTGGGGATGGCTGCGCGTTCTGGGTGCTGCAGACCGAGGTCTGAGATCTCATTTTAGAGTCGGACGTGAGAGGCCAGAACCACCTCTCCAGTTTCATCAAGCGAGAGGGCATGGCCTGGGGAGGGGAGGTGGTGTCCTCAGGGCCAGAGCAGCCGCCTAGGCTCAAGCCCGGGTCTCCAGGACTCCAGCCTCGAGCTGACCAGGCGGCTGGGCCTCCAGAGGCCACGGCTGGCCATGCCTTGGGGCAGCCCTCACCGGTGGTCATCCTCATGCCTTTCCAACCCTGAGTGGCAGGGCCTGCCCTGGATCCATTTCACAGACGAGGAGATTGAGGCCTGAGGGCTGGGGTGTGGTCACCCAGTCAAGCCACCAGCAGGAGAGGAACCGCTGCCCACAGCGCACTGGAGCAGCCCAGCCCCTGGCTGTGTCTGGGGCACCTGCAGCCAACAGAGCCCCCCACACCCGGGAGACCACCCGCACTGCTCCCTGCCCACTGTCACCAAAGCCCAGACGGGGCAAAAGGACACTCGTCCTGCTCATCGCGTGTCCGATGTCACGACATCCGATCGGGCCCGTCGGGCCTCGTCAATACTTGTTTGCTGGGGCCTCTCCAAGGCGCCTGAATTATGCACAAGGCCCGGCTACGCGGGTGGCAGATGGAGACGCACGCGGTAACCAGAGCTGGGGGGGTGGGCGGGCTGTCCAGGGGGAGGCAGGCAGGCCGCTCCTGCCCCCCGGAATCGCCGTGAGGGAGGGAGCCGGCGGTCTGGTCCCGGGCACGTCGTCTTTGAGCCCCTGGCTCTTGCTGTGTGGATTCTGGCAGCCGGGGGCCTGGTCCTCCCGGAGCTCCAAAGGGGACGCGGGCACCAAAAGGACAGGCTCCTGGTCCAGCCTGGGGAAACGTTTGGGAGGCAGAGTGCGCGGGCCGAGGTCGGGGGTCTCGGGAGAGGTGCCAGCAAGAGCTGGGCAGCCAGGGTTGGGCTGCAGCGGGGGACGCAGGGCCCAGAGGAGCCTGGGGCGGGGGGCTCCCAGCCGGCTGTGCCTGGAGCCTGGCAAGGCCCGTCTTTCATTGAAACACCAAGGTCATGGAAGTTCGTCTGGTTACAGGAGTGGAGGCGTTGCCCAGGGGACCCAGAGAGGACGTGGGCGTGCCGGAGGGGTGGTACCCGAGGGCAGCAGGGGCACCCTTGTCCCCAGGGTCTGGGGCCAGAGCCCACCGTGGGGGCGCGGGGCAGAGATGTGGGGAGACTCTTGCCGAGGACGGGGCCTCCCGGGTCATGGGGCTCAGACCTTCCCCACGAAACCTATTCCTCCCCATCCCAAGGTGGCCCTTCTGGTTCTCACGTCTGTTGAAATGGCAGCCCTGAGATTTCTCGAGAAGTCACGGGGTATCCCTCAGCCTCCCCCTCAGCCCCTGCCCTCGGCCCCAGGACTGGCCCTCTCACTCACCTCCCCAGCACCAGGAAGGAATTCCAGACTGAATATGCCCTCGGAATTGCCCATCATTCCAGTCCCAGGGCCGGCGATGCCCGAGCCCTTCCCCGAGTGCCCCTGGTCCCCTGGGTGGGGTGGGCTGTGCGAGTGTCTCTCCAAACAATGATTTATTTCAGAATTAAGTGTATTACACCGAGAACTTGCCAGTTCCGTCCCGCCAATGTGCGTAGGAAATCTGGCTAATTAAATATATTATTCAGTGTAGCTTTGATTGTTGGGAATGAATCAGTTTAATTACGGTTGGAATCACGCATCATAATTAACGTTATAGCTCTAATTCAGAGATGGGGCTCTTTCCTGCTCCCCATCCTGGCGTGGGAGACATAGAGGGGCTCCCGTGAGACCCAGGACGCCCGGCACCCCCCTCCTGGTCTACCCGCATGTTCCCTTTTGGGGAGACGGGGCCTCAGGCAGCCAGATGCCTTAGCCCACCCTCTGGGCTGGCGAGCCGGGCTCTGGGTCCAGTCTGCCCTTATTAGATGGGGGTGGCCTGTAAAATGGGGAAACAAGCCCCCGGGGCTGGTGGGAGGGTCAGGGGGACACACGGGCAGGTTCCAGGACAGCGTCTACTGGGGGCTGAGTCCAGGGAGCCCAGCTTGGCTCTCCACAAAGTCCTGGCCTCATAGAGCCAGATCAAGCAAAACACGTAACTGGGAAAGTCCAGGATGTCGTGACGGAGACAGCCGGCCAGGGAGCTGATCCCTTCAGCCACCTGGGAGCTGACCCCTTCAGCCGCCTGGGAAGTGGCCTGTGAGCTGATTCATGAGTGGCAGGAAGGAACGGGCCACACGAGGCCCCGGGGGAGGGAAGTGGCAGGTGCAAAGGCCCTGAGGTGGGGACAGGAGGCACCCAGGGAGGCTGGGCTGAGAGCCCGGCCGCGCTGGGCCCTGTGCTGTGGGTCGCCTGTCATCCTGCTCAGGCCCCCCCACAGCTAGCACAGGCTCACCCCGCCTCTACCCTCTGCCCCTCGTCATCATGATATATTTAATTACCCACATTTCCTGTGAACGTTGGCAGGACAGCACTTGTTGCTGTGGCCCCCGGGGTAGGTCTGGGCCTGAACTGCCCAGTTCCCGGGCGGCCTGAGTGGGGACAGGGCGCCAAGAGTGGCTCAGGAAAGGTTGACCAAGTACTTAGAAGCCACCCTCGTCCCAGGCATGTCCCATATCCCTCCTGCCTCTGGACGCAGCTGCATCCTGGCTTGAGGGCCATGCAGGGAGGCACGAGGTCATGACCCAGGTGAGACCCCCGGGGCCTGCCCTGGCTTGGGACCAGTGGCCGCTGGGTCCCGACCTGTCTTTACCATGGGCCCTGGGTGGCGGGGCCCCTGGGCAGAGGCTTTGGCCACAAGTCCCCCAACAGTCCCCCTGTTCCCCAGCCTGAAATCCCACCACCCCAGAGCCATCCTGGAGGGTCCTGAAGACCCCCCCTCCCTCTCCTGGAGGTCCTCCTTGGGAAGCCACAGTCTGACTGGCTGGGGGTCGGGGTGGGGATGAGGGCGGCATCTCTTCTGTGTCTTCAGGATCCAGCGCCAGGCCTAGCTTGGGCAGGAGCCCTGGGCATCCACGGAATGACGTGGGCGCATGGGTGCAAATGAGGAAGTTCAGGGGTGGGCATCGAACCCCAAGAGAGGGGAACTGCAGGCTCCCAGAAGCCCCCCTACTGCATTGTGGGGTCTTCCTGGGGTCCAGGGCCTGAATTCCTATCACGTTCACCAGTCAATCTGATTGGAGGGGCACAGGCCACGGGAGGGGACACTTCAGGGACCTGCCTTCCCATGCCAGGGCAGAGGTGCTGGTGGGATCGACCCAGCTGGGAGTCCTGCAGTAGGCGTCCAGCACCCCTGCGCTCTCCGGAAGCTCTCAAGGTCAGGGCCACCCTCGCCCTCTACAGCGGGAGGCAGGGGTCAGGGGCCAGGCGGGCCTCAGAGAGCCGTGTCCAGGCGAATACCCAAGCAGCTGAAGGGCAGAGCACACGGGCCAGCCCAGCAGCCTCCTGGTTCCACTTTAATTTCATTTCCCTGATGAAACAGCAGGATCAATCTGCTGGCCGGTTAGCAAGGTGTCCCCATTTGCATACTTAAAAGATGCTGCTGGTGGGGAGGGGCGGGCTGGGGATGGGAAAACGTGCTTCGGGCTGATTGAAGCCAGGCTCGCTTTGCTAAAGGGAATTTAATTTCCAAGTGCGCGCTCCGAACGGATTGGGGCCGAGCCACACACAGGACGCCCGTGTGCCAGGAGGAGCTGCGGAGACAGTGTCGTTGGGGAGGTGATGAGCGTCTGCCCATGTCACTTCCCTTCAGTGTCTCTGTCCGGCCCTGGGGTTTAGCTCGAGTTATTATTGATTCTCTAAACACTAGAGGTTTCCCAGCCTTCTGGAGAAAGGGGAATTTAGTCCCCAGGAAGGTGACAGATGGATCGACCCCTGGCTTCCCCATCTCCCCAAGACCCTGGGGTGCAAGGGTCCCCCCATCCATCATACAGTGCACCCCTCGCACCGGGGCCTGGGGAGGAGCCTGGACCCTGGGAGGTCGGGATGGAGTGGACCCTGCCGTCCGGGCTGCTCTCGGCCTCCTGCTCCGTCCTCCACGGGGCCAAAGTCACGCTAGACCCCGCTGCCTCGGGGCTCAGCACGTCTGGGTGAGGGGGTGGGGCTACCCTGGGGGTCCAGGCGGCTGCCCTCCGCCAGGCCCCCCGTCACGGGACGCGGCCGTGGTGCGGTCCCCGGAGCTGCCTCGGCAGAGGGGCCGTGACCAGGTGAAGTCCTGAGGGAGAGCTGGGCGGGGCCTATGGGGGGCGCACTCAGACCCGTTCCCTGGACACCCTGGATCGCTCAGAGCCCTGAGGACGCAGCTTCGCTCTCCTTCAACCGTGAGAGGACCCTGCCCAGGCTCTGTGCAGGACGGCAGCCAGTGCCTTCCTCCTCCGGGATCTGGGCTCCACCTGGGGCTGGGGGCTGGGCTCAGGGCCCTGTCTGCCCCCGGGGTGGGATGCAGGCCCTCCCAGGGCCCCAGGTCCAGACTGTGACAGGACTCAGGGCCCACTGCCCCCGCTGCTCCCACTGCCATCTCTTTGAAGGGCCACTTGGTAGGTGGCAGAGTAGCTGCCCCGAGACCCTGCGGCGAAGAGCCCACTAGGGCTCTGTCCCCGGCCAGCGTCAAGCCTCGGAGCAGGTGACCTCATCTGTAAAATGGGCGTGACAGCAGCGTCTCTCTCATGGGTGCAGCCGTCAAATGAGCAATTACGGTTAGGCGCTGAGAGCAGAGCCGGCATGGTGAGGGCTGAGCTGGCGGTTCTGGTTCTGATCCTAGCTCGTCCACGTCCCCGCGTGTCCTGCAGGGGGAGCCCCTTCCTCTTGGGACACACAGTGGACTCTCCTCTGGGGCCAGTTTCAGAAGCGGACCACAGTTTCCCCAGGACTGAGCCTGGGACAAGAAGGGAGCAGGCCAGCCCTTCCCTCCTGCCTCTCAGCCCCTGGCGGGTGGAGACTGGGATAGCTGACTGTGCCCTTCAGACCCTCCAGGGTCAGCTGGCGACCCAGAGGGGAGAACAGGACCTTCTGTGGGTCCAGGTCGCTCACAGAGAGAGAGGCCCAGGAGGTGGCCAGTCTGAGCCACACTCCAGGCCCCGAGGGCCTGTCCTGGTCTCCATCCCTGGGCCCTTGAGCCGGTCAATGCCAAGACCAGGGCCGTGGCCCCTAAAAGGGGCTGAGCGGGAGGCTAGGAAGGGGTGGACAGCACCTCCCAAGAGGCCTCTGCTCAGATGCCCCCATCATGGTGTCATTCTTTGCGCCCAGCAGCTCCAGGAAAGAGCAGATAGCGGGGCCTCCACTGCCCAGAGTATCAGAAAACCATTCAAAATGACATGTAGGAGGGTTTTCACCAACACAGGGAAATATTTATGCTAAATATTTAACCACAAGGAGAAAAGGCAGGTACACAGCTGAGTGGTCTTGGCGGGCAAAGATGGGCCCCAAGAAGTCAGAGGGGAAAGCAGGCCTGCCTCCGGGGTCACGGGTGGGGGCTTTTGTTTGCTTTGCTTCTTTCCACTTTTCTGTATCTTATAGATTTAGGACGATGAGCACGTCCGACTTAGATCATGAGGGAAAAGTGGAAAAATAAACCGCCAACAATCTGGCCGTTCCCCAAACCATTAAACACAGAATTACCGCAAGACCCAGCAATCCCACTCCAGGCGTGCATGTACCCAAGAGAAATGACACCTTCCCTCCACGCGAACACTCATACAGGCTGTTCAAGCAGCACTACTCACGATGGCCAAAAGGTGGAAATGTCAACGGATGACGGATTAACAAAATCTGGTCCATCCGTTATTCACCCGTAAAAGGAATGAAGCCCTGACACGCGCTACAACACGCGTGCAGCTCGGAAACATCATGCTCAGCGGGAGAATCCAGACACAAAAGCACATGCATTGCACTGTCCGTTTACGGGTAGTATCCAGGACCTGCATCCACGGAGACGGAAAGTAGTTGCCAAGGATGGACATGGGGGGAGGAGGGGTAATAGCTAAAGAACAAAGGGCCTTTTTTCCTTTCTAAAAATAGACTTGATTTTTAAGAGCAGTTTTAGGTTCACAACAATATAGAGCAGAAGGTCCAGAGATTTCCCACGTGCCCCCTGCTCCCACCTCCACGCACAGCCTCCCCACCCTCAGCGTCCGCCACCGGATGGGGTCCGCTTGTCGCAACTGATGGAACGACAGTGACACGTCATCATCACCTAGTCTGCGTTAGGGCTCACTCCTGCCCCACGTTCTGTGGGTCTGGACAAAAGTACAATGACGTGTATCCACCACTATGGTATCATACAGAGCAGCTTCACTGCCTTAAGGGTCCTCTGTGCTCCACCAGTTCATCCCTCCCTCCCCTCAACCCCTGACCCTTTCACTGTCTCCATAGTTTCGCTTCTTCCAGAATTTCACATTGTTGGAGTCATACAGTCTGTAGTCTTTCCCCGCCTCAGTTTTATTGAGACAGAATTGACATACAGCCTTGTATTTGTCCAGGGTGTACAACGTGATGATTTGATACATGTACATATTGTGAACTGATCACCACAGTAAGTCTAGTTAATATCCATCACTTCACATCCTTACAACTCTCTTCTTATTGTGATGTGAACTTTTAAGATCTACTCTCTTGGTGACAATATGTACAATGTTAACTATAGTCGCCGGGCTGTACATGACATCCCAGGACTGACTTATTTATCTTATAACCGGAAGTTTGTACCCTTTGAATGCCTTCATCCATCCCAGACCCCACCTCTGGCAAATGCCTATCTGTTCTCTGTTCCTTTAAGTTTGATTTTTTAGATTCCACATGTAAGTGTGAACATGACACTATTTGTCATTCTCTGTCTAACTTATTTCACTCAGCATAATGCCCTCAGGGTCTAGCCATCTGGACCACATCTTCTTTATCCACTCATCCATCAATGGACACAAGTTGTTTCCATGTCTTGGCTATTGTACACATGCTGCAATGAACATGGGGGTGCAGATATCTTCTCGAGATAGTGATTTCATTTCCTTCAGATAAATGCAGGCAGACCTGGTTTAATTGCACTTCACAGACATTGCGTTTTTTACAAACTGAAGGTTTGTGGCAACCCTGCGTTGAGCAAGTCTATGGGCACCATTTTCCAACACCATTTGCTCACTTTGTGTCTTTGTGTCACGTGGTAATGATCGTAATTTTCAAACTTTTCGTTATTATTATATTTATTATGGTGACTGTGGTCAGTGACCTTTGAGGTGACTATTGTAATTGTTTTGACATTTTTTAGCAATAAAGTATTTTAAATTTATGTGTGTACATTGTGTTTTAGATATAATGCTATCGCACACTTAATAGACTACAGTATAGTGTAAACATAGCTTTTATTTATTTATTTATGTTTCAATCTAAATTTATTTATTTAATTAATTTATTTCTGGCTGCGTTGGGTCTTCGTTGCTGCGCGCGGGCTTTCTCTAGTTGCGACGAGCGGGGGCTACGCTTTGTTGTGGTGCGCGGGCTTCTCATTGAGGTGGCTTCTCTTGTTGCAGAGCACGGGCTCTAGGCACGTGGCTTCAGTAGTTGTGGTGCACGGGCTTAGTTGCTCCGCGGCATGTGGGATCTTCCTGGAGCAGGGCTCAAACCTGTGTCTCCTGCCTTAGCAGGCGGATTCTTAACCACTGCGCCACCAGGGAAGTCCCTAAACATAGCTTTTAGATGCACTGGGAAACCCAAAAAAAAAAAATTGTGTGTGACTCACTTTATTGCGGTGGTCTGGAACCAAATCCGTGACATCACCAAGGTTTGCCTGTCCCTAGGAGTGGAATTGCTGGGTTGTGTGGTAATTCCATTTTTAATCTTTTAAGGAAACTTCATGCTGTTTCCCATAGTGGCTGCACCAATTTACATTCCCACCAACAGTGCACAAAGTTTCTATTTTCTCCACGTCCTCACCAACACTTAGGTCTTATCTTTCTAATAATGGCCATTCTAACAGGTGTGAGGAGGGGGATAGCACTTGTGGCTTAGATTTGCATGAATGCAGCCTTTTCAGATTGGCTTCTTTCAGTTACTAACAGCATTTAAGGTTGCTCTGCGTCTTTTCTTGGCTAGATGGCTCCTGTCTTTTAGCGCTGGACAATATGCCATCATCTGGATGCACCAGTTTATTTATCCACGTACCTACTGAAGGCCACCTCAGTTGTTTCCAAGTGTTGGCAATTAGTAATAAAGCTGCCATAAATACATGTGTGCAAGGTTTTGGGTGGACATAAGTTTTCACCTCCTTTGGGTAAATACCAAAGTGTATGATTGCTGGATTATATGGCTAAGAGTGCCTTTTTGGTAAGAAACTGCCAAACTGTCTTCAGGGTTTCCTTTTGGGGTGATGAAAATGTTCTAAAATTGACTGAGGTGTTGGTTACCCAACTCTGCCAATACCCTGAGAACCCCTGAATTGTGCACGTTGGGTGGGGGAATGGTACGGGGCGTGAATTATGTCTCAAGAAAGTTTTTTGTTTTTTGTTTTTTTTTAAGCAGCAGCTCCAGCTGATGGCAAATCAGGGTAGCAGGGGATGGATCCCCTCTCCTCCTCCCAGGTCAGGGGCACCCAAGGGGGGAGGCCGGCCAGATGGCAGGGCATCCCCCCGTGCCTCTGCCCCACGGGGCCCCGGGGAGCCAGCCGGGCTGTAATCAGTGCTGGTGACAGGCTGAAAGGCCAGATTAAAAGTACTGAAGGGACCTCCGTGGGTCGAGGTCAATAAATCTTGCCTGCCGCCGCGGCCTCCCTCCCGTTCTGTTCAGCAATCTGTCCGGCCGCCTTCACGGGCCCAGTTGCTCCCCACCACCTCGGGGGAAGAGCCACAAATCACTGTGACAGACCAATCAACAGGCCGGGAAATTTTTATACACGCTGCCTCTTGAAGGCTGACCCTCCCTCAGCAGCACATCAGAATAAATCTCTTCAAAAACTTTCCCCAAGCCTCCTCCCCCTCTGCCCACCCCGCCCCATGGCTGGTGGCCTCCTTGCGCCCTGCCGGCCCGTCCCATCAGCTCCCCACCCACCCAGCTGGGCCTGTGTCCACCCTGGGGCTCCGGTGGCTGCGGCCGCCTTGACCGGGGTCGAGGGGATGACGGGGGGCCCCTGACAGAGAAGTCCATCCCACACCCGGACCTACCAGGCCCTGCGGGTGGACACTGCCGGTCCCTTGGCCCACGCCTAAGGGTGTTGGGCCTCCAAGCTGGGCCAAGGCACCTCATTTCAGCAGAAGAAAGAAAGCTTTGTAAAATAATTCATAGGAAACTTAAAACACTCAGACACCAAGAAATTGCAAATGGGGAAATATGATGGATTGTGGGTTGAAAGAAGGCGACTTTTACAGGCAAAATTGATCCCTTGGAAAATGTTTTTGTCTGCTATGAAAAATGGACACGATCTTGCTGGGGCTTGAGAGCTATAATCCCGAAAATAATTTGCTTTTGATTTCCTCTTAGTCTCTGCTGTTCCTCTCCCTGCTCGGGAGCCCGAGGCCGGCTGGGCGTGGGGAAGGCTCGCCCCATCTAGGGAGACCCGGGCTTCCTGTTCGCTGGGGGGCTCGCCCACTCTGTGTCTGGAGGGCTACTTAGCGAGGGTCTCTCCTCAGTGGACAGAGCCCAGCCCGGACACCCCCCGTGGTCCCCCCAGCCCTCCCCCTCAGTATCCCCTGCGCCGGGGACTTTCAAAAAGAAGCACAAAATCGAATCATTATCTCCTGGGAGAGCTTGCAGAAACCACACAAACGCTCCTCTCCTGCACGCCGGACGCCGATTCCATCAGCGGTTAATCTCAGCACGCGCCCCTCCCCCTGCAGGTGGGGAGACTGAGGCCAGAGGGGAGGGTCGTCAGAAAGGGGCAGAAGTGGAGCTATACCCGGAGAGGGGGTGGCTTTGTGGAAAGTGGGGACGCAGTCCTGGACTCCAGCCCCGAGGGTCTGCCCCCCGGAGCGTCCCCTGCC
Organism: Balaenoptera acutorostrata; assembly: GCF_949987535.1. Lineage (NCBI taxonomy): Eukaryota > Metazoa > Chordata > Mammalia > Artiodactyla > Balaenopteridae > Balaenoptera > Balaenoptera acutorostrata. Next base: position 124,212,042 of record NC_080069.1, read on the forward strand.
CGCCTGGGCAAAGCCTCCGTGAGGGGCAGGGCTGTGAGCCCTGGGGGCACCCGGCCAGGGCTACCCCCGCCTGGAGCTCGTGAGACCACAGACCCCTGGTCCACTGGGCCGGGGTCTCCAGGTGGGCAAGGCGGGCCACGCTCTCCTGAGGAGCCACCTGTTCAGCACGTACTGTGAGTAAACGACATCCCCTCGCTGGACGTCTCCTCGGATCTGCGGATGTCGGGTTGGGTCAGAGTCGCGATGAGGGGCTGCAGGTAATGGGGTCCAGAGGGGCGCTGCCTACGGCCTCCTTGTTCCTGTGGCAGCCACCACGTTTTTAGGGGCACGGGGCTGCTGTCTGTGGGAGGTATCCTAAGTGAGGGGCACTGGAGCCTGGGCCTCCGGAAGCAGTGCCTAGAGGTGGCTGATGGGGTCACCAGGTGGCCTGGGTGGCCTCCCCCCTCCTTCAGGTCACAGGGTCTCTCCAACACCATCATCCTGTGTCTTTCCTCTACCGGGAAAGCATGTGACACAAGTTACGGGGAAGACATTCCTTGAGGAAGAAAGAGTTGGGGGCGGTGCGGGGGGTGATGGACAGCTGCCCTGTGACCCTGTAAAGGCCAGGCCTCTTGCCTCGCTGGCCGGCCCTGCAGAGGGAACACAGGCAAACCCTGCTCTGGGTCAGTCGGCCCCAGGAAAGGCTGTGTCTGCAGACGTGAAACCCGGGGGCACACAATCCATTGCCCTTTTTGCTTTTGCTGCCAGGAAGCAGAGCCATGTTCCTGACCCTGAGCCGAAAGCATGAAGTTGTCTCTGGAAAGAGGTGACTGGCGACAAACCTCCCAAGTTGTTCACCCACCAAGGTCAAGGACCAGCCGAAACCTGACCGTCAAGTTCCGGCAAGGCCTGGACCAGGATTCATTCATTGACTAAGTGAACCCACTTCATGGGTGACATTATAGACACCCCCATTCAGGGGTCCTGGCCACAGCAGGGGGACTGACCGCCACCGGGCAGGATGGGGGATTCCAACGGCCCCCTCCATTTCCCCGGGAAGGAGCTGTGGTCCCCAGCAGCCTCCTGGGAAGAAAATCTCCAAGGGCTGGCGCTCCATGGCCGGTGGCTCCTTGGGTGTGTGCCCAGCGCCTCCTCACACTTGCGGTGGGGGTGAGGGATGAGGACCACCCCTCCCCCCGTGATCTATTTCCATTGCCCCCCCCCCGCTGTGATCTGTTTCCGTTGCCTCCTGACGATGGACTGAGCCAGTCTATAGCCAGGTGAGGCTGGCCATGCACGCAGGCTTATTTTTCAAAAATCTGATGGTTTCCGTGACAGCCTCTTGGCAGTACATCACCTTTTGGCTGCCCTGCGTGACTCTGTCCCTCCTCCCACCTTTAATGGTCCTCACCTGATGGGTGGAACCTGGAAGGCTCTCTCGAAAAGACTAATTCTCGACTTGGCCAAGGTCATTGATCACAGTTGCTTTCAGACGTCAACTTTGAAGGTGAGGTGGGGCGCTCGGGAAGCAAGCTTGTCATCAGGAAGCTGGGAGCTGGGGCACCACGATTCCACCCCCCCAAAGCTGGCTCCCTGATGAGCCCATGTCTACCCACTTCCTGGGGAATTTGGGGCCCAGGAGCGCCACCCCTGGGTCTCCAGGTAAGGTTGCCTGGCCCCTAACTGCAGCTGGTGGATGTCCCATGTGGCCTGGATCTGAGCAGGGGGTGCAGAGCCGTGGGCACCTGTGCCGCCACCACCGTCAGATCCACTTCATGGCGGCCCAGCGGGGTCCTGAGTGAGCCCATCCTGCCGCCCCCTCCCCAGATCAGAGCCCCCAGTCCGCCCCCTGGGGGGCCTTCCCAGCATGATCCGTCTCCAGGGCACCCGTGTTTGGTAAAATCTCCTGGCAACTCTACCCTCAGCCAGGTTAAGACCCCTGTCAGCCTCCGGTTACTCAACGTAGAAGGAAGGTGCCTCCCAGGAGCCAGGCACCAAGCTGCAGGTGAGCCTGCAGGGCTCGCGTGAGGGGAATCACAGACACCAGGTCCCGGGGACCCCAGGTACCCAGGGCTGGGGCTGCGGTGGTGGGGAGCAGGGCAGGAAAAGCTGATGGGCTGAGACCCGGGCCAGCTGGAGTGTGCAGGCCGGCTGGGAACTGCAGCGGCCAGAGGGCGTGGGTCGGAGCCCTACTCCCCACGAGCTTGTGGCTGGGCCCGGGGCACGCGCTCACCTCTCTGGGGGTCCCTGCAGGAAGGCAGGAGGACAAGGAGGCCGGGGTCAGCCCAGAGCTGGGAGAGAGCAGCCTCACTCTGCGTCCACAGATGGACCCCACGCCCTGTGAGCAGCTTGCCCTGGTGGTGGTGGGGGGGGCAGGTGGGCAGGTTCCCAGGGCCTGGGGCCGGCTGGTCCAGGCCCCTTTCCTCTGGACCGTCACCTGGACGGAGGGGCTGCAGGCGGGGCAGGAGGCTGGTGGCCCTCAGCTGATTGTATTAGACAGACCATCATCGATCCGGCTCCGGTTTATCCCTGGTGCCTCATTTCAATAAACAGCAGTTGGAAAGAATTAGCAGAGGACGTGGCTCTCTCCCCTCCTCCTTTCTCCTTCGCCCTGGTCTTCCTTTGGTTTGTCTGGAATGGAAGATTTATGAAGATTCAAGTAAGATTCTCATTTGTCCCTGGGACACGGGATCAGCGTACGGAGGGCACGGCCAAGCCCTTCTCGTTTTCACGCCCTTACATGGGGTCACGGGCAGGGGCTCTGGGCACCAGGGTATGCGGAGTGGCGACGGGGAGATGTCACTGAATGGAGTTGGGTTGGCCTTGGGAGAAGCTGGCAGGAGGCCGCTCAGGATGGGATGGAATAATCCCAGCAGCCGACTCACGGTTACTGGCCAGCCCTGCGCAAGCGGTTGTCATATCCCCTGTGCCCTGTTATAATTGTATCACATGGTTGACTTTATTTCCTGTTTTTTACCCATCGCAACAGACATTTCCCCAAGTTATTCAACATTCCTTTTGAAAAATATTTTTTTAATGGCTGCAAAATGTTCAATGGATTGGTTGTAGCATAAAACTCCTAATAGTTTCCTTGACATTTAGACATTTGGGAGGATGCTATTTCACTGCTATTATAAATAATGTTGCTCAAATTGGCCACTCGGGTTGCAGCCCTGCAATTTCCGCAGCCTGCAGCCCTCTTTCCCTGATGCCCACGGAGCTTCCTCCCCACGGCCCCTCCTTGAAGCCTCCTTCTTTCCATCACTTCCATCCCCTCTTCCGAATACTCTTCACAGCTTTTCCTCTTCATTGTCTCTTCTAGAAGGTGAGCTTGCAGGGCCCAGGCTGGGTTTTACTTGCTCAGTCCCCACTGTCAACAACGGTGCCTGGCACACAGTGATTTTTAAAATTGATTATGACAACCTTTGCCTTTTTTTTTTTTTTAAATCTAACTTTTTAAAAATAAATTAATTTACTTATTTATTTTTGGCTGTGTTGGGTCTTCGTCGCTGCGCCTGGGCTTTCTCTAGTGGGGAGAGGGGGCTACTCTTCGTTGTGGTGCGCAGCCTTCTCATTGCGGTGGCTTCTCTTGTTGTGGAGCACGGGCTGTAGGCTCAGTAGCTGTGGCGCACGGGCTTAGTTGCTCCACGGCATGTGGGATCTTCCTGGCAGGGCTTGAACCCATGTCCCCTGCATTGGCAGGTGGATTCTTAACCACTGCGCCACCAGGGAAGCCCCACCTTTTTCTCTTAAACAGTTTATTGAGATATTAGTTTACATACTGTATAATTCACCCATTTAAATTGTACAATTCCATGAAGTTTGTTATATTTCATTATTAATTTTTAAAATTGTGGTAAAATATATACGACATGAAGTTCACCATTTTAACCATCTTTAAGTGTATTAATTACATTCATTATGTTGTGCAACCATCACTACTATTTCAAAAACTTTTTCATCACCCCAACCCAAAAGTCTGTCCCCATTAAATACTCACTCCCCATTCCCCGCCCCTAGTTCCTCATAACTATATTCTACTATCTGTTGCTATGAATTTGACTATTCTTTGTATATTGTATAATGGAATCCTACAATATAGGGCCTTTTGTATCTGGCTTATCTCACTTAGCACGATGTTTTCAAGGTTCATCCACTTTGCAGCATGTGTCAGGATCTTATTCCCTTTTATGGACCAATAGCACAATCATTGTCTTTTAGTTGGGTGTTCAGACCATTTACATTTAATGTGATTATTGCTATCACTTGCTATTTGTTTTCTCTTTCTCCCAGATGCTCTTTGTTTCCTTTTTCCTCTTTTTCTGCCATCCTTTGGATTAATCAAGTATTTTTACGATTAAAAGGGTATTTCATTTTATCCCCTTTATTGGCTTATTAGTTGTGACTCTTTGTTTTGTGTTTTTGGTGCTTTCTTTAAGGATTACACATCTTTAACTTATCACAATCTACCTTCAGGTGATGCTAAACCCCTTCACGTATGTGTAGGAACCTCACAACAGTAGCCCCCTCCTGGCCTCTGTGCTACTGTTTCATACTTCTACATATGTCGTAAACCCCATGATACATTATCAGGGTTTTTTTTTGCCTTAAACAATCAATTCCTTTTAAAGATTTTTTTTAATTCGAAAGAAATCATTTTATATTTAGACATGCAGTTGCCATTTCCAGTGCTCTTCATTCCCTTGTGTAGACCTCTTTTTCCATTGGGAATAATGTTCTTTTTGTCTGAAGGATTTCCTTTAACATTTCTTATGGGGTGGGTTTGCTCGTGATGAATTCTTTTAGCTTTTGTCTGCCTGAAAAGCCTTTATTTCACTTTCACTTTTGAGAGAGACTTCAGCAGTGGTAGAATTGAATTCAATGTCGTTGGACCCTTTTTTCCTTCCAGAGCCTGAGGGACACTGCTCAACTGTCTTCCACCTGCATTTCTTCTTGCAGGTTGTTGGCTGTCCATCTTCCTTCCTCTGTCCCTTATGTACTTTCCCCACTAGCTGCTCTTAAAATGTACTCTTCATCCCTGGTTTTAAGAAATGTAACATGCTTCAGTGTTGTTTTCTTCATATTTCTTGTGTTTGAGGTTTGTTGAGCTTCTTGGACCTGTCGGTTTACAGGTTTCTCCAATTTTGGAAAGGTTTAGCCATTATTTCTTTGTGTATTTTTCTATCCCCCCTTCTCTCTGCTCTCCCTCAAGGGCTCCAATGACAGGTGCACCAGTACCACTTTTCCTGGTCGTTTTTCTCTGTGTATTTCATTTCGGACACTTTCTCTTGCTATGTCTTCAAGTTCACTTGCCATCTTTTCTTCTTTGGTGCCTACTCCGCTGTTAATTCCATCCAGCGTTTTTCACGTCTAGAAATTCCATGCGGGTCTTTTCTTATATTGTCCATGTTCCTCTGTGAAGTGCTCAGTCTCCCCTCTACCTTCTGGGAGGAGGGAAGAGGGTGATAACACCTACTTTAATTGCCCTGTATACTGACTCTCATCTGTGTCATTTCTGTGTCCTTGTACTGAGTTTTCTCCTCATCATGGGCCACATTTCCCTGCTTCCTTGCATGCTTGGTAATTTTTGCTTGAATGCCAGACATTGTGAATTTTATCTTCTTGTGTGTTGGGTATTTATGTGTCCCTGCAGATCGTCTTGAGCTTTTACTGGGGTGTGCTTACATTACTGGGAACAGTTTGCTCCTTTGGAGGCTGGCCTTTGAGCTCTGTTAGTCTGTTAGACCACAGCACTGTTAGTTCGGGGGTAATTTTGCCCCAAACCTGAGGCAATGCCCTCTTGAGTGCCCCACCCAATGTCCTGTGTATCATGGGACCTTCTCACTCTAGTTGGTGGAAACATAAACCACTCTCAGGTGTGAGTTCTGAGGATTACTCTTTGTGTTCCTTTTCCAGTATTGCATGCTTTCCTTACACACATGTGTGCTGATCAATTCCCCTGGGACTTGAGGGGCTGCTCTGCAGCTCTCTGGAGCTCTTCATGCAGCACTCGCCCCTGTGGTACTTGGTCCTTGTGGGGTCACCTTGCTTGCTTCCCGTCTCTTGGGGATCACTGTCTTGTGCTGCCTACATTCCAATGTCAGACAACCATTGTTTCATACATTTTACATACTTTGCTGTTGTTTCTTTTCAACATGAAGGTAATTTCAGTCCCTGTTACTCCTTCATGGTTAGAAGCAAAAGTCCTCCAATGGTTTAATAAATACTTCTAAGTAAATACATGAATAAGTGAATGAGTAATGCTCCAAGCATACCTTTGAGCAGAAAGCCTTCCTCCTACTTAGGCTGATTACTATTGCCTCAGCTCCATGAGGGCTGGGGTGTCCTGTCCGCCCCTGCATTGCAGCATCTGGCCCAGGTAGACAGGGATGCTGGCTATGAATCGACCCCTGGAAGTGCACTGGAAGGTCAACAGGTATGGACAATTGTAAGGTCCTTGACCCATGTGGCTAGTTGCCTCCCAAGTCCTCATGGAATGATCCCTACGTGCAGCCTGGACTCCTGGACTCAGGGGGGATGTGAGGAGAGGATGGGCTCTGGGTGGTGGTGAGCCCTTGTTGGTTTCCACCTCAAGCCCAGGAAGCAGGGTTGAGAGCTCTCCCTGTCACGTGCTCATCTGTCCAGTGGGGACTACTAGGGTTCCCAGAGGGGCCCCTCCACCCGAGGCACCACTGAATTGTAGGGCAGGGTGTACAGCTCCCACAGGCTGACTGCGTGCACGGGGTCCCAGCTCCGGTTCTTCAGACCCTGAAGGCCTGCTGGGAGGGTCCAGAATTCTGGGCTGGTGCGGTTCCCAATAGAGGGGCCTGGAGACAAGCTGTTTGCAGGCGGGGTGGAGATGGTTTATTTCCTCTTGACATAAAAATGACGGCCTGAGTGCTGCATTATAAAGGAATTACGGCTCAGGCTCTCTTGGGCCTGCAGATTTCCCGGGTGAGCGCAGGGAGCTGTGGGGGGGTCCAGGGGGCTCTGGTCTCCCGGGGAGCACCCCAGCCTGCTGTCCCCCTGCATGGCCCCCAGATGGGGGCCTCACTGGACCCTGTCCCTAAAGGGGGGCCTGGAGCTCAGCTCAGCACATTTAAGGTCCCGCCTGGGTCATAGCCCCCCACTGGGGGTGAGGGCAATAGTCAGGGGGACAAGGTCAGGGTGCCCCGTATGGGGAGGCCGGACAGAGAGAGGAGGCTGAGAACGGGGAGGAGGGCGGTCTCCTCCACTTATTTCCCCTCGTCCCTGACATGACCTCAGGGCCATGGCTCCTTGTGAGGAAGAGACCCCAAAGTGTCCCCAGGTGCCGGGAGAGGGAGACGGCAGGGCCATGGGAGCCGGCAGGACAGGAAAGGTGAGTCACCCTGGAGCAGTGGTCCCGAGGGGCCCTGGTCCCCAGGGAAGGCTGGGTGGAGGGGGCGGGGCAAGGTGGGGGCTGACGGGGAGAGGAGCCTCCGGGCAGAGGGCCCTGCGCCCCTGGGGGTTGGGCAGTGACCATTCTGGATGATGGATGGCAGAGGCTGCCCTGATGCAGCAGATGCGGGGCTGCACTTGGCCTCAATCGCTCCCTGGGGGCCCCGATCGATGAAGGCCCGTGCGCTGCCTGAGCAGCCTGTGATGAATGACTCAGGATTGATTTTCACTTAATTGACAATTTGGTGAACCTGTTTGCAAAATCCCAGGTTGGGCCCTAGACGGAGCCTCAGGGTAATACATGGTGGGGTCGCTCGGGCCAGGCCAGGGTGGCAGCCAGGGGGCAGCAGAGGCCAGCCAGCCACTGGGGGCGGGGGGTGGGCAGGGGTGGGGGTGGGGGGGTGGACACAGCTAGGCCAGGGCTGAGACTGCTCTGTGCCCGCCCCGGGGAGCTCACTGCCTTGGGAGGGGGTGTGTATAAGGCTGGGATCCCAGCTGCAATGGGGTCTCCCTCTCCGGTCAGGGACTCATGGAAGAGGGGGTGGGGGCCAGAGAGGTCATGAAAGCAGGTTGAAATCCCCAGGCCAGGATTTGATCCCAGCCCAGCCCCTGTCAGCTGCATCACCGGGGCACTGCTTCTGAGCCTCTCTGACCCTCGGTTTCCTCTTCTGTAAAGTGGAGCCCATTCAAGCCTGCCCATCCACCCGCAGAGCCCATCTTATGCCTCATCTCTGACCTCCCCTCCAGGCTCTCAGCTCCCTCTGTCCTCCACGTGGGTGACCTCCTTCCCATCCCGGGGACACTCACCCCACCTTTGTTTTTGTTTAAAGCACTTGTCACCATCTGGCATATCTCCCAGTGTGTGGGCTCGCTCGCCCGTCTCTCTGCCGGACCGGCAGCCCCACGAGCACAGGGACGCCGCCTGTCTGTAGCCTGGCCTGTGGGCTGACCGCCCTCCCCGCTCGGGCAGCGGCACCTGGAGGCCTCCCTGAGCCTGGGAGTGGCCACGGCAGGTTGTTACCAGGACGACATGAAAACAGGTTGAGAGCTCACCTCTGCTGCTGGCCCTGAACTCATTAGCAGAGCCGAGACTTGGGAATTGTAACAGGACCCCTGGGTAATCCCTTCTGGGGGCCACCCAAACAAAAGCCAAATTAAGCGGACAGAATTGCAGTGGGGAGGCTGGGAGCCTGGAATTTACCCCCAAGAGCAAACAAAGAATGTCCCCTTCTCAGATGTAGGCTGCGTGGAGTCTGATTTCCATCCTGTGCAATTTAAAGCCACCCCAGGAACCCATGGACAGTACCCCTCCCTTCGGGGCTGGCACTGACGGTCCCTGGCAGAGGCACCCCTGATGGGACATGGCAGCTGCACCTGCCCCGCGGGTGTTGGGTGGTCAGACATGGGGAGGGGTCCCTGGGGGGGCTAGGGCACTGAGGGGTGTGCTCTGGGCTGTGGGAAGGCCCCTCCTCCCGCACACAGCGCTCGGGGGGCTCTGGAATCCCCTCTCCAGGCCGTGCCCTGCAGCCTGTCCCCTCCTGCTGCAGCCTCGGAGGCTGTTCTGGGGAGGCTGGGGGGGGCCTCTGGGGAGGTGCTGGCCACCCTGGGGGCTCCCGCCAGGCTGGAGGGCCTGGAAGATGAGCAAGTCTTTGACACCAGCTGGTCATGGCCTTGGGCCTGGCCCCCGCCCCGGACCCAGTCCCAGAAGCTACTTGTAAACTTGAGCGAGTGGCCTCACTTTTGGGAGACGCGGTTTACTCATCTGTAAGTGGGTGACGGTCCCCTTGCACTGATTGTCACCGGGATCAGCCCAGATGTCCACCAGGCTTGGTGCTGGCAGCGTCTGGCTGCGTGGCCGGAAGCTGTGCCTGGTGGCAGTGGGCACAGTGTCAGGGTTGGGAAGCCCCCACGTGCAAGTGAGGTTTTCGGGGGTGGGAATGGGGCCCCTGCCACTGGCGCTGCTGGAAGGGCTGGAGGGGGGACGCCCATACCTAAAAGGAGGCATCGTCCTGGCCTTGCTCTGTGGCGACCACGTGGCCCCATGGGGCTCCGGCTTCTGAACTGGCTGAGCGCGTGTGGTGGGCCGGGTGGGGTCAGAAGTGCTGGGCCTGGGAATGCGGGGCCCCTCCCGTGGTGGTGGGCGCACGGCAGGGCCTGAGCACAGCTTTGGACCCCTATCCAAACCCCGCAGATGAGAGCCGGGTGAGCGGCAGGGGCAAGGGTCCTTCTAATGCCCTGCAGAGGCGCCAAGCACGCCCCGACGGGTTCGCTATTGACGACACGAGCTCGTCCATCCCCCCTGCCACAGATGCCTCAATGGTGCAAACACGGCTGGATATTCACTACCATCAATGGCTCCTCCACCAGCTGCACCTGGGGGCATCCAGTGGACGTTTGGAGACATCCTTGAGACTGAAATCCTTCCCCTGGGAGAGCAGAAAACACCGCTGTCAGCTCGGCCCTGAGTCCTGGGCCCTCTGGGGCATTTCTCTGGGTCCAGAGTTCAAGCAGGTGGGCAGGGAGCCTCTTAGAGTTTGGCCTCCCCCACAGTCCTCTAAGGGGGGACAGCCACGTCCAGAAGGGACACAGAGGCCGGGGAGGCTGCCCAGGGCTCGTTGTCAGCCAGTGAGCAGCAGACCCAGGGTCTGTGCGGATGTAATTAGTTAAGGATCTTGAGATCGTCCTGGCTTAGGGTGGTCCCACATCCAATGACAAGCGTCCTTATAAGAGAAAAGCAGAGGAGCTTCGAGACGAACACAGAGAAGCCGTGTGAAGACAGGGCAGAGACTGCAGTGACGTGCCCACAGGCCAAGGACACCTGGGGCCCCCGGCAGCTGGAAGAGCTGGAAGGACCCTCCGCTGGAGCCTCCAGAGGGAGCACGGCCCTGCCCACTCCTTCATTTCAGACTTCTGGCCTCCTGAACTGGGAGAGAGTAAATTCCTGTTGTTTTCTGCCATCTAGTCTGGGACAGTTGTTACAGTGGCTCCAGGACACTGATTCACAGCCCCAGGTGTGTGCGACCCCGGCTGTGTCTGTGCCCCTCTCACCCCACCCCTCCTCGCTCCTGTTGCTCCAGGAATCAAGGGAGGGAGAAGTTTCCTCCCTGTCTTAGGGCCTCTGGCTGGGTCTGAAAAGTGAACTGACAAGGATGGATGAACAGAGAAAAGCACACAGTCTATTTGGTATAAGTTTTACATGGCATGGGGTCCTGCTAAGGACGTGAACACCTGAAGAAACAGTGAGCCCCGGGATGTGATGGGGGCGTGTGTGATGGGGGCGGGCAGTCGTGGAGGAGCCGGGAGGGTCAGGAGCGTGAGGCGAGCATAGTAAATGGGGAGCTTAGCAAGGCCTGCCGGTTAGGACCTCCCGGGTCCCTCGTCTTTAGAGATGAGGATTCTCCTGGCCTCCGGCTGCTGGGAGGGCCTGTCTCACCCGACGGTTCAGGGGAGAAGGTGGGGGAAGGTCAGAGTGACCTTCCTGTTTCCACAATTTTCTCAGACTCCTTCAGCTTTAAACATTCATCAAGCCCAGGTGCCGTATTTTGGGGTAGTGTGTCCCAAACCCCATCACAAGCTCCCGCTCTGTCCCTCATCCACTTTCACTGGCCTCCGACATTTCCACTGTGACCCAAGGGGACCCAGCTCCCCGGCACAGGCCTGGACCACGCTCCAGTGATTCCAAGTGGGGTGAGCCACGTGGAAAGGGCCCAGGGAGCTGGTGTGGGTGGCTGAGCCAACGTCCCATAGGCCTGGGGAGGGGCCCCAGTGAACAGTTGGAAAGTGTGCCAGGCAGAGGACACAGCAAGTGCAAAGGTCCTGAGGCCAAAGACTCAGAAAGGAGCCAGGTCACGGGGTGGGGGGGGGAGTGGGGATGGAGTGGGTGGGGCGCTGTCACCAGCACTGCTGGAGGACAGGAAAGAGGGCCAGCCCCAGGGACTGCCCAGTCCTCTTTCTCGCCTGGTGTCCCCCTGGCTGGTACACCTGCTCCCAGCTGGGAGCTCCCCAAGGGCGGGGCAGGACTGTGGGGCCCTGGGAGCCAGGTCACGGGTGTGAACAGATGCTTGTGGAAGCCGGGGGAGGGGCCTTTCCAGGTCACCACTCTGGGCGGCCCCTGGACGGCCTGAAGCCGCAGTCAGGAGGCTCCGCAGTCTACCTGGGCAGCTGGTCCAGCCTTCCTGCCCACCTGGGTTCACCCAGGCTGTCTAGTGAAGCAGCCATGCCCCAGGGCTGACCCATGGGACCCGGGTTCCCGGAGCCTGAGGATGGACCTCCCTCCCGGGGCAGCTCTTGGGGGCGGGGGGCTGAGTTCCCCAGTGGGGGGCTTTGGATCCAAGGGACCTCCTGACCCTTGACCCTTGCCCAGGCCACTTCCTGCCTCCTTTTCCTCCCTGGGCTCAACAGAGACCTTATTGTTCAGACCCGTGGAGAATCGCAGGCCTCCCACTCACCACTCCTGGTGACCCAGGGACGGCTCCCCACCCCCTCCCAACCAAAAACTAAATAAAATAAATAGATGGGAATTCCGAGGGGGCACTGGAATGCAATCAGCCAAAAAGGCCCGAGTGCTTCCCAAACGATCGGATTCATCAGCATGATGGCTCTGCAGCCCGAGTCTGAGGAAGCCAGGCTTAGGGCTTTTGTCTCGGGTGCCAGCGCCTAAGCTCCTGCCCGGGCAGGAATGTGGGCCCGACCCGGTCGCACCCTGAAACCCGACGCCGCTGCCCCGGTGCCTCTGGCTCCGCAAAGGCCCAGCTCCTCTCAGCTCTGCGGGATTTTGTTCCCCGGCTGAGCAATTTCTCCAGCACTTTCCCTGGGATCAGCTCCTAACCGAGGCCATAAATCTTTTTCTTCCAAAATGCAGACCTCATTCCTTTTGGTTTCTGACACAGATTTGCAGCATGTTAGACCAGGGGGCCTGGAGCCGGGGTTTAAAGCCCTACATGGGTTTGTGAATTGCTTTCGTGGCAAGGTCGCCCCCCCGGATGGTACCACTGCCAACGCGGACCCGCCTGGGGTCAGGGGCCCATCTCCACCCTCCCTCTGCCCAGGGCCCATGTCCTCGGTGCCACCTGCAACCCTGACCGGAGTGGGCTGGTGGGTCTACCGCTTTCCTCGCTGGTTCTAGAAGCGTCTGCGCAGGTGTTTGGCATTCACAGCCCAGCCCTTTCTGTTCTGAAACAGTCAGGGCCGGCGGAAGCCCTCGCTTAATAGCAGTTTAGCTGGCCGAGCGGTCACTGCCTGCGCCGGCCGTGCGGTCTCTCTCAGGTGGCTGTGTCTTCATCCTACAGATTAAGGACGAGGCTCGGAGAGCGGCCGGGGAAGCCCAGCGGTTCAAGCCCAAGGCTTCTGTCCATCCCACTCCCCCCAGCGGTTCAAGCCCAAGGCTTCTGTCCATCCCACTCCCCCCAGCGGTTCAAGCCCAAGGCTTCTGTCCATCCCACTCCCCCCAGCGGTTCAAGCCCAAGGCTTCTGTCCATCCTACTCCCCCCGACAGCCCCACTAGCGGCAGAGGCCACCCAGAAGGTCACGCCTGGCACCGTCCTAAGCCTACCCCGCGGTGCAGGGCCCAGGCAGTGCTCTGAGCTCTGAGGGTCTTCACCAGCTCGGCCCCTGTCCGCCTGCAGCCCTGCCACTGAGAAGGTCAAGAATGACTAGCTCTTTATTACTACAGAGATTTCTAGAAATTTTAGACCAAGAGCCAAAATGTCCCTTGGTGGTGGAGGATCAGAAGGAATTAGCCACGAGTCGGGAGCAAATCCTCGCAGAGGGCCTGGCTCTGCCACGACCCGAGTGTCCCCCCTGCCCGGCTCCCCTGAACCGTCTCCTGGCCCCCAGTCGCCACCACGAGGAAGGGGCCGGCGGGGGCGGGAGTGGGGATCCCGGCTGGTGCCTCTTCTCAGCCGCCTACTCTGGACAAACACCGTGACCTAAAGCAGAGCCGGGAGCGCCAACCTTTTCATCAAGAAAGGTTTAATTTATTGGGAGTGCGGAGTCACAAATCATAGGCCTGGAGATTTATCACCTCCAGGAGTGGAATTGACCACAGAGAGAAGGCAACATTCCCAAGCTACACTCACTCCTTTAATAAAGTTGAAAATGTAAAATATGCCCGTCCCACCCTGGGAGCCGTGGGCAGCGGCCAATGAGTTTATGGAGGGAAGTAACATATGACTGCTTGCCATTCCGTTCTGGAGAGACAGAGATGCAGTGGGGACCTCCCAGGTCACGCTGGGCGTCTATGATTTAGGGGTGATAACGGCCCGGAGCCGGGGCAGGGAAGGTGGCAGGCCTGGACGGGGGATGGCGCGGGGGTTCCCCAAGCCCCCTGCATGCTCTGCCCCTGCTCTGTGCCTGGAAACAACCTTCTGAGCTCTCAGTGGAGATCCCCAGACCTGGAGGGTCTCCTGCCTGGGGAAGACGACACCCCTTAGGAGAAAAGCTAATCCCTGCTCCATCCGGCCTTAATCCACCCCTCAGGAAATGCCTGATCCCCAAGGCTAGACCTCTCGGAGATCTGAGATCAGGGGTGTTTCCTGGCAGGGGTGGTGCGAGATCTGAACTGGCCCCTCGGGCGGGGGTGTCCAGACTGGGGTCTGGAGTCAAAGGCTCTCAGACTGTCTGGCTAGCCACCTCTCTAGTTACAGCCGGGAAACTGAGGCCTAGAGGGGGCGGGATTCACTTGGGAGCCCACGGGCAGCCCCCAGCTCTCCCCAACAGACACAGAGACCCTCGGAGGTGATTCGCCAGCTGGGTTGGGCCAAGTGTCCCCCAGAGACCCCCTGAGGCCCTGGACCTGGCCTCCTGGCCCCCCACATACACGCCAGGCCAGCCTCCGCCTGGGACTCAGGCTGCGCAGGAGGGCCGCCTGGCCTCGGTCCGCTGTCCAGGCCGCAGGTCTGCTTCCTGCTGCGGTGTCAGACCCGGCGGCGATGCTCTGCCCTTGGCCTGAGCCCATTTCTGCCAAACAGCGGTGCCTCGTCCAGTCACCCAGCAGTGCCTTCCTGCGGGTTTATCTAAATAAGAGTGTAGAGGGTGTCCCTTTGCCCTCCGCCCACCCCAGGACACTGTGACTTTGAGCCCCTCTGGGGAGGGGACTCTCGGTGCCAAGAACTCCCTTCAGCAGGGAAATCGGAGGCGTGGCTTTGAAGCAGGAGGTGGCAGGGAGGCTGTGGAGCAACAGGTGTGCGTGTGTCTACGCACGTGTGCAGGGTGTGCGTGTGTCTATGCACGTGTGCAGGGTGTGTGTGTGGGGTGTGCGTGTGTCTATGCACGTGTGCAGGGTGTGTGTGTGGGGGTGTGTGTGTCTATGCACGTGTGCAGGGTGTGTGTGTGTGGGGGGGTGCACTGCGGGCATGTGGGTTCGGGCACGCGTGCCCATGCACGCACGCATGTGTGCACACATGTGTACAGCGTGTGCGTGAGTGGGCACGACGTGGCCGTGTGCGTGCGTGCCTGCAGGGGGGCGGGCAGTTGTACCTGTGAGTGAGCGTGCCTACCTGCCTGGCGCGTGTGTGGATACCCGCAAGGGGGCTCACCTCCTTGGGTTGTTTCTTCCTTCACCAGGCCCAATGCCCTGGGATTCCGGAGACCTGAGACCCTGGGATGGGTATGACTTGGTCCCCCCAAGCCTGGCCCGCAGCGACCCCCCCAACCCCCCGCCCAGCATAATTCTCTCCTGCCTGCCGCCCAGCTGCTCCGGCCCCCGCAGAGCCGCACCCTGGGTCGCCCTCCCGCCAGCTCTGGGACCACCCACTTGTCCAGCCCCTGCTTCCCCGCCCCCAGCACTCTACTTAATGTCTTTCTCATAAGGAGTTTTAAATTATAAGCCTAAATGAGGTCTATAAATTTGACTTCATAAAATTCCACGCACATCATTTTCCAGCAGAAAAGGCTCTCTAAGAAATATTTTCCTTAAGGCCCCCTGCGTCCCCGTCCCTGTGCAGTATAACATTTATTCTAATATTAAAATGGCAGGTGTTCTATAAATCGTGAGTCATTAGCACGCTTCATTGATTTTCCCGCAGCTTCCAGCCCGGGAGAAACCACGTGTGAATATCAGTCTATTCGATTGAGATTCATACCCTATTTGGGGGTCAAAGAGCGGGACCCCATGAGCTTGAACTTCTATCAGCCTAAAGCTGATCAATACTTGGAGATATATTGGGGGCCGGCTGCTCACACAGATTAAGTGGCTGTAGGTATGAGGTGCGGGGGCGGCCGGCGGAGAGGAAGGCAGAAGATGGGGCCTTGCTGCCTGTCCAGCGAGGCTGGGGGCTCTCCCGGGCCCTGGTGGCGGGGGTCCTCAGAGGGGCTAGGCCCAGAGGGAGGGCGCTGTGATGCAGGACGGGAGCTGGCATGCTCAGCCAGACGACCCCTCCGGAGGTGGGGAGGGCAGAGGATGGCCACTGGGGCCCAGGGACCTAGAAAACTGCAGAGACCCTGGTCCCGGCCCAGAGACCCGATCCACAGAGCCAGGGGCCCAGTGAGTTCCCGCACCGGAGGACCCTGCCGCCCGGAAGGCCACTCGGGGAGCGGGGGAGGGGCGTGCACCCTTGTTTTAAATTGTAACAAGGGATTCAAAATCCAGCTGCAGCTCTTTGTCCTGGTTTTGGGGTCTCCAGGGCTGTCCAGCCGCGTCCTCCCACACTCCGGCCCCATCCTTCCTCCCCAGGGCTGCTCCCCCAGTCGGCCGCCTTCTCAGCACAAGGGCAGGCTTCCCTGCTTGGCGCTCCCGCGGA
This sequence comes from Balaenoptera acutorostrata, assembly GCF_949987535.1. Lineage (NCBI taxonomy): Eukaryota > Metazoa > Chordata > Mammalia > Artiodactyla > Balaenopteridae > Balaenoptera > Balaenoptera acutorostrata. The sequence continues at coordinate 124,228,178 of NC_080069.1, forward strand.
CGCCAGCCATCCGGGCCTCTCCGGTCCTGCCTGGGACTCCAGTCCATTCTGCCTGGACCCCTGGCCCCTCGAGGTCCCTGGGTGACATCGTACACCCGACACCTCTAAGAGCCCGCTGTGTCCCAGGCCGGGGAAAACCACTAGAAGGTCTGCAGAAGCCAGCCCTGACCCCGATCCCGCATTTTACGACGGGCACGTGCGGTCAGTGCTTGCTGGCTGCGCCTGGGGATGGTCAGGCTGACCCGCACCTCTCCCCCCACTCCGGAAGTGGGGGATGCCCGGCCCTGGGGACATTGAAAAGGCACGTCCTTGCTGTGCCCTTGCGGTGGGGTCACTGCCTTAAGGATGGCCCGCCCCCTCATATATCACCGCCCACCCCGCCCCGCCCTGCAGGCCCAGCCAGCCTCTACCGCAGAAGGCAGGGGATCTGCTTAGTTATTAGGGAGATAAATAATTTGAACTTTGGCCTTTTACCTTTTCCCCCAGAGGGCGGGCCGCCCCCACGCCCCTCGGGCATCCCGCCTGGAGGAGCAATTTCATTAGGAGTCCTGGCAGCCGGCAGAGGCCACCCTGCGAGGCCAGCGAATAGAATTTCTTTATGGAGATGAGACATAGGAATATGAAAATTTAAGCCGGAGCGGATGTAATTTAACTTTGCATTATTTATCGGGGACACAAATCCTTTCTAATGTTGGCGGATTTGGGAGGGCCGGGCAGGGTTGCTGGGGCCTTTGGGGAGAGAGGGGGTGGCTGGTGGGCTGCTTTCCGCCCTCTCTGCCTATACAAAGGTGATGGGGGAGTCGGCAGCACCGTTGGGCTGTAGGTGAAGTTGCAGATGTCCACATCCGCTGGGCAGCCAAAGGGGACGGGCCCGGCTGCGGTGGGCAGGGCTGCGGGCATCCAGGGGCAGCCCCGGCGGGGGAAGGACAGAGGCCCCCTGGGGATGCCCTGCACCCGGCTCTGCACCCAGCTGACTAGCTTCACCCCGGGCCTGGGGTGAGCAGGGCCCTGTGTGCCCCTCACCAGGTCCTGAGCGGACCTCCTCGGGGCTGGTTAGCTCTGGACGCTGGCCTGGGGTGGAGCTGAGAATCCTCCCTGCAGGGGGCCACGGTGACAAGGCAGCACACCCTGGGCGGCGGAAGGACAGATACGTACCCCCTCCCAGCCCTAGAGGCCACAAGTCTGAAATCCCGGTGTCCGCTGGGCTGGCTCCTCCGTTCCAGGCCCTTCTCTAGCTTCTGGTGGAGCCCGCAGTCCCCGGCGTCCGTTGGCTCGTAAAGCATCACCCCGTCTCTGCCTGTGTCATCACAGCGCCATCTTCCCCTGTGTCTCCCTGTGTCCCCGGGTCCAAATTTCCCTCTTCTCTGAAGGACACTACTCAGGGTAAGGGCCCACTCCACCCCAGCCCGGCCTCCTCTTAATTTGATCACACCTGCAAAGACCCGATTTCCAAATAAGTTTCCATTCGCAGGTACTGGGGCTGAGGACACGGACACCTCTTTAGAGGGGACATGACTCAGCCCGCAGCAGGAGTGGGGAGGAGCATCTGCCACCTCAGACCCAGAGGACACTCGCTCGGAGGACAAAATAGCCCGAGTGCTATTAATTTATCCTGTGCTCTGGAATGTTCTCTTTTTTTTCTCATAAAAAAGATTATTCAGTGTAATCTGGTTTTTCAAATATTCAATTAACTCAAAACTCTAGTTGTTTGCTAAGTTTTTAAGTTCAGTTTACAAATATAATTCTCTTACGAAGCTTAGCAAATGCTAAGAACAATGTTAAGGAACTTCTGCAACTCAATGAAAGGCCCTTAAACATTTAAAATCCACTTAACGACCTTAATATTTTGTCTCTTTGTTCGTAACTTTGGTTTCTGGACGGAACAAAGAAAAATTCCCCAAAGCATAAATCATTGTGTATCAAAAAAAACCACAGTAAACTTGGAAACACAGAGACTCTTATGTCTTCTTATGTTTCCAGTGCGGTTTACAAAGTTAGTAAGAGATTGACCCTAAAAGTTGGAATCGGTCATTTAATTAAATGTATCGGTTGGAATCACAAGCTGGCTGATGACTAACGGACCCAGATGAAAACAGAAAACAGCAAACACACAGATTCCTTAAACCCCAAGTGGGGAAACATTCCCATCCTTAATTCTGCATTTTCCTGAGTTAAAGTTGCTTCCCTCCCCGCCGCTGCCCCCTCACTCGGCTGCTGCCCTGGGTCACATCCCCGGCTCTGGGAGGCCCTGGGACGGTGGAGCTGGACCAGCGCTGCAGGGTGCGGGGACGGAAAGTCCCGCTGGGCCTGGGCACAGGAGGAAGGGGGCGGCTGTGCCCCCTGCGGCTGCCTGGGCTCCCCCATCCCCCTCGACCCCAGGCTCATTGACCCCTCTCCTCGCCAGCGACTGGGGGAAGTCAGGAGACGGTTCCACTGAAAAATTCCTCAGAGGGTTTGTTAAAGGCGGTGACAGGAGGCCGGCCGGGTCTCTTGGGGACGGGACTGCCGCCTGCCTAGACCTAGTGGGGCGCCTGCCCACCCGCCCGCCAACTGCAGCCGACACACAAAGGGCCAGATGGGTGAGACGGACGGCCAGATGTAGGGGTGGAGGGCGCAGGCCACCGGGATGGGTGAGCGGTTGCACAGGCCTCTTCCCCGGGGCCGGCCCTCTGCATCAGCCCCCAGACCCGCTGGGAGCCCCCAGCTCATTGGCCAGCTGGGAGGCCATACGCCTGCATGCCTGGGCCGGAGGAGGGGCTGGGAGCCGGTGGTGGAGAACGCTGTCGGGTTAAGGATGGCACAGAGGTGGGGGACCCGGCACAAGGGGCCCAAAGCCTGGGAAAGGCGTGCGGTCTCTGTGTGAGGGCGACAATGACACTTACAGGAACGGGTAATGAGGAGGAATGGCAGCGTGGTTCTGGGCCGCCTCGTGGTTTTCCGGCAGCTCCACCCGTCCCGGTGTGGACCCACCTCCTGCCCCTCCACCAGCTGCTCCCCAGGGCGCCCCCTCCAGCCTCAACCGTCACCCCATCACCGTGTGCTCCAGAGACGCCTGGCTGAAAGCCGCCCAAAGCCAACATCTAAGCCCAGACGCCAACCCTCCTCTGACTGGAAAGATTCCACCCATTTGCTCCCGGAGGGAGACCCCTTGCTTCCTCTCAGTGCCCCCCCGGACCTCCCCAAGCCTATAACCACGTTCACCCACCCCCAGGCCAGAGCCACCACGCTGGCACAATGCACAATGCCAAGGACTCGTGCAGAGCACTCAGGAGCTTCCGAGAGCGGGGGCCCTTGGCCGAAGTTGGAGAAAGTCCACAGGACCAAGCCAGCGACCCCCAGGGGAGGAGGAGAGAGCTAGGGGTGGGGTGGGAGCCACGGAGATGGCTGTGGGCTCCCCCAAACTGTGCTCAGAGCCCCATCAGAGACAGGGGGGATTACAGATGGGGGGTGGGAGTAGCTTTGGTATGGGAACCTTCTAGAAAAGAAGAGCAAGTCTACACAGAAGGAAGATGCTGACCCTTCCCCAGTGGGTCCTGGGCCAACAGCTCTGGACTCTAGGGCACGCAGGTAGGAACAGGCTGTGCTAGCGTGCTCCCTTCAGCCCGGTGAGCTGCCCCCTCCTGCCCAGGCTGGACCTGGTCTGCTCTGCCAGGAGCTGACACCCCCAGGAGCCCAGTACAAACGGTGGGAGGGGCCTAAACGGCCAGTCAGACCTCAGATAAGGCCTCCAGCAGACACATCTCAGAAGGGACATTTGGTGGCCCAGGAAATGGCCATGGTGCGACACCCAAGAGAAGAAGCAGGTCACAAAGCAGTTGTGTACAGATGCAACCCACCCAAGACATATACGCCCCAGCGAACAAAGTCTGGAAGGAGCAATACCAAAATGGTATCTTTGGTTAGAGGAACTCAGTGCCTTTGCAGGTGGGGTGAGGTGTGTTTTTCTGTTTTTCAAATTTTGCACGATGAGCGTATATTACTTTCATAAGCAAAACATAAGCCATTCACGTTAGTTTATGAACACTGACTGTGGCCTCTGCCTCCTGGTGGCTGAGCAGGCGGCCCCGGACCTGGGAGATGGGACAGGAGAGCGGGGACCCCCAGGAGACCCCAGGAGGGCCCCGGCAGCTCCCACCAGCAGCCACCCACCCGTTTTTCAAATACCTGGTAGGGCCCCGGGCTCAGTGGTCCCCACCGGTGACATCACCTCTCCAGGCTGCAGCGTCTCCCACGCCCCCATATTTTACCTCCCTGACAGCCTCCCCGCCAGCCAGCCTGCTTCTCCCTCCGGGTTCTGACGCCTGATGTCACCTGAAGGACTAGGAGAGAATTCCGCCCCCCTAAGTTATGACCCAACGTGGAGCCGCCAAGGCCGCCCATAAAATTTCCTGCCTCGTTATCCGTCTCTGCCCGGCCAGCCAGCCTGTATCCAAATCCCACCCTGCACCGGGCTTCATTTTAACTAATAGGACACTTAGTTTAATGAGGAGAGTTTGCATAAGAGGAACTTGCTAATTAAATTTTAAACCTTGTCATTCTAAAGATTAGCCGGAGCTCTGAACAAAGCCTTTGTCAGGGAGAGAGAGAGCTGCCAACCTCCCCAAGGAAAGTCCAGTTTAAGGTCTTGAGTGCAAACTACTGAGAGGCTTCTGCCTGACCAGCCAAAAAGGAATCCTCTGGAAGGTGTAAGAGCCTCGTGGCCCCAGGATGAGCCGGGCTCCTGAGGCCATCGCTGGAGGAGATGGTGAGGGACGCTCCCCCCACCCCCACCTGGGATGCCAGGCACCCGTCGCAGGCTGGTGGCTCCCCCCTTCTAAGGGCCGGGCACCCATCTCTCTCTTCACCCACCTGCCATCACCTGGGGGCCGGTCCCCACAGCTCAGCGCTGGTGGTGGTGGCTGGCTGGCCTCCCCTGCCCCCCAGAGAGGCCAGGGCGAGTCCCTCCAGTGCAGAGGCTGCAGGGGCTGCCCCCGGCGCTGGGCCAGCTGCCCTGCCTGCAGCCAGCATTGTTACCCCAGCAAAGAAAGAAAACGGGGCGGGGGCAGGGGGCAGCATGTGAAGAGAGTGTGTCACCGCATCACCATATCACCCGGGAACATCACAGGTCTCGACTTCTGACCTTTCTGGAAGTCAAACAAGGCTGGTGGTCAGGGCAGGCTAGCTTGGGTACAATGGCCAGGGGGCCAGGACACAGACACTCCCCAAATGACCACCAGGCCCCAGGGGCTGGGGGCTGTAAATGCACTTTCCGCCTGTGCCAAGGGCCTCCCCCAACCAGTGGGGTCTCCCAAGCCCCCCTCCTCTCCAGACAAGCCCTTTCCAGGAAGGGGAGCGGGTCCTTAACATCCATTCCTGTCACTTGCTGGAAGCTGGTGACACTGGGCCGCTGAACTCAGCTGGGGAGGGTCCCTCTGCGGCCAGACTCCTGCCTTGCAGGTGGGGCCCATGGACCCCACCACAGATGCACCATCCCCTGTCCCGGGCAGCAGCGCTGGGGACCCTCTGTGTGCTCCGCCCTGGAGGGGGAGGGGAGTGGAGGGGAGGGTCTCCCGGGAGAGGGGCTTCCAGGGACCACTCTGGGGAGGGGAAGCATTTGGAGGGGTGGGACGCTGATGCTGGCTGACTCCATGACCCAGCAGGGCGGGGGTGGGGGGCGGGGGGTGAGGAGGGAGGGCTCTTACGTGGTCCTGCTTGCTCTCCTCAATCACGTGATTTCCTGTTTGCCGACAGGCTGTGAGCCAGGCCTGCCTGGGAGGGGTGAGTGGTGCCCCCTTTATAAAATTGAGGTGAGGGACTTCCCCGGCCGTCCAGTGGTTAAGACTTCGCCTTCCAGTGCAGGGGGTAGCGGTTCGATCCCTGGTCGGGGAGCTAAGATCCTACGTGCCACCCCGGGGAAAAACCAAAACATAAATCAGAAACAATACTGTAACAAATTCAATAAAGACTTTAAAAAAAAATTGAGGTGATATTCACATAACATAAAATTAACCATTCTGAAGCCTACGAGGTGCAGCCATCACCCCAGATAGAAACCCCGGACCCATTAGAAGCCACTCCCTATCCCCGCCCACCCCACAGCCACGAATCTACTTTCTCTTGCTGTGGATCCACCTGTTCCGGACATTTAATAGAAACTGAATTACATACAACGTGTGGCCTTTTGTGTCTGGCTTCCTCCACCCAGCATGACATTTCCAAGTGCCCTCCATGTTGTATCATGTCCATGCCCCACTCTGTGGTATGGATGGACCACATTTTAAAATTAATTTATGTATTGATGGACATTTGGGCCATTTCCACCTTTTGGCTGCTGTGAACATACTTGTACAGGTATTTGTCTGAGTCCCTGTTTTCAGTTCCTTTGGGTTTGATCTAGGAGTGGAATGGTTGGATCACTTGGTGATTCTACGTTTACGGCTTTGGAACCAACAGCCTGTTCTCCTCAGTGGCTGCGTTGTGAACATTCCCACCAGCGGTGCCCAGGGCTCCAACTTCTCCCGCTCCCGTTGTCCTTATGACTGTGGCCATCCCGAGGGTGTGAAGCAGCGTCTCCCAGGGCTCTGATGCCTGTTTCCCTGGTGCCTCGTGCCGTGAGCGGCTCCTCCCATGCTCGATGGCCAGGATCAGCCCCTTTGACGGATGAGGAAACAGGGCTTGCAGAGGTGCTGAGTGTGGACCACAGGCGTGGGGGCGAGGTGGACGTGGGCTTCCCTCCAGGCTCTCAGGTTCCAGGACGCGGTCCACGTGGACAAGGACCTCCTCCGGCCACTCCCCACCCTCCCCCTTCCTGCCTGCCAGTGGGGCAGACCCTGGCCGGAGCAGGGTAGATGGATGTAAGCCACCTCTGACCCCGTCTGGGTTCCCCACCCCTCGATTTGGAAATGCTCCATTCAGAAGCACGGGGCACACCAGGGCCCCAGAACCTCAGCACGGAAGCCATGTTTCCCTCACAGCCACCAGACCCACAAGTTAGGGAGAAAGTCCTGGGGCAACTCTGTCCATGCCCCTGCCTCAGGGCAGGTCTGATCTAACCTGGCCGAGGGGGTATTTGACCTCTGTGACAACAGGCTAGAGGTCCCTCCCATGGTTCACATGTCATTGCCCTCAAAGAGCATGGGTGGGGGGTTGTGAGTGTGAGCCGTGTAGAGAGTGGGTGAATGTGCTCACGGGTGAGCGTGCCTGCATGTGAGTGTCGCGTGTGCATCTGTTCTGCACGTAGCTCTGTGTTCTGAGTCATGAGTATGTGCAGGTCCGGCGGGTCTGGTGGGTTCCGCCTCCTCCAGGTCAATGGGATTTGCCCTCAGAACCTGAGGAAGGTGGCTTAGGTGCTGCCCCAAGGTTTGCCGAGCACTTCATTCATGCTTGTTTCCGGCTTTGCCTTGGTAAGCCTCCCAGGAAGCCTGGAAAGGAGGTTGCACTTGCTGCCCTTTGCAGGCTCAGAGAGGTTGAGCGGCTCACCCATGGTCACACAGCTGCAGTGAGTAAGTAGCACGGATGGGAGGGTCCCCGAGTCCATTGACCCAAGCCTGTGCTCTACCAGGTCCATAACCACAGACGTGGGACTCAGTGGGGAGTCCAGGTCATCCCTACCCTGTGTCTCTCAGGCTCCCCAGACCTAGCCTCACCCCAGCTCTGCAGATGTCAGCCGGGTGGACCCCTGACAGGTCACACTCCACAACCTGGACGGGCTCTTGGGAACACATGCAACTGAGGGTCTGAGGGCTGTGTGAGTGTCTGGGGGCTTGTGGCCACTTCTCCAGGGATGGCCTCCACACCCACTGTGACCCTCACACGCACTCCCACACACACGCTTCGCTGACTGCGGGGTCTGCAGAATCTGTACTTTTCTCCAGGTTTGGCCTTGGACTCCATCCCTGTGATGGCCCCGTGATGGCTTGCTTCTTAGGCTTGTATCTATTTTTGAATGCTGAGGGGGGCTCCGCTGGTCAGGAGGGAATATTTTTATGGTAAAAAATGAGCCAAGTTGCATCAGCTCCGGGGGCGGCGGGGGAAGCCGTCACCGCAGGTCACCCAGGCAGACTGATGAAAATTCTGCGTATGAAGTCGCTGCTCCCCCATTAATTAGGGGGGAGGGGGCCCCTCCGTGCCACTGTGCACCTCGCCCACGGCCAAAAGCTTGTCAACACTTTCCACGAAGAATGAAAATGTAAATAACTTTCAGATTATTCAATGTCACCAAGGTATGGAAAAAGGTCGTCATGCTGGGTGTCATTTATCTCGTTGCGGATTTAAAGAGCTTTTTTCTATTAAATTTCTTAAAATTAATGTTTTATGTTGCTCAGAGTAATTTGAACAATTATGGGCTTAAAGAATTGATCATTACAGCTCCTGGGATTTAGCGCTCCAGACTGATTCCTTTGAAAACCCACTGATTTATCGTTTTGCTCCTCAACTAGGCAAGCCCCCGGGGTTGGGGCCCCCAGCCCCCTCCTGCCCCAGTCGGGGGACCAGTCCCCAAGATACGTCCGCCCCCTCCTGCCAGCAGGTGGGGAGGAGGGAGTTAACGCAGGAAGGGGAGCGGCGCGTCCCCTGATCTCAGGGAGAGAGGTGTGTCTCTGATTCCCTGTGGTCCTTCATCCCCTGTGCAAATTTTATATTTAAAAGGAAAGAAGTCCTTTTATGTACTGGTCACTGGTCGAAATTATTCTTTTTATTATTCAGGTATTTACGTTTGATAATGTATACAATCGCCGGGTTCAAAAATTAACAACAATGTATATGTCAAGATGAGTATTCTGCTTATGTTAAAATTTAATGTTCTAATTATTATGATAAAGAGATAACTGTAAAAAAAAAGTTGACGAGCCCTAGCCCCCGTCCCCCCTCCACGAAAAAAGCTCAAGTGGGTCCCGCGTCCCCGCCAGGGTGCCTCCCACCCCGAGCCTGCGGCGCCCCTCCCGCTCGCCGCAGTTCGGTCGGGGTCCTGGGAGGGCGCGGCGCCGCCCCTCCCCCAAAGTCCCGCAGGCCGCCCCGCCCCCGCCCCCACCCCCGCCCGGCGCCCACCGGCTTCGCGGCGCCCTTTCGTGCTCGGTTCCTCGCTGGCGGCGCCCGGAGCCTTTTGGGCCGGGGAGTGGCCTGCCCGGCAGCGGCGGGCCCCTCGTGAGCGGGTCCCCTCCGAGGCCCCGAGACCCCAGGGCCGGTCCTCGGACTCGGAGCTGGGCGCCCCCCGCCCGGTTCTGCGGCGAGAGGGCGCGCCGGGAGCCCGCATCCTGGGCTGCCACCCACAAGCGCTTAGACGCCCCGCCTGGTTGGAAATAAGTTGTGGTTTCCAGGTGACCCCTGCAGACGGGGACCGAAAGATGGGGCGTCCACCTTCCCCTGCGGAAGGCCCGCAGCCCGAGGTCCTCCCCACCAGAGGTCTGCCCCGCCCACCGCCTCACTGGGGGTTCCGAGCCTCGGGTTCGGGCTTGGGCCTCCAGTGCGAGGTCACGTCCGCTGGCTGAGCGGGGCCCGGAGGTGGGAGCCCGCGTGTCTGCCCGGGTGGGGCGAGCGGAAAGGGATAACGCGCGAGCTGGCGCTCAGCTCAGATGCGGAAACAGACCCGCGAGGTGTGCAAACGGGCACTGCAGCGGTGACCGCGGGTCTGACCCAGCTGAGCCGCCGCCCGCGCGCCCCCAGTCCCGGCCGGGGCGCGGGGCGCGCTAGTCTCCTCCGGCGGACGCGGCCTCTGCGGCATCCACTCTCCTCCCCGCCCGGGGGGGCTGGGCCTGGGGCCCCGATGCCGCCCCGACGCGCCGCCAGCTGGTGCGAGCACGGCCGGACCTGCAGGCAGGCGGAGGGCCCCGAGGGGACACCCGGCACTTTATTAACCTGTCAGCGCCTGAAAGGTCCCGGGCGGCCTGGGGGAGGTCTCCAGGCTGGGGGGGGGCGCGATTTGAGAATTTATACCCCCCTCGGGGCTGCCGGAGGAGGCAGCGTCCGCCCCGCGGCCGCCAGGGCCCCCTCCCCAAATCCTGAATCCGACCCGGGCTCAGCCGCTTTCCGCTCGGGGTCTCCGTTGCCAGAAAGAGTCCAAAGTGGTTCCCCCCAGGAGCCCGCCCCACCTGCCGCTCGGCCACGCCCCTGGGAGTCCGAGACCTTTGACCGCCAGCCCCCAGGCCAGCCTGGGACTCCTTGCACTTCCCGCTGGACACCTCTGCTCATCATGGGTCCCCCAGTGGCTAATTCAGCCACCCACCCCCACCCCTGCTCAAACGGCTCTTCCCCGGGCGCTCCCCCCGACTGAAGGGAGATCAGGGCCTCTGCTCCCACCCCCGAATTTTCTCCTGAGGGCCTCCCCCATTTCTTGACCCTGGCGTGCCTCTGCCCCATTAGATACCCAGGGCCCAGGTGTGCCTGGGAGCTGCCAGCAACATTCCTCCTGGTGGGGCCACATGCTCTGGGTCCTGGGCAGGAGCGGGTGCTGGTGAGGTAGCTGTCCCTGCCAGGGCCAGTGGGACTGGGGGTGACTTGACCAAAGCCCCTTGGGCTGCCTGGCCGAGGGGACATCTGGGGAGCTCCCCCTCCTCCTTTCCCACACAGGGGACCCTCAGCCTATCCCCCATCCTCTGCTCTGATCTGGTGCCCAGCTCCCCTCCCCCCCACTAGGGGCCTGTTCACCCACCCAACTCAGTGCCCTATTGTCCAGTGAAGGACACAAGAGCCAGGCCTGTGCCCTCGGGCAAGATTGGGGGGGCCCCAAATTCACTAACTCTCCTTTTATGTCTACCCTTGGAGGGGGCGGTCACCACTGTCTCCACAGGAGGAAAGCAGGGCTCAGAGGGGGCAGGTCACTTGCCCAGGGTCACACAGAAAGTTAGCAGATGGCTGGGACTGGAATCCAAGTTGGAGAGACCCCCGTGACCACGTTCCTTGAATGTCCTGACTGGTCGACTCCAGCAGTCCCCCCTCCGCCTGCTGCAGCCAGCTCCCAGCTGTGAGCAGTTTTGCTTGGTCGTGTCACCTGGCCACCCCAGCACCCGCCTCTCCCAGGGAGAGAGCGGGAAGGCCCAGCCCCTCCACCCATGGCTGGACCGTCTGTTCTCTCACATCTCCTTCCACTGCTCGGAAGCCTGGCTGAGATCCAGGGACAAAGGGGCCCCAGTTCACACCAGGTGCCACCCCTGGCAAGGAGCCAACAACGACTCCACCGGGGCTTCCAGCTTTCAAAGAACAGTCCCCAACTCCCAATGACTCCCTCCGCCTGCACCCCCCAGCATCATTAAAGGTACGGGCTTTCCAACGACGGTTACTGACAAATTTATTGAAGTCCGGGAAAGAACCGATGGTCAGAGAATAAATAAAAGACAGGGGACGGTCACAAAACCAACAGGTAGCTTGGGATGCAGGCTTGAGGAATAACTTGGATTCACACCCAGCCAGCCTTTGTGTCCGTGGCAGGCGGCAGGCAGCAAAGCATCTGGCGAGGAGGGCAGCGCAGGCTCGGGAGGAGCCCCTGCTCCAGCCTTCTCCAGCGGGGCGTCCAATCCTCTGGCAGTTGGAGCCCGTGGAGAGGGGGAACTGGGGGCTGTTTGGCAATGGAAATCGGGGGGCTGGGCTCAGCCTGGACGCTGAGGGCCTGGGGGCGGCTGTGACTGGTAGGGAGTTCCTTAGGGGCTTAAAGAGTCCACCCCCCCCCCCCCCCCCCCGCCTAGGGTAGTGGAGCCCAGAAGAACGGGAATATCTAGAGCCAGTTGCCCCAGGGGAGAGGGGTAAGGAGGTTCCTCGGGAAGGTAGGAGTTGGTGGCTGGGAGGCCCCCAGAGGGACCAGGAAGGACACAGGTGTGGCCTCCTGCCTGGCCAGACAGGCCAACCTCTGACCTAAAGGTGGGGGGGCCAGGGGGCTACAGAACTCAGACATACGGAGCCTGGGAAATGAAAGCACAATTAGTATGGTTTTTTTTTAATTTTAGAAATTAAAGCATCTTCCGGCCTGAGGGCTGTGCTGGTCGGGGCAGAGGCCCCAGAGCGGAGTGAAGGCCTGGCCTTGGGTGTGTGTGTGTGGGTGTGTGTGTGTGTGTGGGTGGGTGTGTGTGTGTGTGTGTGTGTGTGTGTGTGTGTGACATTTCCTGTTTGGAAACTGCAGCAAGCACTCAGTTAATTGGTCGATAACGGGAGAAACCTGCTTACAAAACAAGGCTTGCTGAGCGGCCACCAGGTGGGCTGGCCCCCTGTCCCGAGGAGGAGGTTCTCAGATGGGAGCCTGGAGAGTCCCTCTGCCTAGGGGAGGGGGCTGCGGCTGGGGGCACTCCGCAGAAACGAGCCCTCCCTGAGTCCTCATCCTGTCCCCCGCCGGTGGCACTGCGTCCTGCAGGGGTCCAGGGCTTTGGGACAGGAGAGCTCAGCTCCAGACCCCCCCAGCCAGGGGCCGCGGTGCTGCCCAGACCCCTCGAGTCCAGTGCTCGGCGGAGCCGGGGGTCTCAGTCAGAACTGAGCGTGGTCCACCTCGTCCAGCCAGGAGGCGGGGCTGGCAGGGAAGTCGGGGTAGCCCCCGCTGCTCCCCGTGGAGAGGTCAGAGCTGGGTCCGTTCCCTGCCAGCACCCTCATGGGTGGGGGCCCACCTGGGGCTCCCGAGGGCACGAGCCCCAAGCCGGCATCCGGGTACACCAAGCTGGAGAGGAGGGGCTGGGGGCCAGGGAGGCTCTGCAGGGCAGCAGGCGATGGGGGCACGCCGTAGGGGCTGCCGGGGCGCAGCTCTCGGTACTGCTCCGGGCCGGCCAGGCCTCCGTGCTCCAGCGGGAAGCTGCCTGGGGCCCCCGAGGGCCGGCCCAAGGCTGGGGCAGGCTCTCCCAGGCTGCCGTAGAGGCCGTTGGCAGGGCCCATTTCGACCATGGCTGGCTCATCTGCAGTGGAAGCAGAGGGCGCTGCTCGGTGCCCACCCTCTGCCACCTCTGGCCCCGCTCAGTGCCCCCTGCAGGGGTGACCTGCCCCACGTCACACGACAGGTCAGCCCAAGTCTCTCACCCCCTCCACCCCTGAGTTTGTTCAGCTCAATCCCACCTGATGCCTAAGGAATGGTGGGCTCCCCTGGTGGGATCAGGGCCAGGAATAGTCCAGTCAGCGCCCAGGGTTCCAGTACGATCCCAAGACTGCCTAATTATGCAGACAAGTTAAGTCCCAGAGAGGCTAGGTGAGTAGCTTAAGGTCACAAATGCTGCCAAAGAGTCTCTTGCACAAACTTTCTGAGGATGGACATTAAGGGGTGGGGGGTCTTCCTAGTTTGGGAGGAGATAATCGGGTTCCAGAGAGGACCCTCCCCCAACTCCAAGCAGCTCGGACTTTTCATCACCCCAAAATTGTGCTGCCACCTTCCTAAAAATCACTGCAAGTGCCGGGGGACAAAGTCACAGCCCAGACCCTCCCACTAGGACAAAGCCTGCTGAGGGACAGGCCCTCGGGTCACAGGGGTTCTGTCCCCCTCCAGAGGAAGAGCAGTGGTCCGCAGTGGCCAGACCACAGGGCTTGGGGATGGGGGCCCAGGGTCTATAAACGAGAGTTTTACACGTGAGGCTAACGAGGCCAGGACCTATAGAACATTCACATTTCCAGGCCCCCTGCAGTCAATCAACCCAATGCTCTGCCCCATTCGGGGCTGCCGCTCTGGGCGCTGCGGGTGAGGGGGCCGCCCGCGCCCGCCATACCGGTGAAGGAGACCTCGGCGTCGCTGTCCTGCCCCTCTTCCTGGACGCTGTCCTTGTCCGACTTCGAGCCGCCGCGGGCGCGCTTCATGTTACGGAAATACTGGCCCCAGCGCTGCCTGCCCGCGTCCTTCTTGAGCCTCTTTTCCTTGGCCCGGCGGTTCTGGAACCACACCTGGGGGCGGGGGCGGGTGAGTGGCCGGCGCCCTGGAACCGGGGCGGCCCTTGCCGGCCAGCGGCTCGCAGGGCGGGCGGGGGGCGCCGGGGCGCTGACCTGCACGACGCGCATGTCCAGGCCGGTCTCAGAGGAGAGCTGCTCGCGCACATGGCGCGCGGGCTTCGGCGAGGTGTTGTAGGCGCTCTTCAGCGTCTCCAGCTGCTTGGCCGTGATGGTCGTGCGCGGCCGCTTGGCCGTGGCCTCGGCCTCTGCACCGCGGGGAGCCGTGAGCCTGGGTCTGCTCGTCCAGCTGCCCAGCGGTCCCACCCCCCCACCCCGGGCGCGCGGACGTCGGGGCCACTGCGGCCGCCGCCGCTGCGACAGCCCGTCTCGGCCGCGGAGGCCAGCGGGTTTCGCGGGACGCGGGCACCGGGAGCGATGGAGAAAACGCGGCGCGGGGCGTCCGGGCCCTGCGAGGGGCGGCCCTGCGGCGGCTTTCTTTAAGGACCCCGCGGCCCTGGATCGGGGCGCAGGCGCCTCCAGCCTCGGCCCCTCGCTGACAAGTGCCGCCCCACCACCCCCCGGGTTCCTCTTTGTTCCAAGGGTGCGGGTAGGGCCGGATCTTCACGGTCAAGGATTTAGGAAGATAATTCAGACGCGTAAAGTTAATCCACATAATTCAGACCAACAGCCCTGCGCTCCCAAGGGAGGCGGCCGCTAAGACCCCAGACCCCGGCTTCCCCGGAGCGGGTCTGATACCTGTCCCCGCCACCTCCAGCTCCGGGGCCTGGGGGTGGGGAGGTGCTTAACTTCTCGCCCCGTAGTGAGCGCTTCGCGGAGGACCCTGGAGGGAAGGATCCCTCCGCGGCCGATCCCGACTGGCCTTAGCCCCATTTTGCAGGCGAGGAAAGGGGAGGATGGGCCCTGCCCAGGCCAACCCCGGGGACCATCGCCGCCTCCCACTGACCTCGCTGCTTGGCGGTCTCGTAGTCTGCCTTGCACACGAGCCGGCTGTCCTCCATGAGGTAGAACTCGTCTCCCGTGGCCAGCTGCCGCTTGCACACGACGCAGGCGAAGCAGTGCAGGTGGTACACGAAGTCCTGGGCGCGGCGCACCACCTGCGTGGGCGGGATGCCCAGCTGGCACGCGGCGCACTTGGTCCCGAAGCGCCTGCGGGACGCACAGGGCGCAGCTCAGCGCGGCGGGCGGATAGGAGAGCAGCTAACGCGGCGCCGCGCAGGGCGGTTTCTGGAGGGAGGCTCCCCCCGGGCCCTGCCCCCGGTCGCCTGCCGGGCAGCTCCAGCAGAGCCGCACAGACTACCGAGAAGGGGATCCGGAGGCCCTGGGGAGCACAGCGGTCCTCTGTGCTGGGAGGGGAAGGTGAATCCTGGTAGGCGCCCTATCCCCAGCATTAAGGACAAAAACAAGATCAAAATGAAGAGGGAGTAAGTCCAATGGAGTGCTACAAACTTGGGGTTATCTTTTTAACGACTGCTTCAACGATTCACAAAATTAATTACTTTTAAAAATTGCTCATGTGCTAGCCCAGCTGCCATCGGAGAGGCCCCCGAGCGCCCTGCCTGGGGAAAAGGAGGGGTTTGGGGATGGGGGCTTTCGGGGCTCCAGACTTGGTTATTGTGGGGGTCCGGGGAGTCCCTCGGGGTGGCCCGCTCTCGGCCTCCTTTCCACTGGGCAGAGTGCAGCCACCCCTTCCCTCCCAGGCGGCAGCCGGGCTCACTTGAAGAAGTCGTCCCTGCAGTAGACGCTCTCTCCGCGGCTGAAGCAGCGCTCAGCCAGCGGCGTGTGGCAGTCGCTGCACTTGAGGCACTTGCTGTGCCAGTGGCGGTCCAGAGCCTTGAGGACGAAGCGGTCCAGGATGTGCTGGTCGCAGCCAGCACACAGTGGGACGTCTGCAGGCAGAGGAGCCACCAGTGGTCGTGGGCACCGCACACAGAGGGAGAGGCCTCACCTTCCCCCCCAGCTCCTGGGACCGGGGCTGCCAGGAGACCCCCTTCCCTGCACACCCTCTTCCCCAGCCAGCTTGAGCGGCTGCCTAGCTCCCCAAGTTCAGGGAGTGCATGACCCTGAAGTCCACAGCCCGGCACACAGTTGAAATTCAGGACAACTGGAACTAGGTTTAGAAACATGCCCATGAGCAGGAAGGTGCCCAGGCCATCCCATTAGGCCAGATACCTTCGACTGCAAAATGTTTCCAGTGCACGAAGGACGCACGTTGAGCTCAAGTGAAACCCCCGCCCCAGGTGCTCTCTTAGAGGCTGGGCTGGATAACGGGTCCTTGCCGTCACCGGAGGCCAGGCACATGTGGGGCGTGGGGCAACCGCCACCCGGTTGCCCTCATTACTCGCACAATTAAGCACCATGGCGGCTAGGGGCTCCTTGCAGGTGCGGCTGCCTGGCCCCGTGGCCCTGTCTGCAGGCCACCAAAGTAAAAGCTGCTGCCCCCCCTGTCTTTGGGCGGCCGTGAGGGTCCTTGTGAGTGGACTGGACACATGGACCCGCTGCCCTCATGCTCAGACGTGGATGCCTGAGCTCACAGTCGGCAGTTTGCGCTCCGCACAGAGACCCTTGGCTTCTGCTCCGCTGGGCCTGCAGGCCTGCAGGGGAACCGGGCTGGGGAAACGCAGGGAGCCACAGGTCCATGAGGGGCTTTTCAGGGTGCTCATGGGGTGAGGACTCCCTGTTACTTTAGAAAAGGTCTCCGGAGGGAAGAGAGCCACGAGCAGGAACTGGAACGTACAGAAGTATTGCACCACCTCACCACGCTCACCTCACTGACGCCGGACTCCTCCGGCCCCAGGCTGGCCTGGCAGCGGTGAGAGGGCCGGAGAGGGACCTCCCTCAGCCCCAGGAAACCACGAAGGACGGGGGTCCCGCGTCGGGCAAAACCGTAGCCCTGGGTGTGGAGCCTCGGGATTTGCCGCCTGCCCTGGCCCCCCAACCCCGGGCGGCGGTGGCAGGGCAGCCAGGACACCCGGCACAGAGCTGGTGGCTGGACAGGCCCGCGCAGCGCGGATTCAGCACCGCGGCCCGGACAGCGCCCCGGCCGCGCTACCCGCGGAGCCCGCGTCGGGCAAAAGCCGCTCCCGCCGCGCCCCTCGCGCTCTCGCGAAGCCCTGGCGACCCGGGCCTTACGTTGCATGGCGACTCCGGACTTGGCGGGGTCTCCTACCCTCCGCGCTGGCGAGGCCCAGCAGAGCCTTGCGCCCGCCCGCCGATCCCCGCCGGCTCTCCTGAGCAGTTTCGCCCAGAGCCCGCACCCCTCCCTTCCTCTCTCTCCGCCCTCCCGCCCCTTCCTCCCAGCCCCTGTGGCCACCCCTCCCAGGAACCTTCGGAAAATAAATAAATAAGTAGGAGACGGATGAGACCCCATGGCCTGGATGTAACCCCTTTCCCACCTGCTCCATCCCTGCTCTTCCCCACCCCTCCAGGGCCGCCTCCATCTCCATCCTGTGGGTCCCGCCTGCTTGGAAGCCCGAGGAGAACCATCCCAGTTCACAGGAAGCCAAGGCGCTGGGGGCGAGACTGGTGCCGCCGGGAAGTTGGGGGCTTTCCTGTAGGAGGACCGGCCCCGAGTGGGCCAACAGAGCAGGTGCATGTGAGTGCAGACACCGAGACCCCAGCTAGGGGTGTTCTACGGCCGGGGTCCAGCTCCACGCTGGCCCTTGCATTTGACTCTCTTCCCCTGGAAAGTGTGTAGGGTCTGGGTGCAGGCAGCCTTCTTGCAGATCCTCCTACCCCGTCGTCACTTGGTCTCATGTTTGCTCTCTGTGCGCTCTCCCGATTAGGGCGAGTATTTCCTGAACAGGTCCTGGGACCGTGAGGCCACCCCCGCCCCCCTCTTCCCAGCCTGTGCGCCACGACCAAACACCCGACAACACAGCTCCAGGGGCCCAGAGGCAGCCTCGCTGCTGGGATGCCCAGGCAGGGACGCGCTGTGCTGGGGACCTAGCACCTACTCCTGCCAGCGTTCCCTGGCTCCCGCCGCCTCCGTGGCCAGGCCGGTAAGGGAGCGAGGACCTCTGGGTCTCCACGGGGTCCGCCCTCCCGGGTGCAGCCGCTCGGCCCGGGCACCCACCTCGGCGCAGGTCTTCCCTCCGCGCCAGCAGCGCCAGCAGCAGGTCGCCGCCCGCCGACTCCCGGCCCGGGACCAGCTCCCCGCGCGCCTCCATGGGTTCCCGCCGCCCGGCGCCGCGGCTCTCCGGCCCTGAACTTTCCAGGGGCCCGGCGAGACCACGGCCTCAAAGGCCCCGGGCCGGCGTCTGAACGACTCCCGGCGCTGCTGGGCGCTGCGCCCGCGGGCCGCCCAGGGGCCCGGAGGCTCGGGCCGCGGGGAGGCGGAGCGGCGGGGGGCGGGGCCGCGGCGCGGGGCGGGGCCGGGGTCGCCGAGACGCGCCGGTGGCGTCCGCGGACTCCGCGCGCCTTTGCGCGGAGAACTGCTGTGCCCAGACGCCACCCCGAGTGCCCGGCCCGAGGGCGGGGACGCTCAGGGGAGGAGCCGGGCCGGAGCTGCCCGAGGGCGCTTGACCGGGCCCGGCAGCTTCCTGCCCCGGCGCCGGCTCAGGGCTGAGGCCAGGGCTCGGGCGTGAAAGCCCGCGGGTAGCCTCGGGGTCAGGGAGGGAGCCGGGTCCTACTGCCGCTGAGTCTCGGACTTGAGAGGCTACGTACGAGCTGGGAGGCTTGGTCACAATGTCTGGTCGCATGAGCGCGACCCAACACCCAGGGAGGGTGAGTGCGGCGCCCGAGGGCTCACAGCGAAGCCACCAGGAGCTGGACCCAACCTCAGACCTTCCCGCTCTGAGCAGCTTCGGGGTCCCACCCTTGGAACTGCAGCCCACAGTGGGCGCAGGGAAGCAGGGTGAGTCTCCGGAGGGAAACCCAGTGTCCTCGGCTCAGACTCCAGGATGCAGCCAAGACTCCAGGTCAGGAGGGATGGAGCTGGGAAAGCCGGGATCCACTCTCACTTCCCTCCACCCGCCAGCACCCCTGCTAGCACAGGAGGAAGCCCCCGTGCCCGATTTTCCCACACCCTGCCCCCAGTCCAAACAGGTGAGCTTGCAGGAACCCACCATCCTTGCAGGTAGAGACGCACCTACCCCAGAGGGCATCCAGCACCTGGCCACAGGCCAGGCCAGCCCCTGCAGTCACCCCCAGTCAGCACACAGCAGTGTGGGCCCCTGGCAGTGCGGGGCATGGCGAGGGCAGGGACCCCGGGAGGCACTGGGGGACTAGAGGTGGACGCCACCCTCCCAGAGGCTCCACCCGGGAGTCCCGCAGTAATGCCCCATCCTCACCCTGCCTCCGCCTGGCCTCCAGTGGCCTGGTCTGTAAACTTTAATTTGGAGGCCGGCCTGGAAGGACCTGGGCAGGAAAAGCAAGCTCCTCTTAGCTCTGAGCAGACCCCATGTCTCAGTTTGAGCAAAGCCCCATGCAGCCAGCGCCGGCCCCTTCACTCTGTGCTACATTTGTTCCCCGGGACAGAGTAAGAGCGTGCAAGCTGGGGAGCCAAGCGGGTGCTGGGTGTGCTGGGGTGTCGGCCGTTGAGTGTCAGCTGCTGCAGAGGCCTGCCTGAGAGGAGCCATGTGTGGTCCGACTGGGGAAGGGGCGGGCAGGCCCATGCGCTCGGCATCTGGCCGGCTGGCCAACAATGCCTCCATTATTTCCCAACGTCCTTGCGATCGAATGGCCCTTGGGGAGGGCGGTTTAGGCAGTGGGCCGACCCAGGGGTCTCGGTGCTGCGCAGTTGGGCCGGCTGGCGAGGCCCGGGCTGGGCTGTGTGTGGGAGCTGAGATGCGTGGGGTCTCTGGATTTACTCGGCAGCCCTTTCTCTGCCCATCCCCTCCCCACTAGAAATGCCTGTGAGGTCCCTTCTGTTCTTGGGGCACTCTGCAAAAAGCCACGGACACTAGAGCGCAGGTCCAGGCTTCCCGAACCATCGCAGGGAGCTCCAGGCCCTCTGCCCACTCAGGGCTCTGCCAGCCTCCCCTCCCCTCACCCCGGTTCCCGGCTCATGTCCCGCCAGAGATCTCCCCAGACTCTTTCCCTCCCTGCCCTTGGTGAGCTGCACCCATTCCTTCCCGCTGTCCCTCTGTTGGCCTCTGCCGACCCTGCTGTTTTTCCCTTCTGGGTCTTCCTGCCCAGGTTGGAGGCTGCGGGGCAGGCGGGTCTCTTACCCCTAGTCCCGCTGAAGGTGCAGAGAGCGGCGGCAGCGGGGGCCCCGGGCCGATCTCGGTCGCCCTCGAGATCCGTTTCCAGCAGCATCGCGGCCGCGGGGCCAGGCCGGGCCCAAGTGGTGCGGGCAGCGCTCCTTCCTCCTCCTCTGTGACCCACGCCCCCCGGGAGGGTTCGGCCCTCCCCGCGTCCCTGTGCGCGCAGCGTGGCCAGACACGGGAGCCTCTGGGCCGGGCGCTGTCCGCGGTGCTGAAGGAGGCGCTCGGCCGCCCACCTCCCCCGACCCCGCCCGCCGCCACACATTCCCAGGTCCCCGGTCCCTCGGCCCGCCCCACCCCCCGCCGCCAGGCCTGGGCGGCAGCGTAAGCCAGCTCCGCCCTGAGCTCCAGGCCTGCCCTAAGGCTGGGGATTCGCCCCAAGCGGGTGCTCCAACCTGCCGTTCCTGCTCTTTCCTGCTCCCGGCCTCCTGGAAGGCAGCGTCCAGGCCGTGGGCTCTCCAGCGCCATCGGCCTCCAGACAGGCTCCTACTGAGGCTCTAGCTCCAGGTGCTGCCCCGTTCAACGGTCGCTTTAGGCGTGAGGAACTTTCTGCACGCGGGACCTCCCCAACACGCAATGCCCCCAGGTCTCAGGCCACAGCCCCCTCCCACTCCCCCAGAGCAGCCGGGAGGAAGGGCAGCTGGGGTGCCCCCAACAGAAACTACTCAGACAGAAGGATCCAAGGGCCGTGAGCGCCAAGACCCTGGGTGACAGGGGTTACCGGCTGGTAAGCCTACAGCGGCACCACACAGACCGGGCTGGGGGCCAGGGTGCCCGCCGGTCACTCAGTGCCAGCGGCTGCCTGTGCCCTCTCCGGACGGGGGCACAGCCCGGCTGGGAAGGTGAATTCACAGAAACTGCAGCCAAGAGAACTCCCCTGAAGCCACACTCGACCACTGGAGGCCTCCCCACCCCAAAACAAGGTGGGGGGAGGCAGGAGAAGAAATCAAAATAGTTTACAGGGACTTCCCTGGTGGCGCAATGGTTAAGAATCCGCCTGCCAATGCAGGGGACATGGGTTCGAGCCCTGGTCCAGAAAGATCCCACATGCCGCGGAGCAACTAAGCCCGTGCGCCACAACTACTGAGTCTGTGCTCTGGAGCCCACGAGCCACAATTACTGAGCCCATGCACCACAACTACTGAGCCTGTGCTCCGGAGCCCTCAAGCCACAACTACTGAAGCCCGCGTGTCTAGAGCCCGTGCTCCGCAACAAGAGAAGCCACTGCAGTGAGAAGCCTGTGCACCACAACGAAGAGTAGCCCCCGCTCGCCACAACTAGAGAAAGCCCGCGCACAGCAACGAAGACCCAACACAGCCCAAAATAAATAAATAAATAAATAAATAAATAAATAAATAAATAAATAAAATAAATCACTTTAAAAATAGTTCAGAACCGGGGGCAGCAAACAGGTGTTGGGGCAAAGCCGTGGGCACGAGGCACACCTGGTGGCCGACTGCAATGCTGGGCATTCAGGCCTGGCGGGAGTGGGGTGGCCCAGGAGAGTGGTGCCCAGGGAAAGCCGAGGTCTGGCAGCTCCCTCACCTGGGGGGGGGGGCCTCTCTGGTGCCTTGTGAGCAGGATTTACACCCAGCGCAGTCACCACCCCGTGGGAGGAAGGGTGCTCGTGGGAGGAAGGGTGCTGTCCTGAGCCCACTCCGTCCAGCTCGGCTCCAAGAAGACTATCTATCATTTATCATCGATTTCCCATCTTTCACCTTCCCCCTGACCCTTGGGCCATCTTCCAAAAAGCCTCTGGTTCAATACAAGAAATTCTGGGATTTCAGACGTCCTGTCCATACAACCGAGAAGGGAGAGGAGGCTTTGTCTGGCACTCCCGCCCGACACTGCATCCCTTACAGAGCTAGTTCTCACTTCAAAAGAATTACAATTTTTTTAAACATCGGATTTCTTTATTCTTAAAATGTGCACATTATAGTTTACTTAAATACAAAATGTTCATTTTCCTTGCAGGTAAGAAATTTCACCGACACTTCCATGTCCATTAGCTTCTTTTTAATCAAAATCCTTCCATTAAAAATAAATATACATTTAAATTACCGAACTATTATATTCATTAGTCTCAATACTTACAACTTTAGAAAACAGAACTTAACCCTTGCCTAGAGGGAGCGCCCAGTTCTGAGCAGCGACGGGACACAGCGCCCGTGGTCCACCTTGGCACGTCCTCTCCCTGCCCTACTGCCCTTCAAGCTGCAGTATTATTATAAACTGCGGAAGCCAGCATCGCCCTTCAACTAGGTTCTGTAAAATACACAAGATGGTACACTTGCAAAATCACCCAGTTCCCACTGTCGAAAGAAACTTCCTTTAGGGGAGAAAAAGACATTCAATACAAACCAAAAGGCAGTTTAATTAATGGTTCTAAGTATTTCCCTTTGGGTTCTCTGTAAATCTGCCCGGTTTTCAAGTTGAAAAGAAACAACAGGTGTCTTCAGTAACCCAGGCACACAACTTAGCCATGAAGACAAGCTCCTGGCTTTTAAAACACAAAGGCTTCCAGGGGTTAAAAAAGTGTCAAACAAGAAGAAACCTCTCACGGCACAGAAGTGAAGAGGAAGGGGCGGCTCAGGAGCTGGTTCCTGCCCAGAGGCCTCCAGACCACGCCTCCCACTGAAGGTGACCATGAAGCTAATGAGAGTTGTTCAAGGAATCAGCCGCCTATTCTCCCTAAGCTGCAACCGTCACATCAGCATTACATGGCCACATGGTCAATGGTACTTAGTAAACACACAACTGGAGTGTGGAACAGGCAGAGTGGGAAGCACTGTTACAACCATCACAGTCACACACAGACACACACAGACACACACACACACACGCACGTGCATGGATACATCTGAGCCTGTGAGACAAACCAACAAAGCCACAAAGGATCTCAAAGGAAATGTTCCCTGCCATAGTTTGTTGTTTCTTTGCTTACATTTTCAGAGGCAAATTTACTTCTACATGTTTTGGGTTTTACAAATAATGTGTAAAAACCATTCAATGTTAGAAAATTAATCATCGAAGCCTGGGGCACTGGGGCCCTGCACCAGGACCCGTGGTGAAACAGCTTCAGGCCAATGAAGTTTGGCCAAGACCACAGTCTGCCCCGGGCGCCACCGGCTCCCTCACACTGAGCCCTAGGTTCTCACGGGGACCTGCAGGTGCCAGAGGATGACGACACAGGACCGAGGGCGCCTCCAGAGATCCCGAAGGGCAGCCCCCTCCCCAAAGGCCCTCCCCTCCCACAGGGGACGCAGCCTGGGATTCGCTTACAGCCTCTGGTCACCAGATCAACAAGCACAGACAATGCCCCTGAAGACTAGAAGGGCACCACCCTGCCCCACAAACCCGCCGGCCCCCCTTCCCCTCCACACTCTCATCTCCACGTCTGCAGAGCCTGGGACGACTGACTAAGGGGGCTTCCCTACCCCGGTCCTGAGCTGCCTTGGCGCCCCGGAGATGTTCTCTGGCTTCAAGGAGAAACAACCAAGCAGCTGAAAAGCACAAACACGAGTGAATCACTGAGAACACTGGCTTCCAGGAGCAGCGGGAAGGGGAGGCGTCCGGAGGCCCCAGCAGGGGAGTGGAGGGCGTGAGTTTTCTCCAGATCCCAGAGCGAGGCCTTGCAGTCTAGCAACTCGAGGTGAAAGCGGGTGGGAAAGCTCTGCTCGTGGGGCCCGGCCTCCCCACTTCTGCTTTCAGACCTGGAAGAGTAAAAGCAGACAAGGCTTTCTGCTCCAGGATCTGTGAAAGGCGCCACCTGAGGGTCCCAGGGATGCAAACAGTCTCGCCGCCACGTGCCGGGTGCGCCCCCTGCAGGGAGAGCACGTGGGGGAGCGGAAGGCGTCATCGAGGCGACGCCGGGGCCGACGCGTTGACCGAATCCCTGATCTGAAGATGAAAGCTGCAGGCTTTCTGAAGGCGGTTCCACGGTCTCGCCGCGTCCTACACGGACGGGTGGTGATGCCTGACCTTCCACCGCTTGGACCGCACCCGGAAGAAGAAGTACATCACCATCAGGAACAAGGACGAGGCCACGTACAGCACGACGCAGAGGCTCATGTCCAGGCTGGAGAAGCCCGTCCCCAGGAAGGCCGCCCCCGCCCCCGCCCCCGCCCCCCGGCGGCCCTCGGCCCCACTCAGACTCTCGAGCTTCACGTCCAGCCCCTGGTGCGACCTCTCTGACAGGCGAGGCCTGGGGGGCAGCACGCCGGGGGGACGGAGACTCTCGGCACCTCGGCCTGCGGGCGGCTGCTCTGGGGAAGTGCGGCCCCCCACCCGCTCCTCGCCCGTGGCCGGGCCGCCTTCACCGGTGTCTCCCAAGTCCGAGGAGTGCGTGTCCTCGAGGCTGTCGCTGCCGTAGTGCCGCTTCAAGAACAGCAGCACCTGGCCTTCGTTCCAGCTGCTCAGGCCCTTGATCTCCTCGTGGCAGGCCGGGCAGAGGTCCGGAGTGGGCCACGGAACCTTGGGGAACTTGGGGTCCTCACTCGGATGGCCTGTGAGGAGGAGGAAGGGCCACCGTGAAGAGGCCTTGTGGCCACCTGACTGCCCACCCCGGCACCGTGGGCCCCCGTGCCTCCTGCCTGCCCACTACCGCCCTCTCCCTCCACCGCCTCCACTGCGACCGTCCAGTGGGGTCCAGACGACGCTCCCCTCCCACCCGCCCTCCCTGCACGGCTGCCCACACGGCACCGCCGCGTCCCCCCTCACGCCCTCTGGCGGATTCCCGGCCCACAGCACAAGGAGCCGTCCACACTCGGGCACCACCACTCACCTGGCCAAACCCCGCCCCAAACACCCACACGGCCGGGCAAGTTCCCAGCTCCACACCCTTGACCTTGCAGCCCTGTTCGAGGTGGGGGCACCTCCACTGTCCTCCCTTCCCTTAAGGTGCTCCCTCAGCATGCGGACGGGCAGAGGGGACCCTGTCCCACGCCGGCCCTCCCTCCCTCCCGCTCGCTCCCTCCCTCGTTCAACACCCGTGGGCAGAGTGCTGCCTGGGCTGTCAGCCAACGACCGGGGGGCAAGACCTCGAGGCAGAGCCATGAAGCCCCCGCACTCGCAGCTGCACTTCCAAACTCCTGTTTCTCTCTACTTGCGACGCGGTGACAGCCCCGGACCCCCGGCTCCCGCAGGCCCCGCTGACAGCAAGCGTGGCCTCCGGACTCGGCGGAGGTGCCCCCCTCCGGGCCGCTCACCCTGCTCAAGACAGGCCGCGCTGGGCAGAAGCTGGAGGGCAACGCACACCACTCAGGGCCTGGGCGCGCCCCTTGGGCTCTGCGTCCAGCGGGGGGTTTGGATTCACAGCCCGAGGCGGGAGGAGATGCCAGAGTGTGTCCGGAGCAGCACTGCACGGACCTCAACCCAGAGGCCGGAGGCGGGACCGAGGGCGCTGGGGGGACACGCGGGGCCTAAGGAGCCTCACGACCACACGCGCCTTTCTGGCGCTGCATCTCGTGGGGCACAAGGCGGCGCCCGGACACGGCAGCCTGGCCAGAGCCTCGCCGGCTGCTCTGGGGCTGAGCGCTGCCGGGACGGGGTCACCACGCGGCCCCTGAGAGGGCGGGCGGGCTGGCACCCTGGACGTGGAGCGTCTGTACCAGGGCCACAGCGGAAGTGCCTTCACCTGCAGCCGAAGGCGAAGGACAAACCCGGGCAACACGAGGGGCCACGGCCACGTGCCTGGGGCCGCAACGGTCAGCTCCGAGTCCAAAGAAAAACCAATTCTCTTTAGTGCTTTAGCTGTGAGATGTTCTTATAATACAGTGGATTAAATAAAAACCAATAGTTTAGTGGCATTTTCTATTCATCTCTATTAAGATTTATTTCTCAGTGGATTATTTTTAAGCCTAATTTTAATCTACCATTGATTTAGGAACAGTTTGAACTACTTAACTCTGAGAAAATACATGCGCCCTAGTTTTTTAAACAAAACCACCCTGAGGAGCTTGGTCTACGGTCTGAGAGCAGGTTTTAACGACGCTAAAATTTTCCTTACTGAAAATTAATTATATTCCAAGTCTTCCACTGTTGAATTTACTCAGGGGCCTAGTGGGCTACCGAGGGGGAAAGACGTTTCCATTTCCATGCAGCCCGGGAGCCCTGCAGTGAGAGAACAATCTGGAAAGCCAGGGACTGGCAGCTGGGAATGGCTGTTGTCTCTGGCAGCTCCCTGGCCAATGTCACCAGGAAACTGACATCTGGTCAGGGCAGACGACCCGGCCATGAGCCCTGCGGGCAGGCAGGCTGGCACGCGGCGGGCAGGCAGAGTGGCGGCAAAGCTCAGGTGCCGTCCCCGCCACCCACAGCTCGGGCTTCGCGCCCAGGCACGGGCCACGCGGACTGGCTTCTGCTCACCTGCCAAGCGGCTGTTGACCACGTTATGCTTCTTCCAAAGCCAGAGAATTGCCTGGTCCGGGGTTTTCACAGAATCCATCGATTCTTTAGCCATTTCCTCAAAATGCTCACCGCATTCCTTACACCCAAAGAAGACGTGAACGTACCTCCTGATGGTCTGCAGCACCGCCTGGGGGTCGTCTTCAAAACCTGCGGAGGGACCAAAGCATGTCGGACTATTTCCACTAGAACCGCAGGGCCTGGGGTGGCATCGGGGGGGCCAGGGACGAGCTGAGTGCCTGTGACATGTCCTCGCATGGACACGGGAAGAAACCAGCTCCTTCCCAGACGCCCACCGCGACCGCAAGATGGCTGCTCGCTGCCTCGACGCCGCGCCAGACGCGCGCACCCCAAGGGCAGACGGCCGCCTGTGTCCAGCTGCCAGAGCCACTCCAGGGCGTGCGCTGGCCCTCAGGACGAGCCAGAGGCCTGGAGCTATTAGGTCTGCCAGGAGCCCCCAGCCCCACGCCCAGAGGTCCGGGCTTGCCCCAGGCCTGAGACCCACGTGCAACTCTTCCTGCCCTACAAGCAACCCCAGAGGCTTGTGCCGGGGCCGTGGCAGCCACTCATTCGAAATTTGCAGTTGTTTTGCTTTGAAATCCTTGCGAAACACAAGCCCGAATATGAAGCAGGCCTTAGGGAGAGCCTCCGGGCTTGCTGCCAGCCCCGCCCTGTGGCGGATCTTCCACGAAAGGGGCAGCGACGGTCACGGGCTGGTCGGCTGCTGGGGCTCCTCTGGGAGCGACAGGGTGGCAGGCTGGTGAAGGTCTGCACTCTTTCAAAGAGGCCAAGCCTCTCCGTGTGAGGAAACCCTCCAGCATCTACCAGCCACACAGACGGTTTTCACCACCCGGTGTAAACACAGACCCTAACAGGAGGACGTGGGTGCCGAGTAAAGGCCCTGGGAGTGAGGGGCACGACGTCTGAAGAAAGCAATCCCCCCAAGAGCAGGATAACGCAGCCTGCAGTGCGCTGAAAGGAGGACCCCTGAGGACGGCAGAGGGGCAGCAGCACAGGGCTGGACCAGAGTCCTGTCCAGACAACTAATACGGGGGATTGGGCATACGAATAAGAGACTGTGAGATTACAACAGATTACATGTCAGCATTAAAAGAAATCCAGCAAAATAATTGGAAAAAAAAAAGACATGGTTTTGGAGACTGAGTCCATCTTATTAACAGCAGGCCCTCACGAGCGACCTCTCTCTGTGGCCGGTGCGGTCCTGACGCTCGTCCCCACGGCCCGGGAAGCCGGCCCCGCCCGGAGAGCCCTCGTGGGCCGTCAGCCTCAGCAGGCCTGCTCGTGTCCCTCAGAGGAGGCCCGAAGCCGCACCCCGCCACCTGCCCCTGGCTCCCAGTGTTTCCCAGGGCGGCCAGGGGGCACCCAGCCCTGAGGCCACGTGCACACGCGGAGCCCTCCCTGTCGGCCGGTGCTGCTCTCCCAGCCGCAGGCCTCTGGCTGACATCTGCCGCACCCGGCGGGGTAATCCTCCTTCCCGCGTCCCCCACCGAACCGCTGCACACTCGGGCCGCCCTAATCTTTAAAGTGGGCAAGAACCATAAACCCCTACCTGTGGGGGATTAGAGGCCGCGGCAGGCTTTTAGTCGATGGGGTTTAAGCATGCAGTAAGGAGAGGAAAGACCTTCCAAGACATAATCCGGGTCTCGGTCTGACCCAATTCCTTCGGTGTGACACAGGCCCCTCGGATATTGCTGCAATTCACGCGACGAAGAGAAAGAACGCTCAAGATCTCTTTGTGTGCTCTGTCATCCTGCTGCCCTCACTCTGCCAGCATCGGTTCTGCAGGATTTTATAGAGCATCCCGGTGATGACCTCCTCCCTGCTGTCCCCACCGCCTTCAACGTGTCTCCCTGTTCTCAGCAGAACTTTCCCCACAACTGAGGCTCACGTCTCAGACGTGGGCTCCCATGCCGTGGCCAGTGTCCCGCCAGGCAGCGCTGAGGCTCTGATCTCACTTGCTGTAGGGCTCCCAAGCTTTCTCCTGAACACACCCTACGTGTTCTTCTGTGTGATTCTTAAGAGAATTTTCGATTGAAAGCCCACCTCTCCCACTAGACGCCGGAGGAGTAGAAATCTAAGGTCACCTGGAGCAGAGCCGGGGGTGGTAGAGATGTCTGAAGATGCCACATGCCCCTCTGCTGCTTCTCCCCAACAGGTGGCCTCTATCTCCCCACCGTGAACCTGGGCTGGATGAGACCTGTCTGAGCAACAGGCTGTGGCGGAAGTGATGCCCAGACCCCAAGGCCCCTCCCGGATGTGGCGATGCCCCGTGGGGAGCTGGTGCTGCCTGGGAGCCCGACCTTCTGAGTCGAGACCAGTCAGCCGCCGCCAGATGAGCGAGGCCGCAGCTGAGCCCGTCCAAAGAGCCGAGCCCCAGAGCCATGAGCAAAAACCTGGTGGATGTTTTAAGCCACGGCATCTGGGGTTCATTTGTTACACAGCAAAAGGTAACTCTTAAAAGAATTTTACAATTTTACTGGAAAGAACATTGGACGGTGTGGGTCCCGAGACTTCACTTTGACTTAACACAGACGTCAGTGAACCTGAATGATTAAAAAAACGAAACTAGGACTTCCCTGGTGGCGCAGTGGTTAAGAATCCGCCTGCCGATGCAGGGGACACAGGTTCAAGTCCTGGTCCAGGAAGATCCCACATGCCGTGGAGCAACTAAGCCCGTGCACCACAACTACTGAGCCTGCACTCTAGAGCCCACGAGCCACAACTACTGAGCTCGCGTGCCACAACTACTGAAGCCTGCACGCCTAGAGCCCGTGCTCCGCAACAAGAGAAGCCACCGCAATGAGAAGCCCACGCACTGCAACAAAGAGTAGCCCCCGCTCGCCGCAACTAGAGAAAGCCCGCATGCAGCAACGAAGACCCAACACAGCCAATAAATAAATAAATAAATAATAAAATAAAATAAAAAACTAAAAGCAGATATTCCCATGGCTGCCAGGGGCCTGCTTAAACTGAGAGGCATACACACAACACAGTCCAGAGAGGATCCAAAAATCCAACACGTTTTTTAGCGCTTTGTGTGGGATATAAACGTGGTCCCACCTCCTGCAGCCACGTCTGTGTCATCCCCTCCCCTCGTGGGCTTAGTGGCTCACTTCTAACGAACGAACATGGCAGACGTGACGGACTTCACACCACCGAGGGCCCCGATGAAGCCGGCTGCCTATGGGGAGGCCACACGGTGAGGAAGGATAGCCCCCCATGTGGGGCGCAAGCGTCGGGAGGGCGTCTCTTCCCCACCGTCCCGGGCCAGCACTCTGCACCCAGGGTCTGGGAGACCTGAAGCCGAAGGCCCTGGTCAGGCCACACCTGAGCGCCCGCCCCACAGACGCCGTGAGATAAGGAGCGTGCGCTGCTCCAGGTGACTTGTTAGAAACAACAGGTAACCATACGCTTCTCCAAATGTGTTTCATTTACTCTCGTGTTCTTTAAAGCAAAGAAAGAGGTGCTGACACCGAGAGGCGTTCCTGGCCAGCGCTCCCTCACCCCACCCGTGACTCATGTCCCAAGGGTCAGCCAGGCACTGGCCGTGAGGGAAGAGGGTGGGGACTTGGGCTCCGGCATCGCGAGCCGGCACAGGGGCTGAGCAGACCTCTAGAAAAGGTGCTCACCTCCACCCTCCTTAGCATGGACCCCAGGCACCCTGAAGGCGCGTTACCCTCTGCGTGAGCTTGGGACGGCTCCGGCAGGCAGGAGCGCAGCACCCGTGTCGGGTGGCCCAGGTGGAGACAGCTCACCTGTGCCGTCCAGCGCTTCTGGATGGGTCCCAGCTCGAACAGTCAAAGTGTGGAACAACTGCCACAGAGAGCACGTGTAGCCCCTCAGCTCTGGTCGGCTTCCTTGACATCCAACCCACTTTATGTGATTAGTAAGGAATATTCCAGAAATCTGGGGGGGGGGGGTTAGAAAAAAAATAAGAGATAATTGAATTGTTAAAATTAAAAACAGTTGGTGGCGGACTTCCCTGGTGGCGCAGTGGTTAGGAATCCGCCTGCCAAAGCAGGGGACACAGGTTCAAGCCCTGGTCGGGGAAGATCCCACATGCCGCGGAGCAACTAAGCCCATGAGCCACAACTACTGAGCCTGCGCTCTAGAGCCCGTGAGCCACAACTACTGAAGCCCGCGCACCTAGAGCCCAGTAGCGGCAACTGGAGAAAGCCATGCGCTGCAATGAAGACCCACCACAGCCAAAAAAAAAAAAAAGTTGGTGAATGTCCTCAGTCTTGATTGGGTGGTGGTTACACAGGGAGCACGTCTCTCAAAACTTCAACTGTACATCTCACCATGTGTAAATTTAAATCCAATAACGAATAAATGAGAGGAAAAAAAGTGTCTATTTTACTAAAGGAGTTCTCAAAATATGGAGATGTGGCCCGTTCTTTTCCAGTCTTTGGGGAGAAGGGAAGAGTTCACCTGTACCCTGATGAAGCAGCACTAGGAAGCATGAAAGACACCCATCTTTTTTTAAAGTTAGAATTAGTTACAAGGAGATTTATAGGAGAAGACTAATAACAAAAACATTCAATTGTCAGGCAATTCTCCACGTCAATGAACAGGATCTTCACTTTACAAGCAGCGAGCCGAAGGCCGAGGGGCTGTAACAGCCCAGAGGCGGGGCTGCGAACTGCACTCTGCGGGCCTCCCGGCCCCTGGGTCCCACTGGGCGGGCGACTGCACAGGCCTGGCCCCTGCGGGTCTGAGCCCTTGCTCTCGGCCGCCTTCCCCGTCACACGGCTCAGGTCCCATGGAGCAGGGGCCAAGGCTAGAAACCGGCACCCACAGGGCTGCTGGAATCAGATCCCGGGGAGCCTACGTCGTGGAGCCTGTGGCCGCAGACGCCGGCCCAAGACCCTGGCTGCACGCCCGGCCTGCACGGCAGCTCGACCCATCGCCTTTATTCACTACTTTTTTAGGTGTGAAATCTAGACGAGTTTACTAAAAATTAAAACAGAAAACAAACCCTAATGCTACACTGCCTGACAAAACCCCCATCGTCTCGGTCGGCCGTCTGTCCCAGACCCAGGCAGAGGTAGCTGGAGGTTGCTGTGGAAACCGGGCGGCAGAACCGGGGAGGGAGACCGGCGGCGCATCGGCCGAGGGCAGGTGCGGGGTCCCCCAAGCTCGTCGAAGGGGCTGCCTCACCCGCATCTTGTTGTTGACCAAGTCGAGGACGGCGTCGTAGGGGATCCTGTCCAGGGGCAGGCTGGCCAGCCACTCCTGCAGCGTCTCCAGCAGCTTCCTGACCGGCGGCCGCCCAGGGAACAGCTGAGCAGGGAAGACCACACTCAGGGACCGGTCGGGAAGCGCCCTCCACGGCGCGGCCTCCCAGGGGTGGAGACAGGGCCTGCCCTGACCTGGACCCACCAGCTGGAGGGAGGAAGTGTCTCCAATCCACCCAGGCTCTGACCGGAGAACAGGGGTGGGGGGTTTCTGGAGGAACTAGTTTCCCCAGAACACAGACGAGGGGGAAACCCGCACTGGGCCCCATTCCTGCAGCTCCACGGCCGCCCAGCACCCGGGACACAGCCGCTCGTCCTCACGCCCGGCGGCCACTTCACGACGCCGGACCACACGGCCGCCGGGGGCCTTATTTATCACGTTGTCAAGGGCTTGTGGGCCTTTCTGAAATCACTGCCTACTCGTTCCATGCTCCTCACGGTAATGCATGCTAATCCCGCCCGCTGTCCTTACACACCCTCGCCTCCCCCTCTGCCATCTCTGACTGTCAGACTATTTGGAAAAGGTATGCACACCCCTGAGGCTTCCACGCAAACAAGTGCCATCGCTGGTTAACTACACGTCGACACTCAGGCCACGCTGGTGGCCCAGGAAGCCTCGAGTGCAAGGATCCCAGCGGTCCTGCAGTCCTTCTGTGGGGAGCTTCGATTAGATGCTGCCAATGAAACGTGCACATTCAAGGCTGAAAGAGCTCTTAGAAACCTGGGCTGAGGCCTTACTAACAACGGTGCTGAGACAGATGTGGGTGCCCCAGCTGCAGAAACATCGCATCTTCAACTCTGCAAAATCTGGGTTTTCCCAACGTTGCTTACAGAGCACCATTACCAACTGACCAGCATTTAAAGTTTAAGTAAAGGGTAGAAAAACTACTGAGAATAACTTATGCTGATCTGACTCCCAGGCTCTGCCCACGTGTGGAGCCCTCCAGCGCGACACGGGACTGGAACGGGGACGAAGACCGCGAGGCACGTGCGGAGCAAGACCCCCCGTCCCGACGTGGACGGGCAGGCGGGACGCGCGTAAGGAGCGGGGACAGCGGGAGGGCTCTGACCTCTGCGGGCCGGGCGCAGCGTGAGGAGAACCGTCTAAACAGTTTCCGTTTATCCATTTGAAACAAATCAGGTGACTCATTATTCCCTTAAACGTAAATCCTACCTCCTGAGTTTCTTCAAAGATCTTACAACGTGAGTAAACTCTGACCAGCGGAAGCGCTGGCTGCAAAGCACCTTGTCAGGGATGCACACGCGTGGCAAGGGAAACCTTTCAGAGTTAAGCTTCCTTATCTCTTAGGTAACAATAGGTGCTATGGAGGTGGCCTCTGGAAGCAGACTTCTCCCGAGGCAGCGGCAGCCAGCGCAAGACCAAAGGTGACCAACGGCGGGCCGGGAGTGTCTAGGGCCTGGGCTATCTCAGAGGTCAGAGAGCAGAAGGGCCACGGCCAGGGCTGCTGGGCCAACAGAACAGGGGCCCAGGTCCATCCCCGGGGAAGAGGGATGACCGACTGCTCCAACCTCTGCCCAGCGCAGGGGCTCTGGGCCCAGAAAAAGACCACAAGCCTGGACGTTCAGCGCTGGAGCTAAGAGTTCTCGGCAGGAACGTAACCCCGCGGGCCGCTGCCCGCTAAACGTGAGCTGACACAGCAGCCGCCGCGTGCCCCACCCCCAGGGCCCACCCGCCACCCGACAGGACACCGCCGGCCGCAGCCGTCTCCCTGCCCGGAGGCCCGCCCTCCCCACCTCTCCTCCCAGCTCCCTGACGCACAGGCCTCCTGCCCACTCCCGCTCACTCCCCGCTCGTCCTGCTGGTCCTCAGGCCTTCCCCGGGCACCGCTCGTACCCCCCCTCCCCAGCAGGCAGGGCCCTCAGACCCCGCGGCGCTGCCCTGCAGTCCCCGCCCCCCGCCGCCGAGAGCGCGGGCGCCTCCACGCAGCCAGGAGCTCTGTGCCCCGCAGGCCCCCGGCACACGGCAGGCGTCTGGGTGAGTGGAGGACGGGCGAGGTCGCGTGGTCAAGCCCAGGCTGGCCCGTGGCCCCCCGCCCGGGCCAGACGCCCATGCACCTTGGCCAGGACGGTGACGAAGTCCTTGAGTGTCTTCAGCTCGGCCCCGGCCAGGGACCTGCGGGCGGCCAGCTCCACCCTCAGGAGGTGGTGCAGCCCCGATTCCAGGTCAGCCGCGTACAGCTTCGACCTGGGAGGAAACGCTACAAGGTCAGCGTGGGCGCCTCTCTCTTCACGCAGGTTCCCGCGTGCTGGCTCCTACCCCAGGGGGACGCCACCCGGGGAGACAACGCGGAGAACCCCCGAGCGCCGGCAGGCGGACGGCGGGCTTCTGAGCGAGCCGCCCCGCAGCGACCCCCGGACCCCAGGCGCACACTCCCGGCAGCTTCGCTCACCTGTCAAACTCCCTCCAAACCACGGCTTCAGAGCTGTCTTCTTTGCTCGGTTTTTCAGGCAATGAAAGCGATTTCTTCCTCACATCCGGCAATGACTTCAAATAAGAGGAGAAAAACGATCGGAGAGGCTTCCCGCTGCGAGAAAGGGGAGGGCAGGGCGCAGGCTCAGAGGCGGGCTTCGGCGGCCCGGCCCCCGTCCACAGGCGCCTTGTGGCCCCAGGTTCAGAGGAGCCCTCCCTCCGTAACTCCGGGGTGACGTGCACCACCCAGCCCAGCCATCCTCTGGGCATCTACTGCAGGTATCTTGGGCGGGGCGGGATGGTGGCAAAGCCCGGGCCTCGGGGAGCTGGCCCCCCACCTGAGAACACAACATCCCCACCGAACAAAACTGAATCGTAGTACTACGCTGGTTTGAGCATCTGCCAAGATCAGCTTTATCCAAACTGTGGTTTCGACATCCTCTGCCCACAGGCTGCCAGCTCCGCGTGGGGAGTCCGGAGTCGGGCGGGAGGGGGAAGGAGCGCCCGGTGGCTCCTGAGCACTGCGGAGTGGCCCCTCCACTGGCGGGGCGTGGAGGGCTGTGAGGCTGTTACTGTGCCCTCCCCAGGTAGCTCACGGGTCCCCCAAAGGGTCCAGAGCTTATTTTCGTTCCCCAAAGGAGAACGCAGCAGTTATTGGTAAAAATATCAACGTCATTTTATGTTGAGGTTGTACAGATGACACTTTGAATGTAAAACGAGCTTTTTTCTCCGAAACAAGATGGTAGTTTGTTCAAGGAAGGTCTGCTGCAGGGCCGGGCGCCCCAGGTAAGACCTCCTGGCTTACCCTGAATTCCATTTTTTTTAAAGAACAGAAAATACACCCAAGGAACTACGGCGTGCTTGAGGCTCCTGGGGGCGGCGCCCTCGGTGCCCCAGCTAAACTTCCCAGGGGCTGAGACAGGAGCCCCGAGGGAGGAAAGCGCCCGCCTTCTCGCCGCTGTGTCCACACGCGGTGCCTCGCCAAGAGCTCCGGGGACGCGGGTGAGGCTGGCCTGGGGCCTCCGGCCTGAGGCTGGGGGGCCGGGCAGGCAGCTCACCTCCCCACCTGTGACGCTCTCCCAGCCTCGACTCAACTTGCTTCCTCTTCAGCCGAGCTTATCTTACGGGTGTGCAGGCACCCAGCGCAGAGGCAAGCGGCATTTTGATGACGGTGCTGCTGGTGGCAGCAAGGTGAGTGCCGTGCGGGGCCTGCGGCCGGTCTCCCCCACCGCCCCACACACCGGTGACAGCCCAGGGGCTGGGGGTGTCGGTGGCGTCACAAACATTCCTGAAGCCAGACTCTACTTACACGGTAACTAATCCGTGGGACCCGTTTGGGTAAATCAAGTAACACGAGGGGACAGAAGAAACACCGAGCTTCTGCAGAAAGGCTTTATCCCAGCCCAGCGCTCTCTTCACCTCGATGTTCTCGTAGGGAATCAGGTCTAAGATCACCTGGGCAATGAGAAAGTACGGTCACCCTCGCTGCGGACGGCAGGGTCCTCCGGAAGCGGAACTGACGAACGCAGTCTCCTACAGCCTCGCGGCTCACCCCCTCTCAGCCAGGCCACCGACATCCCTGCTGTGTGGCACCGCCAGGCCCCCGACTGTCGCGCGGGCACGGACCACAGCCTCCTCCCCACGCAGACCGTCAGCGGGGTCCGTGCTGTGCTCCTCATGCACCCTCCGAGGCCCACTGTCGTCAGACAGGGACGGTCACCCCCACGCGAGTTGGGGCCGCGCCCCGGCCTCCAGCTTCCCCTCCACCCTCGGGGCCTGCGTTGGGAGGCTGACAGCGCCCCCGGTCAGCCGTTCCTCCCTCCAGAGCTGCCCGGTCCAGGGCTGCTGAGGCTGAAGGCGCAGTGGTGGGGGGCAGTGGCAGGGGGACCCCCGGGTGGCATCTCAGGAGCTAGAAGAGTGTGAAAGACGAACAGCAAGCCCCGGGCGTGCCACCCGGACAGTCAGGGGCAGAACCACCTCTCTCTCAGGAGCGACAGAGCCGTGTCCCAACCAGGGGCCTTGGCCGGCAGCCAAAGCCCCACTGGGACCACCACACTTCCTTCCCAGAGCCCCGATCTCGGAAGAACAGGCAGGAGGCCAGCAGAGGGGGAGAAACATGGCACCCGGGGCTAAGTTCCGGAGTGAGGTGTCTTCTCTCATCCCTAGGAGACCTCGGGGTAAAGAATCCCTGTCCTCCAGCCCGGCTTCTGGCACCTGGATTTTACTGAGACTTTGCCAAAGGCAAGGGCTTCACACCCACCCGTGTGAAGTGATAATAAAGCAAAGATTCACAACAGAAACATTGTTTTACAGAATCTGGGATTTGGCAAAAAAGTTGCGAGCTCAGAATACAGCAAAGAAAAAATCTTGATCATAACGCCTAGGAAAGAGAGAATGCCCTCAGGGAAGACACGCGTCCCGAGGTCCAGGTCTGCCCTGAGTCCCTCCTGGCGCCCCCTGGGGGACCAGGCCCCCCACCCAGAGGACCAGGCTGCACTTGGGAGCTGCTTCCTCTCCTCTTGGAGGCAGACCCTCGCCCCAACAGTCTTCTCTGTAACCAGTGCGTCTGCTGAATAACACAAAACGCCAATTCCGAGAATACAACAGATCAGGCGACGTAGTTACTGTCACACAGGAATCTGATCACAGACCCGACACTGGAAGAGGTGCAGACAGTACCTCACGTCCAACGTAGGAGCTGTTGCTTTCAAATAAGACAGCCACGTAACGGCCACCGCTGTTGTCAATGAGAGAAAGAACGTCCCTGGGCCTTTTAAGAGGAAAAGAGTCTTTTAGTGCTTTCAAGGACACCGTAGACCAGTGCCCACGTCACTTAACGCAAGTCTCTACTTTACAAAATTAAACTCAGCTTGCAGCGTGCCACCTTTTTTACAGCACTACGCACCGAATGGGGTTCAGAGACGGGCACCCGGGAGGCCTGCCTTCGTCCGTGTGGCTCTGCAGGAAGTCGATCATCGTGTGCCTCACCGTCTGCGGCTCTCTGTCCGGCCCTGCAGGGCGGGACCCACCGTCACGGCCGCGTCTGCCTGCCGAGCGCCCGTCCCACCCCAGGGCCCCGATGGTGCGAGCGCACACGGCCGTGGATTCACATGCCAGGAGGCCTCTCAGCAAGCAGCGTGGGAATCAGTGAGCTCCAGGGACACACGGCCACAGGGGGCCCCCCCACGCACGCACACGCGCACACACACACGTGGCGTGGAGACAGAGGCCACAGGCACGCGTCCATCTATACCAAGTTCAGAGGCAGGCAGACTGCCCTCACTGTGGGCTCCCGGGGGGAGCTGGGGGGGATCACTGACAAAAATTCATTGGGGTGCCCTTGTGATGTGTACACTTCTCAAACTTTTTTTTCCAGAAAAGTTTACTTAAGAAAATAAATTTCACCACCATATTTGCCAAGGAAGGCAAAGCACAGAAGAAAGAATTCTCGCTGAAACTAGGACCGTTTGAACCCTTACAGGAAAGAAAGGGCCAATGGTGCCGATGTAAATGTGCCAAAGCTGGGGTGACGGGCAGACCCATCCAGGGCGTGTTCTAGTCTCACTTGAATAGATTTGTCTAAGAGGGAAGGAATCTAGGACAGTAGAACACTTAGGTCCTTACCTTTAAAATCTTCTCCAGTTGTAAAGTCCTTTGCAAATGCTTTAAAATACTAAGAAGAAAAACATAGAACAAATAAGAAACAGCCTTGCCTGACGTCTGTGTAAACGTTTAATCTTTAAGCAACAAAACGACCATCATCTTTGAGAGCTTTCGTCCCTTTTCTCCAGAAACTTCACGTTGACTGATGATGAACCACATTTCTATGTGTTTCTGTGGATGATAGTGTTTCCCTCCAGATTCACAAGTGGCTGCTCAGTACCAACCGGAACCCCGCTGTCTACATTTTCTGCCCCAACAGGGCTGGAACTATGGCTGACGGCACGTCCCCTAAAGGCTCCTGGTGCTAGATATTCACGGTACGTCCGCTCAACGACACAAAAACACCTAGGGAGGAGGGCAGGCACTATATCAAGTGTCTCTGAGCAGAACAAAAGGATTTTACATCAAAATTAAAAACCTTCTTCGTTAAAAGACACAGTAAAGACAGTGGAAACAGTGACAGGCTGGGTGCTGACATCCCCGGACACGCATAGCTGAAGGAGGGCAAGTGGCGGGAAGACACAGGACTCCTGTACATCAGTCAGAAAAGCACACACGCGGGAGAGGAAAACGGGCAAATGACACCAGCAGACAGGGCCACCCGGGGAGCAGTGATCACTCCCTGTCACCCGTCAGCAGGGAAGGCCCAGCACCGCATTCCAGGCCGGCGCCAGGCGGCACAGGACACACACGTGAGTGCCCACGGCAGCTCAGGGCCCGCGGCGGTAAACCGCGCTGCCAGCGGACCCCAGCCCCAGCCGGTGTGCGGGTGATTCTAGCAACGTCCTGTTAGGAGAAAGAGGCGGCCCGAAGCTCACACACAGCACACAGAGCCCTGTGTGTAAAGCTGAAACAAAGTAAGACAGGAAAATAGAACAGGAACACGTTTCGGCACGGGGCTCAAGGGGAGGGTGACTCTGGTGGGGCTGGGGCACCAGGCCGACCAGCGGGCGCGGCCCAGCCAGGCGACGGATGCGCGGCTGTCCCCAGGTCAACACTTAGGGGACGCTGCGGCACAGAGAGCGTGGGATGTGAGGGCTGAGAGGCAGGGGGGCCTCCAAGCTTCTCAGAGGTCACTTCCAAGAGCTCAGCTTTTTTCCTGAGATGTCAAGTCATCGTGATGCGCTCGTGTGCAGGCGAGGGAGCGCACACATGCGCACACAGACCTGGGTCTGCTTCTCAGCTTCCAGCCCGCCCCCTAGTGGGAGAGACAGGGACAGGCCTGTCGGAGGGACAGCTGTGCCAGGCACACGGCCGGGCAGGCCGGGCACACGCCGGCACCCAGACCCATCGCCGCGTGTCGACGGCTGGAGGCCTCAGACCGGCTCTCAGGGCAGCTCCCGGCCGCTCCCCCACCTGCAGGCCTCACCCCCCTCCCCTCGCTGGGTGTCAGCAGGAGCTGCGGGTACAGTCCCAGCACGACACGGGCAACCCAACGAGGTGGAACGAGAGATGACCCTCTGCAAACAGAATCCCAGCTACATTTCAAGACGCCCGCCCCAAATGCTGAAAATGCAGGGATTACATAGGTGGTGGGTTTCAACTGAAAGCCGCCGCCACGAGGACGGAGGAGGTACTCACCCGGAAGGTGGGGTAGAAGTGGATCTCGTAGGCGCGGCACACCTCGTGGTTCTTCTCTTCCGCACAGTCCAGGGCGGCGACTCGGATGGCAGCGGCCCAGTCTGAAAAACAGGAGTGAGACCGTCAGTGCGGCCCCGTCCCCACGGTCCACCCAGGCCCGCAGCCTCGCGGGCCATCCCGCAAGCCCGTCCACCCTCGAGACAGTCCTGAGCTGAGCTGGGAAAGAGGACGGGACCCTCATCGCTGACGGCGACACGGCAAAGCGCTGTTTGCCGAACCTGCAAATCGCCCCACAGCCTCCTCGGTCTCCGAATTAAACGACCCCGAGACGGATGAGAGCGCCGGGAACGGAGGGCTGTCATCAGCCCGTGGCCGGCCCTCCATCAGGGACACCGGGACAGCGTTTACAGTTTAACTGGACGCGTGTGGTCCAAGCCGTTTAGCCAGAGCGTTCCCGCGTACTGACTCGAACGAGAGGAAAGGCCGTCAGCGTCTGGCCACCGGTCTTTCAGGCCAAAGACACAGCCGTGTGCAAACACCAAGGAAGTGGTTCCAAATACTTTCCCCGAGGCCCTTCCCACACCCTCAGACACTGCTGCCGTTCTTGGGAGTAGAAAAGGAGCAGTTTTAAATATTTTTTTTCCTACCTTTAATATCAACACTTAACCAGCTCACAGTTGAGTCTTGTTTCACTCAAACCCTGAGCCCCTTCCCAACTATGCCAAGTGGGCCGCCGCCAGCCAGTCGTTTCGACATAACCGACCACGCGCCTCCCAAAGGGAAGAGCTTCTTTCCCAGCACAAGCGTCCTCCCGGCACCACACCAACTCAGGCCAACATGCTTCAACAGCAACAAACATCTGGTCGGGAGTCCAATCTTCCTAATTGTCCCATTTTTGCTTACTTTGTTTAAATCACGTCCAAACAAGGCCTGTCTTCTACACCCGCGGTCTCCCACCATCTGGATTTTGCGACTGCCCCCTGCCCCCGGGTTTTCTGTAAACATGCGGACCTAGATCTCAGCTTTGGGGGAGGCCAGTTCCCAGGTGGTGTGGCATTCTTCCAACAGGAGATGGGTGACCTTTGGCTGCCTTCCTTCTTACCGACACCCCCCCTCCCCCCGCCCAACACTTTAATTCCCGAGGGCTGCAGGCCAGACGGCGGGCGGGGGCAGTCTGTACAGACGAAGCTGCGCCCTGGAGACCCCGAGGCGCGGCTCACCCAGCGGTAAGGGCGGAGCTCGTCCCTTCGGTCACCAGCTTCCAAGGAGCGGTCTCCCCAACATCCTCCAGTGAGGTTTTCCCTTTAAAGATTTGCTCCCTTTCTCTGGGACAGTAAGATTCCCAAATGTTTCCTGGCTCCTCGCCTACAGGGGGACGGGCTGCAGGGGAAGCAGGATGAGCTGGCGGCCTCTGCAGACACACAGAGGAGCAGAGAACCACCCGGGCAGGACCGGCCGGAGGGGACGGGTCAGGGACAGGGCGAGTCCCGCTAGCCGCCTTCTGTACCATGTGACTT
Source organism: Balaenoptera acutorostrata (assembly GCF_949987535.1). Taxonomy (NCBI): domain Eukaryota; kingdom Metazoa; phylum Chordata; class Mammalia; order Artiodactyla; family Balaenopteridae; genus Balaenoptera; species Balaenoptera acutorostrata. The sequence continues at coordinate 124,269,054 of NC_080069.1, forward strand.
CTGAGGAGGAACTGACAACGGGTCCGTCCCTGAGGCGCTGGTGAGCTCCGACAGACACCACCCATCTAAACTAGTCATTTGGTTATAAATCACGCCAAACGGGTTTTCTCAGAGTGTTGCTAAGACCTGAGACTTCAGAGGTTGTATTAAAAGCATGCCTGGAAGGAGAGAGAAAATACTGCCCATCACTAAGTATTATACAAACATGACGGCTTCTACATATTAGCGATTCAATCATTACTTTTTTTTCCACCTCATATACCACTTTTCCCTAAAAATACATGCCTTTGGGACTTCCCTGGCAGTCCAGTGGTTAAGATTTCGCCTTCCAATGCAGGGGGTGCAGGTTCGATCCCTGGTCGGGGAGCTAAGATCCCACATCCCTCAGGGCCAAAAAACCAAAACACAGAATAGAAGCAATATTGTAACAAATTCAATAAAGACTTCAAAAATGGTCCACATTAAAATAAAAAAAAAATCTTAAAAAAAACATGCCTTTTTCCTCTGTAATTATACAAAATATTTACCGACGTTAATATAATGCAAAGAATCAAGTAAAAAACAAAAGAAAAAAGAAAAAAACCGAAGTTCTGCTTTCACAATCAATGACCGAATAGTGTTCCACTTAATGTGGCCTCAGTGAAACCGGTTCATCTCGAGGCCATTTAAATGGATGGAAAACAAAATTCCCAGAGCCCTCCCGAATCACAGGTCACATCTTTCTGGAGTGTCCAATTACAAGGACCTAAGGAAGAACAGTTAATACCCTCGTCCACTTAGCGCGGCAGAGGCCCGGACGCAGGGCAGGATGCACGGGTGGCAGGTTGCCGGGCTCCCAGGGCCGCCTCCGCCCCGGCGGCCGGGCTGCGGGCGCACCCGCCACCGCGCTCCTGCTACCTCCGCCCCGGCGCGCAGACACAGGGCTTCAGGGCTTACCGAGAACCTCCATGGCGCACTTGCACTCCATCTTCAAAAAAAGTGCTCTAGGACCCAGAGAGAAAGAAAACGGAAAACTGCTTCAAGAGCTGACATTATGCACACAACGGAGCCAGCCCCGGGCAGAAAAAGCCGTTCACGAGGGTGCAGTTTTCAGGGTGGGACTTGGGCCCACTTTTTTGTTTTTCAGATTTTTCTTAATAAGTACGTGTTACTTATAAAAATAAATGTAGAAAACTTGGGAACCTCAGGGTACTTGCGGGGGCCGCGTGTCCCGCTCCTCAGCTCGCACCTCCCAGGATCCCCGGTGCAGGAGGCCGCAAACAGCACCCAGCACGGCTGCCGCGCGCGGCCGCAGGGAGAGGAGGCCGCAGGCCGGGTGCTGGCCCGCCCAACTCTAACACGGCGCTGGCTTCACGCACGGCCCCGCTTCGACCGCTCTGCGACCGCAAACGAGAACCGCGGGCTCCACGGGCAGCTCGGCCCGCAGACCCGGATCGGGGCCCGGCGCCCACCCCAGCCCGAGACTCTGCCCGGCCTGCGCGGGGACACCGGCCCCACCACGATGCGCCCAGCTCTCAGCCCACAGGACCTGGTCCTCGGGCGGACACTGTCCTCTGAGCGCCCCGCCACGTTCTCCCTCAGTGCCGCACATGTCGCCTCCTCACAGAGGCCATCCCTGGCCCTGCCCAGGAGTGGTCACCAGGGCAAGAGAAGCCCCACCAGCCTCTCTTCCCAAGCGGAGCAAGTTCACAGGTTCCGCGCTGTGGGGCCTGCCTGGCGGGCAGCTGGCTGCTACGCAGGAGGCGGGGCTGGAGCTCCGCCCGAGGTCCAGTCGGCTCGGCGGCTCCAGAGCCCGCGGCCCGCTGTCCAGGCAGGCAGAGCAGAGGCAGCACCCGAGGCGCCCGGCCCGCCCTCCCCCGAGGCGGAGGGTCCTACCAGGATCTTCTCCCCGCTTGGTCCTGCTGCCTCCAGACGAAGACATGCCCCACTTCCAACTCAGCGCCCCCCGACGCCGCCACCTTAACGTCCGCCCCCCCAAACCCTCAGACAGTCACGCGTGGAATGAAGCAGCCGTTTCCTCTGATAACTTCTTTAAAAAGCCTCTGCACAACGTGGCCCCTTCTTAAACGCACAGACAATCCTTGTACTCCCAACACATCTCACACCTTCTCCTCACTAGACGTGGGCCACCCCAGAGGGCAGGAACCCATTCGCGAGCGTGGCACCCCACCTCGACCACAGGACGCAGCCACGTCACGGGCCTGAACGCACGGACGGAGCGGAAGGGCCTGGCACTCCACCCACAGCACCACGGCCGGCCAGGCCCGACCCGCCCGATGCACGTGTGCCGCGAGGGCCGCTCTCCCCTCCTCCGTCCTGCTCGGGACTCAAAGCTTTCAGGCATCGCTGCTCCTCGTGATCCTGGGCCAGCCTCACAGCCTGGGATGCGACTGTCTCCCTTCCTACTTTACCGGTGAGGAAGCAGCTCAGAGTCCCCACAGGATGACCGAGGGGGACCCGGCGTGCTGCCCTGGAGCTGTGCCAGGCTGGGCCTTTGGGCAGCAGCCGGGAAGGCAGAGGAGGCCGCCCGGCAGGGAACCTCCCCACCTCCTGTTACATTCATGACACACTGACCTTGAGCTCGCTTTTCTGTTTTTGGCCACGCGGCATGTGGGATCCTAGTTCCCCGACCGGGGACTGAACCCGCGCCCTCTGCAGTGGAAGCGCGGAGTCTTAACCGCTGGACCGCCAGGCAAGGCCCAAGCGTGCTTTTCTCGTAAGTCTCCAGGCACGGCAGCCCGCCCTCAACTGGCAGGTCACACTCGTCCAGCTCAGCGTCAACTCGCACCTTCCCAGTGAAAAGGTGGAAAGTTCTTTTTGGCCTGACACAGGGGATGCTCGGGTGGTGATGCTTTGCTGGGGGTGGGCACCCGCAGGCACCAGCACCCTGGGAGCCCTCCTGGGAGGGAGTCAGTGTGCACCCACCACCCCTTCAAGCTGGGACCGGGCCGCCGCCCTGAATGGACCCCAAAGGTCCTGCAGCCTCACTGCGTCCCACCCCAATGCAGCAGGCAGTGCCGGACAGCATAAGGACACCCGGCTGCAGGTAGAGCGTCCAGCCCACACCCGCTCTGCCACCAGGTTTCGAGGAGCTGGGAAACTTAGGAGTCTCTCTGTGCCTGTGTCACCCCAGCTGGAAAACAGAGACCCTAGATTATATCTTCCTACTCGGGTTTTTCAGCCTCAAAAGCGCCTTCAAGTGTCCCAGGCACCCAGTAGGTAAACCCAGCCCTTCAAAACAGGGTACAACTGCCAGTGGCTTCAAAATGAAAAAGAAAAAGAAAAACAACCTTGGTTTCCCCCAGGTTTTTAACCAATTGCTTATCCCCAGCATAACAGTGAAAAGTTGAGGTGTTACCTGAAAAAGCAACGGTGCCTCAGGAGCAGTCCGACCGCGCTGAAATGCTTTGTGGGATGTTTTAGAAAAACTTACGCTGGCCTAGTCTTTCCTTGGACGTCTCTAACAGATGAAATGCTTGGTAAATGTACTAGCGTGAGGGTTCCCTACACTGAGTCCATCCTAAGTCAGTATCAGGGCGTAATTTTCAAAAAGCTGAGAGCATGACTCATACACTGCAGAGGGAACAGGTGTCACACATGCCCTGACCTGGTTACTGAAGGACCCGTTCGGGGTGAGAGAGGACCAAGCACACGGCCACCAGTACCACCCAGCTGAGACAGAGCTGGCCAACGCCAGCAGGGTTCCCCTTCCCACTGGACAGAAGCGATTTGCATCTCCGCCCGATCAGGTCTGTGAGTTCACTGCAGCCTGAGCCTGAGCCCTGAACTAACAGTCATTAAGCAAAGGTCAAACACAGGTACACCCCCTGGACTTGGTCCTTGGGGAACCTGGGGCTGAGGCCACATGACACTGAGAGGACACGAGTCCCACCCTTCTGTCCAAGTCTTAAATGTGTCTCAACAGCAGGATGTGGAAGAAGACCAGCCCGACCGGGGCAGTGCCTGGCCAAGGGCAGTAACGGCAGCTGTGCCCTGGAAACGAACGCGACAGTGACGCTACAGAGCCCCGGGCTGCCAGCTGTTTCACTTGGCAAGTCTGGCCAAACCCCATCTACCCCAGAGTGCACTCCGCCTGGAAGCCGCCCTTCCTCCCGGTCGCCAACTGGACGCCACTCCCAAACACCTAACGCTCTGGAGAACAAGCGCTACTACCTTCCACGACCCACCCCCCCAGGCCCGTCAGCCCCTCAAGAAGCGAGCTGGTGTGGGGTGGGGCGCCTCCCTCCCCCGCGGCACTCCCGCCGGCCAGCAGGCCTCTGGCCCTCCGTCCTCCAGGGAGCAGCCAGGGATCCTCCAGAGGAACCAGGTCGTGTGGCCCCGGCTGAAAGCTGCTCTTCCTCCCTGCTGGCCGGGAGGAGGGAGAGCACGGCTCCCCGCCCCCTTCGGAGCTGGACCCTCTGGGCGCGGCTCGGTCTCGCCCGCCCCGGGCCTCGGCCCTGCAGTCCCCCCACGTGGCGGGCCCCTCGCTCATCGGCCCTGCCCTGCGCTGCTCCCCCCGCCCCGCTCCCCTTCCTAGGACTCACCCCTCCAACCCACTGTTCATGCTGCCCGCTTTCCGTTCGTTGTCTGCACCTCCCCCGAAGGACGGGGTCCACGGGAAAGGGAACGCACTTGGATTAACGCAGAGCCGAAGTCCGGCGCTACTCTGGCAGGGCGCGCGCTGGCGGGCAGAGGACAGCCCCCTGCCCGGCCCGAGGGCTCCCACGTCCACAGGCGGCCAGGGCTCCACTCCAGACGGCGCGCCCCGTCGAGGCGGCAGCCTGGCGCGAGGCCTGCCCACACCTCACGCAGCCTTTGTCCACCTTTGAAAGAAGCCGCGGGAAGGCCCGGAAGGAGGCAGATGAGGGAGAATTTTGGTTATAGAGGCGCCAGCAGCCACTGCAAGTATCCTAGCAGATGGACGGCATTCACCCCACACAAAAGGGAGACAGTCTATTTTATCAAATAAAATGCAAACCATTTCAGAGGTTGAGCTTCAGGGTCTTTGCCCATTCAACTGGTACCCTCCCCTCCTCCTGCCTCTCCCACCTGTTGGGACCCCACCACACAAAGGAGAGAAGCGCTCTAAACCGAATGCAAATTGCCTGCTTTCAGGACAAGACAGCGTCAGCCACCAACTAGACACGGGGGTGAAGCGCGCCAGCTGCGAGGCAGGGAGGCCGCCAGAGCCTCCACAGGGAGCAGCAGTGAGGCCCGCGCCCGTTCCTCACTCCCACTCATGAGCCCGTCTGTTTTTAGTACCACAGGCTTAAAAAATACCTGTGAAACAATTAAGCTTCTATACACAGTGGACTAAAATTTATTTCAGGTTTCCTTGTCAAGTAACCATATTACTTAACCTAACAGGATTAAACTTTTCACCATTACTTATCAAGTTCTAATAAAACATCTATAAAAGTCTGATTTATGGTCAAGCAACAATTGGTTCTAGAAAATGATTACAGTACAGATTAATTAACCTCTGAGGCTTAAAAGGATGCAACCGAGTGTTGTGCTTAAGGCCCAGAGCTCCATTATGGCCTCCTCTTCCTCCTCATCCTCGGGAAGTCAGGGGGACGCTGGGGTTTCTGATCCCACATTCCAGCTGCTGGAGGACGTTCTGGTCCCTGCACAGGCCCCTTCCTGGACGAGCAAAGGGCTTTTTAGATAAGCTCCAAGTTCAAGCTGCAAATCAGGACACACAGGCCTAGGCAGAAACTAAGCCTCATGCTAAGGAGCACGCGTTATACACGAGCCCCCCAGAGCAGCCTGGAGTTGGGCGCTCTGCCTCAGCCTCACCACGGGGCAGAGGGCTGGGACTGGGTCTCAAGCATCCTTTCATGCCCCGAGTTCGCCCGGTGTGGTTAAGCTGACACTGTACGTGGTCCCGCAGGCTTTGCAGTGAGCCCACTGGATGCGGACGGGCTCCTGCTGGCTGGAGGTTGTGCACCACGAGGCAGGAAAAGCTCCCAAGATCGGTAAGGTCCTCGACTCGCCTGCAAAGCCCAGGCAGGGCCAGCGGCATTTACCACCAGGTTCCTTCACTCAGTGTCGCGTGCTTCACACAGCAGCGGTGTCCCTCTGGACCTGGTCGCAATGAAGTCTGGGTCTTGCAGACAAGTCTTGGTGGCGGGAGCCCACGACAGGCTTTGCTGGGCCCGTAATGGGGGAGGGAGGGGGGGCGTCCCTGCCCACCCACCTCTCTGGGGTCCAGGCGAGCTCCCGTTCCATCAGCACCCCCTCCTCCCTCAGTCCCGCCTCCTTCTGCGGTGCACAGGTAATGACCCGTGGGGAACACCAGGTGGTCCAGTTCACGTCCACGAGGCCTCCGGCCATGCTGACCAGGAGACCGCTGGTGATGAAGAGCTCACCGGGAGGTGAGACCAAGGCCCGGCAGCAAGAAGGGGCCCGGCTGTCCCGGCAGACGCCAGGAGCGAGCCATCGGGGCTCTGGTGCCCCCGGCCTGCCACTCAACCGTGTGACCACACGTGGGGGACAGGAGGAGAAGGGGCGTGCGGCGGGTGCCTGCCTGCCAGCTCCGGGGCGCCCCTCTGAGTCTCTCATCAAGAATTCTGGGGCCAATGACAGAAAACCTGCCCCTGCTTCCCTGGCGCTCTTCCCCAAAGACAGAGCGGAGGAGAGATGGGCCGGGCCGGACACCAGGACCCGGTGATGCTGGCAGGGACACTCCTGCCTCGACAAAGTCTCCGCGGTTCCTCAGGGCCGTCTCGGGGCGGGGGGGGCTGCCCCCCCACAGGTGTCAGCTCCCACCTCAAAAGGAAGTGGCATCACCAACTGAGCTAACATCACAGCTCCGGGCAAAAGGATTTTCAGGGACACAGCAGGGTTTTATTTCGCGAAGGACTTAGAAGTGACAGGACTGAGCCAGATCTACGTAAACGCTGGGAGGACAGTTGGCACCCAACAGTAGACCTTTTGTTTGTTAAGCCATCTTCTTAGAAGGAAAAACAATTATTTTTAAAATTTTGAAAATATCAGCGAAGAGCTAAAGTTCAATCCAAATCTTTTAGGAAAACAAAGGTGTCCCTAAGCTGTGCACAGAGAGGCCCTGCCGAGCGGAGGCGCCCCGCCCTCTGCAGACCCCTACCCACTCTGAGCAAGTGGGAGAGGCCACTTAGGAGGCGCTGGTGGGGGGACAGCAGGGGAAGCAGGTGCTCCTCTAGCTCAGTGACCGCCCCCCCCCCGCCCCAGGCAATCTCAAGCCAGGGAGTAGAGGCTGTACTGTAACCACCCACCTTCTAGAAGCCACACTGCTGTCGAGACTGGGGTGGGGGGCAGATGGGGCAATCTGGCTGGACACTGCATTTCAAGAGGGGTGGGAAGAGGCAGCTGACGGGCCTAGTCCAAGGTCTGTGTGCCCCGGGGGCTCACTGGACACTCCAATTCACAAGTGACGGAGCCGGCCCAAAGCAGTGACAGCGGGAGCGATGACTGCACTCAGACCGGACCCTGTGGGCGCTGGGCGCCCCCTCCCCTGCGTGACGGCCCGCGGCCAGAAGAAGGCGCTGGGCAGAGGGGCTGCGCCAGCCTCCTCGGTGAGGGTGAGGGCAGCTCTTCCCAACGCGTTCCACGGGGACTTCGCGGAAATGAGGTACCGGAAGGGCCCTGTGGCCAGTCACGTGGGACCCCAGGGCCAAGTAACGGGTTCCTTTACTGGAGAGTTCTCGTGTGTGGACAGCCACGAGGGAGTAGTTCACAAGCCACGCTCCCGCCTCCTTTGGCCACAGGCCCATTCCTGCAGTGGTCCTGCAGGCTTAGCGTCCCCGAGCACAGAAATCCTCCACCTCTGGGGCTTGTGCTGACAGGATGCCAGGCCTCACGCCCAGAGCTTCTGATCCAGCAGGCCTGGGCTGGGCCGACAAAGTCCCCAGGTGAGCTCTCTCTGGGGACCCCAAGTGCCAAGGCTCTGCCTCCAGTTAGAGCTGGCGCTCGGGAGCCCCCCGGGCAGTTTGGCTCTCAGGACCCCCTGGCCGCCGCTCCCCTCACCCTGCCCCTGCCGGCCCTGTCTTTCGAGCCACAGCTGTTTTTCACTCTCAGCCACATCTCCTTCTGTCTCAGGCCTGCTCTTCCTGCTTTGACTTGTAGGATGTCCAACTCGTTTAAGATAACCTTATTTAGCTAACAGTTAAGTTAATCACACCATTAGGTATGGGTTTTACTAGTTTCGGTTCCAAAAATAACTTTCCTTCTGAGTTCCAGGGACAATTCTCAAGGCTCCTTACATGCTGGTTCAACTATGAAATACTTTGCAACACTCAGATCTGGTTTACAACATTTATATTTCAGACACTAAACTGAAAAAATCAAAATATGCACAGAATAGGTGACAAACGTCTTGCCAGAGCTACCCGCATTTTAATTTACCTATCTGTGTTTCTGCCGCCCAATGACAAAAGAGAATTGCAAAGTCCTCTGTTTGGTGTCAAAGCAAAGGCTTAAAAAAAAAAACCCACTAAGGAGTAAAATGTCCGTTTCATAGTCTCTGATTTCAGTTCTGACCAGTGCCAAAGACTAGGGACTCAAGAAAACATTAGCTCAAAGAACGGACCCTTTAGAATCAACAGGCCCCAACACCCTAAGGCAAGAGGAGACGCATCTAAAAATAATCATTTACAATCATGCACAAAAGCCCTATTTAGACTTTTTTAACGTTTCGTTATGAGTCTGTCTAGATATGAAAAAATCACAACAGGGTTGCATGTAAAACTAAAGTGCAGGAAGAGAACCCAGCAATTTGTTACTCTCTTGCCCACTGAAATACATAATTAGAGGTCAGCTCAACCTCAGCAAGAGTCCAGCCAAACCTTGCTCTTGCTGGAGACCAGCTCCCACTTCAGAGCAATTCGCATTCCATTCTGAAGCGTGGCCAGCTTGCAGGAAGGCTGCAGCAAAACCCCTAATTGGCTACAACTCTGCCATTTAGAGCAGGCCAATAGCTTAGTGACTGATTAGCAATTTGCAACATGAGGAAGGTGCCAAACATCAATAAAGTGTGGGAACATGACCAGAAGTTTGGTGGGTGACAGATTTATCCAAGGCTGCGTATCCATGAACAAGGAACCAACCAATGAAATGCTTTGAAGGTCTTTTTCTGCTTCTATGGAGAAGTCTCCAGCGTAGTTGGACATCTATGTTGTGGACACTGAGAATCCACCATATGCTCAGCTAACTAAACCAGAAGAGGATGAAGAAGGACTTACAGGGAAAGTGGCTTGGAATAGGAACGGGGATCCTCAAAGAAGGAGTCTAGACACTGGAGCGGAATTACTGAGGATGGGATGCACGTCGGGACACAGCTAGGATAAAGGCCTGGGGCGTTAATGAAGGTCTTAGGGACTCAAAACTAGGGGTCTGGAGAGCTAGGCGATAATGGGGAGGCCTCCCTGTCCCCAGCTGTGGAGTGAGGACTGGGGGAGAAGGATTCTTGTGATTCTGACTTGAGACGGCCGACTTCCCTGGATCTCACGGGTCATATGGGGGATACACCCTGGGGTGCAGGCCAGCGGCGGCCTATGCGAGGTGCCCCCGTAGGGCAACGGGAAAGGGGCCTGAGAGGCTGCCGCGAGCCGGAGGGGAGAAACCGGGGGTCACAGGTGCCAGGCCGAGCGGCCGGGGTCGAGTCCCGCGCGGGGGCGCGCCTCACCTCGCACGTCCCCGGCCAGGGCCCGCCAGGTGGGCGCATAGCCGATGCAGTGGCCGCACCACGAGGAGTAGAACTGCACGAGCCACGCGGCGGAGCTGTTGGCCGTGGCCCCGCGCACGCTGCCGCTGTCCAGCACCCACACGGCGTCTTCGCCCGCGCGGTACAGCCGCGCCGCGCCGCCCGCGCCCGGCCCCGCCGCCGCCGCCAGCAGCACAAGCAGCGGGGGGAGCCGCGAGGGCCGCGCCGGGGGCGGGCGCCGGACTCGGGCCTCCGTCCCCGCCTGGGCTCCCGGGCTGCGCGCCGCCAACACCGCCGTCCCGGCCGCCGCCATGTTGGGAGTGCCGCGCCGCGCCTGACCTTTCACCCTGGCAACCGCCGTCACGTGCGCCGCGCGCGCCCGGCCCCTCCTCCAGCGTCAGGCCCCGCCCCCACCGCCGGAGACCAGTCCCCGCCCCCAGCTCCGCCCCCGCGCGCCCGGCCCCGGCTCCCAGGCGCCCCTCAGTCCCGGACCCTGAGAGCCAGGCACAGACTCGCCCCTCCTCCAACCGCCTGGTCACGCCTCCTGCCCCGCCCCTGACCTCATGGCCCCGCCCCAACGGCCTGGCCACGCCTTCGGACCGCGCCCGGCTCCGCCCCTCCATGCCCCGCCCCCACTCTCACCGCCTCCGCAGACACACCCCCCACCCCACCCCAAGCTGGGATGGGGTCTCCAGATTCAGCAAGTGAAGGTACGGGACGCTCAGTTAAATGTGAATTTCAAATAAACGGAGAGCTGTTTTTTGTCTTTGGGTTTTTTTTCGAGAGTTGTTTCTAAGTCTACGTATGTATCATACCTGAAATGCAAATTTAATGGGACATACTTAGACTTCAAAACGATCCGCTGTTTAAATGAAATTCACATTTTACTGCGCGTCCTGTGTTTTCCCTGGCAACCCTACCTGCGGCTTCAGAGGGTCTGCAACGCTGACCTTGACTTTTTAATATGAGATTTTAACTCATAAAATGTAACAAAACACCCGCACAAATTCAGATGTGTTACAGAGCTAAATTTTGGAACGTTCAGGGATGACTTCTCTGCGCACCTAGGAAATAAAGATTCCTATGGCTTGTTTGCTCAGTATAACAGCAGACCTGTTTTTTCAATTGCTATTCCTAACTGTTTTATGCATATCAAGATTTTCTCTGAACTGTGTGACCAAAACAGAAAAGAAAGGAAGTGGACACAGAGCGGACGTGAGTCAGCATCTGTCATCCATTGGCCTGGAAGGTCAAATTCTCACGTTCAGGTCACCTCACTCTTATGCGTGATTGTTAAATATGTAAATGATATGATCTGAACACAAACTACATTTATAGCAATGCAATCCTCTCTCTGCCCTTTACATTGTGAGGTTTTGTGTAAGATTTTGTCTGAAAAGAGCTTTGTTGTTTTTGTTTCAGATAAGGGTTAGAAAACCCTGGATAAGATGATCCAAACCAAAGGGCCCATGGACGAGGCACTTGTGTCCCCTCCCCATTCATTCTTCCTGCCTTCCTTTACTAACATTTGCTGGGCTTCTGCTCCACACCAAGCCCTGGAGACAAAGCCAAGCCTGAGTGCCACTGGGTCTGCATTGCAGGAGAGAGACCCAAAACAAATAAACAAGTAAGGTGAAGTTAAGTGCTATAAAAAGCAGTAAAGCAGGGCAGGAGGAGGGGGCTGTTGCACACAGGGGGTCAGGAAGGCCTCTCTGAGAAGGAGACTGTGGGTGAAGGAGGTGAGGAGAGGCAAGCAGCCCAGGCAGAGGAACTGCATGTGCAAAGGCCCTGAGGCAGAAGGGGCGAGCGTGCCAGAAGGACAGCAAACCAGGGGAAGAGAAGAAGCCGGAGAACCTTAAGGGGCCATCGCCGCCCTCCAAGACACAGTGGGGCTCAGGCAAGGGGTGGACCGTGGTGCTGGTGAGAAGGGTTAGACTTCGGGTATGTATGACGGTAGGATACGTGGTGGATTAAATCCAGAGTATGCGACAAAGAGGTCACGTTTGCCTGCCGGGCTTTGGCCGGAGCAGCTGGAAGAATGAAGCTGCCCTTGACTGAGATGAAAGACTGCAGGGGAGGGGGTGGGAGAGCCTTGCAGAGGTGAGAGTGGAGATCAAAGTTGGCCTGGCCTTGTTGAATTCCAGAGACCTTTTCAACATCTGTGGTTGGTGTCGGGCCACTGGTTGGCTGTGTGAGGCTGGGGCTCAGATGGTAAGTCGGGGCTGGTTGAGGTCCCCACAGGAGGAGCGAGAGGCGAGAGGGCTGGCCACATGCTGAGCCCTGGGCCTGTGGCTGCAGGGCTGAGAAGAGGAGGGGACCAGAGGAGCAGTGGTGGGGGGCGGGGAGAGAAGGCAGAAGAGCGTGTGGAGATCAAGATGGAGCAGCGAGTGGATTTGGTCTGGAGGCTTGGCTCATCCCCCGCCCCCCACCCCCCTGCCTTCAGGCTGGGAGGGATGGCCACGAAGTCCTATGGTGATTGTTGAGCAAACAGACCAGGATCTGGTCATGCAGTTGGCAAAGACAGTCAAGGCCAGGCTGTCGGGAAGGAGTCTAGGCCTCACCCTGCACACCTGCTTCACTCTTCCAGGAGGGGCTTAGCTTTTTTTTTTTTTTTTTAATAAATTTATTTATTTATTTGTTTATTTTTATTTTTGGCTGTGTTGGGTCTTCGTTGCTGTGTGCAGGCTTTCTCTAGTTGTGGTGAGCGGGGGCTACTCTTCGTTGCGGTGCGGGGGCTCCTCATTGTCGTGCCTTCTCTTGCTGTGGAGCACGGGCTGTAGGCACGCAGCCTTCGTAGTTGTGGCGCGTGGACTCAGTAGTTGTGGCTCGCGGGCTCTAGAGAGCAGGCTCAGTAGTTGTGGTGCACGGGCTTAGTTGCTCTGCGGCGTGTGAGATCTTCCCGGGCCAGGGCTCGAACCTGTGTCCCCTGCATCGGCAGGCAGATTCTTAACCACTGCGCCACCAGGGAAGCCCGAGGGACTTAGCTTTTGAACACTGTCTTGGTCTGCTCAGGCTGCCGTAACAGAACACTGCAGACCAGGCAGCTTAAACAAAAGACATTTATTTATTTCTCACGGGCTGGACATCCGAGATCAGGGTGCAGGCATTGTCAGTTTCTGGTGAGGGCTCACTTCCTGGCTGGCAGATGGCCAGCCACTTCTCGCCTGTGGTCACCTGGCCCTTCCTTTGTGCTGTGTGTGGACAGAGGAGAGGGGGCTTTCTGGTCTCTTCTCGTAAAGCCACTAACCCCATTGTGGGGGCCCCACCCTCATGACCTCATCAAACCCTGATCACCTCCCAAAGGTACCTCTTAACACCATCCCATTGGGGCTTAGAGCTTCAACATAGGAATTCTGGGGGGAACAAAATTCAGGCCTTAGGAGACACTCAAGGCCACTTGGAAGGACCGTGCCCCTTCCCTCCCCAGGTTCAAGTCCCACTGTCACTCACAGCTCTTTCTTTAGGCCTTGTGTCCCCATCCAGACACTGAGGGGGTTGGAGGGGAGGTCTCTGGGACCCCTGCTCTCTGGGGCAGCCAGTGGGCCTATGTGCTGCTTTGGCCCAGCACTGGGAGGCTGCACCCTAAAAACAACGCCACAGTTTCTCAAATCCAAAGGGCCTCTGGCCCTAGAACACACGATTGATTTAATAAGTTCTTAGGAAATGATGCATTGATTGTACAATGCAGCCAAATGCAGAAACAGTCAAACGAGGGGGTGGGGTTGTGTCTGAGAACGGTAAAAACTTACGAGGATTAGCCAGGCCCTGCTTCCCTGCTGAAGCCCGGCGCCCCCTCCTCGGCACCCTCCTCAAGTCTGCTCCTCCTCCCTGCTGGAGAGCCACCTGCATTTCGGGGCGCTGAGACCCACCCCAGCAATTGTATGTGCTGCCAGTGGGGTGGCACGTATCACAGATAATTCTCAGATTTGTGAGATGCACTCTGAGTTCGAAGGGATTGAAATGTCGGGAAGTTTTGCATCTTAGAGCTGATGAAATGAGATATTGCTATTCCTGTTTTACAGAGGGGAAAACTGAGGCTTGGAGAGCCGAGTGCCGTGGTTAAGCATGCATGGAACGTATGTGGCAGAGGAACTCTCAAACCCGGGTGCCCCCAACACCTGCAGGGCCCGTTCTGACGCCGGAGACAAAGGCAGAACCCCCTTCCCAGCCCTGAGTCTCCTCCCTGGTCATCATCCTGGTCATGCCAGCTGGCGTCCGGCTGAATGGACATGAGCCCTGGAGGGCAGGGCCAGCTGTCCCTTCTCTGAGCGCCCCCCCAGATGGGGGAAATTCTGCACGAGGGTGAGGGAAGAAGGGGGCAGACAAACTCCACCTGCAGCCCCGGCCCCAGAGCGGGCACCGCCTTCCACACCCCTTCAGCCGGCGTTTGGCGTCGGGCTCAGCTGGTTAAGGACACCAGCCGTTCTCCGGAAGACTTACAAGGAGGATTATTCCTGAGTGCTTGCCACGTGCCGGGGATGGAGCCTGGCGGGGACAGGCTCTCCTCTGTGTCCTCACAATGACACGGTAAAGAGGGCAGTGACGGTAGTCACGGAGGCATGGGGGCCGGTGTCCCTGCCACACCCCCAGGAAGAAGTAGAGCAGGACCTAGGACGTGGGCTCCTAGCATAATTAAATGCCCACGTTACCACCTGGATGGACACGGCCGCTGGAAAGGCCCCTACAGGAGAGCAGCAGGCAGGGGTGGGGCGCAGGGAGCTCCCGAGGGAGGGCCAGGGGTGCAGGGTGTGTGTGTGTGTGTGTGTGTGTGTGTGTGTGTGTGTGTGTGTGGATTCTGCCCTTTCCCCTCAGCCTGCCGTCGAGTTTTGCAAACGCCACTCTTGCTCTCAGCTGTGTTCATGGGGTGTCAGAGAGGAGACTTCGCTTGGGGCAAAGGGGACACTGGTTGGGGGACAAATGCAGAGGAGCAGCTTGGCATTTGATGGCTGGCATAGGGTGGGTGGATAAGACAAGGGACGGGGGACAAATGTGGGACTTGCAGCCCCTCTGGGACCTCGCTGCTGAAGGGAAGCCAGCGAGCGTGGGATGGGACTCCCTGACCGCTTGTTGAGCACTTGACCGACAGCCTTGTCCCCCAGCTGCCGGCCAACCTGACCCCGGGGCCCCAGCTCCCTCTGGAAGGCCAGTGTGCTCGCCTCCTGCCCGGTGGGAGCCAGACGCCCCGGGCACGGGAAGGCACCATCCCAAAGGCTGCGGCGTGTTGCTGCAGGTGTGCGGCCATCAACCCCAACGCTCCCGTGACCTTCATCTGTATGTTATAGAGAGGCTGTTATGGCTGCACAGGGCAAAGCATCAAAAGGACTCGTAAAGCTCGTCTGATGATTTGGGGTTTAAAGCGCTGGAGGTGAGTTTTGGGCATTTTATGCAGGAGGGAACAGCTGAGCGGAGAAGCTGAAGGAGACAGATCCCAGGAAAATTCCATGAGGGGTTTAACGGAGAAATAATCATTTTCTATGAAAGATAATGACTTCTCTGGAGGCTGGTATAAGATTTATTGGCCCAAGAGGTTACAGGGATTGGAGCCAAGGTGAGACCTTGGAGGGAGTAATCTTGAAATTGAAGTCTTGCCCCAGGTCAATATATCTGAGTGCCACAGCCCTCAGCTCCACACACATGACGTTGGCTGAGATTAAATGCATCCAACACCTTCGGTGGACGTACTTCCTCCTCTGGCCGGTCATTTTATAGCCTCATGCTCCCTGGATCCAGCTGTCACAGGAAGGCGAGGCCAGGGTTTTCATGAGTCCCCCTTGACCAGACTCCCTTCAAGGGTGAGGGGCCACGGGCTGAAAAATGACTCCAGGGGCACAACAGCCTGCTGGGCACCCCAGGAGGCCCTCTGTTCAGCTGCAGGCATGGCCACACGTCATGCAGAGCCGTCAGCCCCAGCCCATAGTGACCAGACCCGAGACTATCGAATTTGAGGCAAATCTGCAGGGTTTCGATGTGGGAGATTTATGACCATGCCAGACGTGTGTGTGTAAAATACATAATTCCTCTCACGCGGCCTCGTAAAGCCAAAAGGGTCAGCAATAAATAGAAAAAAATAAAAAATTACAGACTAATTTGTCAGAAAACTAATAGGAAATCAATAAGAAAGCTGTAGTTCAAAATTTGTTTTGAAATTGTGTACTTGGAGAATGAACACACATTTTCCCCCATGGACCCAAACATCTTCTGTTCTCTAAGGTGGGCTTGGGAATATCGGGGGGGAAATCAACATGAACTCTCGTAGCTGGTGCTTCCCGGGACCGTGACCCTGTTCTCGGTGAGTTGGAGGTTATGACGGAGGCTGGGCTGGTGAGCTGGTCCACCCAGATCTGAGAGTCTGCCCCAGAGGCTGGAGCCTGGTGAAGGGCTGTAGGGGGCTCCTGCCTTCACGCAGGGACCCTGCAGTATTCTGTGGGGTCTGAGAGGCAGCCCCTGGGAGCTTTGCCAGACCAACTTTGGAGATGCCGCCCACTCAAAACTACAAGCGTATGAAAGTCTGGGTCTCCCCAGGGTCCATAAACGTAGTTAAGTGAATGAGTTCCTCTCCTAAAGCTGGGTCAGCAGCAGGACATTTTAAGCCAACACACCGTTTGCTTGATTCCCTGTCAAGCAGGTATTTTCCAATTTGAGAATTGTAGATGGAGGATGGATGGATGATAGATATAGTTGATATAGGTAGACGACTGATAGATGATATAAATGATAGATGATAGATAACTAAATTGATGAGTGATCGTTGATATAGATGACAGACAGGCAGAGAGATTGCTGTAGGACATTGGAAGTAACTTTCAAGAGATCCAAGCACAGTATAAGTGAGCCCCATCTCAAGAAATCCTAACCACCTCAGAAGTTAGAAGCAGATCTGAAAGCTGCTTCCCTTTATAAAAGAACTGATTGTTGGGCTCACTGAAAAGCCACTTTTCCAAGTGCACAGATGATACAACCCAGGTTAAAAATATTGAAAATACTGAAATGAGAGACCCCCATCAGGACAAGTATGTTGAGAAGATACTGCATTGGTTTCTAGTGAATTCCCTGGAGCACAAGCTCAGACGTGCTCTCACGTTAGAACCAACACACACACTATCCAGCTTTCTGCTCATCCTGGGGAAGGCGGGGCACAGGCCCCCCCTGTGGCCGCAGACAACACTCAGGGAACTGGCTGACAGGATACAGGGGCCGGCCACTGTCTGAGTCTGTGCCCTGGCGCCTGTGCTTCTGCAGGGCTGCTCTGGGTGAGGGGTGGGCTGCAGGGACCCTTCAGAGCCCATCAGCGGCTTGTGGGATGGCTGCTGTGGGTAGAGGTCGGTGCTGTGGTGGCCTGTCCTTCAGCCCGTGAAGGTCAGCTGCCCTGGTCCTTACACTGAGCCAGCCCCAGGGCCAACCTGCCCGGCCTACTGAGGGCCCTGTCCCCGAGGGCCTGCACCCAACGGTCTTGCCTTGTCCTCCCAGCTCAGCCTCTCCCCACTTCCTTCCCACAGGAAATCATCTTTACGCTTGAATCAACATTAATTTCCTGGACGCCTGCCCGAGTCTCGTGCTGAGAGAGGCAGGCACTCTTGTCAGGGGACACCTGGAGGCCCGTGTGGCCCGAGGGACGTCCCTGTAGGAGCACCTCGCGCAGGGGCCCACGTGCCGAAGCCCTTGGAACCCTCCGGGGCCTCGCTGCGTCGCAGAGGGCTCATTCGATGGCCAGCCGGGCAACGGGCTTTTGTTTCTTCCACGAGGCGTCCTGAGCACCCTCGGGGAGGCCGGGGCCCACCCACCCCCAGAGGACGGGCCGGAGGGTTGGCTGGCCACAGGTGAAGTGACCTTCTGCCCCTGAGCTGCCACCTCCTGTGACCTGCACACAGGGGACACACACTGACCTCCCAGCCCCAAGCTACTGGCTGGACAGCACGGAGGCACCAGGCCCTTGGCCTTCATAAGTCAGAAGCAGGCAAACATCTCCACGGATGGTCTCCCAATGAGGCAAAGCTGAGGTGCGTGTCAGTGCAGGCGTGACCCCAGACTCAGCACCTGGCCTCCGCGACCCACCACAGCCTCTCTCTTGGCCTTTGCTGAGGCCCACGGCACCCTGTCCTGGCACATGGCCTCCAAGTTCGTCCGTGGGAGCTGCTCCTTGCCCGGCTCCTTGGGACCGTCTCCCTCAAGTCCGTGACCTCTGCGCCTTTCTTGGCCAACCAGCTCCGGATGCACCTGCACATCCTTTTACCTTAATCTCTCTGGGTCAGAGCCAATTTGCTGTTGATGTCCAATCGATGGCCCTGTATCAGATGGCCATCCGCAGGTGACTGCTCTGCAGGGTGGCCCTGCCCAGGGCAAGTCCAGGTTTCCTGAAGCCGCCCCCCCACCCCCAATGCTCACACGTGAACACAGGCTCACACGCGCACACAGGCTCACACACAATCACAACATCACAGACATCTGTGTCACCAGAGCACCCACCCCCCGTCTTCTCAGAAGTCCTGTCTTGCCCACGACTGCCCAGTGGCCGCTGTGTGAGCCCAGGCGATACAACTGGCACCCGCTGGCCCCTCCGCTGCCAGGCTGCCTGGCGGGGCCACCTCTGAGAGCTCGGCCAGCGTGTCGCACAGGATCCTTCTGGTGAGCTGGGTGGAGACCAGATCCACCACCTTGTCTCTCTCCACACCCGGGAGGTCAGCACGGAGGCCTGAGCCCAAACCCGGAGCTGGGTCCCCCCGCCTAGAGCCGGACAGCCCTGGGTCCCCAGCTGCCAGACTGTCCCCAGCCACACAGGCCACTCTGGATAGGGTTGGGGGCTGTGCTGACAGCCTTGGGAGCCCCCCCGGGGCATCACCTGTGCTCCCACACAAGGGGGACCCTAGCCAGCTGAGTGGTTCAGACCACCGGTCACCCATGGCCTGGTCCCTCCCAACAGAAGTGGATTCACCCAATTCGTCCCCAAGGCTTCTGCCCTGTCTGGCCACCCCCAGGCAGACCCCCGCCTCCTGGGGCCCCGGGGACAGTGGCTCAGGCGGGCCCTCCTCAGACAAGGAGGGCAGCTCTCCCGTGATGATAGGGGCGTCTTCCCCTGGGGTGCCCCACGAGCCCCCAGGACACTCGGCATCTTCCGGCGGGGAAGGGAAGTCTTCTGAGTGGGCCCTGGCAGGGTCGGCCTCACCGTCTGCTGGGAGGATGGGAAGCGGAGGAGGGAGGCGGGTGTCCCACTGGGTGGAGGACGGGAGGTCAGCTCTGCCGTAGGACAGCACCTCACAGATGGGGGACAGGATCTCAGTCAAGACCCCTCTGGCCAAGGGAGGGCAGGCTTCCTCCAGGACAGAGGGGGCTCTGCTCTCCCCACACCCAGGTGCCCGGCTCTCGGCTGTCAGGGCTGCCGGCCCACCGGGGGCCCCAGGAGGAGCCCGTGGGCTCCCCGGGACCTCAGGCTCAGATGGGGCCTGTAGGGGTTTCCCGTCAGTGGATGGACTCGGGAAGGCACCCCAGGGTCCCTCCGGGCAGCCAGCTGAGGCCTGTGGAGGCCCCATCTCTCCTCTTTGGCCGAACTCTGCCCCTTCAGAGGCCGAGGTCCCCGAAGGAAAGGAAAGGGACACGTGTAAGTCACCAGAGGAAGAGGTTTGGGATGGGAATGTCGGGTTGGCAGCCTCTGGGGACCTCCCTTTGGTTTTTCCTGCGTTTGAACCACTAGTCGGGCTCCCACTGGTTCCAGAATCTTCCTGCCCCTCCCCTGGGCCCAAGAAGGGAGGCAGGACAAGGGGCCCCCCAGCGTGTTCCAGGTGGGATGAGCCCCCTGTGGGCAAGCAGCACCCTGGGGCTAGTCCAGCACCGGCACCAGGCTCCCTCAGGCCCTCCGGGTCCCAGACCTCGCTGGATGCCTCGGGCAGCTCTGAGCCCGACCGCGGAGACGGGGTGTTGGGGAGCCCCCCTGCTGGCTCCGGGCCGCCCGCCCCAGCGCAGGAGCCCCGCAGGGAAAGGGCCCCGCTGCCCTTCAGCCCCTCCCAGGTCTCCGGCCCTCCGCCCCAGTGGAACCCCCAGGAGCCTCCAGCAGAGAGCCCCCCAGACCGGCTGAGGTCTGCGCCCGGGGTGTCCCCGGCTTCCCCATCCGACAAGGAGACGGAGCTCTCGGAGAGCTGGACCAGGATGGCGGATGCTTTCTGAAACTCCTGGAGGGAGGGACAGGACGGGCTGCTCCCTGAGCGGGGGGTGGGGGACCGTGCCGAAGACCCCGAAGACCCCGAAGTCCCCGAGCAAGTGCTGGGAGCAGACTCAGACTGGGAGCCCAGGTCCAAGGGTTCCGTGAGCTGGGCCAGGGCGCCGCCCTCGTGCTGGGCGGGGGGTGCTACCACCTTGGCTGCTGCAGAGAGAGGAGGGTTCAGGGATGATGTCGCCACCTTCTACGCTGAGGACATCCCCCCAACACTGGGAAGGGCAGGGCCCACACCTCACAGCCCCTAGGCCAGTGGATCAAAACCCCCGGCAGCGGCAGCGTGTCCAAGCAGTGGGGAGGCGGGGGCTGTAGGAGCAGGCTGGCTCCGACTGAGAAGCTGGTCCCCTTACGTGGGGACTGGTCCTCATGCAAGGGGCCGGGGCGTCACCTGGAGAGGCGGTCAGCCGGGCAGCTTTCTGGTGGGAGGAAAGGGCACGAGGGTCCTCCTGCCAACTGGTCTCTACCCTGCAAGCACATCATGACGTCCTGGGGGGTCCCCAGGAGGGAGCCCCGTTTTCCAGCCTCCTCCCCGGGGCCCAGAGTCTCCGCAGGGGGCCTTCAGCTACCGCAGATGCTTGAAAAACCTGCCTGCCAGCCGTCTGCCCCCAGAGGGAGGTGACTGTCAGAGGCCAGGGCTCCCTGAGTGGGACCTGTCTTCAGGGGGGCTCTGGCCTCAGTCCCCACTGGGTCAGGTAGCTGAGGAGTCACCATCTGAGAGACTCAGAGGCAGTGCTCCCTGGAGGGACCCCTCATGCTGCCCCCGCCCAGGATCTTGGGCCGATTCATCAGGTGGCATCTTTGTTTCCAAAGGGGGGGGTCAGATTCGAGAGGACGTGGGCGTGGGCTGGGGTGCACGGTGGGCCTAGCCCAGCACGAGGGGCACCAGCAGGGAGTGAGGGTCTTCTGGCAAGAGGGCAGGATGTTCTGGCCAAACCGTCTCCAGGCCCCAGGGCCCCACCAGCCCGAGCAGCCCGCCAGGCCTCACACCTCTGCTCCCCTGAGCAGCTTTCCACGGTGACGGGCTCCTCCACGGGGCTGCTGGCAAAGCCCAACCCCAGTTCCGGCCCAGCTCGGCTCCCGCTGCCTTCAACCACCTGGTGGAAACACTTTGGAGAAATGCCATGGTCAGGGTGTGGCCCCCTCTGCTGGACATCAGTCCGTGTCCCGTAGCTGTGAACACAGCCCCTGTGCTCTTGTGACCACAGTAAGGAACACAGGCCGACCCCCACAGAGGGCCACGGAGACCCCCACTCATCAGACACCGCTCCTCCCAGTGAGCTCCAAAGACCCGTCAACGGACAGATCCAGCTGGAAAGGGTCAACACTTTCACCTGATGGACGAGGCGACAACACGCCCCGCCCCACCCGAAGGCACATGGGAGGGCCCAGCAGAGCAAGGCCAGGTCCCCACCAGCCTGCGGTGAGCGCAGGGCCAAGCCTAGACTCACACTGGCTTCCCGGGGACTGAGGGGACCCCCTGCGCTTGGTGAGTGTCGGCTCTGGCCCTGGAAGTCTGATGCTCGGCTTCCTGTCGGAGCCCGGGTCTTCTCCCCTGCTGGCTGGGGGCTGGGCTTGGTCCGGGCGTCTCCTAGGAGGCACAGAGGCTGTCAGCGCCGACAGGCGCAGAACGCAGGACGCAGAGGACACGGGGTCCCGGAATTCTGAAGCCACGGGAAAACAGCCTTAAAGTTCAAAACAGCCACAACACCTGCTTGTGTTTGGTTAGAGTGAGGACAGAAAAACACGTGGTTACCTACTCCTAAAATTACCCTCTTGTTGGATAGTTACGGATGTGAGGACCCAGGAAAAGCTTTAGAAACATCATTTAAAATGTAGGGCCCTCTTTATGTTAGTTTTTCTGGTGTGTTCTTGGGCAGGTCTGTGGGCCGGGGGACCAGCCTGACAACAGCCCAGCCGGCTGTTCCGAGCAGTCGTACCCACTGGGAGCAGTAGCGCCCAGTCTGGGTGGCCTCACCTGCCCACAGCCCGCCCCCACTGTCTGAAAATGTTGGCCGAGGTGTGCTCGGGTGGCCCTCCTGCAGGACCCTGTGCGCTCAGACACAGGGACAGAGAGGCCGGGGTCGCCCCCATCACACAGCTCGGGCCAGGCCCACCAGGACGCAGGTCTGTCTGACCCTGAGCCTGATGCTGCCGCGAGCTGCCGGGGCCCACCGAGGGGGTGGCATCTGTCCTCGGCTGCCACTGCTGCTGCCCTGCCTGGTTACCTTGGCCCATGTGGCCGTGGCTCTCCGCCAGCTGGCCTCCAACGTCAGGCCGGCCGCTGCCCACGGGTGTGTCCTCTCCCCACGCCAGCCTCGGAGGCTGCAGGTGACCGTCCTCAGCCGAAGCTGCCCAGGGGGGTGTCCTGACCTCCTGCTTGATGAGTAGGCTGCAAGGCAGTGCAGGGTGGTGGTAACTGCCCACCCAGGCTGCACTGCCCCCACCCCCGGGTGACCAGCCCTGACCAGAACGTTCCACAAGTGGAACAACACGTCACATCCAGGGGACAGCTGCAGTCGGAGGCCGAGCAGTCAGCACAGGGGCGAAGGAAGATGGGTCCCGGCCCCTCCCTGCCCGGCCACTTCCCAAGCAGGGCCCACACCCCCAAATGGGGCCACTGCTGGGGTGTCAAGGCGCGGGCATGTCACAGGGCATGGTGGGAGGGAGACTCCGTCTGTGCCCCAGCACAGGGCAGGACAGACCCCGGCCCCCTTAGGACTTCTGCGTGGAGCCCGACCGCTGGCCCGAGGGCCAGCACCGCATGTGCCTGCTGGTCCCACCTGAGCTCTGGGCACACGGACGGGCAGCAAGAAACCACCCCGTCACAGCCTCAAGGAGGGGGCTGGGGAGCAGGGCTGCCAGGTCTCCTGATTCCTCCTGGATTTAAGGTCATGCCCCTAGGGAGGCCTGTTCTAGAACATTCCGCAGCTCTCTCAGGTGCAGCTGGGCGTTCCTTCTGTTCCCTTTCTCCCCAGGCACATGCCGCAACTGGACACAGCTTGCTGCTCTCCCCAGGGTGGCCCTGAGCGTCCCCCTTGGGATTCACACTCATGTCAGGGTGTGGACAGGGGAGTCCGGGCTGAGGGCCATCTCAGAGCTGAGAAGCCGTGTCTCAGGCCTTTGAAGGAGGAGACGGCTCAGGGGCCGGAGCTCCAACCTCGCTGGGGCAGGACCTGGTGAGCACCTGTCAGCCCCAGTGTGTCCAGATGCAGGGTCTCACCTGGGCCTGCCTGGCCCTCCGGAGCAAAGATGCAGAGGAAGGGAAGGGGCTGTGCCCGGGCCCAGAACCAGGCCGAGGAGAACCGGAATGAGAGGCCCTGCCCCCTGCCCTCTTAAAGGCTTATCACCCCGCCCCCAACCCTCCCCGCACACACACGGGGTCTCAGGCCAGGAGCCCAGGGCATCCTGGGGGGCTGGGGAGGGGAGGGGCCCCACAAGCGCTGGTTCATGGATGCACCCTGGCCCGACCCACTCAGAGCCCCACTGAGCTTCTCTTGAAGGAACGAAAGAACGAAGTACACCCGGTCCTTGTTCCTCCGTGCCACAGGACCTCCCGGGAACATAAAGTCACCCTCTCGTGGTGGGTTCCAGGTGCTCTGAAGCCTCTTGGTAAATGCACAGTTCTTCTCTCCTTCTGACTTGCATCACTGGTGTGATGAGAAGAGCACAGGAGCCGGGTACCCCACGACCTTGACCGCGGGGCGAGCGGTCCTCCCCGCCCAGTGCTACAAACTAACTCTCGGGTACCAAGAGGGTCCAGTCAGTCCAGGGAAGCCTTTCAGAGATTCCTGGGGTGGGCGATCAATAGCAACGTGAATTATAGATCAATGCATGGAAGCACTCTCAGAGGGCGGCAGAGTGGAGCTCGGGTCGGGGGCTGAGTGGGCGATGACCCCCTTTCTTGGGGGAGGCATGAAAACGGACCCCCCATGTTGGAAGGGGGCCGCTGGACAGCAGTGGTGCCTCCAAGGGCTGGTGGGGTCCCTGAGAAGGCCACTCTTGGGGGACGAGCCCCTTTCCAGGATGGGGGCTGCCTTCTGTGTCCTCACCCCCAGGTTGTCGCTTCGGGTGGGCAGTGCTCAGATTAGAGTCTGGCAGGCGGCCAGCCCTGGGGGGCTTTGAAGCTTGCTAGGAGGAAAAAGGGCCTCCCGGGGCCATTTTAATTAAGATGGAAGGGAAGGAGGTGGTGCCCGTGCGGGGTCATCAGGAAACTCTTGATGGCAAAAGCAGCTCCGCTTCCGCCCACACCAGGACCCCCGGCCCCTGCCCCAGATGACTGAGCCTGGGCCGGGCCCCTCTCATCTGCCAGGAGAGGCTCTTCTGCTGCAAACCAGTAGCCCCGAGGCCAGGCCTGCGGGAGAAGGCCAAGCCGGCCCGGCCGGGAGAGCAGCCCATGCCGGCCTCGAAGGGGCGTGCCCAGCAGCTGGGTGGCCGCACATGCACCACCCTCTGTCCTCCAGCCAGGCCGGTCTATCTGCTCTGTCGCACTGTGCCCTACAGCAGCCCGGGGATGGTGGTACCCCTGTCCCCATTCAGCAGATGAGGAAACGGGCTCAGAGAGGGGAGGACACACCTGGGCCAGTGGCACAGCTGGGACTGTGTCAGAATCTGCCTGTGCTCCTCCCACTGGGCCAGGGCCGCTCTGGCCTCTGCCCACAGCCCTGAGGGCCGGCTAGCAGAGCCAGGGCCCCCCGGTGCCCCTGCCCCACCTCCCCTTGGCAGGGCCAGGTGCGCAGGGCCCAGCGGCCGTGACACAGTGGCCACGCAGCACAGGAAAGGCTTTTAATGGCGAGCACCAGGACCAGGGCTGCCCCGACCACTCACTGCGGGACTTGCGGGTTCTCGGGGCTCCTCCGGGGGCAGTGGCTGCCAGGGCTGCCAGGCCTGTGCGGTGTCGGGGGGCGCGGGGGGCGCGAGGAGGACTGGGCAGGCCCCTCCGGCTGCTGGCTTGTCCCAGGGCCCTCCTCCCGAGCGGCCTTGACGTCGGGGCTGGAACTCTATGAGAAACGGCACAGAGCGAGCTGGCCCATCTCCTCTTAGGAAAAGCGGGAGGCAGGCTTCACGGGCAGCAGGCGGGGCAGGGCGGCCGGCGGAACGGTGGACAGCGCACTCCCGAGAGTGGGCACCTGGCTGGAACAGGGGGTCCTTGACTCGCAGGAGCCCCACACCCTGTTGCTAACGGTCCCCGTCAGGTGCAGACACGAGGCCCAGAGCTGGGGGGTCCTTGCCTGCGGACGCCCAGGTCCCTGAGCTGGAGCCGGAAGCGGGGCTGTGGAATCCGGCAGCCCTGGGGCCCCCTCCTGCAGGCTGTCCTGGGGCAGGCAGCACCCCGATCTGGCGGTCATCCGTGCAGGTTAACAGCGCAACTGCTAACCTACCCCAGCTGCTTCACAGAACCCAGCCCACTCCACCCTCCCCCCGCCAGGTGAGACCGTCGGCATCCCTAACTTACAGGACAGATGCTCAGCCTGGGGACAGGCACCCGACCTGCGTCCACACAGCCTCCTTCACGCGACAGCGGCAGGAATGGGGCGCAGGAGCCAGGACGCCCTTGCTGCTCAGGGCTCCCAAGGGGCTGGCCTCTCCGAGGGGCCCAGGCCATGCTCTTTCCTGCCTCGGGCCCCTGCCAGTCTGCACGGCCCCCTCCTCCACCACTGCCCCCAGGTGCTGAGTAAAGCCCTGGCCCTGCCCCCGCTCCAGCCTCACCCCCTCCTTCCCCCCGGGCCCCCCACCTCCGGGCCTGGAGCACCTTCCAACCACTGGGGGTCTGGTTCCTCCTCCAGGGCCCGGCCAGGGCCGCCTAGTTCAGGAAACCCACTTTGCCGCCCCTCCTGCCCTCCCCCTGACCCCTCCAGAGTCCCTTTCCACTCTGGGTCACGGATGTTTTTACAAGGGACTCGCACATTCCCACAAAGCAGCCGGGTGACAAGCGTTTCCTGGCCAGGGGCCGAGCCCCCAGGCCAGGTGAGAGCACCCACCTGAGGCAGCCTGCTCCGGGCCTGAAGCTCCTGCCGCAAGAGGGCCGTGGGCCTCTGCGAGGAGGGGACGTCCTTCTGATGCTGCAGGAGAAGCTTCCTCTCTTGGTGGCAGAACAGGTGGACGTTCCGCAGGTACCGGATCTCCCTCTGAACCCGCCGGAGGAGAAAACGGCAGCATGACCCCCCGGCCTAGCACATGCTGGACGGGGAGGAGTGTCGGGGGGAAAGCCCGGCTCTGGCGCTGTGCGGGGACCCTCCCTGTGCCCCTCCAGATGCCCCTGCCCTTCTCACCCTACTCAGCCAGGAGGCCCCACGCACTTTGGCCCTCTCTTGGGTTTGGCCAACAGGAGACTCCAGCAGGAGGGAAGGCGGGCGTTCCCCGGGCGCCCCCAAGCGAGGCTGGCACAGGCTGGCTGCACCCCTGCCCTAACCCCTACAGCCTTCCCTCGCCAGGTGCTGGGCTCTGTCCCTTTGCTAAACCGTCCCTGACTCGCCCCTGCTGTGTCTCTGACGGCACACTCCTCAGCAGAACCTCCCTGCCAGGAGCACGCCCCCTGTGGGAGGTGACAGCCATCACAGGTCAGAGGAGGAAACTGAGGCTCAGCAGGGCTGGGTCCCTCGCCCCAGTGGCCAGGGGCCCAGACCCAGAGTCCACCAGTGTCTCCTCCTGCAACACAGGACCCCAGGGTCACCACCTCATTTGATAACTGGACCCCTTCTGAGCCCTCTTTGCAGTTCCCTGCCGTCCTCCCATTGCCCCCTCTGCCTGGAACGCCCCACGCCTGCCACCCCACCTCCCCGGTCCACACAGGCCATCTAGGATGGAGGTCAAGTCCACCACCACCCCTCACTTCCCAGCTGAGGGTCCCCAAGCAAGGCCAGCCCCAGCCCCAGTTTCTTCATCTGTATAAAGACCATGACCACCAGCCTCCACCCCACGGAGTGTCAGGAGACCAAAAGGAAAGGACACCAGTGCAGTGGCCCCTGACCCCATTTTCCAGTTGAGGAAACTGGGCTCAGAGCAGCTGGGAATCCCCTCTGAGGTCAGGCACACGCAGCCCCGTCAGTGCTGACTGTGCCAGCCCCTCCCGCAGCCCCACGAAACACACACTGCTGTAGATTTCCCATAATGAGGCTTGGAGAGGCCCAGCGCTGTGCTCACGTTCCCAGCCCCAGTAGGGCAGCAGGACCCCCCTCGGTGTTGGCCCGGGTGGATCCAGCCCTTACCAGCTCCCGCTCAAGGTTGCTGAGGGCCTGGTGCTGCTTCTCCGCCGAGGCCACCAGCGCTGCATAGCTGCCGGTGCTATTCAGATACCTGGGAGAGGAGATGGACTGACTGCTGACCTTGGGTCCAGCAAGCAGGTGTGAAAACCGCAGGCCTGGCGAGGTCTGGCGGTGCAGGTAGACCTGGCATGCCGTCTTCCCACAGCAGGGCACTGGGAGGAAGCGGCCGTGCGTGGGCAGGCGGGGAGCCCCGGGTGGTGTGAGGGCCCCAGCCCAGGCTGTCAGTCTTCCCACCCCTCACGACCACCTTTGGGTGTGAGAGAGGAAGGGAGGGCAGTGCCTCCCACCCTGGTGCCCCCGCCCAGCCAGAGGATAGGGATGGAGGGGGCAGCCATCATGGAACAGAAGACCCACAGCCCGGCATGATCGTAAACTGCCGGCGATCTTAACCGGAAGGACCTATTCGGAGACCAATACAGGAATATCAAGAAGCTTTAAAAAGTGCTTTCTCATTGACGACAATTCCACTTCCAGGAATCTACCTTAAGGAAATCGCCTCTGGGATGCTCACATCTCACGACACAAAGTTGGAGACACCCCCGGAGGTCCAGCTATAGGGGCTGGCTAGGGCGATTGTGTTGTCTCTACGAAAACTCAAGTTACAAACAATATGTGCGTCTATTCCCAATGCTGTTTAAATAGACATGTGTGCATTTGCATCAACAAGCGCTGTCAAGACAGACTGGAAAATGAGCAGATTATTTCAGAGAGGTGGGACTATGCGTGGTTTTACTGTCTCTGTATTCACTTTTCGGTACTTGCCGTCTTGTCTAACTTTCTGGAAACGCCCATCACCGTACGCAGCAGCCCTTTGCCCCGAGTACCGCGGCGAGGACCGCGGGCGGGGCCGGCGCGGCGCGCATGCGCTCACCCTCGCCGATGCTCCAGCCAGGCCAGCTCGGCGCGCGTCTTCTCTTCGAGCGCCTTCTCGCGCAGGCGCAGCAGCGCGGCCTGGTGCTGCGCGCGCAGCTCCTCTTCCCGCAGGCTCTGCTCCAGCATTTGGAGCGTGAAGTGGCTGAACCGTGCGGGCGCCGGGCTCTGAGGCCTCGTCTGGTTCCTCTACGGTGGGACAGACGACCGGGCCGCGTCACCACCTCTGAGCTTCCAGGCCGCTTGGAGGCCAGTTTCACCGAGTGGGAGCAGCACGCAGCCCAGGGAGGAGGCTGCCGCCTCCAGGGAGCCTTCCCGGACTGGCTGCCTCATTCTTCCCCATGTCGCGTCCCCCTTCCCAGGGCAGGGTACCACCCCGCCTCCCGACTGTTGGCTCCCGAAGGCAGGGCGGGGTTCTCATCGTCTTGGCCCCGCGCCCAAGCCAGGCCCTTGTTTGTGCTCTAGAAGGGTCAGGAAAGGCTGGGCCACCCTCCCTGAAATGTGCAACCAGCACTGCCCCGGCCAGCCCAGCCCGAAACACCTGTTGAAATGCCTGCCCGTCACCTGCCACCGCAGGCGTGAGGAAGGGGCTTGAGCAGATATCAGTTGGAAGGGTGGGTGGTACCCACGGCAGGGAGAACCTCCCTCAGCCCAGGACCTGCAGTGGAGGCCCCTGGGTGCAGGCTCTAGGAGAGGTGGGCCTCAACACCTGATGGCCCCAGGCAGCTGAGGGAGGATTGGGTCTGATACCCAGTGCCAGTGCCACCCCTGGGTCCCACTTGCGTGCCCCTCCCCCAGGGACCTCTCCTGTACCTGGAGGATGGGGTTGTCCCAAGGGTGGAGCCTGGCCAGGGACAGCTGGGAGGGGCTCTGGTCTGGTTTCCGTTCCTGCACAGGCTCTGAGGACAGAAAGCAGGCGTGGTCGGGTCACATAGGGGCTCCAGGGGCCTTTTTTTACAAGAGGACCTCACAGAGCTGGGATGTCTGGGCTGCCTAATGCCCACCCTCCACACACACATAACCTTCACGCCAAATCTTCAAGAGGCCATGAAACAGAGCAGGACCCTATGGTCCTTCCCCGCCATGTCCTTGGCCTGCCTTTTGTCTGTAGAAAAATTTTGTCAGAGAATAAATTTAATCAGAGAAGTGAGAAAATGTGGAAGCAAAGGAAAGTAGTCAAACAGGACAAAATAATAATAGTTTAGTCATTAAACAAAGTCAAGGACCTTTAGTTCCTCCTCAAGGGCTATAGATCATATTCTGAGCCGTATCCTGTGAGCTGTCTTATAGATGCTGAAACCCCCGCCGGGTGGAAGAAGTTAACTACATGATGACCAGGCTGTAGCCGGGACATAAGCTGCCGCAATTCTGAGAACTGGCCTCAAGGAAATGGGAACAAACCGACCCTGGAACTGAAGACTAACTGTACTTAAAACAATCAAGGGCTTCCCTGGTGGCGCAGTGGTTGAGAATCTGCCTGCCAATGCAGGGGACACGGGTTCGAGCCCTGGTTTGGGAAGACCCCACATGCCGCGGAGCAACTAGGCCCGTGAGCCACAACTACTGAGCCTGCGCGTCTGGAGCCTGTGCTCCACAACAAGAGAGGCCGCGATAGTGAGAGGCCCGTGCACTGCGAAGAGTGGCCCCCGCTTGCCGCAACTAGAGAAAGTCCTCGCACAGAAACGAAGACCCAACGCAGCCATAAATAAATAAATAAAATTTTTTTAAAAAAATGTATTGTGCAATTATAAAATAAAGTAAAATGCATGACCACAATAGCCTAGAGTCCAGAAAAAAAGAAATGGAGGGCTGTAAGGGCCTCCTACACTAGGTGGGCCGGTGGAATGTCACGTGAAGGTGGACCACAGGATTTACCACTGTAAATCCTAATGCAACCACTAAGGTAAGTTATAGCTCATAAGCCATCAGCAGAGACAAAATGGAATCATAAAAACAAACAAAAAAACCCTTGTTTAATCCAAAAGAAGGCAGAAGAGGGGAAAGAAAAAAAAGGACAGTTGAGACAAAAGAAAATAGCAAGATGATAGACTCAGAGCCTAACAATACTGATAATTCTGTTAAACGGAAATAGCTAAGCATTCCGGTTTAAAGGCAGAGATTGCCGGATTGGATAAGACAAAGGGCAAGATGCAACTAGGTGCTGCCTCCAAGAAACACGCCTGAGATACAGAACTGCACCTCAGTGAAAAGTGGAAGGATGGAAAGGATAGACCAGCCAGCGCTAGTTATGGGGAAGATGAGGTGGCTAGATCAGTAGCAGACACAGCGGGCTGCAGAGCAGAGCGGGTCACTGGGGACAGACAGGGTTACTCCATCAGGAGAGAATTTTAAAGGAATCAGTCCACCAAGAGCGCAGGGCAATCCTAAATGCTGATGTGCCTAATGCCAGAGTTTCTTTTCGAGAGCACGTGGAACATCCGCCAAGATAGACCCACATCTCAACATATTTACGCTCATACGACCACGAGGAAATTAAACTGGAAGTCAATCGCAGGAGCAAAGCCTCACGGGGAAGTGACGTGCCCGGCTGGGGGTGCGCTCACACCGTCTGCCCCCACTGGCTCAGCCAGGGCTCAAACTCCCAGAGGTTTTGCTGCGCTGTCCCTACAACCTGCATGTAAGGGGCCCCTATTTGCCAACACACAATGCAGTAAGGGGAGCTGAGCCGGATATTCATGGGGCCAGCACTTGAGAGGCCTCAGGGAAAACCTCTCAGAGGGATGGAGGTGGGCGTATCGGCAAACCTGGGAAGAGTGTGGGGTTGCCTGTTCCCCAAGGGGCAGAGACAGGCTGTAACCAGGACCTGGGGGAGATGGTGACGGCCACCCTGCAGGTCTGTCCCAGAGCAGGGCAGACGACCCACCCGCACTCTTCCTTGCTCAGCCACAGCCCCACTGTTGAGCTGTTTCACTGCGTGTCTAACCGAAAGCTTTCTTGCTGTCATCCAGGCTCACTGCCCCCAGGTTTGGGTGGGTGGGGATGGTGGGCCGTGCTTGCCCTTACGAGCAGGAGGCAGTGCTGCCCGATGGTCAACCACACGGTTCTGGCATCAGACACACTTAGTTTCAAACCCCAGGTCCACGCTCCCCACGGGGCCGTGGGCAGGTCGCCCCATCGGCGGGCCTCTCTGTTGGGACATGGCAGGGCCGGGGGTTGGGTGGCAGGTGCCCAGCAGAGGGAGCACGGCCAGGCCTGGAGCACCACCTGGGGGATGGGACGCAGGGGGGTGCAGTGCGGCTTCATGGACACCTGGGAAGGAAACCACAGCTCTGCATTCGGCTGCTGCGGCCACAATTACTCAGCAGGTGGGATGCTGGAAACAGGCAGAAGGGGAAGGAAGAAAGGGAAACGGGGCCAGGTGTGCACACACAGACACACACGTGCACACCCAGACACACACGTGCACAAGCATGCGCATGCTGCCTGGGGTTTGGTTGCTCTCCTGGGAAGGCCTCCCTAAATGTACTGTGAGTACATCCCATGAACAGTCCCTGGACCAATGACCCAGAGAAGAAAGAGTCACTTCCCAGAAGGGTCGTCACATGCAGCTAGATCACACACATCCTGTCCTCGCCGGGGCTGGGTACCATCTTCCCCTTCGCGGGGCGCTGCTGGGCCGGGGGGCTGGGCAGAGGCGGGCTCGGAGATGCGGCCCCTTCCCTTCTGGGGAAGATCCCCCCGGAACCCTCACACCTCAGCTCCTGAGCTCAATGGAGAGCCCGAAGCTCAGGGGCCCACAAGCCCAGGACGCGGGCAGGTGGGAGGCCCAGGCTGTCATCTGTCACCCCAGCCAGGGGTCCCTAGGACACTAGTGGATAAAAAGTCCTGTTTCTGCTGTAAAATGGGCGTCCTCTTCAGCCTCCCCTCCAGCCTCTGCGGGCAGCTGTGCTCTGCCCTCCTCGGCACGCCCTCCCCAGCCTGAGCCGTGCTCGCCGCCAGCCTTCCACAGGCTTGGCAGGGAGCAGGGCCAGCCTGTGGCAGCCCCGGAAGGGTCAGCGGCTGACTTGCAGCCCACGCACGTCTCAAGAGCAGCTCCCCAGGGCCTCCTGCGTCTCCCAGACCTCCAGCTCCACCAGCCCGGCTCCTGCTTCCGCTCGTCTAGCTGCGGGGAGGGCCCAGCCTCAGGCTCCCCGGGCCCCCCGCCTGCTGCCCCCCGCGGCTCCCTGGCAAGTCCTCAGCTCAGAGAGCAGGCGGTGCCACCTCCAAGGACAGGAGCCTTTTCGGAGGGTCCCCCCGAAGGACCCCTCCGTCCAGCCCACCACCTTGCTCCCCTGCCTGCAGCCTCCCCCCTCGCTGGGCCAGTCCCAGGGCTTTCTCCCTCTCCAGGCTCTCCTCCCTCCCTCTAATTTCTACAGTTCCCTGCCTGGGGCCTCTGCCGCTCAGCCAACGCCCAAACAGAAGGGGCCTAAAGGTGACACACCTTCAGGGACTCCAGAAAGCTCAGGGACTTCTGCCGGATGTCGGACAGCAGACCTGCAGAAACCACGGAAAGGGGCGGCTGAGCGGCCCGCCCTCGCTCAGCCTCAGCGCTGGGCCTGCAGGGAAACACGCTGGGGAGGGTCCCTTCCCTGCACCTCCAGGGAGGGTGGGCAGGCCTGCAGCCTGTGAGGGAGGGAGACAGAGGCTGTTGCGTCGCCCCACCCTCCCAGGTGCGGAGGGGCTCGCCCTGCCTGACCCTTGGCCACACTCTTCTGGGAGCAGGGACCCCAGTCTGCAGACACATGACCAGGGCCAAGAACACAGGCTTCGCTGCCAGACAGGCCTCAGCTCAACACGCATCCGCTGGGTGACCTGGAACAAAGCGCTAGCCCATCAGAGCCTCCACGGGGACATCCCTGTAGTGAGGTGATCTAACACCCGCTCAGCAAGGGTCGCCGTTACGGTTGCCCTAATTACGATCACAGCCCAGTGGGTACGTGGTGACACAGGCAGAGGGTCACAGCCCAAGGCCTCCCTGGGATCTCTGGGACTGTCCAGAGGGCGGGCACAGAAACCTCAGGCTCCCCAAGGGCGGCCGAGGGCTCCTGTGCCCCTTTGGTGGCTCCGAGGACCCCTCCTGGCCCTGCGGAGGCTGCCTAGGTCAAGGCGGGGGTGGGGGGGTGACTCTATAGTCAGAGGGTGGGGCGGCCGGCGGGCTCCCTCCTTGCCCCGCCCTCCATCTTCTCTGCCGACCCCAGTGGCAGCCGTCAGAGGAGGGCACGCAGGACGGCCACTCCCTCCTGGTGGCTCTTGGACAAGCTCCTGGGTTGTCACTGGCCAGTGTGCCGAGAGGGTAACTTCCTCCCGACTATGCCCTCCTTCCCAGAACAGAGTGGCTCAGCTCTCCACGCTAGAGCGGTCGAAGAGCTGTGAACGACGGCTAAACCTGCTCCTGGGCATTTCCACGGCCGCTGAGGAAACTCTGAAGCACCGAGCCCAGGGGAGGGGCAGGGGCTCTGGTCCCCTAACGTGCTGAGCACTCGGGGTGACGCTTGGCGTGCTCGCTCCTGCTCCCAGCTGACTGGCCACGTCGGGAAATGAAGACACTTTGCAGAATTCCTTTAAGGTGTCTGTTCTGAGCTGCAGTTCCCTCGAGAAGGGAAAACTCCTCCCTTGCTTTTGTCTGTGGCCCTTGAGAGAGGGTGAAGTCGGAGAAGGTGCCCGGTCCCCCACCGAGTTCCCGCTGACCCTCCTCCAGGGGCCCAGGAGCTTCAGAGACCCGAGGCCCCCAGCGCTTCAGCCCACAAAGGGGAGTTTGTGGTCATCTGTGGCCAGGCTGGCACCCCCAACAGGTCACCAGGGAGACACGGGCTGCGTGTCCCTGAGCTCTGAGCTGTGACCCAGGAGAAAGCAAGCCGTCCCCGAGGCGGGCGCGGCCCTGGCTGGCCAAGCAGCTGGCAGTCACCCTGCTGAGCAGAGGATGGCACCGGCCTTGCTCCCCAACTCCTGACGACAATCGGGGAGGAGCCCCAAGAATCCAGCATGACCTGCCCCCCAAGAGCGTCGGTGGCCGTGAGGGTTAACACACACTCAACACGTGGCGATGAGGACGAGGACGAGGACAGGCGTGTTCTCGGTGATAGGGCTGTGGTCGGGGACCCACGGCCTCAAGCCAGAACGAAGCCGACGGGGCCCCGCCTGGGTGTGAGGCCGCCGTGTCTGAGGGCCGGAGCCTCCCTGTCCGACCACAGCCGGCAGCTGCCCGTGCTGCTTACATTTAAACTCAAAGGAAACAAAAATGTAAAATTCCACCTTCAGTGGCGCTGGCCACGTCACAGTGGCTTCACAGCCACATGTGGTTGGTGGGCACCATGTCGGAGAGCCCAGAATTGAGACCATTTCTCTCATCGGAGAAAGTTCTATGGGACACACTGCCGCCAGTGGTGAAAGCCGGAGCCTGGCCGACTCATCTGGGCTCGAATCCCTGCTCTGCCGTTTACTGGCGGGTGGTGATGGGTGCTTCTCCGAGCGCTGGGTTCCTCCTCCGTGAATGTGGGCATGAGGATGGGACCTGCCCCGAGGTAGGGCGAGACCAATGAGACGTCGTGTGTGACACGCAGCGCCAGGCCCAGGGGCCCTTGGGGCCCTCAGGAGGTCATTCATGCTTTCAGCAAATATTCCCCAAGTACTCCCGGCCTGGCAGGCACTGTGCCAGGAGCCGGAGCTGCCACGAAAGCCAGACTCTCAAGTTCCTGTGGGCCACAGAGACAGAGGCACAAACACGAGTCTCACTCCCACCAGGCACGCCGAGCAGCAGCACCTGACCCAGCCCAAGTGCTATCTGGGAGGCTTCCTGGAGGAGGTGTCTGGCGGGAGCGCTGCGCAGGCACCCTGGCCTGTGCTCACTGCTTGGCTGTCCGGGCTCCTGAGATCCTGCTCTCAGCCACTCCAGGCAGGAGCAGCTCAGATTTCAGATGATTCTTTGGGGCTGCCTGCAGCCTCAGGATAAAGAGACCCCATCAGAGAATTTCAGTCCACAAATGCACTGAGAGGGGCGCTGCCCAGCCCTGTCCAGAGGACAGTGTGAGGGCAGCTGGGGCTCCGCCCCCTCACGCAGGTGGGACTGAGAGCTGAGGGCCCGTTGTCCAGCCACCTCCCCGCCTCCCTGCAGGCAGAACTGGGAGAGCAGCTGTTTTTTCTGGAAGATCGGGCCCTGGGCCTTCTGGGGGTCATGGGAGGATGGGGCCTGGCCGACAGCTCCGCCCACACAGACCTCAGAGGCTCCTGGAGGACATCCTCGTGGGAGGCGGCAGGGTGGGGAGGGAGCGCTCTGCCCCGTCTCTTTTCCCTGGAGGGCACAGCAGGGGTGGGTGGGCCCCCTGGTGGCCAGCCGGGCACCCTCCCACCAGGCGCTCCTTTCTCAGGAGGGCTATGGCCCAGCCCCTTGCCCGGCAGAGAGGTACCCCTGGGGAAAGGGCAGCTCTGCACAAAGGGGCTGCTGACCTCAGTTTTCGTTTGCCCTTGCCCTGGTACCCAGGCTACCACTTGAGGGGGTGAATCGTGGGAAAGCTCGCACCTTCCCCACCCCTGATGTGTGGTCCACCATCCAGGGATTTTTTTTTTTTTTTTTTTTTTTTTTTTTTTTTTTCATCCAGGGATTTTGTCCTTTCAACCAGCAACTGACGGTTTTCCCCTTAGGGATGTTGAGAGGATGCCCTTCTCTGCCCTCACCATGGCATCCAGGCGGGGCTGCCTGTCCCCCGAGGCGCTGTACCACCTCCCTGCCGCCACACTGGGCATCGCCTGCCCACCCTGTGTGGGTGGACACAAGCGTACAGGGCGCACGTGGGCTGTGCGTCCCGGGAGGATGGAGTGAGCTGGCGCTGGGGACCAGGAGTGAAAGCTAAGGGCACTGCAGTGCTCGGCCCACCTGCTTTCTGTCTTAGCTCCCTGAGTCCCTGCTTTACGCCATTTTACAGACAGGGCGCAGCTGACGGTCCAGAGGGGCCAGGGTTGCCCGAGCTCTCCCAGCTTTCTGGAATAGACGGCGGTGCCCAGTTTCCTGGTTCCAGCTCAGCCAGAAGGATGGAGAGGGGTGGATAGAGAGCTGGCATCTGAGCTCAAGCCCTGGTCCCAGCCCGTCCCTAGGTGCCCCAGGCAGCTCTCTGCCCCTCACTGGGCCGCACTTCCTGGACGAGGAGGGGCTGGAAATGTCTACCCTCTTCTGGGTAGATTCTCCCCCTGGGCACTTATTGGCCAGGACCTGACGTGCTATGTGTTGTCACGTGTGTGTCTTCTGACCACCTGCCCCACCCTCCCCAAAAGGCAGGCACCTTGAGGGCAGGGCCTGGTGCCCGGTCAGTGCCAGGCTCAGCAGGTGCTCAGCGAGCTTGTTCTGAGCGAGCGCAGGGAGGATGAACCAAGGAACCAGGGGGCTCCCCAGCAGCCCCTCCCCAGGCTGGGAGAGTCTCCCAGAGCGATGGGCAGGGGATGCGGTGGCACAGAGCCCCCTGCCTCAGAGGGCCCGGGGCCCCTTCTACACACACTCATACACACGCGCGTGCACACACACGCACGTGCACGTGTCCAACAGCACACGTATGCCCCACCCCGGTGGGCTTGAGGAAGCCTGGTCTGCAGGAGGGTTTTGGCAGCCCCTTGAGGGCTTTGGCCCCAGTCCCTCGCCCTGCCTGGCCTGAGGGCCCTCCGTCTTTCAGGGAGGCCGCTGCCGGGCAGCCCCTTGGGAAGCTGCTCGTCCTCGAGGGGTCTGCCACACCCCGTGCTGCGACCCCAGGTATGTGGGACGCCAGAGCCCAGGGCTGAAATTCCTCCCTCCCCTCCCGTCCCCTCGCCCAGGCACCAGGGGGAAACCCGGGGCTTCTAACTGCCCCCGGGCCTTTCGCAGGCCACTGACCCCACACGCCTCACTGTCCCCCTTGTGAGATGGGCGACTCCAGCCGGCCCCGTACAGAGGTGCAGGTTTTATCTGGGGCTGCTCCTGAGCGGGGCAGGGGTTGGGGCTTTGTTCCGAACGCACCTGCAGTGCCCGATTCTCCTACAGACAGACATGAGCACGTTTTATTCCCGTTCTTAAAACTTTTGAAGAAAACCAACTGAAAAATGAGGCTTAAACGGCAGATCACATCCCAGGCCTTTCAGAGTAGTGCTCGGTCCCCAGCGCCGTGCCAGGGCCCTCCAGCTGCCCCCGCCCTGAGCCCCCACTGGACAGGGCATCCCACAGTCCAGCCCATGCCCCACTCCGCACACGCTGGGGCTGAGGCCCAGCCTGCTGCCACGAAGAAGGCCCGAGCCCAGGAGGGCACGAAGCGGGAGCACCGCCCCCCCGGCCCTGGCTGTGCACCAGCCCTGGGGCCCTGGGCCAGCCTCCTCAGCTATAACGGGGGAGAAACCCTTCGGCTCAAAAGCGAAGGCAGAAGGCTGGGCCCCAGGAGCAGAGCTGTTGATGAAACAAGCCATTGACTCTCGAGGGAGCAAACAGTCACAACAGAAGCATGGCAAGAGCACATAGCAAGTGGCTGGGCCCTGAAAGCCTCCAAAAAACTTTAATACTGATGTGTGGGTGCTACCCACGTAGAAAAGCGTCTTTCTACACCCGCAGAACCGTGCCGAGTGTCAGGCAGTGGAGGGGGTCCCCAGCGGACCTCCCTGGCCACCCGACCAGCCGGCCCAGGGCCTGTCCACAGGCTCGCCCTTACCACAGCTCCGGAGGGTCCAGGGCGCGACCAAGCCCGCCCGTCCGGCTGACCGCGTCTCTTCCAGCCGCAGGGAGCTGCAGCGGGGGTCTGGCGTGGCTGGCGCCCCGAGTGAGCTGGGGACACACAAACACCTGTGTGAGCAGCGAACACCCTCGAGGCAGGAGACAGCTGAGGGCTGGGGGGTGGGCGGGGCGGTAATCTGGGCTCCTGCAGACCCAGTGTCCAGGGAGACCCAAGGGCCAAAGGCGGGATGGGCCTGGGACCAGAGGGCCAGGAGGGCAGTGGCGAGCAGGCGGGGCCTGTAGATGCCCACACCCTCAGGATCTCCCAGCTCGGCAGGGCCTGGTCTGTGAGCGGCGACTCAGGGCTCCGTACTCGGACCCGGGGGGACCAGCGCCCAGCAGGAGCGCTCGGCGTCCACGGTCACCATCGATGCTGGGGCCAGCATCAGAGCGCCCTTTGCCCGAAAGCCCTCGCCTGCCCTGGGTCTGCTCCTGCAAAGCAGCTGCTCTGGCAGTGACGGGCATGGGGCATGTCCTCTGTCTCTGTCCCCTCGGCCATCTGCTAAGGAGGACCGTCCACCAGGCCCAGAGTGGAGCAGGGCCCACATCTTAGCTCTCAGCCTCAGCACCACCTTCTCGTGCCGGCACTGCCACCCTTTCCACAGAGGGGCCTGAGCCGGCCAGATGACCAAGGAGGCCGGGGTCAAACGGGTCCAGTCAGACTCAGAGACCTGCCCTCCATCAGGGCGAGCTCAGCCTCACCCGGGGCTGCCCAGCACGTCCGCCACAGGAGAAGGAGGAAGGCGTGGCCTTGGGCCCCCTGAGAGGGCAGCAGCCCAGGTGGGGCGGGAGAGCCGCCGGGCACAGGTGGGCTGCAGCTGCCCGGATTAGGGGCTTGGGGCGCAGATCACTGTGCAGCCCAGGTGTGTGTGCCAGGCTCGGGCAAGCGGTGCCGACAGCGCGCCTCACTTCACGTCTCATCAGCACACGTGGCTGTCTCTCCTGCACCCAGTGACCCAGGATGCCCTTGAGTGACTAAAGACACCGGCCACACCTGCGCACCATGGAGATGGGCCCTCCTCCCGCCCCACAGGTGTTCGCTGAGCACCTGCCGTGCTTCCCAGGTGACCCACCACCCCGCCCCTACCCCACAGCTCACAGTCCTGCCGGGGAGGTGGCGTGAAAAGACTGTTCCAGGAAGAGGGAGCGGCCCTGGGCCCAGACGAGAGATGCTGAGGAGGCGAGGGCTGGGCCCAGGGGCTGATCCTGGGATGACCCCAGGATGCTGGGGCAGGAGCACTGACCGCGGGCTCCGATGGTCAGGGGTGGGTTCCTAGAGGCAGTGGCAGCAGGCGCTGCTCCAGGAATGCGTAGTCATGGAGACAAGGGGACTCTCTAGCTCCCTCCTTCCCAACCCAGAACTTAGGATGCAATAACCCCCACCTGGGATCAACAAAGGGCAGGAAGGAGCTGCGTCCTCCAAGGCTGCTTAAAGGGAATGCCATCAGTCCACAAGCCCTTCTCCCTCAACTGTCTAGAGCAGGGATGGCAAGCATTTCCCACAGAGGGACAGACCGTCAGTGTTCAGGCTTTGCAAGCCACATGGTCTCTGTCTCCGTGGAAACCACTCAGCTCTGCCTTTGTAGCAGGAAAGCAGCCACACTCGTTATGTAAATGATGAGCATGGCTGTGTGCCAATAAAACTTTATTTACAAAGACCAGCGGTGGGTCTAGGGGGCTGTGGCTTGCTGACCACTGGTCTAGATTCTCTAGGGCAGTGGTTCTCAAACTTCAGCGAGCATCAGAATCACCTGATCACTGGGCCCACCCCCAGCATATCAGATTCAGGCGGGCTAGGATGGGCCGGGCACTCTGCATTTCTAACGAGTTCCCAGGGAACGGTTTGAGAACCACTGGCCAGGGAATGGGTGTAGCAGAAAAACTGGGGGCTCTGGAGTCCATGCCCTGGGTCTGAAACTTGGCTTGTCCTCCCCCAGGCTACGTGACCCTGGGCAAGGTCAATTCTCCTCTGCCAGCCTCAGCTTCCCCATCTGTAAAATGGGGATGAGCACACATCCCTCAGGGTTGCTGCAAGCACACAGCTGGGGCACACACTCCTCTGTCCTTCCTTCCAGAGATGCCGGGGTGGACTGGGTGTGAGGGGCCCAAGCCCCATGGTGGGTGGGAAGCCCTGGTGTCCTCACCACGTGATGCTGGTAACAAGCTTGGCCCCCACCCGGCCACTGAGCACTGTGGCCCCAGCAGGGAAAGGACTCGGTGGAGGACACCCACCCCGACTCAGGAACTGGCCTGAGAGGCGGCAGGACGGGCCAGGCCCTGGAGAGGAGAGCTGTGACCTGCATCCTTGGACTCACTCGGCAGCGAGGGAGGTGACCAGAGGCACGGCCGTAAAACAGCCCCGTGAAGCAGTGAGTGGAGACTGCTAGTTTAGAAGACTGGGCCGGGCCAGGTGCCTTCCGGAGGCCTGAGAGGCCCAGCCAGCCCCTGGGCCCTGACCCCTGGGCTCCAAGGGTGCTGAGCCATCCAGGGCACAGCTCTGAATGATTTTCACCTCCTCCTGTCTCTCCCCGCCTGGTCAGGCTGAGGTGGGGAGGGAGACGCAGTGCCCCTGGTGGGAAGGTCCCGGACACCCCTCGGCTTTGACACCTCCTGGGCCTGAGCCCCTGGGACCTTGCTGGCTGTCCAGCAGCGGGACACACAGCTGTAGGCTGTCCGCCTTAGAGCCTAGGGCACCGAAATTAACCTCTGGAGAATTCTCCCACCCGTCTCCCCTTCTCAAGCTCTAGACGGGGAGCAGGAGTGGGGGGGCAGGTGCAGAGGACGTGAAGTCCAGCCCGATGCTGACCCCTACTGGTGGCAACAGTTCAGTTCCAGTAACTGCACTGAGGCCGGGCAGGGGAGGGTCTGGGGGAGGGGAGGGAGGGTGAGGCAGGGCTGGGGGAATCAGGGTGGATTCGGGGCCACCCCCCATCTCCAAGGGGGGACTCTGAGGCTGGTGGGGGGGCCGTGAATGTGCTCAAGGTCACCAGCTTTAAGCACAGACCTGGGATCTGCACTGATCCCCAGAGGCCCTAGGGCAGCCCCACGTAGGAGGGCAGCAAGCCCAGGAGAGACCGGGTGAAGTGGGTGGCGAGGAGCCCCTGGCATCCCTCCCAGTGGGTTCCGGCTGATACTGACAAGAGCAAGGCCAGCCCCCTGGAGACCACCCACTGGCCTGTCCTCCTCTGGAACCCCCTCCCCCGCCCCGGTTCTGAGCTGTCGAGCCTGGAGTCCCGGAGGACGAGGACGTGTGGCCGCACAAGGTGAGAGGGCAAGCAGGGAGGGCTTGCTTGGGGGCCAGGCAGGGATGGCTGCCCCACGGCGCTTCAGCCCCAGGACGGAGAGGGGAGGGGGCCAGGGGTGTCTGACAACCTCCTGGTGCGGGTGCCAGGGAAGGAGGTGGGCGGAGCTGGGGACCAGCAGGGCACCAGTGGCAGGTGAGGAGGACTGGACGGGTACCCACGCCTGCAGGAGCCCCTGGGCAGGCGGGCGGGCGATGTGGCAGAAGGAACAGTTCTTGGGGCGGGAGAGGGGTGCGTCCTTGCAGAAGGAGACAAGCATGTCCCCGAATCCTGGGAAGACTGGGGGCCACAGCTGCTCAGGGAAGGCCAGATGACAAGAAAGCATCTCCCCCGCGCAGCCCAACCTTTGGAGCCCTCGTGGACAGAACCTGCCCCGGGCTGGAGGACGCCCCCCCTCCTAGAGGGGCTGGGGGTACAGAGCGGGGACACTGGCTGCTGGGGGGAAATGAGCTGGAGGACAGAGAGGACAGCAGCTGGACCTCAGGGGGAGGCCGGCCGAGACTCTGGGGGCCTGGGGTGAGGGCTGGAACAGCAGAGGGTCCCCAGGAGAGCGGCTGGCCCTGGGTGGTGGCTACTGAGGCCACACTGCAGACCCAGGCTGGGCTGGCCCCCAGTGCCCCTGCCCCGGGCCGGCCATCTGTCTGTAACTGGGCCCTTGCAAAGGGACCTGTGTGAAGTGACCCCAGAGGAGGCCAGTGCTGGAGACGGAAGTCACGAGAAGGTGCAAGGGGCTGTGAACGGGTGGTCCTGAGAACTCGACATGGGCCACCGACCCGGGTGGAGGGCTGCCTGTCTCCGTGTGCCCCAGACACAACCAGCCTGCCAACCACACGGGGACGCCTGGCCGAGTGTTTCCACATGGCCCACTGGGCACAGCCCCGCCAGAGGCGCCCGAGGCCAGCACCTCTCCCCGGACTGGTCAGGAGCCATGTCACTGGACCTGTTACGGGCTCCGTCACGGGCCGGCAGCACCCACCCTGGGGACACAAGGCTGCTCAAGAGCGGCGCCCAGGCTTACCTGCCTGCGAAGGGGCTCAGGGCCTGGAAGGAAGCCACGTTTCTCGCCAGCCTCTTGTCCAGCTCCGAGCGCCCATCCTCCACGGAACCTTTGGAGAGACGGGCACCGGTCTGCTGGTCGGTGGGGAGTGAGGACGGGGCCCCCACCCCCCTGGCAGGAGGGACCCTGGTCCTGCTTTCTTGCCCCTCTGCAGGAGGCAGGGCAGAGAGGTGGTGGGCACGTCAGGCTCAGGACCGGACCCCACCCCTCCCCCAGCCAGAGGCAAGATGGTGACAACAGCTGCAGAGGGACAACTTCTGTGGTCTTGTCGTTGTACCCCCGCCCCTTTCAGGAGAAGAAACCCAGAGGCAGGGAGAAAGCGGGGTCCCCCTGGCCACCGACGGGGCAAGTGGTCATCTGCAGCCCCGGGGCCGGCCTACCTTGGGGCTTGCTGGCCTGGTGGCCCCTTGGGCTCACGCTCTGCGGCCGTTCCCAGCCAGGGCTCCCGGGCAGCGCCTCAGTGTCCGGGAAGCAGGTGGTAGAGAGAAGCGGCCTGGCCCGCATGCCCGCCCAGTCCCAGGGTGCCCCTCCGCCCATGTTGGGCACCAGGGCTCCGGGGCAGGCTGGCGTGCTGGAGCTCAAGGGCGGCGGGCCCGGGACGGGCCCCCCCGGTGCGTCTGTCGCCTCGGACCTGCGCAGCCTGTCGGTGAGGACGTCGATTCGCTGCTTCAGGATGTTGGCCATGGTCTCCAGGGCCTGCAGCCGGGCCTGCTTGTACCGGAAGTGCAGGGGGCCCGGCGTGCCCAGGCACTCGGACTCCTCGGGGTCCAGGTAGATGCACAGCCTCGGGCTTGGGTAGTGGGTGGTCAGGTCCTGGAGTTGCAGGGGGCCCAGGGAAGAACTGGCCGATGTCAGCAGGGGGGCGCCCTCCCAGCCATCTCGGGGGCCTCCCACCTCCAGAGTCTCAGCCGGGTTCAAGGCTCTGTTCAAACACAGGCAGAAGCTGCAGGGAGAGAGGAGAAGAGGGTCAGCCCTAGGGCACCCTCTCCAGGCGCGTGGGAAACACGCGTGTGCGGGGGTGCCATAGCGGCAGCTTCCGTGCCAGGCCCAGAGTCTATTCACTGCGTCTGTTTATGACCAGGGGGTGATTATGGTGCATGCATAGGACAGACCACACGTGGCTGTTAGAAAGAAGGAGGACGGTTGGCAACGATTTCTTGGATATGGCACCAAAAGCACTGGTAACAAAAGAAAAAAGTAGATAAACCGGGCTACTTCAAAATTAAAAACTTATATGCATCAAAAGACCCAATCAACAGAATGAAAAGACAACCTACAGAATGAGAGAAAACATTTACAAACCCAGATCTGATCAGAGATTACTCCCCTGAGTATATCTCCTACAGCTCAACAACAACAAAAACCCAAACAACTTGATGACATACAAATGGCCAAGAAGCACGTGAAAAGATGCTAAACATCACTGATCATTAGGGAAATGCAAATCAAAGCCACAATGAGGGACTTCCCTGGTGGTCCAGTGGTTAAGACTCCACGCTCCCAATGCAGGGGGCCCGGGTTCGATCCCTGGTCGGAGAACTAGATCCCACATGCCGCAACTAAAGATCCCGCGTGCCGCAACTAAGACCCCGTGCAGCCAAATAAATAAATAAAAATAAATAAATAAATAAATTTTTTAAAAGCCACAATGAGATACCACCTTACACCCTTTAGGATGGGCACTATTAAAGAAAAAGAAAAGAACAAGTGTTGACAGGGATGTGGAGAAGTTGGAACCCTCGTGCACAGTTGGTGGAATATAAAATGGTGTAGCTGCTATGGAAAACAGTATGGAGGTTCCTCAAAAAGTAAACATAGAATTCTCATATGACCCAGCAATTCTAATTCTGGGTGTATATCGCAAAGAATTGGAAGTAGGGGCTTGAAGAGATGTTTGCATACCTATGTTCACAGCAACACCATTCACAACCAAAAGGTAGAAGCAACCCAGGTGTCCATCAACAGATGAATGGATAAACAAGGTGTGGTC
This sequence comes from Balaenoptera acutorostrata, assembly GCF_949987535.1. Taxonomy (NCBI): domain Eukaryota; kingdom Metazoa; phylum Chordata; class Mammalia; order Artiodactyla; family Balaenopteridae; genus Balaenoptera; species Balaenoptera acutorostrata. Next base: position 124,313,139 of record NC_080069.1, read on the forward strand.
CATCCATATAATGGAATATCATTCAGCCTTAAAAAGGAAAGAAATTCTGAAATAGGCTACAACATGGATGAACCTTGAGGATATCGTGCTGAGTGAAATAGGCCAGTCACAAAAGGGTCCCAGAAGGAATCAGGTTCATAGAGACAGAAAGTAGGACGTTGGGGCCCGGGGCTGGGGGGGTGATGGGGAGGGAGTGTTTCACGGGGACAGTTTCCGTTTGGGAAGATGAGAAAGTCCTGGAGATGATGGTAGTGATGTTTGCACAGCAGTGTGAATGTACGTAATGCCCCTGAACTGTGCGCTTAAAACTGCTTAAGATTTTACGATCTTAACAAAATTTTACAATTTTGTCATGTGTATTTTACCACAATTTTTTTAAGTGGAAAAAAAAAAAAAAGGACAGAGTGAAGCATGATGAAGGACCTGCAGCCTCCTCCACCACAGAGATAGCCCCCCCTCCACCACAGAGATAGCCCCCCTCCACCACAGAGATAGCCCCCCCTCCACCACAGAGATAGCCCCCCCTCCACCACAGAGATAGCCCCCCCTCCAGCATCGTGTCCAGCAGAAGAAGCCGGACAGCCAGGAGCCCCTGCCGGCATTTCCCACGGCGGGGGGCTGCCCTCGGGTGTGAGCGGTTTCTCAGCCCCAGTGCAGGTTACACATGTGCTCAGCGTGTGAGCATTCACTGAGCTGCACACCTAGGACCTGTGGACCTAGAGTTTTGGGGAGAAGTGCGCACTTTAAAGACAAATGAAACAAAAGGGATCCGGAGAGGGAGACGTCCAGGAGCCAGGGGCCAGGGCAGGTGTCCATCCCACCGAGGTGGACGGGTGGGAGGTCGAGGGGCTGCAAATAGGGGTGGGCGCTGAGCTCCAAAGGGTTCAGCTCAAAGCCCCCTCCCAGAACTCTGGCTGCCAAAGACCCATCCAGGAGCCAGGTTCAGAGCGAGCCCAGGGCAGGAAGCTCCCGGTGGGCGGCATCTTGTGGGGACCCCCGGCCTTAGCCTCTGGGCCAGCTCCTCCCCCTAGCCATGGGCGGATGATACCCTAGGAGCCTGGCTGTGAGTTCCCCCTCCTTCATTGGGCAGGTGGCCGGGAAGCCCACGGGGCACTCCACGGAGCCCTCCCCCGCGAGGGCAAGCGCTGGGAAGGCCAGCCTCTAGGGAGCCTGGATGCTCAATCCCCCCAGCAAAGTGGGGGAAGGTCTCCCACCCTGCACTTCAAGATGCTGCTCGGGGGAGCGGCCTCCTGGACGGTTGCCCCAGAGAAATGAAAACACACGGCAGTGAAAACAAAGCAAAAACGAAAGCAAGGGAAAAGAAAACAAACCCAGAAAATAAGTGTTGGCGAAGACAGGGAGAAACTGGATTTCTCGTGCACTGCTCTGGGAATGCAAAACGGTGCGGCCACTGCCGAAAACAGCCTGGCACTTCCTCCACCAGTTAAATATGGAGCTACCACATGACCCGGCAATGCCACTCCTGGGTGCACCAGAGAGCCGAAAATGGGTGCTCAGACATTTCACTCACAGCAGCCCACAAGTCCATCAGCTGCCCCATGGGTAAGCAAAATGTGGGAGATCGTACAGTGGAATATTACTCGGCCATAACAAGGAAGGAAGTCCTGACACAGGCTGCAACATGGATGAACTTAGAAAACTCGCTCAGGGAAAGAAGCCAGGCACAAAGGCCCCATGCTATAGGATTCCACTGACACGAGACATCAGAACAGGTGAATCCATACACACAGATGGACAGCAGACTGGGGATAGCCCGCGGCTCAGGGGAGGGATGGGGAGTGACTGCTAATGGGGACGGGTTTCCTTTCAGGGTGATGAAATGTTTTTGGGGACTAGATGAAAATGGTGGTTATGCAATATTGTGAATGTGCCAAATGCCACTGAATAGTTTTCTTTATAAAGGTTAACTTAACGTGATGGGAATCTCACCTCAGCGAAAACTAACACAGCCCTGATCACAGGCTCCGTGCAGCTCTGGATGGAGGGAACCGACTCCCCGCCCGGGAGAGCCCCCCAGGAAGTGCAGTCCCGGCCCCTGCACACCCACCTGCCCGGGGCCTCCTGGTCCCCCAGCACCATGCCGGAAGTCACCCTGCTCCACTGCAGCACAGGCGCTCCGGCGGCTTCCAGGCCCTAAAGCAGAGGAGAAGGACGTCGTCAGAGCCCCAGGCTGGACCAGAAGACCCCAAGCCCTGTCTCAGCCTCAGAGCTGGCCCCGGCCTCCACAAGGGTCTCAGGCTGGGTCCCTCAGGGGTCCCCTCTTTGGGGACAGAGACAGAGGCAGTGGGGTCCCTGCAGAGCCCTGCCACAGCCAGGGGACACCGGGGGAGCTCGGTGGCTGAGCGGGCGCATACCCTGGACTGTGCAGAATGCGGGACGAAGGTCACGATGCCGGGCGTCGTCTGGGAGACCACAGGGACGGCCTCCCTCTGCTTCCTGTAGACGCCCTGCAGCCTCTGGTTTCTGAGCTCCAGTGCTTGCGTGGCGGAGGCCTTTTTCTTTAGGGCCTGCTGCCGCCAGGCTGCCGTCTTCTGGCGCATGAACTCCCCCAGGGACTCGGAGCCGTGGAGGGGGCCCAGGGGCCCTCGGGGCTTCGGGCAGGGCGGCGGGGGTCGCACCTCATTCTCCTTCCCAGGGATGTTCCAAAGGGCATCCTGGCTGGGCCTTGGCCAGGCGAGCTTCTCCCCCGAGGGGGTCAGAAGTGGACCCCTGCCCTGGCACAGGGGGCCGGCCCCCTGCGTGAAGGCGGCGCTCCAGGGCCGCCAGGTGGGAGGGCTCGGCTTTTCCAGAGGGCTCCATGGCCTTCGGGCAGGGGCCTGCCGGTCTTCACAAGCGGTCCAGGCCCTCTGCAGACCCCAGGCCTGCCCAGACGAGGTGCTCCAGGGCCGCTGCAGGAAGGGGCCCCATCTTTCAGGGGGGCTCCCGGGCCTCTGGAAGGAGCGGTCCCGTCCTTGAGCTGCCCAGGTCTTCTGTGGACAGGAGGCCCGCCTGGCCGAGGCACTCCAGGGCCGCTGAGGGAAGGAGTTCAGCCTTTCCGTGGGGCTCCCGGGCCCCTGGAAGGAGGGATCTCGTCCTTGGGCCGCCCAGGTCCTCTGTGGACAGGACTCCCACCTGGCCAAGGTGCTCCAGCTCGGCGCCGTGGGCAGGCTCCCAGCCCCCTCAGAGGCAGGCACCCCCTCCGTCACGGCCCGAGGGCTCTTCCAGGAGCCCCGCGAGTCTGGGGGCTTCCAGGGGCTCTGCCACCTCCTCCCCGCCAGGTCCCGCAGCTCCAGCCCTCGCCTTGGGTGGCGGTCCTGGGCCAGCTCCAGCCTGGCCTGGATTTGCTGGCGGAGGTCTCGAAGGACGGCCATAGCAGCCTGGACGGTCACGGGCTGCTGGCAGGAAGCCAGGTGGGGAGCGCTGGCTGACACCTGCGGGTCGCTGCGGACAGAGGTGGATCTAGGCATCCGGGGGCGGACAGGGGGGCTCTCACCAGCTCCAAGCTGCTTGCTGTGTCCTGCAAAGACAGGCAGTGGCAGGGGTGGCCAGAGCCGCGGGGCTGCAGGAGGAGCAGAGCCGGCCCCTCCCCACTCCCTGAGACCCCCCTCTTGGTTCTGCGCCCGTCACCCACTCACAGAGCCCTCTGGGGGCAGGTGCCACGTCGGGGTGACTCGAGGCTGAGCCTGGGCACCTGGCACAGAGCCACCCCCTCTGAATGTGGTGAAAACTAAGGGGGGGGCGCGGGGGGAGGTGACACGTCTCCTGGGAGCTGCTGTGGCCCCCGTCCTGCGGCCCCGGAGTCGGGAAAGCCTGGTGGCCCCGCCCTGCCTTCTGGGAGCCGAAAGCGTGCCTCTCAGGGACAGAAGTCCTTTTCCTGGGCGACTCCCCAAAGTCCCCCTCCGGTGGGGGGTTTGGAGGGCGTCTGACGGGTCGCTGGGAGAGAGGTGCCGGGCCCGCACCCCGATGCCACTGCTTCCTGGGCGTCTCTCCCTCCGGCCCACACTCCAGATGCCACACCGAGCGGAGCAGAGCCTAGGCGGGGGCACGAGGTACCTAATTCCGCGGTGGGGGCCCAGTCTCTTGAGGGTCCCTTGCTCTGAAGCCTAGGGAGGGAAGGAGGGGGCCCAAGCAGCACCCTCACCAGAGCTTGTCCTTTTCTCCAAGCGTAAACACCAGCCAACTCAGAATCTTAAAGAGAAAACGCACACACAGCCAGGTGCCCAGGGCCCTCCGATGCTGGCCCAGACGGGGAGGCTGGCGACCCCACGTAGACCCAGGAGACCAATTCACACACTCCCAGAGGGGATGGGGTGAAAACCCTCGGGTCCAGGCCACTCTGGGGATTGGGTCACACCCCCGGCCATTAGCCAGCATCCTGGCAGGGCTGAGTCCCAGGATGACCTTGAAACGTGCCCTGATTTCTCTGACCCTTGGGGGTAATAAAACATGCTCCCTTCAGACTTGTCTGTAAAACATTCAACACAGGCCCAGGAACACCGCACACGCTCAGTAAAGGCTGGCCAGTAGTAACGATAGTCACCAGCACAAGCAGGGCTCACACAGGGCGAGGGGGAAGGCGATGTTATAGCTGATCATTTGCCCTGAGCCAGAGGAAATTAATTTGTTTTTAAACTGGTGAGACTCGGCGGGGATAGGGGAGGGCACTCAAGGAAGACAGTCAGGTTGGCAGGACAAGGGGTCCCGGAGAGCGTGGAAACAAACAGCCACCCCATCCCAAACACAAACCACCCTCCTTTAATAAATGCTGTCACATAATAAACATCATTCATCAAGGTTTCACTTCATAATCCCAAGTTACGCTCACCAAATGCCAATAGCAGCCCCACCATCATAACAAATCCGTCCACAAGGGCCCTGGCAGAGGCAGCGCCGGCCTTGAGCTCACACACACACACGTGTAAGCTCACACGCTTACACAGCCTGCACCTCCGGGGGAGGGAGAGCCAGCCCAGGGAAGGGTGTGTCCCGCAGGGCTGTTCCAGGGGCGTGGCTTACAGGGGGTGTGGTCGTGGCCTCGGGGGGTACTTCCTGAGGCGTGGCTTCTGGGGGCGTGGCCTAGGGCGTGGCTCTGTACCGCCCTTCCCCTTGCGGGAGCTCCATCTTCACGCCTATGGCTGAAGTCCCTCCTGGTCTGGGCTGGGGAGGGTGCTGTGTCTAGGGGGCAGGGTGTGATAGGTGGGTGGTCTCTGCTGTAAGGCACCCTCGTTTGCCCCTCCCTGAGACCACGCCCTCCGCCCCAGGCCCCTGGTGACACCGGAAGGTAAGAGTGAGGTCTCAGGAGTCCCAGACCTGGGTTTAAATCCCAGCTCCTCCTGCCTAGCCACCAGCCTTGGGCAAGTGACAATTTCCCCGTGCCTCAGTTTCGCCATCTGTAAGCACCTCCCCACAAGGCCACGAGGATGCAAAAGCGAAGCAGTCGCCCTCACCACAGGAGCTGCCCAGAAGGGTCAGGATTCTGCTGACCAGGACTGAGTCCGGACTGTCCACCTGCCCCATGTGACCTATGAGTGGGGCCTGGGGGGTTGGGCTCCCCAGAGAGGGTCCTGTGTCCTGGTCCCTAAAGTTGCTGCACTGCACAAAAATGGCCTCACTCCCTTGGTCGGGGCCCTAGGCAGGGACCACACCACGTAGGGAGGGGGCCACCTGCTGGCCAGGCCCCTCTCAGCACCCCCATCCCCAGGCCCCTCCATCACTGGCTTCCCCATTAGCCTGCCAGAGGGGTCCAGGTCAATAAATGGGTCCTGATGGGCACATTTTTTTCTTCCACAGAGCAGTTTAATGGCAATTAATTTTTTTACGAGAGGATTTTTAATCTGTGGAAATGGATGAAGTCCCCGAGTGCCCTGTCAAAGTTCCAGGGCCGACCTAATCTATGATAAAAAATGCAAAGTGAGGTGCTATAATCTGAAATTAAATATCGGGCTTCATTTTCCTGCGGCCCGGATGGATGAATATTTTATAACTATTGTGATTTAATTTTTTGTTAACTACAGCAAATTTCTAATTCATCCAATTCCCAAGTCCTGTGGCTCTGACCTCTGAACCCAAACTCATCTCTCCTTAGCCCAGCTGTGACTTCGTCACTGACAGAAACTAATGGTCACCTCCATCAGGGTGACACGGCGGTTACGGTGATGAATGCGGCCCATAGCATGCCCTTTTGACCCAGTGTCAGGCAGAAGGCAGGTCATCTTTCAAGGGAGCCATTATAATAAAACAAACCAAAATGCGGAGGAACGGCGGGCGGGGCGGGGAACGTGATGCAGAAAATTGTTATATTTTGTGCTTTTTCAGTGGCCTTCCGGAACCTTCCCCATGTCTCCCAGCATCCCTCACTCTGGTTCCAGTGGAGGTTTTCCCGACACGTCCCCACCTCACTCAGGGCCCACCTCCAGCCAGAGAAGGAGGACAGGTACTCCTCCTGCTGGAACCGTCGGCCTGCCCGAGGGCAGAGAAGACGGTGTCTGACGGCCTGGGCAGACCACACATGGCCCACTCCCGTCCAGGACTGTGATCTCATACCCTGGGGAAACTGAGGCACAGAGATGCTCAGAAACAGCTCGACCCCCAGTGCTGCTGACTCCGAGACCAGGGGCCCCACAGAGCCGACCTCAGCCTCCCAGGGCTTTCTCTAACCAGGGGGCTCTGGCTGGTGTCTCCGAAGCCCGTGGTACAGTGGTCCCAGAGCCCAGGCCCTGAGGGTGGGCCTGGAGAAGGTGCCCCGGCGTGGGCCCAGGTACGCACAGCTGGGCTCTCTCAGGTAGGGGGCACAGGCCTGGAGCTGTCAGGGCCCAACCTCGGCTCGCCTGTGTGGTCCTGGGCAGGCTGTTGAACCTCTCTGAGCCTCAGTTTCCTCGTCTACAAAATGGGAGTGAGCCCACCTGCCTTCGAGGAGAGCTGTGAGGGTCACGTGAGCTCCCGTCGCTTGAGTGCATGGTACACTCGGACAGAGGCCGGCACTGAGCGAGGCCGCTCCTCCCCGGCCCAGAACGTGCTGAAGGAAGGCCCCGGAGGAAGGCCGCCCCCTCTGTTCCCCACACACCCACATCCAGCACGTGCACCCCACGAGCTCCACGAACCTACCAGGCTGGGCAGCTGGGTCTTTGCTGGCCGCCAACACCCCACCCAGCCCTCAGGAAAAGACACCTGAATTAGGAATTCCTCTGTGAGCCTGGCCCAGCACCACCAAGACCCCTAACAGACCTCTCCCGGGTCACAGGCGGCCGACACATCTCCAAGGGAAGCGGACGTCGCCCAGCCTTTCCCACCACTGGGCACCCCAGGGGAAACAGGCAACCCGGCCTCACTGCCTGGAGTCTGTGGACAGACAGACCACAGCCATGCTTCCCGCCACCGACGGCAGCAAAACGGCCCCAGCTCAGCCAGCGACACCGAGTCACGAGAAAGCAAGCACATCTGTCCACCACCAGCTCACATGCCCCCCGCTTCACGCCCGCCTTTCCGAGGCGGAGCCAGCGCTGCACCAGCCATCCTGGCTCCAGAAACAAGCCATGTGCCCCCCTCCTGAGCCTGATCGTAACCTCCTGTCCCCACGCCCTGCCTGGCCCCGAATGGGCCAACCCTACCTGTGTCTTTGGCAGCTCTCCTAGCGGCGGGCAGCTTGGGGGTCTTCTCTCTTTTGCAAGAACTACTTTTCATCCTTTTGGTTTTTTCCCGTGGAGCTTCAGAGAGAGGAGACAGACGGAAGGAAGGGAGAGAAGGTTGAGTTGCAGTGCAACACACGGGATCAGCCTGCTCGCGGGGCCCCTGACTGTCCCCTTATGGCCCTCTGCATGGGACCCCCCCGGGCAGTCCCCCGCGGGCTGGGCTCACCTCACCCGCCCTCGCAGCCTCGACTGGACACACGTCCCGAGAGCCCGTGAGCACAGCTGTAGCCTCCCATCTCCGTCCCCTGCACCCAGCTCGGGGCCGGCCCACGGCACTCATGTTTGTTGAATGAATAAATGACTGAACAGCCCCACAGACGAAGCCATGGCAGGGCAGCCGGCCAGACGGGACGTGGGCTCCTCAGGGAGAGGAGGAGTGAGCGCTAGACCTGGAGGGGCCTTCGCACAGTGGGATCCACCCCGGCTAGACAGGCGGGGACAGGAGATCCAAGTCCCACAGAAGGCACAGAGGCCGATTGGAGTGGACCGGCTGCCCGAGGGCCAGTGTGGGCGCCTGGCCCTGCTCTGTTTGGCCTCGTTCGTCTTTGTCCACTGCTGGGTGGACGCTGCGTCTCGGAAGCACCAAAAAGCCAACCAGCCAGTGACCGTGTGAGAGCTGGGCCCGGCCCACCGCGTCCCCAGGGGCCTGGGGAGCACGGGGAAAGTCTCTCCAAGGGACTCTCCAGGCCTCCACGGTGCAGCTGGGTCCCGGCCTCGGCCCGTCCCTCCGTCCTCAGCACTCAACCCCACTGGCAGGAGGGGCCTCAAGACCCAGGCCCACACGAAAGGACAAACCCTATAGGATTTCGCTCATATGAAGTCCCTAGAGGAGTCGAACCCAAAGAAACAAAGAAACTTTGTACTTAAACACAGTTAAAATGGTAAACTTTATGTTATGTGTATTTTACCACAATAAAAAAAAAAAGAGCCAGGCCCTGCCCCATACCCTGCTTCCAGAGGGTTCCAGGGGGGAGCTGGTAACTGATGACACTGGGCACTGAGGCCCCTGAGTGACCAGTGGCCAGGTCCTGAGTTTGGCTGATGGGCCCCTTCATGTGGGGACAGGGAGATTGACCTGCTGGACGAGCTGAGGTCATCGGGGCCCCCTGTCCCCGAGGAGAGAGACAGGGGCGTTCCGCGTGAGTCACAGCTGGAATGGGGATGGGCGGGCGCCCCGCTTCCAGGGGAGCTGCCGGTGCCCAGTTAGGCCAGAGCTGGGCTCAGGGAGAGGGTTCTGCCCCTTGGCTGCACTCGGGCCGGCCCCTTGCACCCCACCTAGGGCTGTGCTTGGCTTGCACATCTGGCTGGGACAGACCGGCAACGAGTCTGTAGCTGCCACCCAGAGGGTCCCGACTCGAGTGTCGACCAGCCTTTGTTCCACCCTGGTCACCACGGCGCCGCTGGAATAGGCAACGGTCTCCCTCATTCTCCCCCAACAGCCCCATGCAAAACCCTGGCTGGAGACCCCGAAAGCCTCAGGCCTCCAGGACAGCCTGACCCCTGCTCCGGAGCCCCCTCCCCCGCTCCCTGGGGTCTCCAGAATCCTGCTGGACTGTAGAGACACCTCCTCCACCCAGTGCCCACCCTGCACACACAGCGAGCCCGCCAACGCCCAAACCCTCCACGGCCCCCCTGCCTAAAAATCCCTCCAAGCACCCGGCTGCCGGGGACGCCGAGGTTCCTTAATGCTGCTGCCCTCCCCCCCGGGAGTGGCTCTGGCCCACCTCTCCATCCTCACCCCTCCTGTCTGTCGAGTGAATGAGTCAGCCAAAGTCTAGGGGTTCCCTGGGCCCCGGGACCCTTCCTACCCCGTCTGGAAGTCTGCCAACCCACTGCCGACCCTTCAGCATCTCCCGGGCAGGCCAAGGCCATCTGGGGGACAGGCAGGCAGTGCCTCCTGCCTGCAAGATGGAACAGCGAGCCCAGGAGCTGATGGGGCCTGAAGGACCTCAGGGGCCGGCATGTGACCATGCAGGGAAGACCTCACTTATTCTGTGCAGGAGAGCTCAGCAAAGAGACGCCCCTGCCCAGCCCCACTGCCCTTTGAGCCCCAGCCTGCCCTGCAGGGCCTGCTTGGATTCCTTCCCTGATGGTTAGAAATCGGGCTCCAGAGAATGGTGGGCTGGCTTCAAATCCCTGCTTGGCCCCTTCATGGCTGGGGTCCTCTCTGACCCTCAGTGTCCTCCTCTGTGAGTGGGAAGCTAATAGAGACAATCGCAGAGAGTGAGAGAGAAGCTGCCTGGAGAGTGCTGGCTCCAGAACCGTGCCACCCACACCTGGGCCTGAGTGTCCAGTGGGGGCAGTGGTGGGGGGATGCCAGGATGGCTGGCCACAGAGCCACTCACCTGAGGCCTGCCGCTGGGAGACCCTGGAGGCCTCACGCCCCTGGCCAGGTGTTGCCTTGTCTTCGACTCCACTTTCAGCCCCACTCAGGATGCATGAGCCTGGAGCAGAGTGACAAGAAGGAGAATTGTGAGGACAGAGTCTGTGAAGAAATGTCCAGGGAAAGGTCCCCGTTTGGCAGCCGCTCAAAAACCTTTAAACATGGCCTTGATGCCCAAGCCTGAGGACACAGTCCCCCCAGGGACCAGTCCCTTCCATGCCTCCCGCATGCCCTCCAGCCCCCCTGCACCTGCCCTTCCATCCACCATCCCTCTGGCTTCCACCCACCCATCTCCATCTCCTGGATGAGTCGATGCTTCCTTCTGCTTATACCCAGCTCAGATGCACCCCCATCCCCGGGAGGACTCTACCTCCTCTTGGCTTCCCAGGCTCCGAGACCCTCTCAGGGCCACGGGGCATGCTGCACCGGCCTCCCCATTTGGCCACCAGCCCAGGCGGGGCCACCCACATGCCCAGCACAGCCCGGCCTGCAGCAGCCCAACCTCAGCCCTCTCCCCCCGCCCCCTGCCTGTCCCTCGCCAGGGAAAGCTGCCACTGACCTGGGTAGGCCAGGGCTGGAGCGGGGTTTGTCGGCTTTCGGGCCTTCCTCCGGGGGGCTGGCGTGGGGGCTTTGTAGAGATATGAGGTGCTGGCGGATGCCGAGGTGCCCAGGGAGGTGCGGCTCGCCTGCCGCCGTGCCTGGGCCCGGATCTTGTCCCTCAGCTGCTCCAGCCGGGGAGTGCTCTCCCTGGGTTGCTGCGGGGGCCCCAGCACCTGGGGGGTCCTCTCCTTCCAGGTCCCGTGGGGAGGTGTGCATGACTCATGGCCCCCCGAGGAGCCGGAGAGGCGGCCCGATGACACCGAGCTGTCCCCATCCTTGGCCTCCTCATCTGTCAACCACACCAGGAGGCTACAGGCCTTCCCCCGGGGGCCGGGCTCCTTGGGGTAGTCAGACCAGGCCACGTGGGGAGATCCCCGCTGGGCGCCTGCCTGCTGGGAGGGCTCAGGCCACCTCACAGCAGCCATGACTTCATCCTCGGCTGCAGGCAGATGGAGCTTGTCTTCCCTTGGGAGAGAGAGGCAGACACAGCCTGTCAGGTGCGGAGACGTGGTGGTGCTGAGCAAAACATCTCACATGCACCCCCACTGTCTCCAGCGCCCTCTCACGCCCCATTTTCCTGTCTCAGACTGAGAAAGGTGTGAGGTGCCAATAAAAAGTACCCCCCCATTGGTGGGGGTGCTGCGACGTTCTCTCTCGGATCCCGACCACACCCCTCTGAGGTGGGCACTACATCAGCCTCATGTACAGGCTCTGGGGAAGGCACGCAGCAGAGGCAGTCCGGCCCAGGTCCTCGCTCCTCACACCAACTTGGCTGCGCTCCAGGAAGGCGTGGCCACCTCCCCAGCAGTGCCTCGGCCCTTGTGTGCTGACACATGCACCCAAGTCGGCACAGACACTACCTGGACTTGGCACTGGCCTTCCCAACGGCTGGTCTCCCTGGGGCCCCAAGGGAGAGAGGGCACTGCCTCTATCTATCTTTGGGGTGGGGCTGGATCATTTCCCCCGGGCAGGTGGGCGGCATCCCCATGACCAAGGATGACAGGGCAGCATGGCCGGGAGCAAGGGTGGAGCCAGTGAACCCCCATCACCACCTGCCCTGGGGTCAGAGGGTGCTCTCACAGGGCAGCCCCGTGGCCTACAGCCCGGCATCCATCCTCACTCAAGGCAAGCTGGCTCCTGCCCAGCTCCGGATGCCGGTCTGTCCTGGTCCCCTGGCCCATGATGGAAACCCTCAGGACGGTTATGGAAACTGGGTGGGCACAGTGGGCTGCAGGGCCCTGGGCTGGCAAAAGCCTGGGGCCTTCCCAACGCACTGCCTCTCAGCAGGGGGTGAGAATTCCGGAGGGCCCTGTGACAGCATAATAACCCCGTGTCACTCGGTGACAGAGAGCCAGGGCCTTCAGCCCCTGCTGGAGCTCCAGGCAGCCCCCCTACTCCAGTCCTCCCAGGGCGCCGGGGCCAAGGGCTGCTGTGCGTGGTGAGTGAGCTGCCCAGGGCTGGGGGTCAGGCTAGGCCTGGGCTGGAGTAGGGACGACGTGAGGGTCTGGGGGCGGGGATGAGCAGGGGCAGGGGTGGGCTCAGCCCCAGGCTGGTGGCTGGCTCAAGGTTCAGTTCTGGGTCGGGTCAGCCTGGGAGTCCGGGTGCGGGAGAGAGGAGCCAGCCCGGGCCACGTCCCCAGCAGATGGACGAGGGGCTGAGCGCTCCGGCCCTGACACTTCAAGGGCTTGTGGGGACTGGTCGGGGGAAGTGGGCGGCGGCTTCCCGCTCTCCCTGGCACGTGCTCAGTGCACCCCTTCGACCACAGAGATAGAGGCTGGGGAGGCCTGAGCGCCAGGAGAGCATCCCAACCTGTCCAGCTCCAGTGGGCTTCCTATCACCTGCTCGACCGTCCCGGCAGGGCAGTGTGGTGAGGGGGACGCGGCCGCTGCCATCTGCTGGCCCTGGGCTCAGCATGGTCCCCCGAGGAGGAGAGCTGGTTCCTCCTCCAGCTCCGCCCTAGCTGGCAGGGTAACCTTGGGCGACCAGAGGCCTCACCCCACCCTGCCTCTGGGTCTTGTGAGCCTCTGGTGAGTTCACTCCCACAGGAGGGCCCTGCGGAGTGGCCCTCAGGGAGGGGCTGAGATGGTTAGGAACACTCATTCATTTTAGGAATTGCCCTAAAGGCACTCCTTCCAGAGCGGCGGCGGGGGTGGGGGGGCCCAGAGAAAGGCGGGTCTGCAGCAAAGGACCCCCTAATTCCAGGCGGGCATGGAGAATGGAGAGCCGTCCTTGAGGCTCCTTCTAAAGGACCCGTCCTGGGGAACCGGGGACACCTGCAGATGCTGCCGTCTGGGCAGCGCGCAGGGCGGGGCTCTGGTCACTGCGACACAGCCCCACGTTTAGCGGCCAGCAGGAGGGGGAGTCGCCCCGGACAGACCCTGCCTGGAATGTGAGGTGCCCCCTCCTCCCCCACGCAGCCTCCCCTGTAGTTGGGGCCGGGGTGAGGCGGGCACAGAGCCAGCAGGACCCCAGATCCAGCCTCCGGCTCCAGGGCCCTCAACCACACCTGGTGGCCCAGACGGACGCCGCACCTCTGCGGCCAGGTCCCCCTGCCGGCAGCGCCGCCATCCCGCCCTGCCCCGTCCTCCCGGCCTGGAGCCCCGCCCTGCCTGGGCTCGCCTGCTCCACTGGGCACCTGGCCCGGCGAGGCTGAAACGGAGCAGGTCCCACCCGTGTGTTTCTTTAGGACGTTTGCAAGCGGCTGGTCTCCCAGGGAGCTGACCTGGGGCCGCGCGGGAAGGCGGCCCCTCCCCGGAGAGCTGCGGGCTGCAGCCTGCGCCTGCGCACACGGCCCCCTTCTGCCCCCCTCGGGGTGGGGACCGCTGGGGGATGGGGTGGCCTGTGTGCAGATGCCTTTGGCTTCGGGAGCCCCCAGCATGGTCGGGGCAGGGGGAGGCGTGGGGATCCCATCTCAGCTGTCCCGCCCACGGTCCTGCAGGAGGAGTCCAGCTCCGCTCCTCGGGTTCAGCCCCAGCCTCGTGTCCTGGGCCCGGCAGGGTCGGAAGCCGGGGGGGTGGGGGTCTTCACAGCCGGCCACACCCCCAGGGCTGGGAGACACAGCACCCGTGGGTCCCCGGGGCCACGCCAAGCTCGGCCAGGTCTGAGAGGGGTCACAAGGGACGGGCTTCTCGGCTGGGAGGGGCTGCATGAAGAGCAAACCGAGCGGCCTGTGCCCCCCTGCCCGGCACGTGGTGGATGCAGAGGTAGAGCCGCGACTCCAGACATGCCAGGTGCTTGCCGGTGACCTCGGGCAGGTCGTTCAGTTTGCTCATCAGGAAAGTGGGCGCAACAGTAGCCCCCACTTGGCAGGGTTCTCGAGAGGGTCAGGAGACACCTGGTACTCAGTGCCCCCTGGGTTGGGCACAGACTGAGAAATGAGAGCCGGGCACCTCTGTTCCCACCCGGCCCAGCCCAGGCCCCCATGACACACCTGCACCGTGAGGCCAGAGAGTGGTGACCCACCAGGGCAGCCGTTTCTGTCCCTCGCTGCCACCTGGCCTGGGGCCTGGCATGCCATGCTCCGCACCCACAGCCGCTGCACCGTGAGAAGTGGCCGGGCTGGCTGGTGGGTCGGGTGGGGACGCGGGTGGGGAGGGACTCCCGCCTCCTGGACGCGGCCCTCGCTCTGCTCTAATCAGCCACACTGTTTACTCTCCCCACCGTGTCCCTAGGACAGCCAGCCCTGAGCAGGCTTGAGCAGGCTGGGGACAGTTGGACCACCCTGCTCACAGCCTCCGGGGCCCCAGGGTCAGAAACCACAGAGGAGGCGGCAGTGACAACAGCTGGCACAGGCCTGGACGTTGGCATGGCACCTGCCAGACGCAGCCCTGGGGAAGCAGCGGCCCCGCAGGGGACACACCCACGCCAGCCCCGGCCACGCCGAGAGTCTCCAGCAGAGCAGACCTCACCCAGAAGCCACAAGGCAGCCGGGGCCCAAGGGGCACAGGGGCTGAGAGGCCAGAGGAAGCCTTCCCAAGGCTGACCCAGGCTCCGGGCACATCGGGGAAGTGACGTGCAGACGGCAAGGGCACCTGGGCACTTGCGCCCTGCTGCTCACAGGCACACGCTTGCCCTTTGATACCTGCCGTGCACACACACACACAGACACACACACACACACTACACACACTAGACACACACACAGACACACACACACACTACACACACTAGACACACACACACAAATAACACACTACACACACATAGATACACCACACACACAGACATGCACAAACAACACACCACACAGACACACAGCACACACACACACACACACAGGCCCAGTACGTCCCCCAGGTGACCTGGCCCTGTCACCTTGCCCACTGTCACACAACGCGGAGCAGAGACCCACCCTCGGCCCTGGCCCCCCAAATTAGGAGCACCCGGCAGCCCTGGGAAAGGAGCCTGGGGACATGACACACCCAGCACGGCTTTGCCCCCAGGAGGTCCCAAGTCCTCAGAGGGGGCCCTCAGGCAGGAAGACCCCTCCCAAGGGGGGCAGGGCGGAGGAGGGTGACTGCTCTGGGCTCAGCCAAGCCCACAGGAAGCGCCTGGGGAGGCCGGGCAGGGCTCAGGCAGGGACCCCAGAGGACTCACCCGCTGGAGGGCTCCAGGCCTCCCCGTCCGTGGGAGAGTGCGGGGCGGCAGCCATGGCTCAAAGGCCAGCGGCAAGCAGAGCGCCAGGACCCGGGCACCCAGGCCTCCAGGTCCCGGGAGGTCAGGCGGGGAGAGGCCCGTCCCGACGTTGCCAAAGAAACCCCCGGCGTCCCTCTGACGGTGCGGGCTCCTCCTCTAGGCTGCTGTGAGCCTGCAGGACCCGTGCCAGGCGCCAGGGGCCTCACCTGCACCAATGCCCCACCCGAGCGGAGGTACGCACATGGGGCACCCTCCCTACGGCACGAGGAACTGCCCAGAGCCCTGCTTTCGCCCTCCTCCCCAGAACCCGCACCCCGCACCGGGGCTCTGGGGGCTGGGAGCAGGGGGCCTGGAGGTGGACGAGTGCCATCCCTTCTGACACAGGACGTGAGGCGTGTGTCACTGGGACAGCTCACACCTCCAGAGCAGCCCTCCAGGCGTGGAGACCGGGTGGGCGGTGTGCGTGGGTCGGGGTGGGGGACGTGTGTGCAGGCACAGAGCGCCGCGCGGTCCAGTTACACCAAACTCACAAACCGCAAAGCGCCTCGCGTCCTCGGGGTTGGCATGGCAGCCTCGGCTGAGCGACGGGAGGTGGCGCTTTCCTGTGGCCCTTACACTGGTTTTCCAACTAAGGCTGCTGGTGAGTGTGGGGAAGAGCATGCTGTTCCCCCCGGCCCCCTGTCACCCCCCATCCAGCTCCAACCACAGGCCTGGGGGGGAGGCGGGCAGGGCGGGTGCCCAGGGGTCCCGGGGGCTGCCCCATAAACATCCGGTCTTCCCAGCCGCCAACTTAGCCGGCTACGGGGCCGCACCAGCAGGTGGCGCCCTGTCCCCATCATGGAGGGGAAGCCAGCCCCCTACGGGGGGTGCCAGGGGACTGTCCCACAGGCCTTTGCTGCTCCTGCCACCACCCCACCCCCATAGTTACGTTCCCTCCCCCAAAAAACTCTAGAAAAACAGTCTTGTGCGAAGAAACTCCTCTTGGTGTTCAGGAAGTTTGGATTTAGGGACGGAGACAGAGCAGACTGGCCTCTTAAATACTCAGGGGTATGTCTGCCCCCCGGAGGTGGTATGGGGGGCGCAGCAGGCCCTCAGTCCCTGGGGAATTGCTGGATGCTGTCCCGGGAGAGCCAGGCACCTGGAAAGGTCACCTCGGACTGGAGCTGGACCCTCCATGAAAGACCACACTGGAGGTGGCTGGGACCCTGGGCCAGAGGGTCCACAGGGCGCGGACCCCTGCGGTCAGCAGGTGTGGTGCTGGAGCTCTGCACCCCTGCCTGGGCCTGCCTCGGCCGCCATGAGCCAGGAGGCATCTGGCACCTGAAGATGGATGGGCTCAGGTGTGTACACAGGTTGGCTTTGTCCATCGATGCCGGAGACATGGGGAGAATCCACCTGGCCTGAGGGCTGGACACGGTGGCTGGAGCCTACAAAGAGCCCCAAGTCGACCAACAAAGACCCCAACACTTCCAGGGGGCGGCAGCAGTGCATCCGCTGTCCAGACTCAGCCCCCAGGTGTTTGGCACCCCCCTGGTGGGTCCCGCTGTCTGGTCGCTGCCCTGAGCGGCCTGTGCAGAACACCCCCCGCTGGAATTCTGAGATGCGGACTTCAGATCCAAAAAGCACCACGACTGAAAACACGTTAATTTTTTTCTTTGTTAAAAGGAAACGCGTCAATGCAAACACTGAGACAACTTTCCTGGCCGCCGGGCCACCTCTTCAGCCCACGGGTTCCAGGTCTGAAAACTGGCTCAGGGCCAAAACCCACGCCAGGGACTGTGGCAGTCACCCTCCGCCTCTCGGTCATCCGTCCTTAATTTACTGTGACAAACGTAAGAGGCCTTCCCCAGAGGCACCTGGGGTAGCTGCACTGGGACAGGGAATAGCAGACATGGTACAGACATCAGGACACAGGGCCAGGGTTGACACTGAGGCCCAGAGAACCCCGTCAGACAGGCAGTGAACAGAGTTCCGCCCGAGGTCCAGCTTAGAGCGGGTCCGCTGGGTCACAGACCCCCTGGTGGTCCCCTCTGCAGTCTGCGGATGTAGAATTCACAAACCCCACGTGGGATCCGTGGTCTGTGGGGTAAGAGCTATTGTTGTGACCATGGCGGGAAGGTTAAGGGTATGAAACGTCTCCCCTCCATGGCCCAGAGAGTGAAGCAAAAGCAGCATCACCTCCAGGGTAGGGGGACGGGGAGACGGGCGCCCTCCTGGAGGATCCGAAGGATGCGGGGGGGCTGGTCCCCAGCATACCTCTATTTCATTCTCCAGCCCAGTCCCTGCTGAAAGGGAGTAGGTCGCGGAGCCCGACCGCAGCCTCCAGGGCAGGGTGACGTGGCCCCAGGGACACGAGGCCCTGCGGTGTGGTGCAGCCTCCCTCCCCTTCAGAGACAGACCGCGTTCTCCATGTGGGATGCACACGGCACCGACTGCAGGGCTGTCTGGGGCTGTGTCTGACTCCCTGCCCTGAGCCACAGGCATCACAAGGACCCAGCTCATCAGGGGCGCGATGCCGCTGGGCTGGCCGGACAAGACGCGGGGTGACACGTGCTCTCCAGAGGGCGGCCTCCAGCGGCAGCAGATAGAACAGCCAGGACTCGGAAAGATTGCAAGACCTGCCGCACCGTGAACATTCTAGAGGTCCAGGGGAGGGGGGTGTCCCCGGGCGTGCCCTCCAAGCCAAGGCCAGCTGGTTGCATCTTGCACCTCCCGCCGGGAACAGGGAAGCACCATGCCTGGCAAGCCTCTCGGGTTCTGGAGGCAGCGCAGCCCACGCCTAGGGATGTGCTCTGGCCATTTCCCCGGTGGCGCAGAAGGCTGCCAGCGTGGAGGGCTACCCAGAGCGGGAAAGGGCCCCCAGCAGGCAGGCTGGCATTGCCCGCGTCTGTGATGGGCAAGGCTTGTGGGGTTGGGGGCGAGCCCAGAGGGAGGGAGAGTCATGGCCCAGGCCCTGGGCTCTGCGTGGAGGCCACACCACCGGAGGGAGAGTTTCACCCTGTTGTGGCCTGATTATGTGTGTCCTTCCCAGATCCATATGTTGAGCCCTAAGGCCCCGTGTGGCTGTATTTGGAATAAGGAAGTAATTACGGTTAAATGAGGTCATGGGGAAGGGGGGCTGATCCGATAGGATTGGTGTCCTAATAAGAGGAAACACAAGAGAGCTCACGCTCTGTCTCCTGGCCCCCATGTGCACACACAGAGGAAAGGCCACGTGAGGACACAGCGAGAAGGCGGCCACCTGCAAGCCCAGAATTCCTCACTGGAACCAAATCTGCTGGTGCCTTGATCCTGGACGTCCAGCCTCCAGGCCTGTGAGAAATAAATGTCTGTTGTTTAAGCCGTCCAGTTGGTGGTGTTTTGTTACCCGGCTTGAGCTGACTAAGAGACATGCCTACTGGGCCCTGAGACAGATGCCCCGCCAGGCTCCAGACATGACATGGCAGGGAATGCCCACCACAAGCTGGGCCCAGTCGGGCCACCCGGTCACAAAGGGGCTTTTTGATGGTTCACAGTGGCTCCTTGCCCTAATTCTGAGCTTTGACCAGCCTTGCAGGGACCCTGGGGCCTGGGGCCCCGTATCTGGGGAGGGATGCCCCAGCACCCCCCCTCCTTCCTTCCTGTTGCTTCCCCGCTCAGCTACGCGGGGCCAGACACAGCTATTTTGGGAAATGTCCATGCTCCCATCCTGGGAGATTCGCGGTCTGAAGGAGGGAAGGCAGTGCCAACCACAGGGAGGGGCAGGAGGGTCAGGTACTCTTCCGACTGGGGGCTCCCTAGGGCCTCACGTGCTTTGCTCCATTAAGGCTGCCGTCCCTGTACACCTCAACCATCGCCCCTGGATTAATTAGGACCACAGACACAGAGGCCTCACACCCAGGGCAACCTGAAAACCATGCACGGCCTCAAGGTTCAGCCTCCCCAGGGTCCTTCCCTCTCCCCAAGGGACTGACCAGATGACTCGGAAATTAGGGAAAGGACCCACTGTCCTTGTCCCAGGGCAACTGTGAAGGATCAACCCATGAAAATGGTCCTACCACCCTGCCCTTTTTAACCCTGGGCTGAGGACACACAGGCCTGGGAGAGGAGGCTGCTGGCAGAGCAGAAGGGCCAGGAGAGGGCGCAGAAGAGGATGCAGGGTTTCCATGGCAACCTTCAGCTGCCTAGGCTGGGAACCACTGGGCAGAGAGGCTCAGGGAGGAGACCCCCGTGGGTGTGTGGGCCAGGCTGGCAGGAGTGTGGTCCCACTCTCCTGCTCTCCTTTCACTTCATCGCTGCTGGACAGACAGATGGACATTGCTCAGGGACCCCGCTGAGGCAGGCAGCTCCTCCGGCTGCACGCCTGCTTTGTGCCTCACGCCTCCCGGGCGGCAAGTCCAGACGTGGGCCGGCGGGGAAGGGCAAGGGGTGCATAGCACCTCTTGAGAACACCTGTGGTAGGGCTTCCAGGGCCCAGCGTGCCCTGAACAGCTGGCCGCCTCCCGCTCTGCCCAGAGTCCCGTGCCCCCAGGCCTTCCCAACACTGCTTCCCGGTGCCGGGCACCCCTGAGCTCGGCACCCTGCCTTCTGCCTTCCCTGCCCTCCCCTCCTCCCCGGGAAGTGGCCGCATGTCCCCTGAGTGCCCTCCGTCCTCCCTCGACACGGCTCTGCACTCCTGCAGCTCCAGCCTGACTTGGGGGCGGCACGTCCCCCCTCCAGGCCTGCCGGGGGGTGACGGTGTCTGAGGGCAGGGGAGGGTTGGGGCCTGGGGCCTCGCCTCCTCCACACCTGGCGGGGGGCAGGGTGTTCAGGCAGGTGTGGGGGGCTCCCGCAGGGGCGAGTGGGTGTCCCGGGGACCAGGTGTGCTCCAGGCTCTGTGGCCACACCCCCGGTGTGGCAGGTGGCGCACAGGTGATGAGCATCCAGTGCTCAGGGGCCAAGGCCAGGGGCAAGAAGAGCGAGGGGAGGGGTGCTGCAGGGCCCAGGGCTCAGGGACCTTCCTCAAGTTCCAGCTGTTCTTCCAGGTTCCCAGCCAGCAGGCCTGCTCCTGTCCCCCAGCCTGGTGGCCCCAGAGGCACCTGGGCTCCCTCTGGCCTTGCTGTCAAATGGAGCACCTGTCCCAGAGGGGCAGGCAAACTCCCGGCCCATCGGTCCCACACACGAGTCTCATGTCTGCTGTGCTCCAGGGCCATGCCAAGGGCTTCGCAGGCAACACCTCATTCACCGGGCTCCCATTTGAGAGAGAACAGAGAGGCCCAGAGAAGGACTGGGGCCCCAGTTCGTGAGTAGCCCTGCTGTGTCCCAAGCCCCACACTTGCCCTACGCTCTAGATGAGCGGGGTGGGGTGGGGGTCTAAATGTAGAGAGGATTTGTCATCAGTCAGTGAGCATCTGTGCGTCAGCCCCATGCCAGGAGCTTCCGCGATCCCAGCTGGTCCTTGCCCACCTGCAGCACACAGGTGCTCTGCCCAGCCTTTTGCCCACCAGTAAGGACCTGGTATGTAGCAGTGACACATCTATAAGGTGAATGTCACACAGCCTCCGCCCCCAGTTGTGTCTGTGATGTCCAGGTAATATAATGTTAATGGGGAGGGGCTTGCCTAGCGGTCCAGTGGTTAAGACTCTGCACTTCCACTGCGGGGCGGCACGGCTTTGATCCCCGGTCAGGGGAACTAAGATCCTGCATGCTGTGCAGCTGCGGCCAAAAAATATTTTTTTAAATGTTCATTGGGAGCAGAAGACTACAAAACTACCTGCGCTACATGATCCAAGTTACGTAGCAACCTTGTCAGTGCATACTGAGAACTGGGTGTAGTGCGGTGAATGGCGGTCCCAAAAGAGACATCCACCTACAATGGTAAATGTGACCTCATTTGGGAAAAAAGGGTGATTGCAAACGAAATTAAATTAAAGCTCTTGAGATGAGATCATCCCCAGTTAGGGTGGGTCCTAAATCCAAGGCAAGTCCTTTCAGGAGGAGAGAAAACATAGACCGAGAGGGGAGACACAGGGACAAGAGGGGAGACCTCGTGAAGATAGAGACAGAGATGGGAGTGATTTGGCCACAAGCCACGGGACACCTGGAGCCCCAGAAGTTGGAAGAGGCAGGAAGGACTCCTGCTGGACCCTCTCCAGACAGAGCGGGACCCCACCAGCACCTAGATTCTTCTGGCTTCCGGAGCTGAGAGAGAACGAATTTCTGTCATTTTAAGTCACCCAGTTGTGGCCATTTGTTACAGCAGCCCTAGGAGACTAATACGGAGGCCCTCGCCCCATCAGGTAGCATTTAACCAGCACTTACTGTGCCTTCTGTCACAGTTCCAATGGGTCCAGCCTCCCAGCGAGCCTGGGAGGTATGTATCAGAGAGACAGAACTTGCCTGGGTTGAAATGCGAGCCCAGGCATCTGGCTCTTCACCACAGCATGGCCTGGCTTCTCTCCCCAGAGGGTCTGGGTCCACGATCCATCATCACACTCCTGGAATGGGGAGCTGCCAGTGGGCAGAGAACCTCCAAAAGGGAGAAACCCACTGCATTTTCTGTTTGCCTGGGGGGCTTCCTAGTATTTATTTGGATCAACAGATTCGCCTTCCTAATTGGTTTAGGCTGTTGTTAAAAGGTTCCCTCTCCCACCCCACACCCAAGGCCTGGGGGGCTTGGAGCCATCCCAGGAACCTGGAGCCCAAATACACTCTCCTCTGTCTCTCTCCTTCTCTGTCTCTGTCTGTCTCTCCCTCTCTCTGTTTCTGTCTCTCTCCCTCTCTCCAGCACTCACAGGCCTGGGGGCACAGATGGGCAGGGGCAGGGGTTTCCATCATACAGGCCAAGGACGAGCCCTGCCATGGACAAGTGAGCGCGTGCCTGCTTCATGAGCACCTGCTTCCTCCCCACAGGCCCTGGGGGCATAAACTGGGTGATAAAGCTAACAGCTGCCAGCCAGAGCCCCAGGAATGTCGCATGGCCAGGTGTCATTCGAAGACACGGTGGCGTACAGCCTCACGCACACCTCTAGCCATTTCCTGGATGTGTGTCGTCTCCCAGCGAGGTGCTCAGGACCCCGTGGGTGGACAGACCGTTTCCTTCCGGGCTTCCTGCAACACCTGCTGTCCACCCTGCAGCCCCCACTCTCCAGGGACTTTGAGGCCCCAAGGGGCTGTGGGTGATGTCTTAGGGGCCTTGGGGCAATGGGAGGCACATACCCTAAAACTGTGCAGGAGAATGAGCTCTTTCTCCGGGTAACGAGATTTTTAGAAATGGTGGTAAAAATGAGGGCTCTTTTTACTTAAGCACGTATGTGTGCGTGTGTGTGTGCATGCACCTGTGTGTTTGGGTCTCTCCTCTCTCCGTCCACCTCTTTCCTCAGGTCCAGGTCAGGCACCTCGGCCAGTGGCACCTGGTGGTGATCCCAGCCCCACTGGGCCCTGCAGAGCAGCCTTGTGTGGGGAGGGGGCCCCGGGAGGTGTGGGTAGGAGGAGGCGGGGTCTGGGAGGCCGCTGTCTGGGAGCTGTCACGGCCACCGGGACATCCCCATCTTCCCCTGGCCCTGGCAGATGCCCGGGTGGGTCTCAGAGGTAGAACGTCCTGTCGAAGCCCGGGTGCTGGTTCTTTGTCCCCGGGATGGCTCCGGGTAGCCCGCTCACCTTCCCCCAGCCTGGTCCTCATCTGGGGTCCGTGTCAGCCTTGAGTGACCACCTCTCTGCAGGGGCCCAGGCCTCTCCACTCCCAAGGGCTCAGCCACAACCCTGCAACAGTCCACTGTCATCTCTCACCGGCCTCTCCAGGGGACAGAAGCAGGAAGGGGCCAGTTAGGAAATCAGGGCTTGACCTCAGCTCCCCCGAGGCCCAGCCCGGCCACCGGGGGCATCACAACCCTGGCTGCTCGTCAACGGGAAGGGCGTGCTGATGAGGCAGGATGCCAGGGAGGGTGAGTGATGGCGGGCAGGCACGCGGCAGGTGCCCCCAGGTGGAGGTGGCACTGTTGACGGCCGCCAGGAGCAGGGCCCTGGGTGTGCTGACACTAAACCCTCGGCACTCTGAGTGCGGTGGGCTGGCTCACGAGAGATGGTGCCTCTTGGGACCAGGTCCGGCATCACTGCCTGCACCCGCCCATCGCAGCCCCTCCCTGCTCCCTGTTGACCGGGGCTAGAAGGAGGATCCAGGTGGGAAACTGCTTTTCTCCCCTCCGATGCTCCTTTGGCAGTGAGGACGGTTAGGCTGTGTTCACAGCCTCCTGAGGAAACGCTCTGCCTGGGCTGGTGCACCGAGCGTCACGGGGGAATTTGCACGACAGAACGCACGGAGCCCAGGTGTGTGTGGGCAGCAGGTCTCTGCACCTGGCAGGCTGCGGGGAGGGGTGAGCAGCCGAGTGAATGGCGGGGCGAGACGGGTCCAGCGCCAGCAGGGGCAGGTGGTGATGGAGGGCTGGTGCCCCCAGGAGCTCCTGCTCCCCAAGACCTGTCACCTGGCAGCCCCCTGCTCTCCGTGGAGCCGAGCCACACCTGGTCTCAAAACTGGGTGGCCACGTGGGCAATGCATGTTGGGCCTGGTGCCTGCCCACATTCCACCCTCCTTTGCGGGTCCCCTCGATGGCAGACAATCGGGTCTCTGGATGGGAGAAGACACACCTCTGTGCCGTGTGGCAAGGACCGCCTGCAGGGGTCCAGTGGGGCCAGGAGCCCTGGCACGGGCATGGTCCCAGCAGCTGGCATTCCCTGAGCTCTCACTGTGTGCCAGGCACAGTGACCATCACGGTCCAGACCCCACGATCCTTCCCAACCCCGGCAGGATGGGGCTGCTGAACCCTATTTACAGGTGGCAGAACCGAGGCTCAGACAGGGAGAGCAACTTGTACCAGCCACACAGCGGGGTGGGGGTAGGGATGGCCTAACTCAGAGCCGGAGCCCTTGGCCAGCTCACTGCCCAGCACCCCCAAGAGGGTTCTAGCTCCCCCGGGAGGCTCTGATAGAAAGTTGAGACCCTTCCAGCCCCGGGACCTGAGCTCCCCAGTATCCCCGCTCACAGGAAGGAAGAAAGAAGATGCCTTCCCTGCAGGACCACTCTGGGGCCAGGAATCGCTCCCTCACTCCACCATTCACGTCACATCACTATGAGGGTGGCCTTCCTGGTATGAGGCACCTGGCCGCAGGGGGCTCACAGCAGCGGCCTCCTGGGGACACTGAGCTTAGGCCTGGAACGGGCGGGGCCCACAGCAGCCCCTGCCCTGACACTGAGGCCAGCTCAGGGGTTCCCCAAGGACGCAGGCCTGGGGCTGCCGTAAACGAGGGTGGTGCCCCTACCCGCTGCACCACCCACCCTGCAGGGGCCAGATGGCGGCCAAGGCCAAGGCCAAGAGCAAGGCCTTGCCCAGCTCCTGTGGTCATCGGGGGAGGGTGACCTGGCCAAGCCGCCGCCACTGCGCTCTGGGCACAGATGGTCCCATCCCCGCTGCCTCTTCCGCAGGAAAAACAAACCAGCTCGGGACCAACAGTCCTTTTTTACCTCGTGTTTATTTTCATGGCCTTTGCCTCTGCCTGAAGCCAGCGTCCTGGGGGCTGCGCTCTGCCGAGGGTCTGGCTGGGGTGGCCATGGCATTTTCCTGACCTTAGGGCAGCTCTCCAGATAGGCGCCAGGGTGCTCCCGGGGAAAGTAGCCCATTTCCTGCCCCCAGACTTGTCCCTGTCCCATTCGGTCACAGCAACTTTTCCAGGATTTGGAGTCTTCTGGCTGCATGGTAGCGGGGGAGGGGGGTTGAGGTTGAGAAGGGCAGCAGGACAGAACCAGTGAGACCCTAGAGCAGTCAGAGCCGAGGGGGTGGAGATGAGGCCACGTCACCGGTCAGGGCCACCAGGGCTCCCGGGAATTCGCAGGGGAGGAGGTGGCCTGGCATTGGGATACTCAACTCGGGTGGGTGGGCACGGCCCGGCTGCTCTACCTGCATCCTTCCAAGTTTTCAGCCATCCCCATTTCACAGACAGCTGAGAAGGCCAAGGTTGGTAGGCGGGACCCTGCAACCCAAGGTCTCAGAAGTGAGAAACGGGGACGGGGAGGGGGGCGTGCTCTCAGGATCGTGGCTTCTGGGGCCAGGCCACACACACGCCTAGGTAAATGCTTCTCCATCCTCCCACACGGGCGAATTCACACGGGGGACAGACTCGCTAAAGCAGCTAGAGGGGCATCCCCCGGGGCCTGCAACCCACTGCCAGTTTGGAGAGGGGCTGAGGCACGCTGGGACCGGACTGGAGGAGAGGCAGAGGACCACCAAGGGGTGGGGGAGGTCACTTGCCAAACAGAGGCGGGAGGCCAGGCCTCCAACGGGGGGAAGAAACGGGGGTGGCGAGGCCAGCAGGGCTGCACCGCCACGCAAACGGCCTCGCAAGCCCCAGAAGCCCCCAGAAGCGATGCCGCGCCAGGCCCCGCCCCTGCACTCACCCTGGGGGGCTGGGGGCGCACCCTCCTGAGCCCTTCGCCAGCCGAACGCTCAAAGGCTCCGCCCCTTCCCCGCCGCGGGCCGCTCCCCCGACCCCGGCTTTCTCCCCTTCCCCCACCGCGCGGACGGGGGGAGGGACCGGCGGCTCGGCCCGCGCCCCCTCCCCCTCGGGCGGCGGTGACATCACGGCCACGGCGGGAGGGGCGGCGCCGCGCACATCACTTCCTCGGCGCCTCCCGCCCGCGCGGACTGACGGACGACTGGCGGGCGGTGGACGGCGGAGAGCGGCCCGCGGACCGGCGCGGGGCGGCGCGAGGCGGCGGAGCGTGGGGTGCGCGGCCCCCGGCCCTCGGCGCCCCCGGCCCCATGGCGGGTCCGGCCCCGCCCGCCGCTGACGAGCTGCTCGGCCCTGCCCGGCGCCTCTACTCCAGGTGGGCAGGGCAGGGCAGGCGGTGGGGACGCGCGGGGCCGCGCGGGGACCGGGCAGCTGGGGCCGCTGGAGGCGGGATTGGCCGGCCTGGAACAAAGGCGGCGGCGAGCGCGCAACGTGGCGGGGACGCCCCTCCCAGCGGGGCCGGCGGCGGTTGGGGGCGCGGGGTGGGGAGGAGGGTGCGGGGGGAGGGGGTCGGAGGCTGTGGGCGCTGGGCCTCCCACGGCCCACGCCCTCGAGAACCAGGGCACTAGCGGGTGGGCAGCGTGGGCCGCTGGGATGGGCTGCCGCCTCCCGGATCGCCCCCTCGCAAACGGTGTCCAGGGTTTGGGAGACTGGCAGCTTCTACAGCCCTGCTCTCCTGGCAGCTGGGCCCTGTGGCACAGCAGGCGCGTGCTGGGAGCTCCAGGAGCTTCCCTCCCAAGCCTGGCACCACCTCCCCACTGCCATGGCCCGAGTACTGGGTGGGCAGGGGCACATGGTATGGCTGAAGAGACCAGGATGTGTCACACGTGGGGCCCTGCCCCCACCAGCCCGCCAGCCCACCAGGTGCCTGTGGTCCAGCAGATTGTGGCTGGCGTGGGGCTGCAGAGCCAGCCAGCTAGGTGGGTGGGTGGGCGCCTGCCTGAAGAGGCACCTGCCTCGGGCAGGTTCATGGGGGATGCCAGCGGTCTGAGCTCTGCGCCCCACGCGCATCAGGGATGACAGGGTGGCCCTGGCCAGGGCCGCGTGCCTGGTTGGCGACTCCAGGCTTGTCGAGGGTGTGCCACAAGGTGATGCCCTGGGCCAGGCGGGCGCGGGCACTGGTGTGCGGGTGTCCGGCAGAGCGGCGCAGGCGTGAGTGCTGGGCCCGGGACGCTGACTGACTGCAGGTCCTGGAGGCGGGCCGGCTCCCCACGGTGGGGACAGGCCACCGACTTGGGGGGACATCATCCTGGCTCCCCCCCAGCCATCCTTAAGACCTGGGGGCTGCTGAGCCTTCAAGGGGCCTAGCCTGGCCTGCGAGGATTCTCCAGCCCGGCCAGCAACCCAGCAGCCGCAAACCTCTGCTGGGTGCCCCCCCTCCCCCGATGTGCAGAATGAGGCTCTGGGGCCCCTCCCACCTTGGTCTGGTCTGTGCTGCTGGCCAGAGACACAGCCCCCATTGTGTGGTCTCAGGATGGAGCGCTGAGCCCCCGGCCTGGCTCCTGGGCCCCACGCAGGGGGAGGGGCGTGTGAGTGGGTTTGTTGGCAGCTGACGCTGGAGGCCTGTCCTAGAGGACCCTCTCCATGGCCCCGCCTTGGGAATGGAGAGCTGTGCGGGGCTGCCGGGGCGCTGTAGCCCTGGGAGACCCTGCACAGCCAAGCCTGGGGTCCACATCGTGCTGGTCCCCCCACAGGCTTGACCTGGCAGCCGGGGGTGTGGGCTGGCACCAGGGCCCAGCGGGGACACACCAGACAGGACCCTGGCCTGGGGGAGCCGTCCCTGGGCAGGGGCAGAGCTCAGAGTGAACGCTGGGAGGGGCCCTGAGCCTGGCCTGGATTCCTTGCAAGCTGAGCCCTGAGTGGAGCTCGAAGGGGCCAGCCCGGCAGAGATTTGGGGGGCGCGGCCACAAGCCTGCCTTCAGGGCCGTGAAGAGGCCCGTGAGGGTTTGGAGCCGAGCGTGTAGCCGCGGCTGGGTGTGCGCAGGCCCGGTCCTGGTCGGAGCTGGCTTTCAGAGGCTGCCGAGACGCCCTCAAAAGGTCATCTGTCCCCTCAGAGCCTGTGTGTCCGGGGAAGACCACCTGTGGCGTGGGAGCGGAGGGGTGCAGGCAGCCCGGCACGTGGATGTCCCGCAGACAGGAGCCCCTCAGTCTGAGCACCCCAGGGGTGGCTGTTCTGCGAGAACCCCTGTTGTGTGGGGGGCCAGGCCAGGTCCCCTCTGCCGTGGCCCCGCCTGGTGACTCCCCTTCCGCACACCCACACCGCTGCCTGGCGAGGTGAGTTCAGTTCTTACAAAGCGGGTTCTGGGCGGAACTGGGCTTAGAACGCACACGGAGAAGGGCCTGAGCGTGAATGTGCTCACGAGCCCACCATGTCCCCAGATGGGGCCCTGGGGAGGCCACCGGGTCAGGGAGGCAGGAGTGGGCGGGGTCTCGTGGGGTGGGGGACGGTTAACACTCAGAGCCCCGGTCCACTGCGCCTGGGCCTGCTTCCCCAGAGCAGGGGTTTGGGAGGGGGTGCCGAGGGGCCCGGGGGGGGATGGGCAGGTGGCCGAGAAGCCCCCGAATGTGGGGAAGCCACAGGCCGTCCTCTCCTGGCCTCCTGGCTCCCTTCAGGCCAGCGGCTGAGTGCTCCTGCTGGGGGCTGGGAGGGCAGAGCTGGGGCCGCGAGCACCCCGCCGTGGGGTGGCTCGTTAGAGGCGTGCCCCGTCAGCAGGCGCCCGGACGGGGATCCCATGTCACGTGGCCATGGCGGTCGGCCCTACCCCGCGGCTCCCTAGAAGCGTGCCCCTCGGCGCTTTCTAGAGCTGGGCGATGGTCGTTCCCCTCCTCTCCAGTGATTCCTGCCTCTCCCAGGCTGCCTGTCCCACGATGCTCCTAGATCCCCCACCCAGACTGAAGGGGAGCCGGCGTGGCTTCACTGGGGACGGCAGGACAGGGGGTGAGCAGGGGCCCTGGAGCGTCTGCCCAGAGGCCCAGTGTGGGTGACAGCCCTGGACAGGGACGCTGGCATTTAGCAGAGAGAGGGGCCGAAGGGGGCGCAGCCCCTGGCCGGTGAGCCTCGGTGGTGGGCGGCGGGGGCCAGGCTTGGAGACCAGCCTCGGCGGTCTGGTGGGCACCAGAGGACGGCATGCCATCTGGGGAGACAGGCAGGTGGGGCAGGCGTGCTGATGGACAGCCCGTGGGGGCAGAGAGCAGGGCAGTAGGGGCCAGGCGGGGCCGGGCTGATGGCTACTCCCGGGGTGCTGTCTCAGGTGCCGCAGACAGGTGGGAGGGGTATGGGGCTGGTGTGGTGACCAGAGCAGTAAGGCCGGCCACTGGGCAGTCAATAATCACTTCATTAACTGGTAAGCCAGTGGGCAGGTGGCGGGAGCTTGGCAGACACTACCCTGTCTCCTGGCCACTGCGGTCTGGCTGCTGGGAAGGCTGACCCTGGTCAGCCACTTTCAAGGAGAGATGTGCTGGGCCGTCGTGGTGTTGGATAGCAGATCTCACAGGTGGACGGGGCCTGGCTGGGGCGGGCAGGCTGACCCCTGAGGCCGCTGGAGTGGTGGGCCGGGTCTCTCCCCAGGAGGTGGAGGACTGTAGATTAACAGTTAAGCATCGGACTTCCCTGGTGGCGCAGTGGTTGAGAATCCGCCTGCCAATGCAGGAGACACGGGTTCGAGCTCTGGTCCAGGAAGATCCCACGTGCCGCGGAGCAACTAAGCCCGTGCACCACAACTACTGAGCCTGCGCTCTCGAGCCCGTGAGCCACAACTACTGAAGCCTGCATGCCACAACTACTGAGCCTGCGCTCTAGAGCCCACGAGCCACAACTACTGAAGCCCGCATGCCACAACTACTGAAGCCTGCATGCCACAACTACTGAGCCTGTGCTCTAGAGCCCGTGAGCCACAACTACTGAAGCCCATGTGCCTAGAGCCCATGCTCTGCAACAAGAGAAGCCACCACAATGAGAAGCATGCTCACCGCAACGAAGAGTAGCCCCCGCTTGCCGCAACTAGAGAAAGCCCATGTGCAGCAACGAAGACCAAATGCAGCCAAAAAAGATAAATTAATTAAATTAAAAAAAAAAATTTAAGCGTCTGTTTAGCCCAGGTGGCAAATCACAGGTGGAAGGCTGCCCCCTCCCAGAGTTTGAGTGGTGAGGCTGGTGAAGGGGAGCTAAGACCACAGCCCCGGGCCCTGAGAGCCCTGGCCAGTCCAGCCCAGAGCCCCAGGGAGCCCCATCTTGTGCCCTGACAATAGGGCTCTTGTCAGGCCCTTGGGTGGACCGGCCTGTTGGAGGCCCCTGCAGTCCTGCAGCATGGGGGCGTGGGCAGTGGGCAGGAAGGCCAGCTCGGCAGACCGGTACTGAAGCGGGTGACCTAGGGTTGCTGCAGCCCCAGTGCATCCCCAGCGGGCACGAGCACCCACAGATACCCGCAGGCCTGCAGAGGCAGTGTGGAGAGACAGGCTCTAGAATCTTCTTCACTGAACAAGGAAGTGAGCCTGGCCAGCGGAGGCAGGTCTCACGGAGGAGAGGAGAGGATGGCCTGCAGTGCAGGTGTTGGGGGTCTGCTCCGGGGGGTGGAGGAGGGGCATGGGGTTGATGTGACAGTGCAGAGTTTGAGGGTTCAGCTTGTTGACAGGAGCTGCGCAAGGAGGAGATGGTCCAGGCCCTGCCCTGCCCCGCTCAGCTGAGCTTCCCCGGAGGGTGGACAGAGGCCTCCGGGCAGGGAGGAGAACGCCCTGGCCTGGACACCCTGGGGACCAGGGCCTGGTGGGTGTGGGCGGGTGGGCAGCCTGGGACCTCATTCTCCCACCTCTACATCCACCCATCCAGCCCCTTCCAGGTCTCGGCCCTCCCAGACCCCGCAGAGTGGCAGCACCTGCTGGGCCTCCTGGGCTGAGGCTGACCCCCGGGTCCTGTATCCTGGGCAGCCTTTGCCCTGGAGCTCCACACCCTCCTACTCATCCTCGGGTTCCCGCCTCTGCTCAGACCCCAGGATGGTCTTGGGGAGCTGGGCCCACCCTGGGTCTGTAGTTCCCTCTGACCCCAGAGCTGCACCTCCCTTCCTGTCCCAGGGTTCCCAGCTGCTCAGCCTAGCTGAGCCCCCTCCCACCCAAGGCCCATTGCTGAGACGGGCAAGTGGCTTGGCAGGAGGGGCCGCCTACGAGTGGGGCAGAGAGAGCCTCTGTGAGCCCCGTGGGAACCTAGGGGCTCCTGGGATGCAGCAGCACCTTGGGGTGGGCTGCTGGGGAGGGGGAGGGGCCTGGACTTCTCACCACTGCTCTGCCCTGACCGAGTGCCGTGGCCCCCTCTCCCTAGCTGGACGTTGGCAGCAATCCCCGCTACTCCAGAGGCTTCTCCCTTTGCCCAGAGATGGTCACTCCCGCCTCATCAGCCGTGGTGGCTGGAGGAGCTGGGAGCCGGGCTGAGAAGGTGGCCAGGGGACTGGTGGTTTCAGGAAAGGAACTGGGGTGGGGGGGTGTCTATTCCTCCCAAGACGGCTGGCCCCAGGCCCCTCTAGCCCCACAGCCGGGTTAGACCTGGGGCCTGGAGCTCCTTGACGGTCAGGTGCTGGTAACCCCAGCAGTGCCCCAGAGGGTCGGGGGACTCACAGGGTGACTGGACTTTGTGCCCACCTGTTGACCCTGCTGCGTGCCGGGCGCTGGGCACCACGTGCTGCTGTGAGCCAGGCCTCCAGGAGGACGGGGCGGAGCCAAGCGCAGACCCTGCCGAATCCCAGCTCTCCAGGTGGGGGCCGCACTCGCCGTGTCCCTCCTCCTCTCCTTCGCTCACAGACGTTGACCTGGAGCCAGCTAGGTGCCTGGTGCCCCTTTGCGCTGCGTGACGGGGTTCTGGCCCCGAGCCGGCCACAGGGCCAGAGTGGGGTGAGAGTCTGGGTGAGCGGGACGGGGGCGCAGCCGCTGCTCCCCTGCCGTGCGCCTGCCCCCGAGGGGGGCGCGTGGACAGGTTCCCTCTGAGCGCCCGCCGGCCCGCCCCGCTGACGGTGCTGATCCCCGGCTCTGAGCCGCCCTTGATCCCCTGAGATCCACCGCAGGCCCTGGGAGGCCCCG
The DNA here is from genome assembly GCF_949987535.1 of Balaenoptera acutorostrata. Classification (NCBI taxonomy): domain Eukaryota; kingdom Metazoa; phylum Chordata; class Mammalia; order Artiodactyla; family Balaenopteridae; genus Balaenoptera; species Balaenoptera acutorostrata. The sequence goes on from NC_080069.1 coordinate 124,345,026, forward strand.
GGCCACCTGCCAGAGCCTTAGCCCACCGCTCTGGGGTGGGGGATGCAGGGGGCCCTGAGCCCGGCGCACCCCCAGGACCAGCCGCCGAGGTGGGGCGAGGGCTGGCTGGCCAGGAGAGAGGCCCGGAGCCCCGCCATGCCGGCTGCCGCCACGGAGGGCCCGCCTGTGGCCCTGAGCTTGGCTGAGAAGGCCATGTGCAAAGTGGTGTACGGCGCCCCCCGCCCCCGCCCGCTGCTGCTGCCCGTGGGCCTGGAGCTGTGGCTGTACGTGCAGAAGATGCGCAACCTGCAGAGGAAGAGGTGCGGCGGGGGATGGGTCCGAGCTGGAGGTCACCATGCGGTTGCAGGTTCTTGGGACAAGGAAGGGGGTGGGGCTTCTGACCTGGGACGCCCGGCCTGGTGCCTCCCCAGGTGGCCTCCCCACGTGCAGGCCTGGTTAGCTTTCCCAGTCTGCAGGTCCAGGAGACAGCTTCAGACACCCCAACATTGCGCCCCCGCCCCCTTGACTTCTAGGCCCCGGGCCCTTCCCAAGCCAGAAACCTCCTCTGCTCTGAGCCACTGATGCCACATGTCTGGGCAGGGAGGTGGGCGGGGGGAGGCCACGCCTGTGATCAGATCTGCCAGAGCCAGCGGGGCTCTGAAAACACCTGCGTGTCAGACCGAGTCCCCGGGAGGAGAGGGCAGCTAGCCGTGTAGGGAGCAGCTGGGCAGGGACACGCAGGTCTTAATTAAGGAGCCCCGTGCGTGGCCCTGGTGGAGCAGGGCTGCCCGTGGGCTCCTGCGACGTGGCCTCCGGAGGGCCCTTCCAAGAGCTGCTGGCGAGGGGGCTGCTGAGGACTGGGCATGGCGTGGGTGGGAGGCGAAAGGGTCTGGCATCCTGGTCTCGAGGCCACGTCCCTGACCCCAGCTCTCTGAGAGGCCACGGGGCTCTGCTTGAATCGGGGGTGGGGGAGATGGCGGGGTCCTCTGGTGGGGCCCCTGCATCCTCCAGGCGGGGAGGAGCCCACTTCCCCAGGAGGAGTGGCCCCGGCGCTGGGGAGTCGTGAGTGGACAAGGGGCGTGGTGAAGGTGCCGACAGAAGGCGCTGAGCCTGTGGGGCGCAGGGCGCGGGGCTCAGCTTCTCCAGGGGCTCAACCAGCCTCACCCCAGCCTGTTCTTGAGGTGTAGCTGTCGTTGTAAATACAAGTACCCTGTTGTCTTGATAACGCAGAAGCAGAATGAATGGGGCGTTGTGGTTTCTATCAAAGGGGCGTTTGGATAAAACAGTTGAGGGACTTCCCTGGTGGCGCAGTGGTTAGGAATCCGCCTGCCGATGCAGGGGACGCAGGTTCGAGCCCTGGTCCGGGAAGATCCCACATGCTGCGGAGCAACTAAGCCCGTGAACCACAACTACTGAGGCTGCACTCTAGAGCCCGCGAACCGCAACTACTGAGGCCCGCGAGCCACAACTACTGAAGCCCGCGTGTCATAACTACTGAAGCCCGCACGCCCAGAGCCCGTGCTCCACAGCAAGAGAAGCCACCGCAACGAGAAGCCTGCGTGCCTCAACTTGAGAAAGCCCACACTCAGCAACGAAGACCCAATGCAGCCAAAAATAAATAAATACATAAATTTATTTTTTAAAAAAGAAAAGAAACGGTTGAGAAACGCTACCCTAAACAACTTTATTTTTTAAGGGAATGCGTTGGCTCCCCCCCTCCAGTAACTCCTGATCATTGCACGATTCTAACAATGAAGCAGGGCCAGCGCGTTGGGGTGCAGCTGGCTATCTGGTGCGCACATTTTATTATAAATTACTCTCTGTAGGTTTTCCACGAACTCTGCTGACATCCGAAAGCAATGGGAGTAAGGGGAGGATAATGGGGCGGCCTGTGGCGGCCCCCGCCTTTCCAGGGGCTGCTCTGCTCTTGCCCTGCGGTCTCAGTGGGGTGCGGGGTGGCAGGGGCCGCTTGCCTCGGTGGGGGCCCTCTCCCTGGCTTTTTCTGCACCTGCGCCCCCAGCCCCCCTCGGGCCCCAGTGCAGGACGTCGACTCAGATGCAGCCACGCCCCGCCAGAAAATGGGAGGTGAGGACAGGTGCCGGCCGAGTCCCCAGCACCCCCCCCCCACTCAGAGCTTGGAGGGTGGGGGCCCTGCTCCGGGATGCAGGACCCGGGAGGGGCTGGGATCGGATCCTGCCTGTGTGGCCCTGACCATCTGGCTGACCCTGTGCGCCCCCGTCATCCTCAGCGGGGGTCAGGGCCCGCCCCAGGTCAGCGGGGATCAGGGCCTGCCCCAGGCCGCAGGAGCCACTCTGGAGGGTGGCAGGTAGCGCCTGGCCCAGGGGTGGCCCCTCGCCCCAGCGGCTGGGACTGGGGGAGGGAGGTAGTGTTTGCAGGCCGCCTCTGGGCGAGGGTCTGGCCGCAGTTGCAGATTCATGCCGGGTGCCCTGGGGGTGGGGAAGGGGAGCCTCGAGGCTGTGGCACAGGTGAGCCGCACCGTGTGCCAACCTGGGCATTCATCCAAAGAGAGGTTGACTCCCACGCCCCCGGGCACCGCGCTGGCCACAGCCGTCCGAGGGGCCCCGCGGTCCGAGTGGTGACGTGGAGGAGCGTGAGGGGCAGGCTGAGACCCCCGACCCCTCCTCTCCGCCCAGGATGGAAGCCTCGTGTCTGGAGCTGGCCCTGGAGGGTGAGCGGCTGTGCAAGGCTGGCGACTTCAAGGCGGGCGTGGCCTTCTTTGAGGCCGCTGTGCAGGTGGGCACCGAGGACCTGAAGACGCTGAGTGCCATCTACAGCCAGCTGGGCAACGCCTACTTCTACCTGAAGGAGTACGCCCGGGCGCTGGAGTACCACAAGCATGACCTGTTGCTGGCTCGGTGAGCTCGGCTGCCCCAGCTGCCCTGTGCAGAGTCGTCCTGCCCCTGGGGGCCCCCCACCAGCCCTGCTCTCACCACGAACCCGACCAACCTCCTCCTGCTGGCCCCGCCCACTCAGCCCCACCTGACCCTCTCCCTGCCCCCCCCCCCCAGTCATTTCCCAGTGTCTCCGTTCTCCTTGGGCCTCCAGAACTTCCCCGCTGCTGTCCCTCCCCAGAACACCCTCCCCTTGCGTGTTCCCTGCCCCCTCTTGCTCCTTCAGGCCTGCAGGAGCCCCGCCCACCCCATCAGCCCCCAGATCTCCTGGTGGGGGCGGAGCTTCCGACCACCCTGCCCTCAGGCCCTTCCCCTCCAGCTGGTGAGCGCTGGTTTCAGCGTCCAGCCAGTGTGTGGTGCTGGCAGACACGCAGCAAGTACACACTGCATGGTTAATTCCCTCTGCCAGGCCCCCAACTCTGCTGCCTCCAGGCCGGTCTTCGCAAGCCCTTCCCCCAGACTGGCCTAGCAGAGAAGTGGTCCTGAGCTGGGCCCACCCGCCGCGGGACCCCTGCCCAGCATCATCCCAGTGTCCGTGGGCTCCTGGTCCTCCCAGGCCCTTGCCGCCGTCACCAGGGCTCCCTGCTGGGTTCAGGGTCCCGCCAGTCCTTGGTCCAGCCCCTCCTTCTTTCCTGCCCTCCAGGACCATCGGTGACCGCATGGGGGAGGCCAAGGCCAGTGGGAACCTGGGCAACACACTCAAGGTGCTGGGCCGCTTTGACGAGGCCATTGTCTGCTGCCAGCGGCACCTGGACATCGCCCAGGAGCAGGGGGACAAGGTGGGTGGCGGCCCCCGACCTGTGGCCCCGTCTGGGTCTGGGATCGGGGCTGCAGGTGACACCACTCACAGCCCCATGTGCTCCTCCCGTGGGACGACGGTCCCCTTCAGAAATGAGGGCACTCTGGCTCACACCGACGCTGTGGGGCTGAGGCCCGGGCTCCCATCTTCCATGTCAGCTCCCCTCTCCCCGCCCTCCCCTCTGAAGCCACCAACACCCCCAGTCACTCCTGGGGCCAGAGGGAGACGGGGCTGGGGGCCGGCTCTGGAAGGAACCTGGCTGGAGAGGCAGCACCGTTCGAGCAGCGGTGACAGCCCTGCTCTGTGTCCTCCCGCCGTGGCCCTGTGGGATAAGCATCCCTGCCCTTGTGTGGACCAGGAAACTGCGGCGGAGAGGTGACTGACTCGCCCCAGGCCACCTTCGGAGGTGGTTGAGCAGAGCCAGAGCCCTGATCCTTGGGTGACCAGGAGGGGTGGGGACAGGTCCCTCCCTCCCCATGACCCCTACCTCAGTGTCTAGACTTGGTGCTGCCACCCCCCCAGGCCCTTGCCTTCGGGGCCCGAGGAACAGCGGGGACCGCGGACCAGGCGATGGGAACACCAGCTCTGCGCACAGGGCCTGAGCGGCCGGCTCCTCGGGGGCTGTGGCTTTGGAGACGCCCCCCCCCCACCAACCTCAGTGTCACCCACAGGTCGGGGAGGCGAGGGCACTTTACAACATTGGCAACGTGTACCACGCCAAGGGCAAGCAGCTGTCCTGGAACGCAGCACAGGACCCTGGGCACCTGCCGCCTGCCGTCCGCGAGACGCTGCGCCGGGCCTCCGAGTTCTACGAGTGAGCAGGCGGGATTGTCCCCGCGCTCCGCACACGCGGGGACCTGGGTGGGCTCCCTCCTCACCCCCACCCGCCCCTGTCCTCGGCCTGGCCGGCCCAGGCTGCACCTGAAAACCAGAGTCGGGGGCGGGGGGGAGGCTGACCCGAGGCTTGGAGCTCAGACCGTGCAGAGCCGCCCTCATCTGGGGGCACGACCCGGGGAGGGGCTGTGTGCAGGCCTCCGCTCAGCGTCTTCTAGCCTGGGTGGGTGGGTCGCTGGGAGGGACACAGCTCAGACAGACTCGGCCCCCAGGAGGAACCTGTCCCTGGTGAAGGAGCTGGGCGACCGGGCAGCCCAGGGCAGGGCCTATGGCAACCTGGGCAACACCCACTACCTGCTGGGGAGCTTCACGGAGGCCACGACCTTCCACAAGGAGGTGAGCGGGTGGCAGCGACGGGGTGGCCTGACATAGGGTCGGAGCGAGACGGCCGGGGCACCCACCAGCCCCCTCGCTTCGTCTGGGCTTGGTGCCGGGGCTCCCGGGGCTGCCCCTCTGGGCGCACGGACATCAGGCTGGCCGTGCTGGGCAGTGGGGCGGGGGCAGCACCTGCCATCTGCATCGGGTCCTGGGCTGCTCCGTGACCACCTGGGCCTCGTGTCCGTGTCCTCAGCGCCTGGCCATTGCCAAGGAATTTGGAGACAAGGCGGCAGAGAGGAGGGCCTACAGCAACCTGGGGAACGCCCACATCTTCCTGGGGCGCTTCGACGTGGCCGCCGAGTACTACAAGTAGGCAGCACCCCTCCCACCCCCACCGCCCAGCCAGGGAGCGGGTGGGCCCTAGGCGGGTGAGGGAGCCTGGACCCCGGGCCAAGGAGGTGCCCACCCCAAGCTCTGCCCTCCCAGCCTCCCCAGGGGCCATGCGGGGGGCTCTGTGCCACCCTGGAAGGGCGACCGATGGAGCCCAGAGAGACCCCCGGTGGGGTCCTGGGGCTGGAGGCCTCGGGGCCAAAGGGCTGCTTCCCCACCGCCCCCCACATAGCCCTTGGGAAGGGGCGCTGGGGGAGCGTGAGCAGTGCCCTGGCCCCTGTGGAGGGGGATCCTGGAACCTTCCTTCCTGGGGTGACCCCCGCCCCCCCAGGAAGACTCTGCAGCTGTCCCGGCAGCTCAAGGACCAGGCGGTGGAGGCGCAGGCCTGCTACAGCCTGGGCAACACGTACACGCTGCTGCAAGACTACGAGCGCGCCGCCGAGTACCACCTGCGGCACCTGCTCATCGCCCAGGAGCTGGCCGACAGGTGCGTGCGGCGGGGATGCGCGCCGCCCCGCCCACACCGGGGGGCCGCGATCGCCCCTCAGGCCCCCGGGCTGAACAGCAAGCTGATTACAGTGGCCTAGGCTCGCTGGCCTGGGTCTGAGGCCCTGCTCTGCCGCCGACCACCAAGGGACCCTGCGCGAGGCGGCCCCGCCTGGGCTCAGCCTCCTCCAGCAGTTGGCCACGCCGCCCACTGGGTGGGACTGGCTGAGACCAGTGGACGCTGGGCCAGCTGCTCGCAGTGACCCTTGGCGCAAGCTGGTTGGGGGGGGCTGTGCCCCAGTGCCCAGCCCATTGCCCCCTTGAACGCCCCCGTGCCCCCCTCTCTCCACATCTGTGTAAACGTCAGTCTCTACAGAGAGACAGAGTGCCTGACGGAAGACCCGTAAACACACAGCCGTGCACGCAGGTCTGGGGGCGGCAGTGGCAGCAAGAGGGTTCAGAGCCACAGGCCAGGGCCCCTCGTGGGTGGTGGAGAGGAGGGGTCTTCTAGAAAGCTGCTCTGCCGGGAGGCTTAAAGTGGCCTGCAGTTTTTGTTTTGGGTGATGATGCTTTGGAACGAGATGGAGGCGATGGTCGTAGACGGTAAACGTGCGCAGAGCCGCTGAATTGTGCGCTTTACAGTGGTTAAGTTTATGTTACGTTACTTATACCTCCATTTAAAAATTTACGATCAAGGGAATGAGGTCACTGCTGCTCAGGGAACCACAGGGGTGAGAGCCTCACCGGCCACTAGGGGGCAATCAAGGCCACGCCAGGGACCCTGGACCACCCACGGAGCACCCCGCCCCCCCATCCCCAGTTCGTGATGGGCCTGACCACCCGGAGGCTGGGGGCTTGGGACGGCTGGACTGGTGGGCAGGCTGGCAGGCCTGGGGTGCAGACGTGGACTCAGTTTCCCTCCCTGGCAGAGTGGGTGAGGGCCGGGCGTGTTGGAGCCTGGGGAACGCCTATGTATCCATGGGGAGCCCAGCACAGGCCCTGACCTTCGCCAAGAAGCACCTGGAGATCTCCCAGGAGGTGAGTCGGGCCTGCCCTCCCCTCAGCCCCCAACCCTGGCCTTCGCCAGCGTTGGAGCCCCCCATCCCCGGTGCTGCCCAGCCCCCTCCAGATGGGCCGGTGCCTCTGTGTGCTCTAGGCTCTTTCCTGGCTGCCGCCACCTGCTGCGAAGGGGCCCAGCCACCCCGTGACTTCTGAGACCTGATGGCTGCTTGTCTGCTGCAGCCAAGGGGTCGGGAGGGAGGCGTGGGGCCTGTTTTCCGCCCGTAGAGGGTCAGTGTCACCGTCAGTGTCACCTTTCGGCAGCCACCACCGGCTGCTTCTGTCCCCGACGGAAGTGTGCCAGGCTGGGCCATGGGATGCCTCTGCCCGACACCCAGGGTGGAAATACCTGCCAGGGGCACAAAGGCACGGCCGCCCCTGGGGGATCTTCCCCTGGGACCCCTCACCCAGACACCCTCCTGGGGAAGTGGGCCTGTCCACCCAGGACCCTCCTGCTGGGGTCAGGGCAGCCCACGGCTGGGCACTACAGGGTCGGCGCGGGTGAGCCCCGGCTCCCCGGCTCCCGGCCGGTCCCCTCCTCAGCCCCCACCCACCTCTGGGAAGCAGCCCCAGCGGCAGAGCCAGGTCACCTCCCTCCCCAGCGCTCCCCAGACCCGCCACAGACAGCCCCAAGTCCACAGGCGGGCAAGGCCCTTCGGTGTCCCGGTGGAGGTGGGGAGGAGAGCTCGGGTCAGGGGAGGTCCTGGCTTGGAAAGCCCCTCCACCAGGGCCCCCAGCGGGACCGGCCCCTGCGTCCCTCTGAGCACAGGCAGGGGCCCTGGAGCTCCACGTGGGGGTCCCCCCACCCGCCTTTCCCGTGGCTTTGCTCCTGGGTAAGCACGTGGCCTCCCTGCAGCGAGGGTCCTCGCCGGGAGCCTGGTGGGCACGGGGCTGAGAAGGGTGCAGGCTGACTGCCCACAGGAGGGCCCCACGTGGCACGGCTGGGCTGGGGTGTGAGCGGGGCTCAGGGGCACGTGAGGCTACCCACCCCAGGACCCCCGCCAGACTTCACTTCCGGGGCGCAGTAGGCCTAGTGCCCTTGGAGACCTGGGGCCGTGACTGCCCCGTGGGAGTCCACAGGGGGCCTCGCAGCCCACTGACCTGGCCCTGCCCGGCTGCAGATCGGGGACCGCAGTGGGGAGCTTACGGCCCGCATGAACGTGGCGCAGCTGCAGCTGGCTCTGGGCCGGCTGTCCAGCCCGGCAGCCGCGGAGAAGCCAGACCTGGCCGGCTACGAGGCCCAAGGTGAGCTCCTGGGCTGGGCGTGGGGTCCCGCTCTCCCGCGGGCTCAGACCTCAGCCTGAGAGGCAGGGGCCTGAGAGGGCAGGGGGGTGGCAGGAGGGCTGCCAGGGTAGTGGGGGTACTGGCTCACGCTGGGGCCCAATGGGCTCCGCCCTCAAACAGGAGACTATTTAACAGAGCTGCCAGCTAAGGGAAGGGGTCCCTCATAAGGTGTTGAGCCCCTGTCCCTGGGGGGTGTCCGCATCTGAGCCCCATCACCAGCTCACTCCAGAGCTCACAGTGGGGTGGGCAAGGACAGGGTGCTGGGGGCAAGTCGGGATCCTGAGATTGGAAGGTGCGGGACACAGCGCGGGCAGAGGGGCTTTCAGGCCAGTCCTTCATGGCTCTGGGGCAGTGAGGCCCTGGGGTCGCCCTGAACCCCCCAGGTTTATCACCAGGGCAGGCACGAGGAGGAGGGGGCCCCTCCCTGCTCCTCCGTAGCCACCCCACTCCTCTGGGGCTGACGATCCCCCTCCAGGCTGGGGGCTGGGCCTGGGGGAGGGCTTCTTGTAGGGATGGAGTGGGAGGGGGCTGCTGGCAGGAGGGAGAGGCCAAATCAGCCAGAGGCCGAGGGAGCCGGGTACTAATCAGCCGAGGCCCGCAGATCAGCCACGGCTGCTGTAATGACCTCATTCACGGGCTGCTGGTCGCCCTGTACAGGTCAGTGACGCTCCCCACACAAGAAGAGAACGTTCGCCGCCAAGCAAATAGATCAGTAAATACGGGCGCTGGGGCAGGGGGCCGCCCTGAGCTGGCCTCCCGCGCTGCCGGTGGGTACGGGGCAGGCTCTGGGCAGGGAGTTAGCTGCCCCTCCCTCCCTCCCAGCCCACACCGTCCCCAACCCGTGGTTCTCGAGTCCTCGGAGAGTCCAGCCCCAGGCCCCTCATGGCTGTGTTCCCGGGTCGCCCACCTTCCCCAGCCTCCAAAGCCCCCAGGCCCGCCCAGGACGAGGCTGGGAAGCCATCCGACTGTGGTGTCAGGTCTCCGGGGTTCTGTGCTGTAATGCTCGTGGATTTGTGGCAATGGCCTGTCCTGGAAGATGGGGGCACCCGTCACCCTCGCTCAGAGGCTGAGACGGAAGGGAGGAAATGGGCTGCCGGGACCCTCAGCCACCCTTGTTTCGGGGGTGCTGTAGCCGGTGGGGATGGGATGGAGTGTGGCCCCCTTTGCTCCCCACCCCACCCCGGCATGTGCAGGCCAGTGTCTGCCCTTCCGGCTGGGGTTTTCCGAGGGTGGGCAGCTCCGCCCAGAGCCCCTGGCACGCCTGGCCCTGCGAGGCCACCCTCTGGGAACCCCAGCGGCAGGTGGGGGCAGGGCTGAGCCCGACGTCTGGAAAGGCTCCCGCGGAGGCGCGGCTCAGCCCCGGGTTCTCCTGGTGTTTTCCTCCTTCTTTGAGCTGAGGAAAGGGGGGTGCAGGGTGGGTGCGGGAACAAGGCAGCGTCTGTCCTCCCCACGCCGGCTCTTCTGCTCTGCCCTGGGCCCAGACCCTTCCCAGCCGGGGCCCCAGGTAGCCTCCTCCCACCAGGCTGCCGGCGCCGGGCCGCCAGCAGACGCTGGGAAGAGGCCATCCTCCTGGGAGGACGGTGGCCGGGACGGCCTCCCGAGGCCCTTGGAGGCAGGTCTGGGGGCCCCGGCCCTGGGATGCAGCTGCTGGAGGTGGGCTGGCGCCCTGAGTCTAAGCGGCCCTGGAGAAGAGCCCTGCTCGGAGGAGACCCCCGGTCGGGTGAGCCCGGACGGGCAGGACCTGTGGAGCGGGCCACGGCAGGGCTTTCTGCAGGGGCGGCATCATTCCTTCATCCGTCCGTTCACTCGTTCTTTCAGGGGCGTGGTGAGCGCGGGTGGTGGGCCGGCCCGGTTTCCAGAAAGCCGGGTGCCTGTCTTCTGGAAACTGTCCCTGGGGGGCGGGGGCGGGGGTGGAGGAGTTGCATATCCAGAGCCTGGCAGTGGGCGGGGGGGGGCGAAGGGGGCCAGGTGAGCCCCCAGAGGGCCCTTAACCAGCCCTGGTGGAGGAGCATCTCCAGGGGAGGAGGGAGGCCCTGGGCTGGGTCAGGGAGGCAGGAGGGAGCCGGTGGGTGTGGCCGTTGTGGTGGGCGTGGCCTTGCAGCACAGGTGTGGCCTGGGGTGGGCCGTGGGCCTGGGGGTGGCTGGCACTTCATGCAGCTGGAGGACCCGGAGCCTGGCTGGGTTCAGTCCACGTGTTACCCTCACGGCCCTCGCTGCCCCCACCCCAGCTAAGAGGTCCCAGAGTGAGTCTGGGTGGGCAGGGCACCTCCCTGACACTGCTGCCTGGGTCAGGGTCAGTCCTCCCAGGGTACCTGCTGTGCCCACCCTGCCCACCCCAGGAGGGCACCAGGCGGGGGCTCATGCTGGATGGAGGTCCCGCTGCGCCCCCTTGACATGGCAGCACGGTCAGCGCATAAGATGGGGGAGTCGGTGCTGAGCCCCACGGGGCTGCCTGCTTGTCCCCTCTGGTGGGCGTCCCCCTGCCTGCCTACAGGGTGTGGGCTGCCCTGCCCCCCCCCACCTGTGCTGCTCCTCAGTCCCTTCCCCCTCTGTGCCCTGCTCAGGGCGTCCTGGGCCCAGAGCAGCAGGAGTCCCCGGACAGCACGTCCAGCCACCTTGGGAGGTTGGGATGTTCGTGGAGTGACGTCTGAGCGGCTGCTTAGGCTGTGGGCTCTGGCCCTGGCTCCGCATGTCCTGGTTGGCAGACCAAGTGGCGACCTAGCTGTGCCTCAGTGTCCCCATCTGGGAAGCAGGCCCACTGGTCATCCTGGGAAGAGCACCTGGCAGGGACAGGGGCACAGCTCACGTCCCCGGAGGGCTAAAGACGCAGACAACATTGTTGGCCATCTGTGCATTCAGCAAGTGGCCTGCAGCCCACCCACGTGCTAGGCACCTGTGATGGACGGATCAGGGCCATGGGGCCACAGGGGCCCTCATCTGTCCTTAGATCTGACTCTTCTCCGGCCACTCTCAGCTGGACCCTCTTGGGCTCTCCAGGTGAGCCTGACTTGCTGTAACGCCTGCCCCGTGCAGGCATGCCTACGGCCCCGACTCCCCCTGTCCTGACCCTGGCTCTACCCCTCTGGGCTCTGTGGCCTTGGCCAGGTGGTCACCCTCTCTTGAGCCCCTGTGTCCAAAGTCCTGGGAGGGTGGCCAGGACCTCTTACGCTGGCGACGGCCCGGAAGGAACAGTGCATGAAACTGCCCATGGGGCCTTACACGGTAGGCACTCGGTAAACACTAGCTACTCATTCCACCATCCTTAAAGCACCTACTGTATGCTAAGCCCTGTCCAAGCTCTAGGGCCACAGCAGTGATAAATGATAAATGCGCGGAAAGAGAATCACATGTTACAGGTGCTTTGGGGGCTGGTTAGGAAAGTTGGGTGGGGCAGGGTGTGGCCATAAATACAGCAGCGGGTGGCAGCTCGAGCCCCGTAACAAAACCCCACAGACTGGGCGGCTTGAACCATGGACATTTATTTCTCACAGTTCTGGGGGCTGGATGTTCAAGAGCGGAGTGCCAGCGTGGCGGGGTTCTGTGAGGGCTTCTTGGTTTACAGATGGGGTGGGTGGGGTGTGGGGGGAAGAGAGCGAAGGAGCTCTCTGGTCTCCTCATGTGGGTACTGATCCCATTGTGAGGGCCCCACCCTCATGACCTCAGGCAACCCTAATCATATCCCCAGGCCCACCTGCTGTGCCCTCACATTGGCGTTTGGGGCTTGGACGTATGAAATCTGGGAGGATGCAGAATATTCAATCTATAAGCGACGTTTGAGTGAAGACTTGAAGGAGTGGAGGGAGGGAGCCCTGAGCCTGAGAAGGAACCGCGGTCCTGGTGGAGGGAACAGCCGTGCAAGGGCCCTGAGGCAGGAGGGATCCCGCCAGGGAGGAGCCGTGGGCCCTTGTGTAAGCCCCACCCTCACAGCAGTGGGGCCTTTGCAGGTCCAGCATCAGAGGAAGATGTAACCCAGATCCTTGGGGCATCTCTCTGGCCCCTGCATGGAGAAGGGACCACAGGGCAAGGCTGGGCAGGGAGGCAGCGGGGCTCGGGGGCTCGGATTCTGGGTCAGCTCTCAAGGTGGAGCCGCCAGGAGTAGGGAGTGGACGTGAGGAGGGAGTCGGGGGCACCAGGCCGGGCAGCTGGAAACCAGTGGGTTGGGACAGAGTGTGTCGAGACGCCTGGTGGGGACAGAGGATGACGAGGGTGCCGCGCAGGCCAGGCGTGGTGCGCAGTCCTCGGGAAGCTTCCAGGCCTGACTCTCAGGCGGGCGGGGCAGGAAGCCAGTGGTGCCTGAATGCCCGCAGTCAGGGCGGGCTTAGCCCAGGGGCCGTTGGAAGCGCTGGGTTCAGAACGCGCTCTCCAGACAGAGGACGCATTTAGCCAGGCCTGGAGGGCCTTCCACCCGCTGTCCACATGGGCTGTGAGGGACCCGCCCTGGAGCCGGGCGTGGGCTGCATCTCAGAGGGACCTTTCATGGTGGAGGGCCAGGCGGGGCAGGAGGGGCTGTGCGGGGCCGGGGCCCAGCGGACAGGATCGGGCAGCGAGTGGGGCCCCCCGCTGGGGCGGCAGGAGACGGAGCAGGGCTGTTGCAGGCCGCCAGGCGAGGGGTCCCCAGTCCTTTGGTTCGGGGCCAGTTCCTTCGTTTCCTCCTCAGAGCTGCCTTCCTCGTGCCGCTGGGGGTGGGCGGGGGGACCCCACCCCCTCTGCTCCTCTGCTTCACCCGTGGGTGGGCCCCGAGGCTGCGCCCCTCTGGCTTGGGGCCTGGCAGAAGCCTGCCAGCCAGGGGCTGTTTTCTTGGGGGGCGGGGCAACGGCAGGCCCGCACGACCACCACAGCCAAACGGTGGGACAGGGGGCCGTCAGCTGGCCTAGTCCTGGGGGAACGCTTCCAGGAGCTGCCCGGCTGTCACCTGGTCGGGCTGCTGTGGCCACTCCTTCCCCAGCTCCCGGGACAGCGACCGCCGACGCCCCTCCGAGGATCACCGCGTCCCCACCTCAGGCTGGCACGTTCCTCGGCCTTAGGAGGGCAGGGGGACGGGGTGTGGCTTCCTCAGGGCCTGGAGGCCAGGACAGGGAGAAGGGCACGGCTGCCCACGCCAGCCGCTCCAGGCCACCTGCCCAGTTAGTTCTTGTGAAGCTCTGGATGTTTGGTTTGGGCCGGTCTGAACGCCTGACTGCCAGAGCCGGCTCCCTTCTGGGGACCGTGTCCCAAACAGTGGGTGTGGGCCCAGAACCCAGGCCAGGCTTGGGGTCGGGGGCCGGGTGGAGGGCTCCCCGCCCACCCCTCGAGGCCGCTCGCTGTGGCGTGTGCAACTGGCCGCAGCGCGGGGCTGGACAGGGCGGGATCTGGGTCCAGCTCCCCACGCCGCACCGCGGGCGTCCACAGAGCAGCTTAAGCTTCACGAGCGGAGCCGTGGGCGGTGGCGCTGGCGGTGGAGACGGAGAGCGAACCATTGCATCCACGGCTGCAGCTCGCTGGGCGCCCGAGACGCGCCAGGGGCCGTGAGATGCTTTCCAGCCCCCCCTGCGCTGCGGGCAGTGTGTCCGCTGGCACCGGAGGCCTCGGTCACTTTGCCCACTGCGCTTCCTGGCTTTGCCAGGCCCAGCCCTCAGAGGAGAGCTCCCTCAGCCCGCCCCCCCCGGAGGACCTGGGCTGCCCCGGTGCGGGCACAGGGTGTGGGGAGCAGCTGAGCCAAGGCTGAGGCCCGTGGCTGTGTAGATGCGGGAAGGGTATCCAAGGAGAGGGAACAGTGGAAGCAAAGGCGAGCGGGGAAGAGCCGGGCCCAGGACTCGGGAACTGGAGCTAACGGGGGCAGGGCACGGAAGCCAGACCCCACCTGGCCGCCTGCGTGCTTGTCCAGTCGGGGGTGCGGCGGTCGTGCAGTCGCCGCGTTGGCCCCGACGTGGGCCGGGAGGTGGGACGCTCGTGATCCTCGAGGCCCGGGGTCGGCGCCGGCTGACTGGGCCTGCTGCCTTGCAGGGGCCAGGCCCAAGAGGACACAGAGGCTGAGCGCGGAAACCTGGGACCGGCTGCGGTTCCCCCCGGAGCGGGTGAGTGGGGCTCGGGGCGGGCGGCGGGGGCACGCGGGGGCGGGTGGCGGCCAGCGACAGAAGCAGAGCGTGGGCGGCGGGATAATGAGGCTGGCGCGATGTTTGCTGAGCTGCCAGCACCCGCCGGGGTTCCTGTCTGCGTCACGTCCCTGCCAGGGGCGACAGACGTGCCCGGTGCGGCCCAGGACCCTGGACGGGCCACCTGCCCAGAGAGGGCCCCAGGAGACCCCGCAGCACCGGTGGCTGCTCCCTTCCCGCTCAGCATGGTCCCGCCACCCGGGCCCCCGGGTCCTTACGTGTTGCAGACCCCCAGTGTCCTGGCCGGTCTCCATTCCTGTCTGCCCCCTACTCACTCGGACTCTGCTCCGGGGGAAGCAGAGCTGTTATGGGTGGAGCAGCGGGGGCCTGACAAACCCCGGACAGATTTGGGGGCCCCGGGGCCGCTCTGTACCTGCCAGGGTGGGTGCTGTGTGGCCCAGGAGCAGTGGCCTGACCTCTCAGAGCCTCCAGTCCCTCCAGTGTACACTGGGTTCAGTTGTGGACAGCCACGGGGACCCACTGGGGGACAAGGCTCAGGGCCGCCCACGGTCACCCATCGCTTAGTGTGGGCAGGTGGTGTGTGGGGTGGTCAGAGCCCCTCCAGGCCCCGCCCTGCCTCCCCCTGCCCCCAGGCTGCCGGCAGCTCCCTGTCTTCCTCGGGCCCCTGAGCACCTCTGTGTGGGCCAGTGAAACGGGGCCGACTGCATCTGCTCAGCCCCTCTTGGGGTCCTGGATGGGGAGCGTTGGCGGCCCGGCCCCCTCCCATGCCCGGTCTTCCTCCCCCTCCCCAGGAGCAGAATGGAGACAGCCACCCCGCGGGGGACTGGCGGGGGCCGGGCAGGGACCTGCTCCCCCTCCCCGTGAGGAGCAGGAAGTACCAGGAAGGGCCGGACGCTGCTGAGAGGAGGCCCCGGGAGGGTGGCCACTCCCCACTGGACAGCGCGGACGTCCGGGTGCAGGTGCCTCGTACGGTAGGTGACTTCTCCCCGGGGGCCCACGGGGAGCCGCGAGGGGCTCCACTGCCCATCCTGCACAGCATCCTGCACAGCCCACCTGGAGGCTGGGCCGGGCCTCTCCAGGGAGCTGAGGTCATGGCCCTGTGCTGTCCCCTGGGACCTGGTGGGCACAGGGCCTGCTGAAAGCCTGGGGCACCCCGGGCAGGGACAGGGTTTACTCATGAGCCGGACGGGAGGCCTCGTGCTGGTGGTGGTGGGGTAACAGGCAGCCCAGGAAGGGTCTGCAGGACAGCTTGGGGGGTGCAGCTCAGGTCCTCGGGCCCAGCAAGCAGCCTCGTCCTGGGGACACAGTGTACAGAGGTAGACAGACAGCCGGGGTCTGGTGGACAGATGGGTGGGGATGGACGGCTGAGGGGTGGGTGGACCAGTGATCAAGTAGATGGACGGGGGGGCTGGAGGGACGGACCTGGTCTCTTGCTGCCTGGCAGGTGTCCCACTGTGCCCAGTACCCTGGCTGGCTTCTCCAGGCTCTCAGGAGTGGGTCAGGTACGGGGGGCACAGAGGGGCACATGCCCGGCCACACCCAGGTTCAGAGGTCAGCCTGGAGCCCCCCATGCACAGAACACCTGCGTCCAAACCTCCGAGAGTTTGTCTAAAACTAGTTTCCTCCAAGGGTTTAATCAGCACCTTCCCCGCCTCTGAGGGGCGTGGGTGCCGTGCTGGGTATTCTTAGCCCCAAATGGCTGCTTTGCACCCGTCTTCCCGTGAGCCTGGGGCAGCCTCCGCTGACCCCACTTGACCCCAGCCCCACTGGATGGGCCAGAGGATGGCCAGAGTCTGTGTCTGGGGAGTGGGGTGAGCGGGGGAGGGCACAGGGGCCTGGGGAAGGGGACGGGGTCCCTGCTTGGGGCAGGAGGCCCCGTCAGGCCCCTCCCCGACCCCGAGCCCAGGCAGTGCAAGGGCCCAGGCAGTGCAAGGGTGTTGCCACCAGCACAGCGGGGGCTGCGGGATCTGAGGAGGGTGGCTGGGTGTGGTCTGAGGGCCCGAGAACTTGTCCTGGGGCCGGGCATGGGGAGCAGGGCTGGGCTGGCCCCAGAGGTCAGGGGGAGTCTTGGAGTCGGCCCAGCCAGAGAGGGCCTGGGCAGGGAAGGACCCCTGCCAGGGCACTGGGGGGCCACAGCGGGCTCTGGAGTAGGAAGGGCCTGCCCAGGGCCGAGCAGAGGCCTGGCCTGTGCTCATGGCCCCCACCGCCCGGCTTCACCCAGGACCATACTTACCAGGTGACGGCGGCGTCCGTACCCACACCCCGTTGTTTATGCTGTGAAACGGGGACTGAGCGAGGGGGGCAGCGCCTGCACCCCAGCTGCCTAGGCCCCCCCACCCCACCCTGCCCCGCAGCAGGGAGCACGCAAAGAGAGACTTGTCTCTCTGATTCTCTCGCATCCCCAAGCCACACCAGCCTCCCCGCACGAGGGCTGTTTTGGAAGCCTTCCCAAAGAGGCAACTGAGGCAAAGCCGTATATCCCCCCTCTCCCATCTGGGGGCCTCAGAGCCTTGGGCCCCAGAGGCAGGGCCTGGGGAGGTGAGCCAGGCCCCCCAGACGCACTGCGGCTGCCACGGGCAGAGACCAGCATTGCGAGATCGCTTGCCCGTCCCATCTGTTAGTTCTGGCCGAGCCGTGTCCCTGTAACTGCAGTTCCAGGACCTCTTCTACCAAATAGATGGCAGTCAAGGTTCAGGCTTGTCACGTGTGCCTTGTTTACAGCAGCCCTAAGGGGGAAACCGTGGCTCAGCATATGAAGGAAATGGCTCGAGGGCGTCCAGCTAGGAATGGTAGGGCTGGGGTTCCTAGGCCAGGGTCAGCTCCTGGCACCCACAGGTTGGCCCCCGTAGAGAGCACGTCAAGGTTTCCGGCCATGGTGGTGTCTTGGTGTCTTTGGAGAAAGTTCCTACGACAGGGTTCTGAGCCTGGCCCCAGCTGGAGGCCTGGACCCCGATGGTGGGCTGAGCCCGTGTGCCCACCCGGGCACCTGACAGAAGGCGGCCTCAGAGGGCCAGTCCCAGGCTGCTGGTGGTGGCCCTCTGTCCCCAGGGCTGTAATGGAAGGGGCCGGCAGCTCTGAACCCACTGTAGAAGGAGCAGAACAGAGGGGGCCCTAAGAGGGGCCTCTGGTGTCCTTGTCCTGTCCTCACCTCTCTTGCCGGGACTACCCAGATGCCTCGGGTGGTCGGCTCCTGCTGGCTCCAGGGCCGGGCTGACGCTGGCTCCGCAACCTGCCAGAGCAGGAAAGGGACATCCAGGCGGCAGCAGGAGGCCGGGGAGGGCACTGCGGCCAAGGGGCTTTGGTCTGGGGCCAGGCAGAAGCCAAGGGGGCCACTGTGTGGTGATGGGGCTCTGCAGGGGGTAAGGGTGTCAGGCCACGCGGCCATCGAGGCCCAGCACGGGAAAGGACACCGATCCATCTGGCTCCTCTCCGGGCTGGGCAGGAGGCCGGGGCTGCTGTCAGAGAGAAAGTGCTCCCCAGACAGGTTTCATCCCCTCGCCCTGCTGCTGGGACTGCCCGCAGGCTCTGTGCTCAGGAATATCCATCTCCGAGTGTTTACGGAGAGTATGTGTGTGTGTGTGTATGTGTGCAGTGCGGGTGGGCGGGGACGGGGAGCGGCGCTCGCCCTGGGTCCTATTTAAGCATCAAGCTAACAGGGCCTGTGGGTCTCTGCGGTGAGGCAGCACCGGGCACTGCAGGCAGGGCAGTGGCACAGGGGCCTTGGCGTCCTGCCTGGGCTCCACGTGGCCCAGCACCCAAATCCACCTGGCTGCCGGCGGGCAGGGCTGCGGATCCGCGTGAGTGGCGGGTCCCTAACATGGCCGGAGGCTCACGGCCTGTCGGAGCTGGACTCGGGCGGCAGGGCGCTCCTCCTGGGGGGCCGGGGCGGGTGGATGGTCAGCTGGCAGGCAAGCAGTCAGCTCCCCGGCAGCCTCACCCGGGCCACTTCAGTGGGGGTGAGTCCCGTGTGTTGATCCGTACTCACCTGCCTTCGCACGTCCCCATCCTGGGCGGCTCAGGAGCCAGGGCAGCCGCTGCCCCGAGGAGCTGGCCAGGCCGGCTGGAGGGGACACCCGGGCCTGGCGGATGGAGCGTTTGCGCAACCAGGGCTGGCTCCTTCTTCCCGGGGAGAAGACGGGCTGAAACCCCTGCGGTGGGGCTGGAGTGAGCCTCAAGGAGTTCTGACCTCCGGGCGGAGGGAGCCCGAGTCAGGCAGAGGAGAGGGGAGGGAACATGGGGTGGCCTCCAGGTCCCCTGAACGTGTCCTACTGGGATGCAGGCCGGTGTCCTGAGCGAGGTGCGTGGGCCTCCCCCTGTGCCTGTGGTCCCAGGTCAGCAGTGCCCTGCATGAGGGGGCGCCCGCCCTTCACAGGTGGCCCCGGGCTCGGGGAGGGTGAGAGCTGCCAGGCCCCGGGCCAGTCCCAGGTCTCAGGCTGGGGTGGCTCTGGCGCAGCGCCTCGGGAGCCTGTCTGGACGACCGTGGCGGGGCCCTCAGCCCAGCCCTGGCCGCAGTGGTGATGACGCCATGAGAGGCCTACAGCAGATCCCCTTCTCCCTCAGGTGCCTCTCTTGAGCCCGAGTTGCAGCCCAGGGGAGGCTGGAGGAGTGCTGGGGACACATGTGTCCCGTGGAGTGGGACCCCCGGGTCACACCTTTCCTGGGAGGGGCCTGGCTCCACTCACCTGGCCCATGGTTCACCTGGGAGAGCCCAGCTGGGGCCAGACGCTGGGCCGGGGGCGGGAGCAACGGCTGCCCCTGCAGTGGGGACGGTGCTGCGCTCACCCCACACCTGGCGGAGCCGGGGGCCCCCCAGCCTGCGAGCAGAGCCCACGAGCGCCTGGGGGAGGCACCTGTACGTAGACCCCACCAGTTCATGGGTTGACGCTGGTCCCCACCCACTCTCTGCCGGGCTTGCAGTTCCCCAGGAGGCCCCGACTAGGTGCAGCCCCCTGGCCAAGGCCCCTGTGGGCCCCTCAGCACCGGCTCTGCCTTCCCTGCAGGTTTCCTGGGCACCACAGGAGAGCAGAGCCCTCAGGGGTGGATTTTGAACCCCCGGCTCCGGCCTTGGCTCTGGGCCTGCCCTGGCCAGGCAGGGGGTGGGGAGGTGCGACCCAAGAGCCTGAGCCCGGTGGGGTCTCCTCCGAGCTGCCACCTGCCGGCACAGGTCGGTGGGACCACCCGCTCGGCTGGCCCTCCCTGCCCACGTCGGCCAGCGGGTCCTCCCGGCCTTCGGACGCCTCACTGCCCCACGGCCTGAGCCCAGCTCTAAGCCCTCACTGTGCTCTGGGAGCCCAGGCTGGGCCAGCTTCCTGGGCCCCAGTCTCCTCTGTGAAACGGGTTGGTGATCGGTTGTCGGGAGCTCTGGGGGTCACGCATTTCAGGCAGGGCTCTGAGCAACAAGGCGGCCGCCAGCCAGCCAGCCAAGAGATGGACAGGCCAGGGCTGGGCAGGGGGCACCAGCTTCCGAGGGGGGAGGGGGTGGGGTGCCAATTAGCACCCAAAGTGTCCTCTGGAAGCCACTCCATCCAGCCGTCAGCCCGCAGGGCCCTGGACCAGGCTTGCTGAGGCTGGCGCTGGGGGTGGTCCTGCTCTGGTCCTGCCCTTTGGGCAGCCCCTGAGAGACCACGCCCTCCACGGAGGTGTGAACTGAGGCCGGTGGCAGTGGGCTTGCCCAAGGCCACCCTGCCAGTTGGGACTCAGCCTGACCCAGTGACCTGGTCTCACCCTATCCCACCCACTGCCTCAGAACTGCGGCCCCTCCCCCCATCCTGACCCAGCAGTGGGACTTGCCCGGGTCAGCTGGCTTACCCCAAGGTCAGCCCTCCCTGTTGCCCAGGCTGCACACTTAATGTAACTTTTTAAAAAAAGTTTATTTAATTTTATTTTTTTGGCTGCGTTGGGTCTTCGTTGCTGCATGTGGGCTTCTCTCTAGTTGCGGCGAGCGGGCTTCTCATTGCGGTGGCTTCTCTTGTGGAGCACAGGCTCTAGGCACGCGGGCTTCAGTAGTTGTGGCACGCGGGCTCAGCAGCTGTGGCTCGCGGGCTCTAGAGCGCAGGCTCAGTAGTTGTGGTGCACGGGCTTAGTTGCTCCGCGGCATGTGGGATCTTCCCGGACCAGGGCTTGAACCCGTGTCCCCTGCGCTGGCAGGCGGATTCTCAACCACTGCGCCACCAGGGAAGCCCCCAGGTTGCACACTTATGCTCACTGAGGGCAGCTTCCAGAGCCCCTGTGGTCCAACCACCAACCCAGGGCCCCCAGCCTGGCGTCCTGGGTCTCCCCAGCCACCCAGAGCAGACCCTGGCCCACCACACTCCCACCTCGGCCAGCACGCGGAGGGAGGGGCTGGGGGATGAGAGCACTGTCTCTGTAGCCTGGCCCCCACACATCTGCTGTCCTCCGGGGACCTTATAAAACTGTCCAAACCCCACAAGGGGTGGGACTGGGAACACAGAAGCCCTCACCTCCCCAGTTCAGGCTCCTTGCCTTGGGTGGTATGACCTGACATTGCTGGCACCTCTGGGTCCACCATCACCGCTGCCAGGGCCCTGGCACCGGCCACTTCCAGTGTGCGTAACGAGCTGCCAAGGGCCTAGTCACTCACTCACTCGTTCATTTGTTTAGCAGACACTGGTGAGTGCTGTGCTGGGTGCTGGGGCTGCAGAGCTGCACAGGCACGGGTGGCACTCGCTGCAGGGGGCTGACACAAGTGGCCAGTAGGGGCCCCCGGGGGACACCAGGGAGGAGAGAAGGGAGGGCGGTGGTGGTGCTGGGAGCCGGAGGGGCGGGTGGGGGAGGAGGGTCCTGACCTCGGCCCAAGCCGAGCAGCCACTCAGCTGTGTCCGGGGGTCTGTGAGGGGCTGGTGACCACAGCAGGGCCACCTGTGGCTGGCCCAGAGCCAGCACTGACTGCCCGTCCCGCCCCCCAGAGCATCCCCCGGGCCCCGTCCTCCGACGAGGAGTGCTTCTTTGACCTGCTGAGCAAGTTCCAGAGCAGCCGCATGGATGACCAGCGCTGTCCCCTGGAGGAGGGTCAGCCCGCGGCTGCTGAAGCCACGGCCGCCCCCACCCTGGAGGAGAGGATTGGTGAGCCCGCGGGGGCCGGGGCCGGTCCCCTCCCTCCGCTGCAGTGTTCCGAGGGCGGGGCGGACCAGCTGCGAAGTGCTCCCTGTCACCGTGAACCCCATGTCCCCGCCTTGCCCAAAGCTGCATCCCGGGAAACGTGTAATCACCCCACCCTCCGGAACACACCGTGTCAGGGCGCAGCGGTCCCGGAGCGGGTGTGGGAAGCCAGGCTCTCTCCTCCGTCACCCCCTGGAGGCCCTCAAGGCGGGCGTCGGGCCCACGGCAGGAGTGGCTGAGAGCAGCTGGGGTCTGGGGTCGGCAGAGAGGCTGCTGGGGGCTCCGGGGGCACAGTGGGCTAGGTCCCTGCCTCCCCGGGCCTGACCCCCTGTGCCCCGCAGCCCAGCCCTCGCTGACGGCCTCCCCCCAGACCGAGGAGTTCTTCGACCTCATCGCCAGCTCCCAGAGCCGCCGCCTGGACGACCAGCGGGCCAGCGTGGGCAGCCTGCCCGGGCTGCGCATCACCCATAACAATCTGGGCCACCTGCGTGGTGACGGGGACCCCCAGGAACCGGGGGACGAGTTCTTCAACATGCTCATCAAGTGCCAGGTGGGCCTGCAGCCCGGGGCGGCCGGGGGCTCCGCCACCCTCGCCCCGCCTGCCCCCCAGCCCCTTGGCCCCGGTTAGCTCAGGGCCCCTCCCCGGGAGGCTCCACGCAGGCCGGCCTGGGCCCTGGGTCCTCCGTCTCAGGGTGCGTCATGGGGGACTGGACCCCAGGCTGGCTCGGCCGGTGTCTCTGAGTGCCCGTGGGTGCTCAGACCCATGGGCCGCCTCCTGCGCCCCCTGAGTAGGTCACCCCAGGACATCCTCAGGCGGGCCCCTCCCTACGGTGCAGGAGCCTGGAGCCGGGCGCGTCACCAGGTATTCCTCCAGCCTTCCACATCCGGATGGAGAAAACCGAGGGCCAGGCGGCACCCCCAGGGTGCAGAGGGCAGGAGGGGTCTGGCCAACGCCATGGGGTGCAGCCGCCCACCAGTCTGGGCGGGGCAGAACTGCAGGTGGGGTTTCAGGGTCAGGAAACCCTCAGTGAAATGGCTGGGGAGGGGGCAGTGTCACAGCCCCCGTGCAGGAAGCTGGAAAGTTCCCAGCTGTGACATTGCTTCCCACAGAGGAGAGGAAAGTGCAGCTCCGGGCGAGTCCGAGGAGCCTCAAAACCAGCCCCTACCGAGAGCCCCGCCCACACGCACGCACGCTCCACAGGCTCCGCCCACACGCACGCACGCTCCACAGGCTCCGCCGGCTTCGGCCCTTCCACTCCAGACCCTGCAGAGAGGCCCAGCGCCCGCTCGGCCCCCTGACCCGCTGGGGCCCTGGGGCACTCGGCACCACCAGCTCCGGGAGCTGCGGCCCCGCCCTGTCCCTGGGGCTCGTGAACACACCACGGTCTGGTGGCCTTAGGAGCAGGCCTGGGAGGCTGCCCCAGCAGCTCGCCCGCCGAGTAGGCCGTTCGCGGGGTCAGGGCTCCCAGCTGTGCCCTGGAGCTGATTCCCAGGGAGGCCCTCCTGAGCTGGCACTGCCGCCGAGGTGTCCCCGGGGCCTCTGAGCGCCGGGCCCAGGCGCTGGGCTGGGCCCTCCAAGGCCTGGGGAGGCGAGGCCGCCGACCCGCGTGTCCATGTCTGCGCAGTCCTCCAGGATCGACGACCAGCGCTGCCCGCCGCCGGACGTGCTGCCCCGCGGCCCCACCATGCCCGACGAAGACTTCTTCAGCCTCATCCAGAGGGTCCAGGCCAAGCGGATGGACGAGCAGCGGGTGGACCTCGCCGGGAGCCCGGAGGAGGTGGGCGGACCCCCCGAGTCCCGGCAGCAGTGCCAGCCCGGCGCCAGCTAAGGCCTCGCACCCACAGCCGGGCCCGCCCCACCCCCGCTCCTGGACCGGGGCGGCGGCCGGGGGGAGCTCCCAAACGTCCAGGATGTCCACAGTCCCCCCTCAGAAGCCAAATCCTCCCGAGGCCACAGCTGAGGGCAGGCTCTGAGCCACCCGGCCCTTCTCACTGAGCCGGACGCTGGGCACGCGGCCCCCGTGGCGTCCCCTCCCCAGGGCAGCAGGCTTGGGCCAGGGCCCACTCCGGTCCTGCGCCGGCCCCCCGAGGTACGCAGCTTCCTGCAGGCCTGCCCCGCCCAGCCCTGCCGTCGCCCCGCCTCTGCCCCAGGCCGGGCCTCCAGCATGTCGGCCCCGAAGCCCGGTGCTGTCCAGACCTCCACGCTCTCTCCCTGACCCCCGCCCAGCCAAATGTGAAAACCCCGCTGACCCCCAACCCCCAAAGGTGTCTCTGAAGCCTCTTCTCTGGGGCCACCAGCGGCACGGGCGTTTCTGTCCTCCTGAAGCTGGCCCAGCTGTGCTCGCCCCAGTCCGGCCTCACCCCTGGGGAGGGCCCCCTCCCGGCCCCTCTCCCCTCCCTCCTACCGGGCCTGGAGGAGGAGGAGGAGGAGGAGGAGGCCAGTCCCAGAAAGCCTGGGGCCTGACGAGGCAGTGGAGGCGGTGCCCCCTACGTGGGGTCCCCGGGCCCTGGCACTTTAGTCCCCAGCCCCACCAGGCACGTGGTCCTGAGCCGGCAGGGCAGGGAGGGAAGGGGGTGAGCTCCACATTCCTCAAGTCCAAGCCCAGGAGCCCAGGAACTGAGCCGGCCCGGTTCTGGGAATACCAGCCGGTAGGGGTCTGCACCCTGACCATGCCAGGGTGGGCGGCAGGTGCGAGGGCTCCAGCTCTGTGGCCGTGGCGAGCACCCAGCCCTCAACCCCACCGCGGGGTGAGATGACATCACGCCTTCTCCCGTGGGGTGAGTCGGCCCTCGGGATTGGGCAGGAGACAGGCCCCCGGGGAGACCGTGGCCGGTGCCCTCGCCCAGACCCCCCGTGTCAGCCCGCCTACTGCAGGGCCCACCTCCAGCTCTCCTGGAGTGTCCCTGGGTCGAGCCGCGGCCCCACGGCCCCCAGGCGGCCCTCCTCTTGCGTGGCGCCTCACGCAGCCCCACGGTCCCGCTCTCTGAGCGTGGGGAGGCCGCCGGGCCCCCGCCCCTCGGTACAGCCCGGGGCGCTCTGGGCGGGGGAGCCCCCGAGGGCGAGGGTAGGGCGGCAGGTGTGGGGGCAGAGGCCAGAGCACAGGCTCCTGCTTGGCCGCCCCACACACCCGAATGTACGTGCGTATTTATTGCTCACACGTGTGTTTGCCATGTTGTCAAGGGGTCCTTTCCAACCCAAGAGGTACATTTGTTCTTCTGTTTTTCCCGAAAAAAATAAAGTCTGCCAAGCGAATGCTGTTTGTGTCAGGATGAGGGCTGGCGGAGGTACTGGTGCTTTCAGAGGCCCAGTGACTCCCTCACCTGGGTGAGCAAGCCTACACCGTGCCAAGGGCCTGGGGCCGGGGAGCAGTGCCCTCCTGCCCCGCCAGGCTGCCCCTGCTCCTGCCCACCCCCACACATGGGCTCGGTCCCTGCTGCGTTTATGGGTGGGGGCGGGGCTCGGGCTCAGAGGGGTGAGGCGGCAGTCCCAGGGACACACAGCCAGTGAGGGTGCTAGGAGCCCAAGTGTCCTCCAAAGCCCACGCCTCAGCCCTGAGCCCCACGCTCCCCTCCCAGAGGAGCTGTGGTGCCGTGACGAGGCTGCTGGAAGGCGTGGAGTGCAGTGTGGGGCAGCCCCCGAGCGGGGCACAGGGAACCCCAGGCCTCCCTACCGAGCCTGCCATCCTGCAGCCTTTCTCGGGTGAGGTGAAGAAAAGGGAGGGTGGGTGAGAACAAGGCCTATACGGGGAAGGGTAGAGCCCCCACCCCCCACCCCAGAGTTCTCAGTGCTCCGGGAAGCAAATATCGGCGGGGCGCCGTGCCTCTCAGCGGCTCACAGCCAGGCCAGGACGCTAA
This sequence comes from Balaenoptera acutorostrata, assembly GCF_949987535.1. NCBI lineage: Eukaryota > Metazoa > Chordata > Mammalia > Artiodactyla > Balaenopteridae > Balaenoptera > Balaenoptera acutorostrata. The sequence continues at coordinate 124,370,213 of NC_080069.1, forward strand.
AGGCTCTGAGAAGTCCTGCAGGAAGAAGTTTGTTTGATGTCCTTGAACCCAGCGTTGCCTATCAAGCTGTCCTCAGAAGACTACACTTGGGGACGTGCTGTCACAGGATCACAGGAGGTTGGCCCAGATACCCTAATTTGACCATTTGGAGAGAGTCCTGGCCAGGGATGAGGGAGGGAAGATAGTTGGGGGGTGGTGGAAAGAGCCAGGGGCACCTTGAGAAGGGACTGGAGAAGGATGGCGGCTGGGCGGGGGCCACGCAGGGAGGCACCAGGGTCGGTCAGGAGGCAGGGGAGGAAAAGTGGGCAGGAGCCTTTCCTGTGGTTTCTGTGGGAAGCAACAGCGAGGCAGGGCCAGCAGGCCTGCTCGGCTGGTGAGAAGGTCTTCAGTGGCTCTGGGTGGAGGGGCTGCCCGAGTTGTCTGGAACCTGCCCTGGGTGCACTCGCCCTACCATGTCCAGGAACTGACCAGCTCTCCAGGGTCAGAGGGCCCAGACGTCAAAATATCAGAAAGCAGACAATAAAAAGATGCGGCGAGCACCCATGTCCAAACCGCCCACGGGAGGAGGGCTTGGCCTGGGTGGCCCTCCTGGGTCCGCTCTGCATTCTCAGAGTCCGGCCAGCTCCCTGGGCCTCCCCACACCTGGTTCCAACCCTGTGGCAGCAGCGAGGCCCCGCTGCTGGGGCGTTTCAAGGCCAGCGGGTCCCTCGGGGCCTCCGCGGAGGAGCAGGCCCGGGCCTGGCTCGTCCTCCGTGACTGACTCCGCAAATGTCACAGGAGGCTCTGGGCAGGATAATAGGGGGTTGTTCACCACGGGGAGAACGGGGTATTCGAGTCGGAGCACGAGCTGCCAGCGCCTGGAGAACAATGCTGAGGCCTGTGCTGGCGGGGGCGGCCGTCAGGAGTTCGGATCCTGCAGGGACCCTGCGAGATTGTGGCTGGTGATTCATGTTGAAGGTCACACAGCCCAGAACGCTTCTGGAAATAAACATGCTTTCATAAACACAGGAACATCCTGAGAAGGCGGTCAAACGAGGTTGGGAGACAAACTGCACAGCCCCAGGGAGGGGGACACTGCACGGGGCAGGCGGCCCACCACCAAGCACACAGCAGCCCAGCCCCCACTCCGCTGGCCACCACAGCCGCCTGGCCCGCCTGCAGCCACGGGGAGCAGCCCAGCCTGCTGACTTGGCTTGGCCAGTGGCCAAGGGTCAGGGCTGAGGTTGGCACCGGCTCACCAGTGCCATCCAGGGGGCATCGAGGGGACGGCAGGTGGCACAGAGGGATCTGCGGGGCCTGATTGTGTCTGGCCAGAGGGGCAGGACCCACGGCAGGGATTGGGTGTGCTGATCCCACTCCCAGGAAGAACAGCGGCTAACTGGCCATCAAGATCGGGGCCCTGGGATTTCCCTGACCGTCAGTGGTTAAGACTCCCCGCCTCCAGTGCAGGGGTCACGGGTTTGATCCCTGGTTGGGGAACTAAGATCCCACATGCCGTGTGGCATGGCCAAAAAAAAAAAAAAAGATCGGGGCCCTGACACTTGGGGTTGGGGCGGTGCTGAGCCACCCCGTGCCCGTCCTGAGTCCCATCTTTCCACTTATACTCCTGACAAGGTGGCACCGTGAGCATCTTCATCTGCAGACAGGAAGACAAAGGCTCAGAGGGGCAAAGTGACCTGCCCGAGGCCACACAGCCACAGCCAGGAGGGGCTCAGACTCCACGTCCAGCCCCTTCCCACTCAGACACGGCCAGCAGCCACGGAAGGCCCTGGCCTGCAGCCCGGAGGGGGGCGGTTCTTGTGAGTCACTCTGACTCCAGAAGCAGGGATGACAGGAGACCCCAGGTCCCAGCATCTGCAAGTGATGGCTGTTTATTGATAGAGACAGGCAAGTCCAGAGTGGCTCAGGGCCGGAGCACCCCTCTTGAAGGCAGAAGGCGGGTCAGCTGGCCTCTGTCTTGCCAGAGTGGGTGGGATCCTGGTCCTCAGCCCCTTCCATAGCAGTGGTGGATTTGGGGGTCCCCGCAGCCTCTAAAACGAGTTCCAGGGCCCCCTCGCCAGCCACTCGGTGTACCTTCTCCCCTCTGGCCGCCAGGATTTCTTCAATATTCCTGAGAAAGAGGGAAGTGCCGTGACACTCCAGGCCCCGAAGCTGTCCTGCATCTTGGTCCCTCGAGGGCACCCCAGGCCAGTCTCGAGCACATGAGACCCTGTGCTGGTGTGGCATCAGGGCCATGCAGCCGGGAGGCTCCTGACCACTGCCCCCCACTGCTCTCCACAAGGTGGCGAGGCTGACCCTGCAGCCCCAGGGCCCTGACCACTGCACCTCACACCCCCCGCCCCAAGTCTGGTGCAGTCAACCAGCCAGTGTCAGCACAGGACAAGAAAGCTGCATGCTAGGATCCCTGCCCCATAGCAGGCACTCAGGAAGGAGTGCCTACAAGGGTGAAGGAACCACAGAGTGAAAGGCAAGCTGTTGCTTTTAAGAGTCAACCTAGTCTGACACCCTCATTTTAGGGCAGGCCCGTGGCCCTGACAGGTAACCAGGTCCTACCTGCCCCCAGAGGCTGTCAGTCAGGCAGTGAAGCAGGCCGGAAGGAGCTGATGTAGGGTGGAAGATTTAGCAAATAAAAACATGTTCCAATCTTGGGCATACTTTTACTAAAAAGTTACTTGTGTTTTATCTGAATTTCAAATTTAACTACACCTCTTGTGTTGATAAGGAAGCTGGGCTGGAGATGTGGGCTCTGTAATCCTCATTAGAAGGACGGTGCCCCAGGGAGGTTGCGTGGGGCTCCAGACTCAGGATGGACCAGGCCAGCACTGGAATATAGACCTCTGTCCCCAGCCCTTCCCAGGGAGCCTCACCTCTTCCCATCCAGGTCCGAGAACCAGCCCAGGTTGTCGGCGATGATGTGGTGGTTCTGGCAGCCAGGGCAAGTCACAATGACCACACCCTGGTGATAGGCGAGCTTGGAGATGCGCTTGGAGGACCTGGTCCCACAGACCTGGTGGAGACTGGAAGGTGAAGCCCTGCTCCCGCCCCCGCCTTTCCCAGAAGGACCCGCCCCCCCGTGATTGCCCCTCCCCCCGAATTAGCCACACCCCTCCGCATGCCCCCGCCCTCTCCCAGAAGGATTACCCCCCCCCCCGAGTGATAGCCCCACCCCTCTCCTGGAAGATCCCGCCTCCCGAGGACAACCCCACCCTTCTTTGCCGTCCCGCAGCGCCGTCCAGCGCCAAGTGCAGGTGTGGGCCCGGGCCCGGCCCCGCCCCCGCCACGTGCCCACCTTGCAGGTGTAGACGAGCTGGTAGTGCGCCGGCCCGGGTCCCGGCTCGGAGCTCAAGCGCCGCCAGCCACAACCCCAGGCCCGCCTTCTCCCCACGGCCTCCAGGCGGGCCCCGCGCCCCCACAGCCACCTCAGGCCGGGCCCCCGGGGCCGCGCGCAGCTCAACAGTATCGGCAAGAGGCCCAGCGCCGCCCGCACCATGCCGCCCGCCGGCCACCCCGCGCAGCCGAGACCGCCCCGCCCCGCCCCGCGGAGGCCGCACCGCCGCCGTCTCGGAAGCGGGCACGCGATGGAAGCGGCCCTGCTCGGCTTCCGTCCCGGCGGCGGGCCGCGCTCTGCTGCCCCCTGGCGGCAGGCGTTGCGCGCTGGCCGGCGCGGGGTCGGAGGGTGCGCGCGGCAGCAAGACCATCGGAGGCGGTGGTGTCCGGACCGCGGTCGTTTATTGACGGGGCTGCATTTTTAACACTGCAGCACGCGTGTGCATCACACAGAGATAGAACAAGCCCGTGCTCGCCAACGAAGAGGCGGCCCAGCGGGACAGCGCCCAGGTCCCGGGCGGCGCCGTGTCCTCCTCCCACGACGAGCGGCTGGACGGAGGGGCCGGCTAGGAGCCCTCGGTGTCGGTGTTGTCGCTGCCCGTGGTATTCTCCCAGTCCACCTCCCCCTGCCTCGCGCCGTGCTGCATCTTCCTGAGGGCCCGCTTCCTGCGGGAGACCCAGGCGGCGCAGGTGGGCGCAGGTGTGCGCGGGGCCGCCGCCCCCCAGCCCCTCTCGCCCTCCCCCGCGCGGTCCCACCTGCGGTAGTTCTCGAAACTCTCCTTGAGACGCCGCCGCCCCTTCTCCTTCTCGGGGGGCTCCCCGCCGCTCAAGCCTGCGTCCTGCAGGAGGGGCGAGGCTCAGGCTCCGGCCAGCACCCGCGTGGGCCCCACCCCCGCCCCTGGGGCTGCGCACTGAGGGCCGGGCTGGCGGGATGCGTTCTCCCGCCTTTCAGATGACAGGACTGGCCTGGGACGCACGCGCAGCCAGCGGGGATGGGCTCCAAGCCAGTGTTCCTTCTACTGTAGTGTCCGGTGCGGCCCCTTTGCCGTCGGGCTCCGTGCAGTGGACAGTGAGGCCGAGTTCCCACCCAGGTTAACGCTGCGCCCCACCCAGATGGGCCCGCCCCCTGCCCCCTGCCCCCTCTTCCGCTGCTTCATCCAAGAAGGGAGGGGGCTCAGCTTCACGTTCCAAAACACCACACCCCAGGAGCCCATGAGCAGAGGCCTTGTGATCACCCCCCAGGCGTCGAGGTAGAGGAACCACTCTCCCCGTTATCATTCACACTGAGACCCACACCAGGGGCCTCCCAGGGCTCCAGGGACCCCAGGCAGCCTTACCTCGGGGGTCAGTGAAAGCCGCTCCTTCTGCAGAGCCACAGAGGGCTGCTCAGGGCTCTCCCCGATGGCCGGGCCGCCTGCAAGGCAGAGTTGTACGTTTTGGTCCTGCCTACCTGCCAGGATCGCGCTCGCCAGTACCTCTACCCACCCAGCCCAGGCCAGTCCTGTGCCACCTTCTGGGTCTTTACTTGGACCCCGCAAGCATTCCCATTGTATAGACATGGGGACTGGGGCTCAGAGACCTCACTGCCCACTCCTGGCTCCCGGAGCACATGCTGCGCCCCGTCCCTGGGCAGGGCCTGGGGCACTGCAGCGTTGGGAGCAGAACACTGCAGGCTGCTGGGCTCCCTCCACACCTGCCGGGGCCTGGATGGGCCCAGGGCTCAGGACCCGCAGAAAAAGTGCTCTGATGGGCTGGCTCCCCTAAGCTGTCCATGATGAGCGACTGTGGCTTCCAGGTCTTGCGGACATTGCGGTGGGAAAGGCCCAGGCCCAGGTCTTTCCCTCCTCCTTGGCCTCTGACCCTGAAGCCTGCCCCGCCTCCCGCAAGGGGCCACACCAGCCCTGGGTTGGGGCTCCCAGGATGGCTGGGCCAACAGCCTTCCCCTTCCGTTCGCTGCCTGCGGGTCCTGCCTGCCTGTCCCCACGTCGGGGCTCACTGGCCTCAAGTTCATGTCTTTGGGCAGCAGCAGAGGGACCAACCACTTACTTCTCCATTTGCTGCCTCTTCCTCTTTCAGCCCCCCTCAAGAAGCTGGAGTCAGGCCTGACGCTGAGGAAGTCTGTCTGGCTTCACACGCTACCTCTGCAGTGGTGCCCCCGCCACCACCCCATCCTCCCAAACTCCTGTCTGACACCCACCTTCAGAGCCAGCCCCTCGTCATCCCCGCTGGGTCATCTCCCTGCCACTCCCTGTCCTGTGCCCAGGCAGGCAGAAGGATCCCGCCCCTGCCAACTTAAGGCCCCAGTCACCCTGAGCTGTTCCTCCTTCCCCGCTCTGTTCTGCTTCCTGGCAGTGGCTACCTCCCCAGCTCCCTGCTCTGGAGGGCGGGGTGCCTCCACTCTGCAATCCCGGGGCCTGAGTGGGCTCCAATGGCCAGGCGTGTTCTCAAGGTGGGAGCTGGGATGTGGACCTGCAAGCCTGGGCCCCAGGTTCCAATGGGGCTCTTGTTTGCTGGCTGGGGACCCGTGGGGGTTGCTTATCCCTCTGAGCCTCAGTGTGCCCATCTGTGAAGTGGGGTTGTGGAGGTCTATGGGCCAGGGCTGGGGCATGTGTCCCCAGGCACCGGCGTCATGCGGTGTGCGTGCTGAAGGTCAGGATGGGTGCCAACTTGCGGCCAGAAGGAGGCCTTAGCCGGATTCCTCCGGGACAGGCCGCTCGCCTCCTCACCTTTGTCTGAGAGCTGGGCATCCTCCTCTAGGTCCTGGGGGAGCGAGAGCTTCCCAAGAGAGACAGGGCAACTGGTCAGACCACCAGCCTGCCAGGACCTCACCCTCAGCGCTGCCCACCCAACCACCGTCACCCCCATGCCGGCTTCTCAGGGAGGGACCTACGCTGCCCAGCTGGGCGTTGGGAGGATGGCCGGCGGTGAGCTGAGCTCCCAGAGCTTCTGAGGGACCCATATGGGACTGTGGTCCGGCAGAGGCTGGGCCGGGAGTCCGGGGTGATGCTGGCCCTGGGCCCGCCCCCAGAGTCACACTCACCTCCTGGGAGTTCCTCGGTGAGCCATCCTCTAGGTCGGAGCTCTGTGGTCACAGAAGAGAGGTCGGTCAGCAGGCTGTGGGGGAACCGAGCCACTCGAGGGCATGGGGTGGGGTCCCAGGCCAGCCCGCCCTCCAGGGAGGCCCCTCTCCAGGCCATGGCTGGGCCTGGCCCCTGGCCAGAACGCCCCTCCCTCCCCCTCCCCACACCCTGCCAGGCCCTGAGCTATGCCAGCCCTGCAGCCCACCTCCACGAGGGCTCGGGGAGCAGGCAACCTTACAGAGGAGGGAGGGGCTCAGGAACGTCTGGGGACCCGCCTAGCCAGCGGCAGAGCAGTGGCGGAGCCAGGCCAGGCCCAGGCCCTTTGGCGGCTCCTCCTCCGGGGTCTGCAGTCTCTAGGGACACACCTGCCCCCATGTGGCCGCACCCCCAGAGCCCCACCGTGGCAGAGCCATGGCTCTGACTGAGGGACACCGTAAAGGCCCCGGGGGAGGCCCACCAGGACGGACGTCTCCAGCTGCTGCCACCGGAGGCGGCCCTCAACCGCCAGCAGCTGGCCCTCGCGCTGGAACAGCTGCAGCTGCAGCTCGTCCACCTTCTCGCTCAGCTCGCGGACCCGCTTCCGCAGCGCGTCCTTGTCCTGCAGGCTGCGGGCGTGCCGGGCATGCAGCTCCTCGCGCGTTGCGATGGCCTGTGGGGCAGGGCAGGGCAGCGCGGCAGGGGGCTCTGGCTGGGCCTCCCGGCAGAGCGCGGCCCGCCTCCCTGCCCCCCCCCAGCCCCCGGGTCTTTCGTTTCCCCTCCCGGCTCTCTCACTTCTCAGCACAGCCCGCCTTATTTCTAGCAATGCTCCTGGGAGGGTTTCCAGCAACATGGCCGGGGACGGGAGGGCCGGCGCTGGCCTCTTCCCCTTTCTCATCCGAGGATGTCATTCGTGTTTTGGGGGTTGTAAATGCAATACAGGCTCAGGATGGAAAGTGTGGACAGTTCAGAAAATATAAAGAAGATAATATACCCCTGAGAATAACCCCTGCTGACCCTGCAGGGTCTTCAAGTCCTGCTCTCCGGGCACATTCAGCCGTGTTCACATGCCCACACGCACGTTTCGTACTTCCTGGGTACAGCTTGATATCAAGAACATGATTGTTGACAGACGTGTAACATTCTTTAAGATGAACACCCCAGGCTTTATCAAGCCGGTCCCCCACGGCGGGGACACTGAGGTCAGCCCAGGAGGCCAGCCCACGACCTACAGTGACCGGCCCAGGAGGCTGTGGCCGCGAGGCACACTTGTAGGAAGCCAGCCTCCGCGTCCAGCAATGGTCCAGGAGCTAACCCACACCCCTGCCTCAATCGACCCCGACAGCCAGGGCTGGACTAGTAACAGGACACCCTGAATTTCGGTGCCAGCTTCCAACTCGGGACCCACCAGAGAAAACCCTGCCGCTCACCTCGGCGGCCAGGCCCCAGCGTCCCTGGGGGGGTAGCCTGCCCTGGGTGCCACCGGAGCCTGCGCGCCCCTGCCGGCCATGCATGAGGCAGAGGGGGCTCTGCTCGGGCAGCTCCGGGAAGGAGCTGTCCCATCGGGTGAGCTGCGCCCATTTCACACCTGCTGCCCCAGACCGCACTGCTGCCCCAGACCGCACTGCTGCCCACGGCCTTGAGGGAAGCACGCATCTGCCGGGCTTTCTCTGCGTTTCTGTTATTCCCATGAGACGGCTTTCTAGAAGTGGGTTTGCCGGGGAAAAGGAATCTACCTCTTCAGGCTCCTGATACAGATTGCCAATCACCCTCCAGAAAGTGACTGAAGCGACAGCTGTGGCTGATCAGAAACGACCCCGAGCCGTCACAGGAAAGTGATGGGAAACGAAGAAGCAGGTGCAGCCCTGCGCTGGGGCGCCGCCTCCCCACCCAGAAGAGTGCAGCCGGCCAAGGCGCCCGTGGCTTTTTAAGCGAAAAGAAGTCTTTGCAAAACGAGTCAGAAAGCTTCCACTTTTGTAAAACAAAAATGAAACTACACATACGCTGAAAAAAGTCTGGCAGGTACAGCAGAAGGTGGAGCGTGGACTTGCTGGCAGCAGGTGGGGCAGAAGTGGAGGAAGGGGATTAACTTCATTAGCGTTCACGTTTTTAAACGAGCATGAACTGCTTTTGTCAGCGTTCCCTGAAGAACCACCTTGACAGCGGCATCCCTGAGAGGCCACCGCGGCCGGGAGGGCTGTGCGGCCCCTACCTGGTCCCGCTCGACGGCGACCTCTCCCATCTGCTGCAGGATGGCCTCGATGCGCTCCTTGTACATCTTGGAGTCCTTCCGCAGGGCCAGGCACTGCAGCTCAAACATCTCCTTCTCCTCCGTGCACTGCGGGAGACGGCAGTTAGCGAACCGCCTGCGGCCCCGCCGGCCCGGAGCTCCAGACCGAAGCTGGGCCCCGACGTGCCCGGGCAGCGCAGGCACCAGGTGGGGCGGAAGGCTGGCCCTCGCCTCCAGGCAGGGGGAAGGAGGGGCGTGGAGCCCCGCTCAGTCGGCCCAGGGCGCACGCCCACACCCGCCTGCCGCGTACCCGGGCGCGCAGGGCCTCGGCCTGGCGCAGGTCCTTGCGCAGGGAGAAGATGGCGGCGGTCTGCTCCTGGAGGCCCCTCTGCGCCTGTCGCCAGTCCTCCTCCAGCACCTGGACGTAGGGGCTGCTCCGGTCCGGCTTCCCCTCCTGTGGGTGCGAAGGGAGACGGCGGCAGGACAGCGGGGCTGGGAGGCCCGGGCCGGCGCCCCCGCGCCCGCCGCGCCGGCCCGCGCCCCGGGGCCCCACCTGGACGGAGGCCTCCAGCCCCCGCACCCGCGCCTGCAGCAGCGCCTTCTCCTGCTGCAGCTCCCACAGCAGCTCCTGGCTGGGGCGCTGCTCCATGGCGCGCCTGAGCTTCAGCGTGTGCTTGCGCTCCACCGAGCAGTCGTCCTCTGCCTTCATGAGGCTGTGCTTGAGCCGGTCGACCTGTGGGACCGGCCGTCAGCGTCCGCCCGGGACCCCGGCGCCCGCCGCCCGCCCCAGCAGCCCCGCCCGCCGCGCGGGGCACCTCCAGCTGCAGGTCGCGGTTGCGCATGAGCGCGGCGCCCCGCTCCTCGCTCTGGCGGGCCAGGCGCAGGGCCAGGTCGTAGTTCTCGTCCTTGCAGCGCTGGAGCTCGCGGCCGCCCACCTCGCAGGCCTCCTTGAGCCTCTGCACACGCTCCTGGTGCTTGCGCAGCAGGCTGTCCTTCACCCTCAGCTCCTTGATGAGGTCGTCCTTGGAGCCCAGCAGTGCCGTCAGGTCCTGCACCTTCTTCTGCAGCTTCATCACCTCGCTCATCAGCAGCTGCATCAGGCCTGACTCCCCGGAGGCGTCTGCGGACCGGGAGGGTGTCAGGTGGTGCATGGTACACCTGGCCCGGCCCGGGCCTCCGCTTGAGGACCAGCGGCTCCAGGGGAGCCTGGCCAAGGGGTCAGTTCCCAGTTGCGGCTGCTCCCCGTCCCAGAGATGAACTCACCCCCCAGCCCTGTCCCCACCCCCTCCCAGGGTAGGGCAGGGCAGGGCAGCCCAGGGTCTGGGTGTCCAACCCTCTTTGTCAAATTTTGTTACCATCCTGATTGAGAGGCAGGGGACGCGACTCGGGGCCGCCTCACAGGCTGCTGGGGCGAGCAGGCCTGGCCTCTCGGGCATGGCTTTAGCGGGCTCACATGGTCTTCTGGGCAGGAGGGGCTCTGAGCCAAGAATCAGCCTGTGCACCCCGCCTCCCACCTGCTCCCCCCTCCGGAGTTCGGGTCCCCCTTTCCTCCAGCCTCTGCTCGCTCCACGAGTGCTGGGAGGAGAGCGGGACGGGAGCGACACCCACACCGGGCCCAAAGCTGGCACCCTGCCCACACACGGCTCGCTCCCTTTCTTTCATACGCGATTTATCCACGAGGGGACCAGGTGGGAAGGGGGCCGCCGGCTCCAACCCACACCATCCCCCGCCCCTCCCTCCGGGCCCTGTGCCTCCAGGCCCGTGTCCTGTTCCTCACCGATGATCATGGAGAAGACGCGGGTGGGCTCTTTGCCCGTGACCTTCCTGTACAGCTGCGGGTAGTAGAGCTCCAGGCTCTCTAGGAACGCCACGTAGCCCTTGTGGCCAGTCCGCTGCAGGATGTCCAGGAGCACACCTGCGACCCAGAGGACACGTGTGGGCACGCAAGGCTGCAGAACCCCAAGAGGCTGCAGTGGTGGGGGTCTGGGCGGCTCTCCCGCGGCCTCAGCTGTGCGTGAAGCACCACAGCCGCGGGCAGACAGGGCAGGGGGCCTCCGGGGGACGGGGTGGGGCACGGGCACTGACCCACTTTCCGCTTGCGGATGACCAGGCTGGGGTCACTGAGCACCTGCTCCTCGTCGTCGGGGTTCAGGACCTTGCACTGGCGCAGGTAGGGCGTGATGCGGGCGGGGTCGATGATGGAGATGAGCTTCACCCGGAAGCCCTCCAGGGCGCTCCAGCACTCGTCCTCGTTCTCGTAGTCGGACATGGCGCAGTTGGGCAGGCGGCTGGGAGGGAGGCCGCGGCTGAGCAGCAGGCGTTGCCGGGAGCCAGGCCTGCGCCTCGCCCGCCAGGGCTCTGGGCAGAGCCAGACCAGGAACCCAGCCCAGGGGCGTCCAGGAGAGGGGCCGCCAAGAGAGGGAGAAGCCCCCGCTCCCTCCCATCGGCTCGCCCGCGTCGCCCTTCACGGCCCTGCTCCCGCCCCTCTGGCCGCCCTGGGGTTTTTCTCTCCCCGAGTCACCCCAATAAGCGGGTCACCCCAATAAGCGTGGGGAACGGCATGGAGATGCTCCAGGGTCAGGTGGCATCTAGGAGAACACGCCCCCCTGCACCATGGCCCTCCTTTGGCCCTGTCCCCCCAGAGCACCCCAAAGTGCTGCGGGGCTGGCGGGAGGCTGCCCCCTACCCACGGGGCTGTTTGTGCCGCCTACCAGCACAACCCCCCTGGCACATGGGGGAGGGATCCCAGCCCCAGCCCCCGGCTGGCCAGTGCCTGGCCCCCAAGGTGCCAGGCTGTGCTGGCGGGACTTCCTCCTTCCCCGCAGGACAGTGCCTGCTCACATCCACTCCCGTCCCCGCCTCTCCTTCCGGCAGCTGGTGATGCAACGGCCACCTAGCAGCTGCCGGGCCGGCCTGCTCCGGGTCAGGCTCGGTGACAGGGTGCCCTCCAGGAAGGGTGACTGTGGACGGCCCACGGTAGAGGGAGAGCCGGGCCCGGGCGCACCGGGAGGGGTGGCTGTGTCGCCCGGGGCCGGCCTGGAATGCGGCTCCCTGCCTCCTCCAGCCTCTGGGCCACCAGCCGTCCAGGCTCCTGTCTGCCTCCCAGGCGAGGCCTGCTCTTGGCCGCGCTCTTGGGGACTGTCGGGCCAGCTCTCCGACAGGGGACCGTCTATGCCGGAACCACCCGCCGCTCTTCCGTTCTACACGACCGGTGGGGGAACCACTGTCTCCAGGGCCAAGCTGAGCCGGCAGCGGCCACGCGGTGGCCTCCTCCCCGCGGTGGGGGCGGAGACCCCGACCCCGCCACCGCAGGCTGAGCCTTTGACCTGTGTGGGAAACACCGGTTTCCAGCCCAAAGGGACTGGGCCACCCTCCTGGAGATGCGGCTGGCAGCAGGTTCGCGCTGCCCTCAGCCAGCCCGCCCGCCCAGCAACAAAGCATTGAATGAAACCACCAGCAACTTGGGGTCTCTGGAGTGTTTGGCCCAGTCCCCGCCTTCCTAGCCGGATGTCCACGTGTCCCACACCTGACGGTGCCCTGCTGTTAATTCCAGTGAAGTGACCAGCAGGTACCAGGCGGCTGTGAAGGGGACAGGGCAGCAGCGCGAGGCCACCTGACGCCCGCCTGGGGTATCTGCTCCAGACCCCGCTCCCTGCCTCAAGCCCGAGCTGGGCCACAGCGGCTTCCCAACCACCTGAGGAAAGGGCACCAGGCCCGCCTACCTCGGGGTCCTCCTGGGGGTCAGCCTGGGCCGCCCGATTCAATGCGCAGTAGGAGCTGCCGGCTGCCGGACCGAGGGAGGGTGGAGCCGGAGGAAAGCCGTGCACTTCCTGACGGGTCTGGTTAACCCCACGGAGGCCCGGCCGTCCTCCCACAGGGGACCATCCCCGTGCTGCCTTCTGATTCGCCCAAGCAGGGCGGCCCCGGGAGGCGGGGACGGGGAAGTGGAAGCCGCCTCCTCCCAGGGAAAGCTGCTCCCGCTCGGAGACCCCCACCCCCCCTCCCCGCCTCCCCGCCAGCCCGCCCAGCGCCAGCGCCCCGGGGCCCGCCCTGCAGGCCCAGCCCTGACCCTGCGGAGTGGGAGCGCTAGAGCCGTGGCTCTCCCAGGGTGGGACAAGGCCAAGCCACCGTCCGGTCCACTTTGGTCCCGTAAGGACTGCAGCGTGGTGTCCAAAGAGGGCATGGGGCTGGGGGGGCTGCAGGCCCTAAGCCTAACCCCACTCGCTGCCAGCCCACGCTGCAGCTGGCTCCACCCGTCCCTCCTTGAGAGCAGCCCCTCTCCACCAGGACCCACGCGACAGCGACAGCAGGGCCCCAGGGGAATCCCCAGGCCACCGCCCCACCAGAGTGGCCTCGCTGGTTGAACCGAGAGCGCTGCCACCTGCCAGGCTGAGCAACAGGTCTGGGAAGGGGCTGCAGCTGGGTGGGCAGGGGCTTGACCAGCACTGCTGGCTCCCTTCCTGAAGGGTCCTGAGCCCCTCAGCCCCAGGGTTTTCCTCTGCCTCCTGGGCTCATGGTGGTCAGTAGGCTAAACCCCGGGAATCCTGGCACCACCAGGTGCTGCCGAGTGGCCGGGCCTCCCCGCAGGCCTCCAGGAGGCCCGAGGTCACCCTCCAGGCGTGGGCAGGCCCCCAGCCCCCTGGGGGAGCCGTGTTCTGGGGGATCCTGCCCCAGCCTGGAGGGTCTGGCGGGCGGGGGGGGGGGGGAGTCCTGGTACAGGAGTGGCGGGAGCTGCGGCTCTGCGCACCTGGCGGGCAGAGGGCCGGTGCCGGGCCCTCCGTGACCCAGTGTTTCCTGTTTCATGACATGAGGCTAAGGAAGGAGTCTTCCTCATGGTGTGTTTATGAATTAAATAATAACAACGCCATGTTCTCTGACCATGTCATAATCAAACTAGAAAGCGGTAATAGGACATCTGAAAAATCACTAAGTGTGTGAGAATTAAATAACAAACATCTTAAATAACCCACAGGTCAGAGGAAACCACAAGGAAAATGGGAATTGCTGAGTCGAGTACCAGGCACAAAGTGAAACACACCCCCCCCCCCGAGTGGCGAGTCAGCCTGTGGCTGTGTGACGTGACGTGTGGTGTCTGGGTGCAGGCAAAGGGGAGACAGGTGACCCCAAGTGACTGCTGTCTGGTGGGGGGGTCAGGACACACGCGCTGGGCACACTTGTCCCATTTCTCTGTGTTGGAAAATTTCCCTAATAAGGTGAAAGCAAAGGGGAGTAGTGTGCAAGAACAAAGCTCCAGGAAAAGCCGGTGTCTCGGAGGGTGTAACCAAACCCCCAAACCCGAGCTCCTTCAGACAAGAGGGACAGAGAGGCCGTGGGGATTCGGTCTCCTGCCAAAGAAACGCCTGCACAGAATAAAAAGAGCACTGGCCCGGGGCTGCCGTGGGGACTGTGGGTAGACAGGCTGCCACTGGTTCTGGGGACCCGCCTGGGTCGGCCTGTGTGGTCTGGATGGCAGAGGAAGTGGGCCCGCCCCATCCCTGCGGTGGCACCAAGAGGGCCACCAGCACCTGGGTGGGTGCTGGGCTGCCTCCTGCTTGGAGCGGCCCCCCAGTCTGAAGGCCAGAGCCACAAGCGTTTCTCGTGAGATGGGTCACCCCATTTCTCCCCCTCCACAGGCCCCCAGAGGCCAAGTGTGCAGGGGCCCCGTGGACCCCAGGGCCCAGCTGGCGCACTCCCCACACACCCAGGGGGGGCCCAACCCCTCTGCACACCGCCCAGTACCTCAGGACGAGACCGCCAGGAGCGCGCGGCTTGCTTTTAATTAAGAAACAGGACATTTCTTTATTCCTCCCGATATTTTGGTTTGCACTCGGGGACCAGCCGAGCCCGTCACGACGCGGCCACTGTTGGCAGAGCCCTTCTGCCGCGGGCTGGGTGCCGGCCTCCCGGGGCGGGCAGGCTCGCCTGGGTCCAGCACGAGCCCCACCTCCTGTCGGCAGCAGCAGTGGCCGTCCGGCCCTGGGAAGTCCTGGAACACAAGATCACCCTGATGGCAGGTGGCCCTGACCCCAGCCGGACCCCACGGATGGGAACGCAGAGGGACAGCACTCTGCCTTGTGGGGCAGGGCGGGGTGGAGTGAGGCCTTGCTGCCCACCTGCAGCCCACGGAGTGGGCCGTGCAGAGGACTGGCCCTGGAGCCTGAGTGGGCTCTAAGCAGGCCCACCCCAGGCATCCCGTCTGCGGCCCCCCACCCACCCAGAGCTCTTGCTCCTGCTCTAGCCATCCAGCCCAGGACCCAGAACCGCCCCCAGTGCAGCCCGCACTGTGCTAGAGGACCCAGCTCCTGCCTCTGCGACACCCTCCCCGGCCCGGGGCTCAGCGTGTGAAAACCGACCATGCTGGGCCTATTTGGTGCCTGTTATCTGGGCACTGGGGACCCTATGCTTGCCCTACGGGCTCACGTTCCGGGGGGAGACGACGGACAAATACACGGATGGACCACGTCGGTTATCAGGGAGGGGCAAGTGCCACGAGGGCAGACGGGCGCTGGGACAGCAATGCCACCTTAGAACGGCCGGGGAGAGTGTCTCTGAGGAACTGACCACCGAGCAGAGACCTGGACAGGGGCGGACAAGCCTTGCAGACAGACGGGGAGAAGAGGGCCAAGCAGAGAGGACAGAAGGGCCAAAGCCCCAGGCACACGTGAGCCGGCAGGAAGGAAGCAGCAGAGGCTGGGGTGTGGAGCCCAGTGGGAGAGGGGAGAGTGAGGGAGGGGAGGGCCTCCAAGACCCTGCCCACAGTGGCCTGTACGCACCACACCCCACCCTGCGTGATAGCAACAAGCTGAGGGGAGCTCCTGAGGCCCCACGTGCCCAGAGCCAAGCTGAGGGCGGGCCCGGGTCCCTCACCCTGCCGCTCACTCCAGCCTCCTCCGCTTCCGGGCATGCCGGGCGTGCCGTGTCTGGAGCACGTCAAGGTCATCAGGACTGTCCGGGCAGGAGGGGGCAGAGGCCTGTGCGGGGTGTGGCGTTCCCTGAAACAAAGTCCAGGCAGAGGAGAACAAGAGTGACCCTCCAGCCGGGATGGGCAGGGGACGGGGTGGCAGCGAGGAACAGGCAGCTCCTCGGACTCGTCCCCGCGGAGATGGAACAGGAGGTGCTGCCTTCCTGGGGTCACACGCGGGCTCTGGCTTTCCCCTGACCCCTCTCTCACTCGGGGGCTCCAACCCCCTCTGAGCAGCCCCCCAAGAGCCAGCCACCTATGCCATGGTTCCCCCAAACTGGGCCGGCCGGGCAGGGATGGAGGGCCCTGGGAGGCTGCACACGCTACGGGGGACGGCGAGCCTCCCTCTTGCCCTCACTCCCTAGGGCCCAGCAGTGTTTCGCCTTTGCTTCAGTCCAGAAGCCCCCCGGACTCCTAAGGCCGTGCTCCCGGGAAGGAGGCGGGCCGGGCCGGGCCGCGGGCAGGCGGGACCGGCACAGCTCCAGCCACAACCCCGCCGCCCCGGCCCCGGCTCTACCAGGCCGGCAGCAAGGCCACCCCGCGTGAAGGCGAGGGACTGCTTCTGGGGGGTCACCGCCTGCTCGCCGGACAACACCTGCCAGGGACCTTGGGGCCCTCCCTGTCCTGAGGCGACCCGGCTCTCCTGCTCAGCCCAGGCAACAGGGACTAGGGGCTCCCTGGGTGCACGGGTCAGGGGACACCTTCACACGTGTGCATATCAGGTTTCTTGTCAGGAAACAGCTAAGGTGGTTTTGCCTCCACAGCCTAGAGAACTCTGGACGTGGACGTGCTGGAGCCGGCAACTGGACGGACCCCACAAAGCGCAGGCACACAGACAGCCCCCAGGGGTGTGTGTGTGCGCGCAGGGGGCACGGAGACTGAGGCCGCTGCTCCCGTGGACGAGGCCTGGGTGGCGGGACCCCCATGCCGGCAGTGAGGTTCCTGCCGCCAAGTCCGCACGCGATGGGGCGCACGGAGCGGCCTCTTCCTCCTCAGAAACCAGCTGCCGGCCCCCCTGCCACGACCTCCTCTTGCTCCTACCCCCAGTACTCCGGGCGGGGGCCGACACCCACAGGGGGTGAGGGCGCCCCGGGGGATGCGGACGGCGTGGGGAAGGGGGCGAGGGCGCCACACCGGCAACCGCCTACCTGAGCGGGCATGGCGGCCGCCTGGGGACCGCCGGCCGAGCCCACTGGCTGCCCGTCGACGAGCTCTAGCTCCCCCAGGCTGCTGTCGTCACTGTCACTCCCAGGGTTGGACCTCATGGCCACCGACAGGGTGGTGGGGACGCCACGGGGGGAGAGGGTGGCCAGGAGCGCGGGGAGGGCGAAGGCCGCCAGGAAGCGCACCCTCAGCAGCAGGTAGGCGGGGCTGCCCCGCAGCCGCGCGCGTACCCGCCCCAGCGAGGCCTGCAGGGCCCCGGCTGCCCCGCTGGGCACCAGGGAGCTGGCTCTGCGCTCCAAGGCCTTCTTGCGGAGCAGGAGGCCAGACAGTGCCCGCAGGCTGCACAGCGTGGGGGGCTGGTAGGACAGCCTGCTGCCCAGGGGGGGCACACGCACCCCTCGCTGCCCCCTCAGCCACTCCCGCACAGCTGCCTCGCTCTCCTGGGAGAGGAGGCCCAAGTCCAGGGCACTCTTCTCACGCCTGGACCAGGGCGGGGGCGGCCTCTCCAGGCCCAAAGGCCTCCTGGGCTCCCCTGGCCCTGAGGGCCCTGCTTCAGAGTCGTCAGCCAGGGGCGTAGCCTGGGAGGATGTCCTGGGTACAGATGTCCCCCCCGCCACTTGGGCCTCTCCAGGGGAGAGTCCCCCAGGGCCGTGGGCCACGTCCACCTCCGCAGGGCTCTGGGATGTGGGGTGCGTCGGAAGGGTCAAGAGCTCTGTCCTGGAGGCAGGGTCTGATTCTGTGTCCGTGTTGGTTGGGGGCTGCCAAGGGTGGCCCTGCCCAGGGAGCCTGGGGCCCTGGCCTGCCTGAGTCGCAGTCGCGGAGGGCAGCAGAGTCACCGATAGCCCGTGGGGGTCAGGAGTCCCTGTTGGCCTCGGAAGGCCCACCATCGCCTGCACAGGCACAGAGAGCAGCCCCTGGGCTGTGAGCACCCAGGTGACAGGCAGACGGGTGCTGGCTGCCGTGTGCGTGCCCAGAGCTGGCGTCAGGCTGAGGGGCTGGATAGGCAGCTGAACGGGGCTGGGGGCTGCAGGGAGAAAGGGTGGCGCCTCGGGCACGCCCGGCTTCCGGGACGTGGCGGGGGCCTGAGACTGTCCGAGACTGCTTGGCCGGCAGCTCACAGGGACCTGGCCGGGGCCCAGACCTGGGGCCCTGGAGGCGGCAGGGGCAGCCGGAGTCTTCAAGGCTCCTGTGGAGGCCGGAGCGAGGGCAAAGGCTTGCAGCGTCAGGGGTCTCTCCTCCATGGCTGAGGCCCAAGAGCCTAACGCACTTGAACCGGCCGCTACAGGGCCCCCAGGCCCAGAGAGCACGGCACTGGAGACTGCGGGGCCTTGGGGGGCCAGTGGCTGGAAGACCACAGGCGAGGAGATCAGCACCTGGGGCAGGAGGACCGCAGGGCCCTGGGCAGCCTTCCTGGCTCGGGCCTCCCGCAGCCGCTTCTCCCGAAGCAGCTCAGACACAGTTTTGGGCTTGGGCCGGGGTCCGCACGGAGCCTGCGGGGGTGCCCGCGGCGTGGACTCCGCGTGGCAGGCCTGCGGCCCTCCACTCCCCGTGTAGCAGGTGCTCTTCTTCGCAGCTCCTCGGGCCGGCACGCTCTGGAGGAGGCAGTCTGCAGGGAGGACAGAACACTGGCTGATGAGCTCCCGAGATAGGATGCGTCCCAGGGGAAGGGCCCTCACAGTGGGCAGCTGCTGGGCCTGGCATCTGGGCCGAGAGGGGCACGTCAGCCTGGCCGGACGTCCCCAGACCTCCCCTCGCATGGCAACCTGAGCCTCCATGCTCCTGCCCCAACCAGGGCAGGCCCAGGAGGAAGGCCAGCCCACGACGGCCCTGCGCATCAGCCCTACATCTCGAACACCTTCCAAACAAGGACTGCTGGCTACACTGCCTTCCTCCCTGCGCGTCACCTCTCAGGACCCCAGACCCTCGCCCGATTCTGCTGGTGTGGGCAGACTGGTGGCCACAGGCAGGACAGGCCTGTACCAGATGCTGCCCCACCAGCCACACCAGTCAGGCCTCCTCCCTGAGGTGGCATTCAAACGGACCCACCGCAGGACGTCCCTGGTGGCGCAGAGGTTAAGAATCCGCCTACCAATGCAGGAG